>NC_090373.1:111163713-111773485 GCF_036365525.1 Heterodontus francisci | reverse complement strand
TAGCTGCATCATCCAGACAAGTGGACTGTATTCCATCACACTCCTGGCTTGTGCCTTGTAGATGGTGGACAGGCTTTGGGGAGTCAGGAGGGGAGTTACTCGCTGCAGGATTCCTAGCCTCTGACCTGCTCTTGTAGCCACAATATATATATGGCCACTCCAGTTCAGTTTCTGGTCAATGGTATCCCCCCAGGATGTTGATAGTGGGGGATTCAGCGATGGTAATGCCATTGAATGTCAAGAAGCATTGGTTGGATTCTCTCTTGTTGGAGATGGCCATTGCCTGGCACTTGTGTGGCATGAATGTTATTTTCCACTTATCAGCCCAAGCCTGGATGTTGTCCAGGTCTTGCTGCGTTCGGACTCGGACTGCTTCAATACCTGTGGAGTCATGAATGATGCTGAACATTGTGCAACCATCAGCGAACATCCCCACTTCTGACGTTACTGATTGAAGGAAGGTCATTGATGAAGCAGCTGAAGATGGTTGGGCCTAGGACACTACCCTGAGGAACTCCTGCAGTGATTTCCTGGGGCGGAGATGATTGGCCTCCAACAACCACAACCATCTTCCTTTGTGCTAGGTATGACTCCAACCAGCAGAGAGTTTTCCCCCTGATTCCCATTGACTCCAGTTTTGCTAGAACTCCTTGAACTCGGTCAAATGCTGCCTTGATGTCAAGGGCAGTCACCCTCACCTCACCTCTTGAGTTCAGCTCTTTTGTCCATGTTTGAACCAAGGTTGTAAATGAGGTCAGGAGCTGAGTGGCCCTGGCGGAACCCAAACTGAGTGTCACTGAGCAGGTTATTGCTGAGTAAGTGCCGCTTGATAGCACTCTCGATGACCCCTTCCATCACATTACTGATGATCAAGAGTAGACTGATGAGGCAGGGTAATTGGCCGGGTCGGGTTTGTCCTGCTTTTTGTGTACAGGACATCCCTGGTCAATTTTCCACATTGCCGGGTAGATGCCAGTGTTGTAGCTGTACTGGAACAACTTGGCTAGGGGTGCAGCAAGTTCTGGAGCACGAGTCTTCAGTACTACTGCTGGAATGTTGTCAGGGCCCCATAGCCTTTGCAGTGTCCAGTGGCTTCAACCATTTCTTGATATCATGTGGAGTGAATCAAATTGGCTGAAGGCTGGCATCTTTCACTTACTCAAAATACTGTTACATTTCTAACTTTTTCTAGTTCTGATGAAAGGTCGCAGACCTGAAACGTTAACTCTGTTTCTCTCTACACAGATGCAGCCCGACGTGCTGAGTATTTCCAGCACTATCTGTTCTCATTTCAGAGTTCCAGCATCTGTAGTATTTTGCTCTTATTTTCATGGAAAACAATTCACCCTGACAGCAGGTTCTCTATCTGTTCTATTAAACAGAGAATGATGCATGGAAAGCTGCAACATGGACAGAAAATTGAGGAGATTTTTAAAATAATGAACCTCAGTTTATGACATTTTAAAGGTGACACTGAGATGCCAAGATTACATTAAAAGCTTAGTTAGAGTTGCGATTTATGCAAGCTCTTGTTCCAGATTTATACTGGATTGACTCATTAAACCATTAAAAAAAAACACTACTCTGCACCTTAAGAACAGCAGAAATTTTATAGCCATACTCCTTACACCTCCCACACTTCATACTCTGAAGTCTGCAAAGATGACTGTTTACCCAGAAATAGAAAACATGAGCAGATGGGATTCCAAACTTTTAAAATGCAGAATCTCTTCAAAGAAAATCTTTTGTATGACATCTTATGTGCTTAACTTGGCAAAACCACACAAATATAAAAAGTGATGAAATCATGTAGATTTAAAATGGTATCTGAGAACACGGACATTTACCATCACAAATTGCTACCTAGGAACACAAGAACAGGAATAGGCTATTCAGTTCATCGAGCCTGCTCCACCATTCAATATGATCATGGCTAATCATCTACTTCAATGCCTTTTTCCCACACTATCCCCATATCCCTCAATGGCATTGGTGTTTAGAAATATGTCAATCCCTGCTTTAAACATACTCAACGACTGAGCTTCCACAGCCCTCTGGGGTAGAGAACAAGGTTTAAGAATAATACTGGGCCCCAACGAATAGCAAGACTACTTACAAAAGGACTACAGTGAGCTTGAAGCACAGTGAACAAGAAACTCTTCTGATATTGCCTCAAACCACTCCATTTCATTTTTCTTCTGCTCTTTTCTGTCTTGCACGTGTGTATCGCGTGTGTATCGCGTGTGCATGCTAGCGTGGGTGCGCCGTATATCCATTGGCATTAACCGTGTTAGAGTTTAAATTTAAGGTTTAATAAATTTCACTTTTCTTCTTTAAACCTAAGAAAGCCTGTTGATGCTCATTTCTTTGTCTATAATTGGAAAATGGTGAACCAGGACTCACCAAAGGGGGAGTTCAAAACACAATGTGTTTAAAATTAAACCCTGTTACAATAAGACCAAGTGAAGATGATAAAAAAAAAACCTAGACACCTTTCTCACCTGGTCGTAACAACTGTTTTGATCATTGTGTTTTACTTCATTGGTTAATGAATGATGGTAGATGTTTGTTTAGTAAATAGACATATGTGAAGTACATGTACCTGAACTGTGCTAGTTTATGTAAGACATTTTCTACTAAAGCTACTGCATGTGGCTAAAACAATGTCACTGCAGGAAACCTGTTACTAGAAATCAATTTATAAGATAACGACAGTAATCTCATCTGTTTTGCTACTTCCTCATTTAAAAGTAAATCCACACTGACACTAGAGATAATCAACAATTTTTTCCAAGCTGCACTAACCTTTCAAAGAGTAAATATTCTCTTTGCTGACTGCATTGTAAACATATACATAATTAAAACTGTATTAAAAGAAATCTTGCCCAATCCCATTTCCCTGTCTGCTCTGCCAAAATCACAAACAAGCAACATCTCATTTTACAAAATATTACAAATCCAAACAATTTTATGCGTTGAGGGCAAGAAATAGTTACAATTTAAGATCATTCATGTCTGCAGAAGCAGGAACATGGCTGCTTTGGGTCTGAGAACAAAGTTCTGCTTCTACAGATTTCCCTGCATTTTAATATATTCACAAAAACTGAAAACCAACTAATCTTCCTTAATGATGTATCGAATCACATAAAATTGCATATCTGGTTCAGTTTGGACCACAGTATTCTGCTCTCTCATTTTAAATAATATATAAATAAATATATATATATATATATTTATAAATAAATAAAATATACAAATAATATACACACACACACTCCAGCTCCATTGGTATGGTTTGCTTCCAAAAGTGTAGGGCTACAAAATGGTGTGTTTAAATTTTTCAACGAGTTATTTCCCTCTGGGAAGAGCTACCAGTTGCAGCCACTGCCAAATCACCCCTTAATAATTTCAATCGATCTACCATAAAAGTTAAAGGTGTGGCAACAACAGGAAGCTGAAGTGCAGTGTTACAGAGATTAAGATAATTTTTTTTACATTGGTACGTCTTAACAATTATGGACAAAAGAACAAAGAGATTGTCAACACAAGTCAAAGGGTGGCCCTGTAAATTGTTCAGGAGGTTGACTGGCCTGCTCCACAGGTTCGACTGGTAGTCAGAATAACTACTTACCGCACTGCATCCAAAATCTATTTTGGAATCACAATCTTAGTAAGCTCGCAGTACCTACTCCTTCAAAACAATTTTCTTTGTTTTTCTTACCACCTTTCTCTTCTTGCAAGCACAGCTGGTTTGCTGGAGCACAGTTGCATCATCATGTAGCATCACTTTTAGAGAGATTCAAAGAGGCCATGATTGATCGCCAGCCTATCTACAATGGGGGCAGGACATTGCAGGCTATTCAATCTTCTGCTCAGCTAACATTCATGCTTCAGCACAGGTTGCTGGTAACAATCAGCCCTGGGCAATTTTCCCCTACTAACCAAGGTAAGGTCAAAAAAAAACTAAGCACAAACCTGGAATCACATCTGGAACGTCCTTGGTTATCTAGCTGAGCTACTCACTAGAGAAACTTACTGCACCATCAGTGGAACACACCCAACCACAGGTGATTCCAAGCTTATTTCATTTAATATAAGAGATGTAGGGGGAAATATGAGGAAGCGCATTTTTACGCAGCAGGTGGTAATGACCTGGAACTCGCCGCCCACAAGAGTGGTGGAAGTGGAGTCAAATCAATTACTTCAAAAGGAAATTGGATGGCCATTTGAAAGAATCAGACCTGCAGGGCTACGGGGATTTAGCAGGAGAGTGGAACTGACTAGATAGCTCCATGGACAGCCGGCATGGATCTAATGGGCTGAATGGCCTCCTTTTCCGTGCCGTAAATGACTATGACTATATGCTTGATCAAAGCGGTGCCTGCTGAAATGGACTGTTTCCATTTTTATTTCCACAGTGAGGGGAAAATCAAGATGCAATTTTCCAGATGTTGAGAAGCACCATGGTACTTCAAAACTTCAATAGCCTATTTCTTTTCAATATTGTTCCAGTCCAAGTGAAACTTTTAATATATTGATAAGACCACTTAAGTATTTTCCACAAAATGCAGCTAGGAACAAAACTGATAACAGATTACTAAACCTACTAAAAGACTAATCATGTGTGCCACAAAGCAGAACAACTGGTTCAAATATTTATTTTATTCGTTCATCGAATATGAGCATTGTTGGCAAGGTCAGCATTTATTGCCCCTCCCTAATTTTCCTCGAGCAGGTGGTGGTGAGCTGCCTTCTTGAACCACTGCAGTCCATCTGGTGTAGGTACACCAACAGTGCTGTTAGAAATGGAGTTCCAGGATTTTCACCCAACGACAGTGAAGAAACGGTGATATAATTGCAAGTCATGATGGTGTGTGGCTTGGAGGGGAACTTGCAAGTGGTGGTGTTCCCATGCGTCTGCTGCCCTTTTCCTTCCAGGTGGTAGATGTCACGATTTGGAAGGTGCTGTCGAAGGAGGCTTGGTGAGTTGCTGCAATGCATCTTGTATATAGTACACAGTGCTGCCATGTGTGCTGGTGGTGGAGGGAGTGAACGTTTGTGGATGGGGTGCTGATCAAGCGGGCTGCTTTGCCCCGAATGGTGAGGAGCTTCTTGAGTGTTGTTGGAGCCGTATTCATCCAGCCAAGTGGACAGTATTCCATCTCACTCCTGACTTGTGCCTTGTTGATAGTGGAAAGGGTTTGGGGAGTCTAAAGGTCAGTTAATCGCTGCAGAATTCCCAGCCTCTGACCTGTTCTTGTAGCCTCAGTATTTATATGGCTGGTCCAGTTAAGTATCTGGTCAATGGTAATCCCCAGGATGTTGACAGTGGGGGATTCAGCGATGGTAATGCCGTTGAAAGTAAAGTTAGTTCTCTCTTGTTGGAATTGGTCATTGCCTGGCACTTGTGTGACACAAATGCCACTTGCCACTTATCAGCCCAACTTTGAATGTTGTCGAGGTCTTGCTGCATGTGGGCACGGACTGTTTCAGTATCCGAGGAGTCGCGAATGGGACTGATCAATGTGCAGTCATCAAGCATCTCCAATTTTGATGAAGGTCATTGATAAAGCTGCTGAAGGATACTACCCTCAGTAGCGATGTCCTGAGGCTGAGGTGATCGGCCTTCAACAACCACAACCATCTTCCCATGTGTTAGGTATGACTCCAACCATGGGAGACTTCCCCGTTCCCCGCCCCCACGATTCCCACTGACTTCAATTTTGCTCAGACTCCTGGATGCCACACTCAATCAAATGCAGCCTTGATGGCAAGGGCAGTCACTCTCACATCACCTCGGGAATTCAGCATTATCCATGTTTGGACCAAGGCTATAATGAGGTTTGGCACCAAGTGCCCCTGGCAGAACCCAAACTGAGCATCGGTGAGCAGGTTAATGCTGTGTAAGTGCCACTTGATAGCACCGTCAATGACACCTTCCATCAGATGGCTGATAATTGAGAGTAGACTGACAGGGCAATAATAGGTTAGATTGGATTTGTGGATTGCTTTTTGTGGACAGAAACTATCAGGGCAATTTTCCACATTATTGAGTAGATGCCAGCATTGTAGCAGTGCTAGAACAGCTTGGCTTGTGGCGTGGCCAGATCTGGAGCACAAGACTTCAGTACTACAGCCAGGATGTTGTCAGGGACCATGGCTGTTGCTGTATCGGGTACCTTCAGTCATTTCTTGATATTAGGTGGAGTGAATTGAATTGGCTGAAGACTGGCATCTATGATACTGGGGACCTCAGGAGGAGGCCAATATGAATTATCCAATCAGCACTTCTGGCTGAAGATGGTTGAAAAGTTTTGGCCTTGTCTTTTGCACTGACTTGCTGGGCTCCCCCATCAGGGAGGATGGGATTGTTTGTGGAGCCTCCTCCTCCAGTTACTTGTTTAATTGTCCACCACCATTCACAATGAATGAAAGTTGTTATAAATACATAGAGAAGCATAATGAGCAAAGCATATGACTGTATAGAACCGTTTCAAACACTGCATGCCAAGAATCTTAACATAAGAATCTTAAATACTACTCAATTGTTCCTTTCAGGGATGAGCCTGTCATAAAGGTCTTGAAGTACTCTTATTTCAGTTGCAAAAGTTCTACTTTGAACTGTTTTGGGAAATATCCATAAAAATCACTTCTTTAGTTGGGTCTCAAAGCCTCTGGAGACAACAGTGTCACCTAATCTACTTCAAAGTACAGTTCACTGCTGTGAAGAGGTATTAAGGTTTATTACAATAATGATGTTTGTCATGTCTTTCTGTTTTCTTTCAGGTCAAATATCATCCATCACCTTTACTATACATAGCACCCATCATCTGTGGCTCAGTAGTAGACCCACAACCCAGGTGAGAGGGCTAAGTCCCACACAAAATCTACACTGACATTCCAATGCAGTATTGAGGAAGCACTGCACCAGAGGCGTTGTCTTTCAGATGAAATGTTAAAACAAAAGGTGAACGTAAAAGATCCCATGGCACTATTATAAAGAGGAACAGGAAAGATCTCCCTGGTGTCCTGGACAATATTTATCCCTGAACCAACGTCAGTAAAACAGATTATCTGATCATTATCACATTGCTGTTTGTGGGACCGTGCTGTGCGCAAAATGGCTGCCATGTTTATATTACATTATTGACTACACTTCAAAAGCTGTAAAGTGCTTTGGACTGTGTTGAAGTTATAAAAGGCGCAATATAAATGCAAATTATATATTTCTCTGGCTTTATTATACCCACATTATTTTAACTTGATCATCTGCTCTACAATACTGATAACCAAAGTGAACCAGTTCTAAACTATAAAATACTAAAATGAGACTGAGCTCATGCAGTATCAATTCAGACAAAATAGAAGTCATCGGGGATTAATTTCCATAACTGTAATAGAAACATTGAGATATTATCATAAATTAAGCTTACAGATTATCTGGTCATTTACTTAATTACTGTTTGCGGGTCCTTTCTGTGCGTAAATTGGCTAGAAATATAGGGACAGGAGTAGGCCATTTAGCCCCTTGTGTCTGCTCCACAATGAGATCATGCCTGACCTGTTAACTAACTCCATATAGCTGCCATTGCACCACATCCATTGATACCTTTGATTAACAAAAATCTATCAACTGCAGATTTAAAATTTACAATTAGAGTCATATACAGCACAGGAGGCCATTCAGCCCATCGAATCCATGCCAGCTCTCCAAAGAGCAAACCAGTCAGTCCCACTACCCCGCTCAATCCCCGTAGTCTTGCAAGTTTATTTCCGTCAAAGCCCAACCAATTTCCTTTTGAAATCATTGATTGTTTCGGCTTCCACCACCCTCATGGGCAATGAGTTCCTGGTCATTACCACCCACTGCATAAAAAGTGTTCTTCCTCACATTCCCCCTGCATCTCTTGTCCCTGTGTCCCCCAGTCCTTGTACCATCAGTTAATGACAACATTTTTTCCTTGTCTAACTTATCGAAGAATGTCAAAATCTTGTACACTTCTATCAAATCTCCCCTTCTGGGATCTTGACTCTTTTTTTCTCCCCTGGTCTAGTCTCTTCCCACATTCATCCATGACTCTTCTGATACCCTATGTCATTTCAACAATTTTCAGTTTCTTGGCCCTAACTGCCTCCTCTTCACTATGGACGTCCAATCTCTCTAGACCTCCATCCCCCAAGAGGACGGTCTGAGGGTTCTCTATTTATTCCCTGAACATAGGCCCAACCAGTCTATAGCCAACCAGGTTATAGCGGGGCAATTAGAAAATCTCAATGTAATCAGGCAGAGTCAACATGGTTTTATGAAAGGGAAATCATGTTTGACTAATTTATTGGAGTTTTTTGACAAAGTAACAAACAGCCTGGATAAAGGGGAACCTGTGGATGTGGTGCACTTGGATTTCCAGAAGGCATCTGACAAGATTACTAAGCAAAATAAGAGCTCATGGTGTAGGGGGTGACATATTAGCCAACCAGTCCTTTTGTCCATGCTAACAGGAAGCAAAGAGTAGGGACAAATGGACCTTTTTTGGGTTGGCAAGCTGTAACTAGTGGAGTGCCACAGGGATCAGTGCTGCGGCCTCAACTATTTACAATTTCTATCAATGATTTGGATGAAAGGACCGAACGTATGGTTGCAAAATTTGCTGATGACACAAAGATAGGTAGGAAAGTAAGTTGTGTAGATGACATAAAGAATCGTCTGCAAAGGGATAAAGTGAGTGAGCAAAAATTTGGCAAATGGAGTATAATATGGGAAAATGTGAACTTATCTACTTTGGCAGGAAGAATAGTAAAGCAGCATATTATTTAAATAGAGAGAGATTACAGAACTCTGAGGTACAGAAGGATCTGGGTGTCCTGGTACATAAATCGCAAAAGGTTGGTATGCAGATACAGCAAATGATTAGGATGGCAAATGGAATGTTGCAGTTTATTGCAAGGGGAATGGAATATAAAAGTAGGGATGTTTTGCTAAAGTTGTATAGGGTATTATTGAGACCACATCTGGAGTAGTGTGTACAGTTTTGGTTTCCTTATTTGAGAAAGGATATAAATGCATTCGAAGCAGTGCAGAGAAGGTTCACTCGACTGAACCTAGGATGCAGGGATTATCTTATGAGGAAAGGTTGGACAGGTGGGGTCTGTATCCATTGGAGTTTAGAAGAATGAGAGGTGATCGTATTTTTTTTTTAATAAGAGATACAGCACTGAAACAGGCCCTTCGGCTCACCGAGTCTGTGCCGACCATCAACCACCCATTTATACTAATCCTACATTAAACCCATATTCCTACCACATTCCCACAATTCCCCTACCACCTACCTATACTAGGGGCAATTTATAATGGCCAATTTACCTACCAACCTGCAAGTCTTTTGGCTGTGGGAGGAAACTGGAGCACCCGGCGAAAACCCACGCGGTCACAGGGAGAACTTGCAAACTCCGCACAGGCAGTACCCAGAATCGAACCCGGGTCGCTGGAGCTGTGAGGCTGCGGTGCTAACCACTGCGCCGCCCAAAGATCGTGGAGGGGACTCAACAGCTTGGATGTTGAGGGGATGTTTCCCCTTGTGTGAGAGACTAGAACTAGGAGACACAGTTTAAGAATAAGGGGTCACCCATTTATGACGGAGATCAATGAGGAGAAATGTTTTTTCTCTCAGAGGGTTGTCAGTCTTTGGAACTCTCTTCCACAGAGTGCAATGGAGACAGGTTCATTGAGTATTTTTAAGGCAGAGGTAGATAAATTCTTGACTAACAAGGGAGTCAAAGGGTATCGGGGGTAAGCGGCAAAGTGAAGTTGAGTCCACAATCAGGTCAGCCATGATCTTATTAAATGGCGGAGCAGGCACCAAGGGGCCAAATGGCCTACTCCTGCTCCTAATTCAGATGTTTGTATGACGTGATCTGCTTCCTTTAATAGCCTGAAAATTTCTTTCAAATCACTCTTTATTCTCCTAAATTCCAGGGAATACAACCAGAGTTTCTGTAATCTCTCCTTGTAATTTAACCCTTGGAGTCCAGGTATCATTCTGGTAAATCAATACTGCTCTCCCTCCAAGATCAATATATCCTTTCTAAGCAGAATGGCTCAAAGTACTCCGGGTTTGGTCAAACCAGGGCTTTGTACTGCTGTAGCCTAACTTCTACCCTCTTGTATTCGAGTCTGCTAGATATAAAGGCCAGCATTCCTTTAGCCTTTTTGATTATATTCTTTATCTGTTCATGACATATCAACGATCTAGGTACATGGATCCCAGGTCTCTTTGGACTTCCACTGTTTCTAGTTTCTCATCACCTAGAAAGTACTCTGTTTTGTCCTTTTTAAGTCAAAAATGGACAACCTCACATTTGCCAACATTGAAATCCATATGTCATAGCTTTGCCCATATATTAATATCTCTTTGTAATTTTATGTATCCATCGACACTGCTTCAAATACTGCCCATCTTGTGTCATCGGCAAGCTTTGTTAGGTAGCCTTCGATCCCATCATCTAAGTCATTAATAAGTATTGTGAATACTTGTGGTCCCCACACAGATCTTTGCGGGACATCGCTAGTCACATCCTGCTAATTAGAGAACCTGCCCATATCCCTACTCTGTCTCTTGTCACCCAGTCAATTTCCTAACCAGGTCAATAATTTGCCTTCAATTTTCTGAACTTCAATTTTAGCTAACAGTCTCTTATGAGGGACTTTATCAAATGGCTGTGGAAGTCCATATAAATAACACCCATTAGCACTGGCCACTACTTCAGTCACTTCTTCAAACAATTCCCTCAGGTTCGTCAAATCTAAAAAGGTACATTTTCTCCCACCTTGGTAATATCTTGAATACTAAGCTGAGGAGTGATTTAACAAAAGTGGACCGGAAACAGCTACTTGAAGATAAATCAGTATCAGAACAGTGGGAGGCATTCAAAGGGGAGATTCAAGGAGTTCACAGTAAACATGTTCCCACAAAGAAAAAGGGTGGGACGGTCAAAGCTAGAGCTCCACGGATGTCAAGAAGCTTACAGGGTAAGATAAGGCAGAAAAGGAAAGCTTATGCCCGACACAGAAAACTCAGTGCTACAGAAAGCCGAGGGTATAGAAAGTGGAGGGGTGAAATCAAAAAGGAAATTAGGAAAGCAAAGAGAGGGCATGAAAAAATATTGGCAAGCAAAATCAAGGTGAACCCAAAGATGTTTACCAATACATTATGAGCAAGAGGATAACTAAGGAAAGAGTAGGGCCCATAAAAGTCCAGAAAGGGAACCTACGTGTAAGGGCGAAAGATGCTGGTATTGTTCCTAATGAATGCTTTACGTCTGTCTTCACAAAAGAAGGGGACAATGCAGATATTGTAGTTAAGGAATTGGGGTGTGAAGTATTGGATGTGATCAACATAGGGAGAGAGGTTGTATTAATGGGATTAGCATCCTTGAAAGTTGATAAATCACCAGGGCCAGATGAAATGTACTCCAGGCTGTTAAAAGAAGCGAGAGAGGAAATGGCAGAAGGTCTGACCATCATTTTCCAGTCCTCACTGGATACAGGTGTGGTGCTGGAGAATTGCAGGACTGCTAACATTGTACCTCTGTTTAAAAAGGGAGCGAGGGACAGACTGAATAATTACAGGCCAGTCAGTCTAACCTCAGTAGTGGGCAAATTATTGGAATATATTCTGAGAGACAGGATAAACTGTTAGATAGGCACAGATTAATCAAGGATAGTCAGCATGGATTTGTTGAGAAGATCTTGTCTGACCAACTTGATCAAATTACTTGAAGAAGTGACAAGGAATATAGATGAGGGTAGTGCAGTTGATGTGGTCTACATGGACTTTAGCAAAGCTTTTGACAAGGTCCCACATGGCAAACTAGTTAAAAGAATAAAATCCCATGGGATCCAGGGAAATGCAGCAAGGTGGGTACAAAATTTCAAATTTTCTTCCAAATGAGGCCGTAATGGTGGAGATCAGAAGTAAAAAAAAAAGGGGCAGCTACACTACTAGGAGTGTACTATCTCTTCTCTCTTTGGCCTCCTTGTCTCAAGAGACAATGGGTAAGCGCCTGGAGGTGGTCAGTGGTTTGTGGAGCAGTGCCTGGAGTGGCTATAAAGGCCAATTCCAGAGTGACAGACTCTTCCACAGGTGCTGCAGAAAAAATTGTTTGTCGGGGCTGTTACACAGTTGGCTCTCCCCTTGCACTTCTATCTTTTTTCCTGCCAACTGCTAAGTCTCTTCGACTCGCCGCACTTTAGCCCCGCCTTTATGGCTGCCCGCCAGCTCTGGCGATCGCTGGCAACTGACTCCCACAACTTGTGATCAATGTCACAGGACTTCACGTCGCGTTTGCAGATGTCTTTAAAGCGGAGACATGGATGGCCGGTGGGTCTGATACCAGTGGCGAGCTCGCTGTACAATGTGTCTTTGGGGATCCTGCCATCTTCTAGGAGTGTACTATAGAACCCCAAAAAGTGAGAGGGTGGGAGAAGAACAAATATGTAGGCAAATTTCTGACTGCAAAAACAATAGGGCAATAATAGTTGGGGACTTCAACTACCCCAATATCAACTGGGATACAAACAGTGTGAAGGGCACAGAGAGGACAAAATTCTTGAACTGCATTCAAGAGAACTTTTTTTAGCTGGCATGTAACAAGCCCTACGAGAGGGGCACAATTCTAGATTTAGTCTTCAGTAATGATTCTGGGCAAGTGGAGGAAGTAACAGTGGGTGACCATTTTGGAGATAGCAATCAAAATACAGTAAGTTTTAGCATAAACATGGAAAAGGACAAAGATAAAACAGGAGTAAACGTTCTAAATTGGGGGAAGGCAAATTTTAAGAAACAGAGAGGTGACCTGGCGAAAGTGGACTGGATACAGCTACTTGAAGGAATATCAGTGGCAAACCAGTGGGAGGCAATCAAAATCGAGATACTACAGGCACAGTGTAGGCATGTCCCCACAAAGACAAAGGGTGGTACTGCCAAATCTAGAGCCCCCTGGTTATCTAGAAGCTTACAGGGCAAGTTAAAGCAGAAAAAGAAAGCTTATGATGATCACAAAAATCTTAATATTTTAGAAAGCCTAGAGGAGTATAGAAAGTGCGGGGTGAAGTAAAAACGGAAATTAGAAAAGCAAAGAGAGGACGTGAAAAATTATTGGCAGGTAAAATCAAGGAAAACCCGAAGATGTTTCATCAATACATTAAGAGCAAGAGGATAACTAAGGAAAGGTTAGGGCCTAACAGAGATGTACAAGGGAACTTATGCATGGATGCAGAAGATGCGGGCAGGGTTCTTAATGATTTTTTTTTTGTCTCTGTTTTCACAAAGGAGGGGGCTGATGTAGACATTGTAGTTAAAGAGGAGGAGTGTGAAATATTGGATACAATAAGCATAATGAGAAAAGAGGTTCCAGAGGATCTGACATCCTTGAAAGTGGATAAATCGCCAGGGCCAGATGGATTGCAGCCCAGGTTGTTAAAGGAAGCCAGGGAGGAAATAGCGGATGCGCTAAGGATCATCTTCAAATCCTCACTAGATACAGGACTACCAGACAATCCGTTGACTACTACCCTTTGTTTCCTTTGAGACAATTGGTTGGTGTCTGGAATTCACTGCCAGGAACGACAGTGGAGGTAGAAACCCCTAATTCTTTTAAAAGGTTCTAGGACATGCACCTGAAGTGCTATAACTGGCAAGGCTATGGATCAGGTGCAGGAAGGTGGGATTACATTGGGCGGCTAGATTTTTTCAGCCAGCACAGACACGATGGGCTGAATGGCCTCCTTCTGTGCCATAATTTTTCTATGGTTCTAAAATTGACTCAGTGGCAGGAAACAAAGGGTAATCGTTGACAGGTGTTTTTGCAACTGGAGGGCTGTTTCCAGTGGTGTTCTGAAGGGCTCAGTACTGGGTCCCCTGCTTTTTGTGGTATATATTAACGATTTGGACGTAAATGTAGGGGGCATGATCAGGAAGTTTGCAGACGACATGAAGATTGGCCATGTGGTAGATAGTGAGGAGGATAGCTGTAGGCTGCAGGAATATATTGATGGTCTGGTCAGATGGGCAGAAACGTGGCAAATGGAATTCAACCTGGAGAAGTGTGAGTTGATGCATTTGGGGAGGTCAAACGAGGCAAATGAATGCACAATTAATGGGAAAATACTGAGAGGTGTAGAGGAAGTGAAGGATCTTGGAGTAAATGTCCACAGATCCCTGAAGGTAGCAGGACAGGTCAATAAGGCGAAGAAGGCAATGGAATCCTTTCCTTTATTAGCCAAGATACATAATATAAGAGCAGGAAGATTATGCTGGAACTGTATAAATCATTGGTTAGGCCACAACTTGAGTACTGTCTGAAGTTCTGGGCACCTCATTACAGAAAGGATGTAATTGCATTAGAGAGGGTACAGAGGACATTTACGAGGATGTTGCCAGGACTGGAAAATGCAGCCATGAGGAAAGATTGGATCGGCTGGGTTTGTTCTCCTTGGAACGGAGAAGGCTAAGAGGAGATCTGACTGAAATGCACAAAATTTTGAGAGGCCTGGATAGAGTGGAGGTGAAGGGCCAATTTACCTTAGCAGAGAGGTCAGTGACTAGGGGGCGTAGATTTAAAGTGATTGGTAGAAAGATTAGAGGGGAAATGAGGAAAAGTTTTTTCACCCAGAGGGTGGTGGGGGTCTGGAACTCACTGCCTGAAAGGGTAGTAGAGGCAGAAATCTTCAACTCATTCAAAAGAAGTCTGGATATGCACCTCAAGTGCTGTAATCGGCAGGGCTACAGACCAAATGCTGGAAGTGGATTTAGAATGGGTGGCTCGTTTTTCAGCTGGCACAGACAAGATGGGCCCAAGTGACCTCTTTTTGTGCTGTAAACCTTCTATGATTCTATATCGCCTGCTTTCACCTCCACCTCAATCCAGTTGCTTTTGAAACCCTCATCCACGCCTTTGGCATTTCCAGACTTGATTATTCCAATGCTCTCCTGCCTAGCCTCCCATCCTCCACCTTCCATAAACTTCAGATCATCCAAAACTCTGCTGCCCATATCCTATCCCATACATCCATCACCCTATCCTCCCTAACCAACTATGGCTCCCAATAACCAAAAGACTCAAATTTTAAATTCTGATCCTCAGGTTTACATCACTTCATGGCCAACAACACAATTCTTCTCCTACCAGAATTCTCCATTCCTGATTTTGGCTTCTTGTGTATACCCTTTCCTCCCTTTTTTAGCTCTCTGTGAAGCATATTAGGACATAAATTATATATTAAAATGCAACAAAGATGTTGTTAATTCATTGTGTTCACCTCCACTATCTTATTTGGAAATCAATTCTATGTGCTGGTCACTGTGTGGTGAAGACTTCATCAGTCCCAAATCTGCCTTTTTCAAATCTGACCTACACTTACAGTTCTGTTTGAAATAATTTTCATTTACCATATGCTTACTTCATTTACCTCTATATTGTCACCTTAGCTTTCTCCTTCAAAGATGGAAAAGGGAAAACCAAGATGACTTTGTAGAAATAAAAACAGTTAGATTAGATTTTTTTTAGATTAGAGATACAGCACTGAAACAGGCCCTTCGGCCCACCGAGTCTGTGCCGAACATCAGCCACCCATTTATACTAATCCTACACTAATCCCATATTCCTACCAAACATCCCCACCTGTTCCTATATTTCCCTACCACCTACCTATACTAGTGACAATTTATAATGGCCAATTTACCTATCAACCTGCAAGTCTTTTGGCTTGTGGGAGGAAACCGGAGCACCCGGAGAAAACCCACGCAGACACAGGGAGAACTTGCAAACTCCACACAGGCAGTACCCAGAATCGAACCCGGGTCCCTGGAGCTGTGAGGCTGCGGTGCTAACCACTGCGCCACTGTGCCGCAGTTAGATGTAGAATGCACTGCCTGAGGGTGTGGTAGAGGCAGAGTCAATCGAGGCCTTCAAAAGAGAACTGGATAATTATCTGAAGAGAGAATTTTTTAAGGCTATGGGGAAAAGGCAGTGGAGTGGGACTGGGTTAGTTGTTCTTGCCTGTGTAGCAGATCAACTGCTGAATGGAGGTGAGGGAAGGTATAAAATATATCTGATTAGAGACTATGTACGTGATCAACCCCTGATTGGGGATGAGAGCTAGTTTAAAATAATATTTAAATAGAGTCTGTATATCAGATCAATAGCTGACTGCAAGTCAAATCAAATACTAATACCAAAATAGAGACTATGGAACAAATTTATAAACGGCTGCGGAAGCGGGGCCAGAGGCGGACAAGCCCGCAATTTCCCGCCATCATTGTGGTTTACTGGCACGTTCTGGCCTCTGACCATTTTCAAACATTGCTGTTTGGGGTGGTTGGGGGGTGTGGGGGATTGGTATTGGGGCTTAATTGGCTACCACCACTTGTAGGCAGGTAGCTATCACCAACCCCCCACACCCTCAGGCAGTGCATTCTACATCCTAACCACTCGCAGTGTAAAAATAGTTTTGCCTCACATCGCCATTGCTTCTTTTGTCAATCATCTTAAATCTGCGTCCTCTGTTTCTCGACCTTTCCACCAATGGGAACAGTTTCTCTCCTTCTACTCTGTCCAGACCCCTCATGATTTTGAACACCTCTATCAATCTCTTCCTTTCTCCAAGGGGAACAGCCCCAGCTTCTCCAACCTATCCACATAACTGAACTCCCTCATCCCTGGAATTTTTTCCACACCCTCTCGAATGCCTTAACATCCTTCCAAAAGTGTGGTGCCCAGAACTGGACACAATTTTCCAGTTGAGGCCAAACCAGTGTTTTATACATAACTTCCTTGCTGCTGTACTCTATGCCCCTATTTATAAAGCCCAGGATCCTTATGAACCACTTTCTCAACCTGCCCTGCAACCCTCAATGATTTGTGCACATATACCCCCAGGTCCCTCTGTTCCTGCGCCTCCTTTAGAATTATACCCTATAATTTATATTGCCGCTCCTAGTTCTTTTTACCAAAATGAATCACTGCATTCATCTCTGCACTAAATTTCATCTGCCACTTGTCCACCCATTCTGCCAGCCTGTCTATGTCCTCCTAAAGTTGATCACAATTCACTAGACTCCCGAGTTTCGTGACATCTGCAAATTTTGAAATTGTGCTCTCCACACCCGAGACTAGGTCATTAATATATTAATAAAAGCAGGGGTCCCAACAAGAATTCCTGTTGAACTGCCTACTTCCAGTCTGAAAAACAACCTCTGCCAATTAGATGCCACCAAACTATAACTGTGCTCAACCCCAGTCAGGGGCTGACCCAGAGCAGAATCTCTGTAGAGATATTAAAATAGGAGCAGGAGTAGGCCATTCGGCCCTTCGAGCCTGCTCCGCCATTCATTACGATCATGGCTGATCATCCAACTCAGTAACCTGTTCCTGCTTTCGCCCCAAACCCTTTGATCCCTTTAGACCCTCCAGCTATATCTAACAACGTTAATATATTGATCCCCAATCAGGGGTTGGTCTGGTGCAGGGTCTCTGTTCACACAGTTACATGAATTCACTGCTCACCTCCAGTTTATGATTGATCTGGAAGACGGTCTGCGCCTTATGGCACAGCTGTGCGAAGCAGGAGCTGAGCGCCGTCATCTTCTGGCGGCCCTCGTACGTGATTTCGGACTGATCAGGGTCGATCTCCCCCAGCAGTAGGTCCACATCCACGAAGGCCTTGTCAAACTCCTTCTCCAGCACCTCCAGCCAGCGGAACATGGAGGGACCCGCGGCTGCCGTTGCCGAGGACGGCGCCGGGCCCCCAGCCGAGGAGGCCATACTCAGCGCTGGGACGGGTGTGCAATGTGGGGAGAAGGAAGGGAAGGGACGGATGACGGTTGATCCCTGCAGCCCGCAGCCTGCCCCGGGCTGCTTCCTCAAACCGGCACCGCCTCCAGTTCCGGTTGTCAAGGAGCCGGCGCTCGATTGCTCCCGCCTGCCACAACTGTACAGGCCGAACGGAGCGGGGAACGATCGAGCGGTTACCATAGAGAGTGGGCGGGGCTAGCGCTGCGTCAGAAACCCCGCCCACAGCTCACTCACTGCTCAGTCACAATCTGGTGTCACAACAACGACTTGTATTTAAGTAGCGCCTTTAACGTAATAAAGCGTCCCAAGAACGCTTCATAGGAGCATTATAAAGCGAAGTATGGCAGAGGCACATTAGGTCAGATGACTAAAAGCATAGTCAAAGAGGTAGGTTTTAATGAGTGTCTTAAAGGAGGAAAACGAGGCAGAAAGACAGAGAGGTTTAGGGTGGAAATTCCCGAGCTTAGCTCCTAGGCAGCTGAAGGCATAGCAACCAATGGTGGAGTGATTAAAATCAGGGATGCTCAAGAGGCCAGAATTAGAGGAGTGCTGATATCGAGGAGGGTCATGGGGCTGGAGGTGATTACAAAAGTAGGGAGGAGCCAGGCCATCGAGGGATTTGAAAACAACAATGAGAATTTTAAAATTGAAGTGTTGCTTAATTGGGAGTTAGTGTAAGTCAGCAAACACAGAGATGATGGTGATTGGGGCTTGATGCAAGTAAGGACAAAGGCAGAAGAGTTTTGGATAGCCTCATGTTTATGGAGGGTAGACTGTGGGAGGCGGTCCAGGAGTGTGTTGGAATAGTCAAGTCACAAAGGCATGAATGAGGTTATCATCAGATCAGCTGATGTTATAGAGGTTGAAATAGGTGGTCTTTGTGATTGAGTGAATATGTGGTTGGAAGCTCATCTCGGGGTCAAATATGATACCAATTTTGCTGTCAGATAGTTGCCAGGACAAGGGGTGGAATTGGTATCTAGGGAATGGAGTTTGGAGTGGGGAGCAAAGACAATGGCTTCAGTCTTTCCAATCTTTATTTGGAGGGAATTTCTGCTAATCCAGTACTAGATTTCACATAAGCAGGCTGATAATTTAGCAACAGTGGATAATGTTCACAAGTTCACACAAAAACACGTGATTCTTTGAGGTGTGTCTGCAATGTGGCTTTATTTGATAACATATTTCACTCCTGGGTTATAGGGGAAGGCAGGTTCTTGAACTAAGGGCTATTAAGCCATGGGGCTATTGAGGGAGGGATCTGAACATTATTTAAAAGGAAACAGGATCATTGTTGAAAAGGAGGACTATTGAAGGATCTGCCATGATTTTATTAAATGGCTGAGCAAGCTCGATGGGCCGAATGTTCTACTGCTGCCCTATTTCTTAAGATCTTATGACTCAGATTCCAAGCGAGGGCACCAGCATAGTGGATTGAATAGCCTCCTTCTGTGCTGTAATTTCGATCATCCTGCAAAATCTTTCCTTCATGTCGTCCAAGTCCAGGGAATGGTTAAAATGTTGGTGCTGTGCTGAATTTAGGTTGAAGTGGCCCATATACCGAGCCCACTGCCCTTTGTGCAAGCTATTGATTTAATGCAGATTAGTCTGTGCTGGACAGTTTTGACATGTGAAATCCAAGTCCCGATTGGATCTGATTAATGCTCCCAGTTCAGATTTGTCACCTTCACACAGATTCTGAGTCTAAAGCAGAGTGCAAAAAGATAGGGAAATCGATCAATATTCATGTCATCTACAATATAGCTTTAATTTAATTAATATTTAATTTTAAAATAGGAAATGTATATGTGATGTAAGGCATGATTTTGAGCTAGTTAATTAATAGCATTGTGAATGCTTTTTATTGAAGCATTTCTCTCTCAATGGCTTCACATAACTGGACATTGCTTCCTATGATCTAGAGAGACAATTTTTTCAGCAATCTTCCCTTGGCGAGGGTGAGTGACCTCGTCATTAACAATTACCCTACTTGCAGAATCCTGTTTACTGGATGAATTATGTGTTTTGCATAAAATTAGCAGATACTCACCTTGGAATAAAGTATATTAAACTCAAACAAGCCTAAAGTAACTCATATTTATTTACAAATAAAACAGAAATTTGATGCACAAAGCTGCAGCAAATAGTAAAAGGCAAAAACATAAAAATGTACATGTAACCAGAAAGCCCATAATTATAATAAAATAAACATTTATTCTTTGAGTATTTCTCAGAAATAAATTAGGCCCACATTTGGCCACCAGATGGCATTAATCCCTGTTTGGTTTTATGTGACTGGACCACAAAATCACAGAATTGTTGCAGTGTAGAAGGAGGCCATTCAGCCCGTCGTGTCCACACCAGCTCTCCGAAAGAGCAATTCACTCATTTCCATTCCCCTGCCTTTTCCTCATAACCCTGCGCATTCTTCCTTTTCATATAACAGTCTAATTCCCTTTTGAATGCTTCAATTGAACCGAAAAGTTTTGGGATAGAGAATAGAAGACTGACTGACATGATGTTGAATCCTAAACAAATTACGATGTATATAATATAATCTTTATTGAGAGTTTATTTGTGAAAATAATGAACCAAGTTAAATATTGAACAGGTTGGGCCTATACTCCTTGGAGTTTAGAAGAATGAGAGGTGATCTGATTGAAACATATAAGATTCTGACCGGGCTTGACAGGGTAGATGCTGAGAAGATGTTTCCCATCATGGGGAAATCTAGAATTAGGGGGCACCGTTTCAAAATAAGGGGTCTCCCCTTTAAGATGGAAATTAGGAGGAATTTCTTCTCTCAGAGGGTCGTTAATCTTTGGAATTCTCTTCCCCAGAGAACAGTGGAGGCTGAGTCATTGAATATTCAGGGCAGATTTTTGATGAACAAGGGAATCAAGGGTTATGGGGGTGGGGTGGGGGCAGTGGGAAAGTGGAGTTAAGGCCACAATCAGATCAGCCATGATCTTATTGAATGGTGGTGTAGGCTCAAGGGGCTGAATGGCCTCCTCCTGCTCCTATTTCTTATTTTCTTATACATTCTTCTCCCTACCCCCACACATATGAGAAGACTACCATGCAGTACAACTGAAATTTATGTAAGTAGTTTGTTTCCAATAGTATGTTACATGATTCTATTCCTTTCACGTAGACATCTTCAAAGACTGAATCAAACACACTTAAGTACCATTATTCTCGAGTATTCAGTTCATCAGTTCAGGAAGCCCTTCTTGTTTCATTTGAGAGATGAAGTGCTCCAATCTATATGTGCAATTATGGATTTATTTTATTACTTCCACAATTATAATTCATTGTTGAATGAACTGACTGGTCGCCAAGAGTTTGCTGGGACTTCCAAACAGGACTACGGAGTTTTCTGCGACCTTTCGGCTACTTAATTCAACGTTCACATTGAGAAAATTGATAATTGTACAAGCAACATTTTTATTTTAAATCTAGGTAATATCCATACATAAACAAGCACTGCATAAGGAACAAACACTTTATTTTTCTAAGCCTCCTGTTTCGCTGTGTATTTTCTTGCTTTTTTCCAGTCCTTTCCAAAGCTATTTTCTTCGGTCGTACGAAGCCAATGTCCAGAAACTGATACGAGTTTGAAAAGAAATGTAGAAATTATTGCAATGCCAGGCCGAGGAGAAGCCTTATCACAACGCCTCCTTCCTGCTTGTTGGAAATCACAAGGACGAAATGCTGATTTAATCACTTATTCGACATGTCCATTTGGTAACTGTCTGACCATTAGTGTTCTTTTGTGTACAGACAGGAAGCTCAGTTTGATGAACTGAGACTGAGCGCCTAAGACAAAGACAGGGATTAAAATCAGTAGATTATATTGCTGGGCAGTTATGCTTTATTATATTTTACACGAGGGGAGGTAAGTCAATCGTTGCCTGTACGTAAAATAATTTAATTTGGGGTTTAGCTTCCTTTGGCTCTTTTGAGAAAAATACTTAGTTAGGGGGCACCCGGATTTGAACCGGGGACCTCTTGATCTGCAGTCAAATGCTCTGCCACTGAGCTATACCCCCTTCCAGATGACAATGCTTGGAAAAGGCTCCTAGTCCATAAAATGACTGCTCTAACTTGCATTGCATTGTGTTCAGGGAGCTGTGTTCCAGCGAGGGTCGAGAGTGAGCGCATCTTCGTACCTGGCGGATAGACGGCGGTCGCCCTGCGCTGGCAGCTGCAGATCTCTAATGTAGGGAGTTTTCAGACTGTCTGCAACATTGTGCAAAAGGTTTTGCGCCAGTCAACGGTGCCTTGAAAACCTGCCAAAGTGAAACATATTTTTTTAATTAATCAGTTTTGTACTTAGACAATTGTTAAAAATAAACCAGATTTGATTGGCGCTTTCATTTGCCACCTTCAGGCAACATTGATAAAATTGCTGGAACCACTCAGCAGGTCAGATGCTGCCAGACCTGCTGAGTGGTTCCAGCATTTCTTGTTTTTGTTTCAGATTTCCAGCATCCGCAGTATTTTGCTTTTATTGATAAAATTGCCCTTGACCTGTCATTATTTGTATGACTCACTCTTGACTGGAGAAAACAAAGATACTACGGTGTGATTTTTGCACAGTCCCTTCAATCTAAAATTGAATTTAAAATGCCTATGGAACGAATCTGCAGCAGATACGGAACTATAGTAGAGCTGATCTCAATTCTTGGCTAACTGCACTTCAGGTAACATTAGCACAGAATTGGGATGTATTTACTCCAGTGTCGCGCCTCTTCTTGATTGCCTATTCGGTTGACTCATCAATCAAAATCAATTTAGCAATAGTAGCCCCCTTTTAAAGGGACACAAACAATAACCTCAAATTATAATTTTAAAGAAACAAATGAAGATCTGCTAGTTCTGAAGAAGAGTCACTGACCTGAAATGTTAACTTTGCTTCTCTCTCCACAGATGCTGCCAGACCTGCTGAGTATTTCCAACATTTCTTGTTTTTATATCAAGTTACAACGTTATTTTCTGTTCCAATGCGCACTCCAGTTCCTCCAGTGCCCATCGGTTAGGAAAGGCCTCAAGCAGACAGACACCGCATTCTCCTTCTCCATGACCACCCAGACGTACAAATTACTGTGGAAGAGAGGCAGGCAGAGTGAACAACCTCACTGACAACGCACTGTATGGAGCTATTGAAGGGCATATTGACCGGGCACAGAAGCAGACCTACAAGAAGGCCTTCCGACTTATCACCCGCACTGCACCAGGTAATCAAAGATCAGGGCCAGGATTTTATGAGCCCCGATGGCGGGACCGGATGTTGACATCCACAATTCTGTATGTAAATGAACGGTGCGGCGACGTACTCAGGAGACACGTGCCATCATGCGGCGGGATCGGCCTTTCATTGGTGGAACCTGTCGTCACTGGCTCAAGCACCATGAGTGCCATAGCTATAAAGCATTGTGTTTCAAACCTCAAGAAGTAGCAGCCTTCATGGTATGTAAGTGTCTTCAGAGTTACCAAAATTAAATCTTTTACTTATTTGTAACTGCTCTTTCCTTCCTTAATTTTTCAAGCACAGCATCAACTCCCCATCATTTTTTTTCACTGCAGCAAAAGAAAAGAAAATGTCAGGCAGCAGGCAGCATCCCGCCCCACAGTTCAGTGAGTGATGCCTCATTGCAGGTTCTCCTCCAGGCCGTCAGGGAAAGGCGGGAGGTCCTCTTCCCTGCAGACGGAGTCAGAAGACTCTCCTGCCTGACCAAGGAGACCTGGATGGAGGTAGCAGAGAAGGTCTCCAACCATGGGGTGATGCAACGAACCGTGGGATGATGCAGCGAACCTGGGTGCAGTGTCACAAGCATATAACCTGCTCAGATTGGCGAGGGTAAGTGGTCTTGGCAAAACTGTTCCATTGTTTTTCTCCCTGGTTCCGTCTCTCTAAGACAGAGGGCCGACAAGGCATGCAGTGGAATGCATGAGCAGCCTTAGTGCCATACACTTACTGATTGTGTGCAAAGTTGACAATCAGCATTGTTGATGTGCTTGGATGTGTTGTGCGAAAGCCAGTCCTGAATGAGTGATGTTGATGCATGTTTTCAATGGTTGTGATTCATCTTTTGAAATGTCATTAAATCTGCACTGTCTCCTGCAGGATAAATGCACCAACACGCGAGCAGGCAAAGACAAGTGGAGGTGTCCTAGACAGGGTGCTGATACCAGCTGAGGAGGAGGCAGCAGAAATAGCGGGAGAGGGGGGAGGCAGGAAAATCGCAGATGGTGAGGCAAGATCCTCAAGGCATATGGATGAAGTGTCCTCTTCAGTCTTGCAGCCATATGTGCACACCAAAGGGAAGTGTTCAGCTGAAGCTTAATGTGCCTCATTTTGTGTCTCCACTGCAGGTGCCTGTACTCTAGTCTGAACCTGCAAGGCCCAAGACTCCACCTCTGGGGAAAAAGATGAAGCCAATGCCCCAGAGGGTGCACCATCACCTGCCTCTTCTTCCACCTCCACTAACGCAGACACACCCACACAATCCGCAGGGGGGTTTTAGATTAGAATCTGGGTCACAATCTGGTGTGCACGACACAGACACGTCCCAGCAGCTGAGGGAGCATATGCCAGCCGATACCCCTGACAATCAGAGGACTGCTTGCGACCAGGCCTCTGATCAGCCCCACGCTCATGATGATCCTCTGTTTGTTGCTACGAGAAGTCTGCTGGATGTGCAGCAAAGCCAGGTGGAAAATATGTCAGAGATACCTGAGGTCAAACGTGGCTTTGCACATGCCATGGAGGAGTCCATGCTAGCCATGACATCTGGCATGTTCCAGGCATATGAGCGTATGGCTTCTTCAGTTGAGAGTTTGGCAAGCTCCATGGCAAGTCTGGTTGAGCACTCGAGCCATATACGCTCTGACCTGCACTCCAAAGCTGTAGCCACGGGCTTCATGCAGCAGAGTCTAGGCAAGAGGTGGGAGGGGTGGAGGGACGAGGAACCTGGACCTCCCTCCAGGTGCTCCTTCCCCTCAAGGAGACAGGCAGGTGCCATTGTGCACCTAGATGGAGGACAAGGGCATGCCAGCTGCCCCGGGGCCTTCCTCTCAGGACACCTCCAGGGTAAACAGCATCTGGTCCTCCCCACCCCCCCACCGACATTGACCCCCTTACCTCCAGCAGGCGAGCACATGGGTGATACTCACGCACCAGTGCTGCAGACCCCCAGTAGGAAGGATCCATCAAGGCCCCGTTCTTCCAGAAGACGCCCGTCATGGTCATCCACAGTAATGGGGTAGTGCACTGAGCAGACTGCCTCCACGTCAGCTGCTAATGTCGGGGTAGCACCTAGATGTAGTGGGAGAAAAGGGAAAATGAAACAGTTTTGAGCGCTAAGGTGGCATAGGTGCTGTAAATATTGTGCATATATTGCAGAAGTTAAAATACATCTTTATTTACTTTAATATTTGATGCATTCTCGTAAATAATTTGCTTTGTTTCAGATGAAAAGGAAAATGTTCATTGGAGGCCTGTGACAGAAATGCATTGATGCTTGCAAAACATTTCTGAAAGTGTCCAGGGTCCACTTATCATTGCTATTTGAGCCTTCACTTTTCAATAATGGATGTTCGCCAATTGCAGATTTTTCACTTTCTTCATTACCAACATGCCTTACATTTGTGGCTCTGTGATCACACCCTTACTTTGCTTTTGTTGGTGTGGTTTCTGTTCCATCATAGCCCTGAGAAGATTTGATCTGCCAGTCACGTCAAAGTGCAGAAAAGTTGTAGCTTCCTATGTGAGCAAGTTAATGCCTTAATGCAAGACAATTTCAATGGAGACGCAGGTCTCTTAATGAAGTTGATAGCATACAGGCTGACAGGTACATCTCCATTGCAGGTTCATGTGCTGTTGTCAGAAGAGCTCTTTTTGATTACAGCAATGAATAAGATCTCAGGCATATGTGAACATATTTGGAGAATCTCTTTTTCTTTCCTCCCAACCTTCCTTTATGAAGTGCCTTAATGTTGGCTGAAATGTGCAAATATGAGGTTTTCCCTGATGTCCCTTGCATGTCTCTCCATGGCCATTATGTCTATAATGGCATCGTTGGCATTGTTGTGCTCCTCCTCGCTATCGTCATATTCATCCTCATCTGAGGAGGACTGGGGTTCCTCCTATTCCTCCGCCTGCAGAATATTGCCCTGTCTAATTGCAAGGTTGTGTAAGGCACAGCTGACAACGAATGTCCGTGACACCCTCTGTGGCGTGTACTGAAGAACCCTTCCAGACAGGTCAAGGCAGCGACGTGCATATTCAACATGCCAGTGGTGTGTTTGATGATGTCCCTGGTGAATGCATGAGTAGCATTGTATCTCTCTTCAGCTGTGCTTTGGGGATGTCGCACTGGTGTCATCAATCATGTGCAAAGGGGGTAACCCATGTCACCCAGGATCCAGGTTCCGAAGAAGGGTCACTGACCCGAAACGTTAACTCTGCTTCTCTTTTCACAGATGCTGCCAGACCTGCTGAGTGGTTCCAGCATTTCTTGTTTTTATTTCGCCCAGGATCCAGCTGTCCACTTCGGCTCTTCCTCAAAAACTCCTGGCAGCTGTGAGTTCCTCAAAATCTATGTGTTGTGACAGCTTCCTGGGAAACATGCACAAACATCATTATTCTTCTCCTGTGGCCACAAACTAGTTGTATGTTCAAAGAGTGGAAGCCTTTGTGATTCACAAATGCAGCAGGCTGGTCCCACGGAGCTCTAATGCCACAAGTGTTGTCGATCACCCCATGCACTTTAGAGAACCCAGCAATGGAATCGAAGGCCACAGATCTTGCTGCCTGGCTGGTCTCATCTACAGTTAAGTAGATGAAATCGTTTGCATGTTGAAATAGGGCATTGGTCACCTCTTTGATGCACCTATGGGGCAAAAACTGTGATGTGCCACATATGTCGCCCATTGATCCCTGGAAGGCCCCGCTAGCAAAACAATTGAGCCTAGCAGTCAGCTTGAGGGCAACTGGCATGGGATTCACACCAAACCCAAGCAGTTGCAGGTCATGTCACAGGATCCTACAAATATCCATGACCATTCATGTGACATCCTTTGGTGTCTCAGGCATTGCCTCTCTGACATGCGAAGGTAATTTGTCCTTGCCCTGAGGATGCAATGACATGCCAGCGCCCATCTTCAATAATGCCGTTCCCGGATGTTATCATTGGGAGCTTCCTCACCTTCTTGTTCTGCCTGTTGCTGGTGTTCAGAAATCATGCATTGAGGGAAAAGAGTCCTCCTTTAGTCACTCCCTCTGCTCTTCTTCCCATGGTACTAGACAAATTGGGTGTATGAGACTCCTGTCACTGCAGCTTTTCAAAAAATGAAATAAGCAGAGCATTCCAATTCAGTCCACTGTTGCCAGTCAGCTGAACCATCAAGGCAATTAACAGTTTGCTTTTATGTGCCTTAGAATTGCAGCCAAGTTGAAAACACACACACTATCATTTGTCTCCTCCCACTCCTTGAATGGCCACGCGGTTTGCATTATCCTTGAAGAGAATGGTGCATGTACAATTCAGGGCAAGTCTCCCCACCTTCCAACCTGCATCCATCACAATTGACCCACCCAATGTAACCTTAACCCTTCCCTCTGTTACCATTGAACCTCCCCCTCCATTACCTCGGACAGTGTCACAATCAATTGATTCATCCCAACCTTCCCCCCATTCCTACTCCCACTACCATTGACATGCCAACTCTGACCCCTGATCCTCCTCACATTCATAGAGTCATACAGCACTGAAACAGGCTCTTCGAGTCTGTGCCAACCAACAACCACCCATTGATACTAATCCTACATTAATCCCATATTCCCTATCACATCCCACCATTCTCCTACCACCTACCTACACTAGGGGAAATTTACAATGGCCAATTTACCTATCAATCTGCAAGTCTTTGGCAGGAAACCAGAGCACCCGGCAGAAACCCACATGGTCACAGCGAGAACTTGCAAAGTCCGCACAGGCAGTACCCAGAACCAAACCCAGGTCACTGGAGCTGGGAGCTGTGAGGCTGCGGTGCTAACCACTGCGCCACTGTGCCGCCTTACTATTCACCATACTATTATTGCCGAGTCCCGTTCCCTTCCACATGAAGCTGTCAAATACCCAACCATAAGTCTTGACCTTCCCCCCGACAGAATCCATTTGCCCCCATTGACTGTGATCATTTCCTCTGCCAACCAGTACCCTGGATTTTCCCCACAGGTCCCCAATGTTAACAGCACTCATCCCTCCCTTTAGGCCCCTCATGACCATCTATTGACTGTAAAACTCCTCCTGTAAAACCCTGCTCCTCCATGTACACACCCCCATGCCTTCACCGCCATCCCCTGAGAAAAATCACCCTTTCGGGTGCCAAGCCTAGAACCAAACATCCATTACAATACTGGCATTTGTTATAATGATGAGTTCAAGAAAGAAAAACACTGACCTCAGACTCAGCTGCACAAAGCCAACTGTTGCACGCCACGTTGAAACAAATGTGAACCAGGTGGCACGGGAATAGCCTCGCCATTCACTTAATCTGGTGGGAAGGACTTAATTGGAACTAAGTGTAGGGTTATGAGTATTAGCGGCATGTTTTTTGTATTCATTCATGGGATGTGTGCATCGCTGGCTAGGCCAGCATTTATTGGCCTTTCTTAATTGCCCTTGAGAAGGTGGTGGTGAGCTGCCTTCTTGAACCGCTGCAGTCCATATGGGGTAAATACACCCACAGTGCTGTTAGGAAGGGAGTTCCAGGATTTTGACCCAGCAGCGGTGAAGGAACAGCGATATAGTTCCAAGTCAGGATGGTGTATGGCTTGGAGGGGAACTTGCAGGTGGTGGTGTTCCCAGGCATCAGCTGCCCTTGTCCTTCTAGGTGGTAGAGGTCGCGGGTTTGGAAGGTGCTGTTTAAGGAGCCTTGGTGCATTGCTGCAGTGCATCTTGTAGATGGTACACAGTGCTGCCACTGTCCGTCGGTGGTGGAGAGAGTGAATGTTTGTAAATGGGGTGCCAATCAAGCGGGCTGCTTCGTCCTGGATGATATCGAGCTTCTTGAGTGTTGTTGGAGCTGCACCCATCCAGGCATCTGGAGAGTATTCCATCAACTTCTGACTTGTGCCTTGTAGCTGGTGGACAGGCTTTGGGGAGTCAGGAGGTGAGTTGCTCGCTGCAGCATTCCTAGCCTCTGACCTGCTCTTGTAGCCATGGTAATTATGTGGCTACTCCAGTTCAGTTTCTGGTCAGTGGTAAGCCCCTGAATGTTGATAGTCGAGGATTCAGCGATCATAATGCCATTGAATGTCAAGGGGAGATGATTAGATTCTCTCTTGTTGGAGCTGGTCATTGCCTGACATTTGTGTGGCTCGAATGTTACTTGCCACTTATCAGCCCAAGCCTGGATATTGTCCAGGACTTGCTGCATTTCTACACGAACTGTGACAGTATCTGAGGAGTCGCGAATGGTGCTGAACATTGTGCAATCGTCAGCGAACATCCCCACTTCTGACTTTTTGATTGAAGGAGGATCATTGATGAAGCAGCTGAAGATGGTTGGGCCTAGGATACTACCCTGAGGAACTCCTGTAGTGATGTCCTGCAGCTGAGATGATTGACCTCCAACAACCACAACCATCTTCTTTTGCAATTCGCCACCATGCGGGTGAGCCCCGGAAGGCTGCAAACATGCCCTCGGCTTAATTTCGATTTTTTTAAAAATCCCACCATCAGGAATCTGAAAAAACACATCCCGCCTAATTAAATCACCCTGCACGCCACACATTCCACTCTTGCATGGCCCATAAAATTCCACCCCAGGGGTGTGGGACTGAAGTGCAGCTTAAACTTGAGGAATACTTTCTTCAGATAATGGAATGTAGGCTGCAACCTTTCGCACTATGTGTATATTTGAAACACGGACTCATCAGGCCACAAAAGTTACTGGCAGTCTGAGAGTCTATGAAATGACTGAAAAATCCATTTGACAGGACAGCTTTTTATAACTCTCTCTAGCCCAGATCTCGAAAGGAACAGGGGAGGTTTCCTGTGTTGAAAGCCCTCCACTGGGGCTGTCTGCCGGATGGAAAGATGGAAAAATGTATTAAAGCATTTTGCTTCCAAATGATGCTGTAATTATAGTGTAAATGCTGCCTGAATCCAGAGTTAAGGCCCAACCTAACACCAGAGTGAAACTGAAGGAAGAATTGTCACATTGCTTTGCTTGTAGCAGCATAGGAACAGGAGAGGGCCATTCAGCCCCTTGAGCCTGTCCTGCCATTCAATGAGTATAGTTGATCTTTATGCTAACGCCATTTAACTGCCTTCGCTCCATTTCCTTTAAACGCTTGGCTACCAAAAATCTATCTCTCTCAGATTTAAAATTATTAATTAAGCTAGCAACTAGTGCTTATTGTCTGAGAGAGTTCCTCACTTCTACCACCCTTTGCATGAAGAAGTGTTTTCTAACATCTCCCCTGAATTGGCCTGGCTTTGATTTTAAGGTCATGTATCCTTGCCCTAGAGTTCCCCACCAGCAGGAAAAGTTTCTCTCTATCTATCCTATCAATTCCTTTCAATATCCTAAAAACCTTAATCAAATTACCCCTTGGCCTCTATATTCCAGGGAATACAAGCCTCATTTATGAAAACTCTCCTCATAATTGTACTCTTGGAGCCCTGGTAACATTCTGGTGAATTGGCACTGCGCTGCGGACCTTCCAAGGCAAGTATGTCCTTTCTAAGGTGAGTGCCCAGAACTGTACTTGGTACTCCAGATGCAGTCTAACCAGGGCTTTGTGCAGTTAAGTAAAACTTCCTACTCTTAATATTCTACCCCTCTATTTCGATTTTCTTTGTACCTGGCTTCGAAATTTTAGCTATCAGTATACATGGACCCCTAAATCTCTTTGGACCATCACTGTTGCTCGCTTTTCACTATTTAAAAGATTTTTTTTTTTTATTCTTCTCATGGGATGTGGGCATCACAGGCCAGGCCAGCATTTTGTGCCCATTCCTAATTGCCCTAATCCACATTGCTGTGGATCTGGAGTCATATGTAGGCCAGACGATTTTCTTCCCTAAAGGACATTAGTGAACTAGATGGGTTTTTGCAACAATCGACAATGGTTTCATGGCCATCATTAGACTAGCTTTAAATTCCAGATTTATTAATTGAATTCAAATTCCACCTTCTGCTGTGGTGGGATTTAAACCCATGTCCCCAGAGTAATACCTGGGTTACTAGTCCAGTGACAATACCAGTACGCCACCACCTCCCCTGAGATATTTGGACCTATCCTTTTTTTGATTCAAAACGAATTACCTCACACTTACTTGCATTCAAATCCATCTGCCACCCTTTTGCCCACTCACCAAGCTGGATTTTATAGTCCCATCGTCGAGCAGCGGAGGGGCCACACGAGGCCTCACCGCCACCAGTAATATCGAGCCAGGCCCTCCCGGTGTCAGGGTGCATAGCGGCCCTCTCCTGGAGGCATTTTCCAGCCCGCCCCACCACGAAACCCAATGTCTGGAATGGCGGGGGGGGGTGCGGGGGGTGGGGTAGTGGCGGTAAAATCCAGCGCAGTATAACCTATCAATGTCTCTGTAATTTTACGATACTGTCTACACTACTTACAATTCCACCAATCTTTGTGTCATCATCAAACTTGGCTACTTGGCTCTCTATTGTGTTACTTAAATCATTAATAAATATGGTGAATAGTTGAGGCCTCAGAACAAATCCTTGTGGAAAGGTTCTAGTCACTTTCTTACAATTTGAGTAAATAACCATTATCCTTACTCTCTACTGCCTAACCAATCTCCTAACCAGGTCAATAATTTGCCTTCAATGCTATTAACTTTAATTAACAGTCGCTTATGTGGAACCTTATTGAATGTCTTCTAGAAGTCCACATAAACTATATTCAAAGACATTTCCTGTATACTACTTGAGTTACTTCCTCAAACAATTCAATTAGATTTGTTAGATTTAACCTACCCTGAACAGACCCATGCTGGATCTCTCTAATCAGCTCAAATTTAAGTGCTCAGTCACTCTGCCCTTAATTATAAATTCCAATAATTTTGCATAACTGATGCTAGACTAGCAGGTCTCTATTTTCCTGGTTTCTCTTTCTCAGCTTAAATAATGAAGTTACATTTGCAATTTTTCAATCTAAAGGGACAATTCCTGAATTGAGAGAGCTTTGGAGGATAATGGCTAAAGCATCTGCAATTTCCACAATTTCCCTAAGATGGAAACCATCCAGACCGGGGGATTTGTCAGTCTTTAGTATTATTTTTTCTAATACTGTTTTCTTGCTTACTTTAACTTTAGTGAGTTACAGTCCTTGATTCATTGTTAATTTCTCTGGACTGTCTGGTAGTATATTATCTTCTTCCACTGTGAAGATTGGCACAAAATAATTATTCAACTAGTCTGCTATTTTCTTATTTCCATATACAATATTACCTGCATCTGTTTTCAATGGACCATTCTTTGCGAATTGTTACGGGGACGGTGAAAGGAAATGTAAACTAAAGTGTGGATACCTGAAAAATGCAGAGCTGAGGACAAATATACCCTGTTATGAAGAAATCAGTTCAAAATGAATGTCACACAATGAGACAAGTTATGTCTGCTTAAGATTTTGGATAAGGTTATCATGGATTAGTTTACTTATAACTGTTTTACTGATTCATTTGCCCAATATGTGGTAAGGATAGGACACTGTCTTTGATAGTGCAGTAATCTGAGTAAATGTTAAAAGGATGCAGTAACTCAAGTAGCTGTAGAAAGGCAGTCCTTTAAGTACTTCTAAAATGTAAGCTGCATGTTTGAACAGACCTCCAGTCAAAACAGGATGGGGTCTCAGGGAAGTGCTTGTGATTAATAACTGAAACTAGTGAGCCATATCAGCAATGTTATTGTCTGTAAAAGATGGATGCACTAAATGTAACAATGGCTGGTTGTTGGTGCAACCAAGGAGGGGCAGGAAAAAACAGGATGCCTCTACAAAATTTTGGATAGAAGCAGGATGTACCTATATACAATTGAGCTCAAGATGTCTAAACTTGCTGGATAAGCAGTAAAACCAGTGTTTGAGCTGGTGTGGACAAAAATGGCTTATTGCGTCTGATTACTGGCACTCTGGGACATAAAAGAAGAGGATAAAAGCAAAATACTTCAAATGCTGGAAATCTTATATTATAAATATTATTAAAGAAGAGGAACTGTGAACAGTTAGCAGAGAGTAGAAGGCAAAGAGAAGATACCTTGGCTTGTATGTGTGGACCTAATGCTGGCAGGAGCCTAACACCCATCTGGTTAAAGAAGCTAAACAAGACCAAGTAGACAACACACGCTACTCTGATCAGTAACCTAACAGGTGATATCTGATCTGTTTGGAACTGTAAGTAGTGCCTGGACACTGTAATGTGCTGATTTCTGCTGTATACCAATAAAGGTTTACTTTAACCAATTGGTATCAAGTTCGAATCCCTTGAATTCTGACACCTGTAACTACTTATGTAATTTTAGTATTCTCTCCACCTGGTGCAACTATATGACTGTGTGCTATATGAACGCTGCAAACTTTAATATTTTTACCATTATTTCTGTCTAAGCCCGTCCCCCCATTTTACTAACCTATTTATCCTTTCTGCTAGACCCTTGATCCCAGAACGTGGCTCAGGATCTGCTTTTTAGTTTAGCTCCTAACTCCTGATACTCCTCAGCAGGACACCTCCCTTTTCTTCCCTATGTCATTGGTCTCAACATGGACCACAACAACTGGATCTTCTCCATCCATTTCCAGCTGCACCGAGATATCCTTCACCCTGGCACCAGGTAGGCAACAGACTGTCAGAAAGTTTGAATCTGACACCAAATCTGATTCACAACAACAAGTCTGTTTATTGTGTTTGACCCAGCCACACACAATGGCCTGGACTTTAGCCCAATGCCACATTCCATGTAGGAGCTGCTTTGAGGTCACAAAACCCAGAAAAAACAGATTCCAGAACATCCTGCAGTTTTTAACTGCGTGGGGATGGCTACAGCACAAGGCTGCAGCTGACCTGGGCTGAGAGCAGGTAGGTCCAGTGGAGGAGTGAGGGTTTCAATCAGAGGGGGGGATCCAATCATGGGTGTCATTCCGATTGTGTGTGTGAGGAGAGGGGGGGGGGGTCTGATCATGGGGTGGAGTCCAATGGTGTTTGTGGGGGCTCTGATGATGGTTGGGGGAGCAGATAGTGTTCAGTGGGGCAGATGATGGTCGGACTTGGAGGGGGGGGGAAGGAGACAGATCACGGGGGCTGGCGGTGGTTTACTGGGTAGCTTGCTAAGTCTGGAGGAAACACTCCTGTTTCATCTGGCCCACAAGCAGTGCTGTAATCCTTATGGATTCCTGCCTCCATTCACCTGCTGCATTTCCTGAAAAATGGGGAACCTGACCTCCTGTAGTTATGAATAAAACCATTGCTAAAATGAAGGCTTCTTTAAAATATGCAGCCTCATTAAAATATTTAAATGACCAACGCACTACCTGTGAGCAGATTGGTCATCTACCCCTCATGAAATCCAGAAGTGGCGCGTTTGAGGCAAGTTGGGTTCCTATTTCAGATTTTTTGAATGTTAGCCTCTGACAAAACCTCAACCCACCATTTTTGGGAGTTAAGCATCATGCCAATGTCATTGAGCAACAGACATAAAGAGAAATAAACAATATCATCACTGTTCCCCAGGTGGAATGGTAACCTTTATCGATCCTTTCAATCCTGATTCTCTCCACAACTTGTTAAAGAAAGCTCAAGATCTATATAGGCCATCTCTCCAGAGCACTGTCATTGCTGATTTTTTATGGTATCACAAGTGTTATTGTGAACAAGACCTTCAAAAACTAGATATTTCTTTCAAGAATACTGGATGCCAACTTGTTTACCATTTAGGATGTAACTAATCATCCTGAACTCCATCGGGTGGAATTTTAATTGAACCATCCTGCTCACAGCAGGGGGCCAGGAATGGGTCAGGAATCCAATTGTGGCAGCAGCGGATTTTTCTCTGGCTCTTTAACTCAACCGTGGCATTAACATCCCATTTCTGGGTTTCCCAACCAATCATAGATTGCAGACATGATGATGGCTTGCACCTGTCAATGAAAGGATCTCTATTTAAAGGGACCCTGGCAGGGGTCAGAATGGTTGTGTCCAACATTGTTTCTGAAGGCTGCAGGAAGAAGAAGGATGGACACAAGACATGAGAAGGCTGTCTCCAGTCTCTGACTCTTCCCTAGAGGTGTTGTTGTTGGTGGTGAGGGCCCAAAGAGATGTGTTGTTTCCTGCAGATGGGAAGAAGAGGCCAGCCAAGCAAACTAAACAGGTGTGGCTGGCAGTCTCTGAGGCAGTCAACAGCAGGAGGGTGGTCCTTAGTACATGGATACAGTTCAGTGACTTTATAAGAGCAGGAAAGGTGAGTGGCATACAACTTTCAGATACCAAGACCCACTAAGACTTCTAAAGCATCTTCCTGCACAGCACTCCTCAGAACAACAGCTTCATTCATTCCTCTTTCTCGAGGCACCTTCTCACATCCCCATCTGAACTGCCAACACTGACACTCACCTGCATCTTTGTGCAATCTTACTCCGATGCCTCATAGTCACCCTCCACAACTGTTATCCTTCCATTATCTTCACACATTCCACTTCTCATAGCCATAACTCTGCTTTCTCTCATTGCAGGAGAAGAAAGCACACCATTTCAAGGAGAGGCAGAGAACCAAGGTGGGGAGGGAGGGGGGGAGGGGCCTATAGTCGTAGCCATCCTGATCACATTCGAGGAGGACACCCTGGAGATTGGCAAGGTGTTGGTGATGGAGAGATTGGGCTGGCCCTCAGATCTGGCGACAGTATTTGATGTCACACTGCCACTTGGTACATGACACTCATATTGAATTGTTGTTACCACTAACTGAAATGTCAAGATCTGCACAACGTAGACTTTGAATCCTTACCCACGTCAGTTCTAATTCATGTCTTTCATCTTCCACAGGTCCTTCAAGGGTGACGGAGGAGTTGGAGCATGAGGAATAGTAGCAGGACATTTAGAAAATCACAATGCAAACAGGCAGAGTCAACATGGTTTTATGAAAGGGAAATCATGTTTGACAAATTTATTAGAGTTCTTTGAGGGTGTAACAAGCAGGGTGGATCAAGGGGAACCAGTAGATATAGTGTATTTGGATTTTCAAAAGACATTCAATAAGGTGCCACATAAGAGGCTCCTACTCAAGATAAGAGCTCATGGTGTTGGGGGTAATGCATTAGCATGGATTGAGGATTGGCTAACTAATAGGAAACAGAAACTCGGGATAAATGGGGCATTTTCAGGTTGGTAAACTGTAACTAGTGGAATGCCACAGGGATCGGTGCTGGGGCCTCGACTATTCACAATCTATATTAATGGCTTGGATGAATGGACTAAGTGTTTTATAGCCAAATTTACTGATAATATAAAGATAGATTGGAAAACAAGTTGTGAGGAGGACACAAAGAGTCTGCAAAGGAATATAGATAGGTTAACTGAATGGGCAAAAATTTGGCAGATGGAGTAGAATGTGGGAAAATGTGAAGTTGTCCAATTTGGCAGGAAGAATAGAAAAGCAGAATATTGGCCGGAATTTTACCTTCTCAAATCAGGTGTCCTCCGAGGCAGCCAAACCAAAAAATGGCGGGTCGGGTCCCTGATGGCATTACACCCAATCCCTATCTTATGCAAGTTGGATGGCAGGCGAGATGGAGGCGCCACTCACCATCCGATTTATATCAATTAAGGGCCAATTGAAGTAGTTGAAAAGCCAATTGACAGCCATTTTACGTCGTCCATTAAATGTTACGTTTGGCAAACAGGTCAAAGGCAGGATTGGGAACCTGGCAGCTTTAAAAGAGCAGCAACCAGTGCGTCTGTGAAGGTGTTGGAGATACTGGATTTTTTCATTTCTTTCTGTTTGATTTCTGAGTTAATTGCCAGGTTGGGGCTGATATTGCTGACTCTCCAGGGTTCACCTGAATGAGTTAAACTCCTGGTAGGGCCACACCATCAGTGACTTATTCTGTGGCGGGGAGGGGAGTTGCGAGTGCCTGTCCTTGCAGCAGGCAGCAAATATCTGTCCTCAATACATCTTTGCGACACTGCAGCCATGGGCATTGTCCACACTGGAGGCAGCTTCTCTAGCGAGGACGATTACGCCAAAAGGAGGGACAGGAGGACAAGTGGCCAGGGAAATCAGTGACCTGCTGGCCAGTGCAGCCTGGTAATGGGGGAAGGGCAGAAGGACTCAGACTGCGGTGGGAGCAAACACCTGTGAGGAGACGAGTCTACCCAGTAGCAGGGTATACCAGCAGCAGTTGAGCTTTCTGCAGATGTTGGAGCGCCAGTGCCGTAGAAGACTGCGCCTGTTCCGAGAGACTGTCACATCTCTGTGTGAGGTAATGGCAGTGGAGGTCAGCTCCAACTGCATGAGTGGCCATCCAATGCCAGTCACACTAAAAGTCACCGTCGCTCTGAACTTCTCCGCATCAGGCTCTTTCCAGGCTTCCACAAGAGACAAGTGCAGAATCTCAGTCATCAGCGCAACACTGCATTAAGGAAATAACCGATGCCATATTCAGGCATGCCAATCAGTTCATCAAGTTCCAAACAGACTCCACCAGTCAGGCTGAGAGAGCCAGAGGCTTCAGTGCCATTGCTGGGTTCCCCATGGTCCAAGGCATGATTGACTGTACACATGTGGCTATTAGTGGACCTGCAGGTCTGTCAGTGGCCTTCATTCATCGAAAGGGATTTCACTCAATGAATGAGCAACTTCTCTGTGACCAAGGAACAAAGAACAGTACAGCACAGGAACAGGCCATTCGGCCCTCCAAGCCTGCGCCGATCTTGATCTATTCCCATCCTATTCATGTATTTGTCAAGATGTCTCTTAAACGTCGCTACCGTACCTGCTTCCGGCACAGTGGCGCAGTGGTTAGCACTGCAGCCTCACAGCTCCAGCGACCCGGGTTCAATTCTGGGTACTGCCTGTGTGGAGTTTGCAAGTTCTCCCTGTGTCTGCGTGGGTTTCCTCCGGGTGCTCCGGTTTCCTCCCACATGCCAAAGACTTGCAGGTTGATAGGTTAATTGGCCATTATAAATTGCCCCTAGTATAGGTAGGTGGTAGGGAAATATAGGGACAGGTGGGATGTGGTAGGAATATGGAATTAGTGTAGGATTAGTATAAATGGGTGGTTGATGGTCGGCACAGACTCGGTGGGCCGAAGGGCCTGTTTCAGTGCTGTATCTCTAAACTAAACTAAAACCTCCCCCGGCAGCAAGTTCCAGGCACTCACCACCCTCTGTGTAAAGAAATTGCCTCGTACATCCCCTCTAAACTTTGCCCCTCGCACCTTAAACCTATGTCCCCTAGTAACTGACTCTTCCACCCTGGTAAAAAGCTTCTGACTATCCACTCTCTCCATGCCACTCATAACTTTGTAAACCTCTATCATGTCGCCCCTCCACCTCCATCATTCCAGTGAAAACAATCCGAGTTTATCCAACCTCTCCTCATAGCTAATGCCCTCCAGACCAGGCAACATCCTGGTAAGAGTATACTGTAAGAGTACATTGCAGGTGTGTGCTCGTTATCCAGGAAGCAGTCACAACGCATTCATTCTCCAGAACTCCCAGGTGCCAGCACTATTCAACCCCCGAATGCCTGCAAGGATGGATACTTGGTGACAGGGGTTACCCGCTGAAGACATGGCTGATGACACTGGTGAGGAGCCCATGGAATGAAGCAGAGGAATGGTACAATGTGAGCCATGCGACCACCAGAGTCACCATAGAGCAGAACATAGGTCTTCTGAAGATGAGATTTAGGTGCCTCAGGTGGTGCCCTTCAGTATTAACCAGCAAGGGTATCTCGCATTGTTGATGTCTGCTGTGCCTTACATAACCTGGTGCTGCAGAGGGGGGAGGCCCTGGATGATGAGGACATTGTTCAGCATGAGGCATCCTCAGACGAGGAGGGTGAAAGGGTTGAGGGGGCGCAGCCACCTAAACGTCGGGGGGAAGAAGTTGGAGTTTTGCAGGAATTGAGTGCAAGGGAGGCTCAGGAGGCTCTAATAGTCACGTGTTTCTCCTGATCAGAGGCTCATGACCCATGTGGTATGCCAGTGATGGACATGTCAATCTGAATTCAGGCATTCACATCAGCTGGGAGCGCAAAAGCATCCACCTGCAGGCACTAATCTCAGCTGCAACGGTCCAGCTTTCCCTCAATCACAACATGGCCCAATGTGTCACCTCCCCCATGTCTCCATCTCATGCAGAAGAAAAAGATCGCCTATACATCATCATTTACTTGAGACAGATAAAAAAGCCAAGTGAGAAATTTAATAAGTTTTGTGTACAGTTGAACAACAAGTAAATAATTCAAAATCGCACCAGTGACCCTAAGTGTAGTTAATGTGATTTCTTAAAACATTTGTGAGTGCTTACGTGTGTCGACGACCCCTCGCTGCCAGCAACGGCAGAGGCAGGTGTCTGTTCCGGCTGCCCCATGGCTTGGGATGGCCTTGGCAAGCGTCTTCCGACTGCCCAAGGCCTTGAGGTCCCCAGCATGTTGAGGTGACCCTGAGCAGTCTCAGGACCACCCTCTATCACCCTAGGATTCTGAGGTGCTAAAGCCACTGGCAGAGAGGACAAGGAGCCGCTCTATGCATCAGGAGCACCCTGAGAGGAGCCCCCAGATGCATGCAGCTGTTGATCCTGTGCCCTCACGAGACTCAATTGGGCCTCCCTGCTGGCCTCAGAGGGATGAGCAGCTGTTGGATCGCGCAGGAACCTCGTTGACAGCTCACTAAGGCACTGCTGCATAGAGTTCACTGTCTCTGTGAGGGTTTGCAGGTCTCTGCGTATCTCTGGCAGGCTTTGGATGGCCTGCTGGATCAGGCCCTCCACTGCAGTCACCAATCAGTTAATGGAGGAAGCCAGTCACGCAGATGACAGGGACTGTGCAGAACTCATGGCCTGGAGGGAAACCTCCAAAGAGCACACATTGCCTCTGGTATCTCCTCCAGATCTTCACGCACCTCACATTGCACCTGCAGTATCTCCCGACGAATGGATGTCCTCAAAGGCTCATCATCAGCATGGGGTTCAGCACTGGTCTGGCCTCCCAGTGTTAGAGGCTTCGGCCGATACTACCTTTGACAAATGGTCTGGCACTTGTGCGGTGATGGCACCAAGTTGTGACCATGAATCCGAAGACGCAACCGCCCAACCGAGGTGACTGTTTCTGAGTTGGTGCTTGGTGTGGGTAAAGGATGTGATGCTGCACCCTCTGAGGTTCCCTCCTCCTCAGAGGTGGACGGATGTGCCTCGGAGATGTTACCTGGCCGCTGCTGTGTTTCACCTACAGGGGAAAACAGAATGATCAGGTGTGAGCAACTCTGGACTGAAGGACGTGTTTTAGACTGCAGTGTGGCCACGTGTCTGTGTCTTTGAACTCACGAGTAACCTTCATTGCTTGAGCCAGTTCCCCCCCAACTCCCCCACCCCCAACCCAGCGCCTGCACCATCAGCAACTGAGCGGCCTCCGTCCTCCCCAGTGAGCAACAATGCCTCCTTCTCCAGACTCGTGAGAATTGCAATATTAACAACTCCGCCACCTCTCTCTGGCATTCTGGGTTTTCTTCTCCTGTAGAAACACATGGAAATCAGTTCAGTTACTTGACTTGAAGGAGCAGCAGCTCATCCCTTGTGCTACATGCTGCCTCTGGGACCATTGCCATTGAAGTGTACGGTTGGCACACTTCTGGACCATTGAGGATCTCAGATGCGTCCAGCATATGGCCCGTGACAGGGCTGCAGCCATTGACTCCAGATGGATGGCTTTGACTTTGCAGCATCAACACCTGGTAACCATCCCGTATAAGTACAAAGCAATGATGACTGAGACATGTCCCTTTCCCTGGCAGAGCAGAGAAGGTTGTTGACCCACTTGTGGCACTGGATCCATGTCCTCCTCACTACCCTACAACTGCTGATCTCCTCCGCAACCTCCAACCATGCCTTCGTGGTGACCTGGGGAGGCCTCCTCCTTCTGTCTGCTGGGAAGTAGACCTTCCGTCTTGTCTCAGCCGCCTGGAGGAGGACATGCAGGGAGTCTTCTGCGAACCTTGGGGCCATGCGGTTGGCTCTCTCTGACATTGTCGCAAGGGGGTTCTGGTCCTCCAAGGTCTCTAGTAGATTTCTGGAAATTGACCGGGTCGCCCCTTTAATTGAAATGACAACTCCTTTCCCCCTCAGCCAGGTATATGCCTAGTGTTAAGCTCTTGCTCCTCCCACCATCCTCAGTGATGAAAGCAGTCCTTTCAGAGCCACTGAAGGTGTTGAAATCCCTTTTAAATGGCTTTAACCACCTTCCGGCTTTAGCCCCGCCCTCTGACGATCACCTTCCTGCCCACCCGCGCCTTTTAGAAATAGAAATCTGCCGCTGAGTCGCTAATTGGACAGTTAGCACTCGATCAAGGCAGCAGCTGAGTGAGTGAACTTTGGCACCTGCTTCCGCCTCCCAGAATGTGGATCTGCTGGGACAGGTAAACTTCAGGCCATTATTTAAAGGGAGAGAGATGCAGAATGCTTCAGTACAGAAGGATTTGGGTGTCCTTGTACATAATCACAAAAAATGAGCATGCCGATACAGCAAGTAATTAAGAAGGCAAATGGACTGTTGGCCTTTACTGCAAGGGGGATGGAGTATAAAAGTAGGCAAGTCTTACTATAATTGTACAGAGCATTGGTGAAACCACACCTAGAGTACTGTGTACTGTTTTGGTCTCCTTACTTAAGGAGGGATATACTTGCATTGGAAGCAGTTCAGAGAAGGTTCACTAGGCTGATTCCTGGGATGAAGGGATTGTCTTATGAAGAAAGGTTGAGCAGGTTGGGCCTATAATCATTGGAGTTTAGAAGAATGAGAGGTGATCTTATTGAAACATAAAATTCTGAGGGGTTTGACAGGATAAATACCAAGAGGATGTTTCCCCTCATGAGGGAATCTAGAACTTGGGAGCACAGTTTCAAAATAAGGGATCTCCCATTTAAGACGGTGATGAGGAGCAATTTTTTCTCTCAGAGGGTCGTTAATCTTTGGAATTCTCTTCCCCAGAGAGTAGTGAAGGCTGGGTCATTGAATATATTCAAGGCTGAATTAGACAGATTTTTGATCTACAAGTGAATCAAGGGTTATGAGGGGCAGGCAGGAAAGTGGAGTTAAGGCCACAATCAGATCCGTCCAAGGGACCAAATGACCTACTCCTGCTCCTATTTCTTATGTTCTTCTGAGGGCAAGGAGTCCTCAGAGAAGCGTGCACACTCTGTAGGAGAACCGTTAGAGAACTCATGCACACCTTCCACCAGAGCAGAAATATACACTTTGGTGGGGACATCAATAAAGATAACCAAGTGGTCACATGGTGAGGCGGAGCAGGTGCTGGAGACAGGGACAGTAGTCCCCTTCAGAGAGCACAGGATACACCAAGCTCTGCTGAGCTGGATGCAAATGCTGAGATTTAGGGGCCATCCACAAAGAGGGCACTTGTGGAGCAGCAATGGGAAATGTGTATGCTTCTGTCAGCATTTCCACAGCCAATGCACACCCTCAGAGAGAGATTGGAAGAGTCCATCTCTATCATGATGTCTCAGGCATTTGTGTTGAAGTCCACCTCCATGGAAAGAGTGGCCACCTGCATGTAGAATCAATTGAGTTCATCCCTCACCAACGGCCTGCACACTCAGGACTGAATTTAATGATCCCATCGCCGGGTGCAAAGAATAGCGGCGATCCCGCATGTCACGTGAGTGGCCGTGCCACCATGATTACATGGCAGGCAGCCATTAAACATAATGGAAGCAGCCATCTCCCCCAATCACGTGGTAGGGTGCGGCTGGCAAGACGACGATCACAGCGTCAGCTGATATCAGAGCAGGTGCTGGTGCCATCTTTAAAAGCCTGCTAGCCTTGCATTCACTCTGTCCTTGCATTACACGGAAGCTCATTTATCTGAAACATTTATAAAATTACATCACTTACAACCTCAACAAATAGCTCCCCCGGGAAAACATTTGAGAATGTCAGAGGTCAGAGCAAGGGTGGCCCCACCCTTCAGTGATGCCTCCCTGCTGATTCCCCTCCAAGCTACAAGGAAAATGGAGGAGGTTCTCTTCCCCAACAATGGCAATAAGAAGTCCTCCAGCCTGACCCAGCAAGGGTGGACAGAGATCGCAGAGGAGGTCATCAGTCGTGTGTTCACCTGATGCAACTGGTTGCAATGCAGGAAGAGGGACAATAACCTCCTGCGTTCAGTCAATGTGAGTACTATGATCCAAAGTTTCTTCGTGGAATTTGGGTGTCACTTAAGGGTGTGCGACATGGTGAGGCTGCCACTGCCATCACAAAGACAATGAGGTAACAACATAATCATGAAGAAGCATGGCTGCATCTGTGAAACAAGTCTCCCTTGTTTATAGCTCAGCCCAAGCAAGTCCCATGACAGCGTGAATTAGTATAAGAAACATCATATCTCCTTGTTGGTGACGAGGGGCCCACGTTAGCAGAACAGTCATGTGAAATGTATGCCCATATATAATTGTAATATCCTTCCTCCTGCAGGAGAAAAGGGCCCATAACAGGAGGGAGGCAGCCAGCACTGATGGCGGTGTGCCAGACATATGTCCTCTCAGCCAGGCCAAAGAAGAGGCCTTAGAACTAGCAGGGATCCAAGGCAGATGTGCTGTAACAGACTGGGAGATTGGGGTGCCTGTGCAAGAAAGTGATTATTAATAATGGAAAGCTACCTCTTGCATGTTGTCCACAATGGGATACATGTAGCCCGACCCACACATGTTTTTGTTGTATCTTTCAAGTCAGCATCCACAGGTTACTGCAGTCCCAGAGGGATACCCGTCAACCTCTGAGGAGGAGCAACGCTCAGAGGATGCACCATCCCATGACTGTCCTGCACCTTCCACCAGTGTAGATACTTTCACCTCAGCGGGAATCCACTTAGCTTTAGAATCAGGGTCACAAGCTGGTGAGAACACTGCACACGCACCTGAGCAGCTGGCTGGAGCTGAGACAGCTGAGGCCTCTGACAGTCAGAGGACTGTGGGTGGCCAGGCTCATGCTGAGCCCCAGGCTGATGATGAGCTTCTGTTGTCAACAGCACAGGGCATTCTGGAGTTGTAGGGAGAGGTAGGCAACAACTGGCGGAGATGCCAGAGGCCATGCACAGCCATGGGTCGTTGATGGACGGGTCCATCTATACCATGACTGCTGCCATGTTCCCAGCATACAAGAACATGTCTTCCTCCATAGAGAGGTTGACGACCCTCATGGAAAGCCAGATTCCACAGATGCGCAATGACCTACAGACCTTCACCTTGACCATAAGCTCAACGCAGCAGTGGCAACGCAAGAGAAGGAACAGGAGTCTGGAAACTTTCTCATTGAGTAGACATCAGGGTGGCTGAAAGTGGGTTGTTATGAGGCTGTCACTTGCCTTCTTTGAGCATTGTTTACCATGTCTGGCCTCCATCATTGTATTATCATCTTCCATAGCTGCTTGGCCCTGTCTCTCCTCCATATCCTCTTCAGCGGAGGATGTTTGTCACTCAGACATGTCTTCCTCAAGCAAGACCTCTCCACTCTGTACTTCTAGATTGCGCAGAGCACAGCACACCAACATGCTACATGAGACACTCACTGGGGCATACTGCAGGGCTCCACCAGATTGATTAAGGCAGTGGAACATCATCTTCAGCAGCCCAATGGCCTGCTCGATGGTGGCTTGGGTGGATCCACTGGCAAGTGTTGTACCTCTCCTCTGCTTCATTGCAAGGGTTCCTCATAAGCATGAGAAGTCATGTCTTCAATGGGTAACCCTTATCCCTCAGAAGCCACCCCTGAAGCGAGCAGGAGGATTGCAAAATTGAGGCACCTGGGTCTGTCAAAGTGGCTTCTTCCCAGGAAGTGGGCACACACCTATAGGAAACGCTTGCGGTGGTCGCAGAGCAGTTGAACGCTGATTCAATGGAATGTGGCGGTGGCGGCTGTCCCTCGATTTGAGGATGACGTCGACTCATGGTCACTAGTTTCTGCTGTGGGTCTTCAGGTGACTGAACAGGCCGATTCTTGACCCGCAGATCTTTGGGCACATGGGGCAGGACGTATCACGAGGTAGTGTGTTCCAGAGTGCAGGATTTGTTTCCTTTTTGTCCTTTCTTTGCCGCCGCTCTGCCTCATCATTAAGGCATTTGGACTCAAATCATGATGCAGCTTGATGGATAAGTTGTCGCCATTTTGAACGATTTGTAGCAAGCTCCTCACAGTCATCAATGTCAATGCTGCCACGCTTCCAAGAGAGCTTCAGAGTGTCTTTGAAGTGTTTTCTTTGTCCTCCCCTGGAACACTGGCCATTTGAGAGATGAGAAAACAGGACCTGGTGGGGGAGACACCTTTTGACCATCCGGACACAGTGTCCAGTCCATTGAAGTTGTTTTGCAGGAGTTTTGCCTGAATGCTTGTGGAGCTGGATTCAAGAAGGACGCTAGTGTTTGTTTGACAGTTCTCCCATTGAATACAGAGGATGCAACGGAAGCATTGCTGATGGAATTTCTCTAGTGCTTATATGTGTCACTGATACACAATCCAGGTCTCAATGCAGTGCAAGAGTGTGGTAACAACAACTGCTTTGTACACTAGGACTTTTGTTGACTTGCGGAGGTCTTTGTTGTCAAACACTCGCTGCCGTAGTATGTAGAAGGCTGAGCTGGCGCAGCTGATACAGTGTTGGATCTCTTCGTCAAAGGAACCCCTTCCTGTTGATGAAGGCAGCTGGCTGGTCTGTGGGAGCCTTGATGGCCATATACATATAATTTACTATGCCTTGGACCTTTGGTAATCCAGCAATGGCCCCGAAACCGATGGCGCTCTCAACCTGACTGTCAAGGTCAGTCTGATAGTACACATATAGTCACTGCCCCTCTTGTACAAGGTGTTGATCACCTCCTTGATGCAGCGGTGTGCCACTGCCTGGGAGACCCCACATATGTCCCCGGTAGATTCCTGGAAAAATCCAGATGCTTAGAAGTTTAGTGCGATGGTAATCTTTAGGGCCATTGGCATAGGGTAATCCCCAAATCACATAGGTTGCAAATCGTCCTGCAGAAGGCCACATAAGTGTGTGACAGCCTCCTGGAGATCTGTAGTCTTCACTGGCAATGTCACTCGGACATCTGGATGTAGGTGATGCGAGCGCTGTAGACTCTCTGGCTATGCCTTCCCATCTTGGCCTGGCTAGCTGCTGCTGCTCTCATTGTGGAGGCATAGCTGCCTCTTGATCCTGCCTCTATCAGAGGCACCTCAACATGCCAAGGGGATCAAAAAATATAGGGTGTATGAGACCCATGGCAGGTTTCCTGGGGCCTTTGGCCCACTTCAGATGCAGATACGACACAAAATAAGAACACATGGTGTAGGGGTAACTTATTAGCATGGATAAAGGATTGGTCAGCTAACAGAAAGCATAGAGTAAGCACAAATGGATCTTTTTTGGGTTGGCAAGCTGTAACTGGTGGAGTGCCACAGGGATCAGTGCTGGGGCCACAACTATTTACAATCCATGTAAATGACTTGGATGAAGGGACCGAATGTATGGCAGTTAAATTTGCCGATGACACTAAAATAGGTGGGAAAATAAAAGTAAAATATTGCAGATGCTGGAAATCTGAAATAAAAACAAGAAGTGCTGGAAAAACTCAGCAGGTCTGGCAGCATCTGTGGAAAGAGAAGCAGAGTTAACGTTTCAGGTCAGTGACCTGAAAGTAAGTTGTCAAGAGGAGGTAAAGAGTCCTACAAAGGGATATAGATAGGTTAAGCGAGTGGGCAAAAATTTGGCAGATTAAGTATAATGTGGGAAAATGTGAACTTGTCCACTTTGGCAGGAAGAATAGAAAAACAGTATACTATTTAAACGGAGAGAGATTGTAGAACTTGATGGTGCAGAGGGATCACAAAAGGTTAGTATTCAGGTACAGCAAGTGATGAGGAAGGCAAATGGAATGTTATCGTTTATTGCAAGGGGAATTGAGTGTAAAAGTTTTATTGCCGCTATGCAGGGCTGTGGTGAGACCACATCTGGAGTACAGTTTGGTCACCTTATTTGAAGAAGGATATAATTACTTTAGAGGCAGTTCAGAGAAGGTTCACTGGACTCATTCCTGGGATGAAGGATTTAAATTATGAAACAAAAACAAGAAATGCTGGAATCACCCAGCAGGTCCGGCAGCATCCCTTCTTCGAAGAAGGGTCACTGACCCGAAACGTTGACTCTGCTTCTCTTTCCACGGATGCTGCCGGACCTGCTGGGTGATTCCAGCATTTCTTGTTTTTGTTTCAGCTTTCCAGCATCCGCAGTATTTTGCTTTTATTTAAATTATGAAAAACAGTTGAACAGGTTGGACCTTTATCTGTTGGAGTTTAGAAGAATGAGAGGTGATCTTATTGAAACATGTAAGATCCTGAGGGGACTTGATAGGGTGCAGACTGGGAAGATGTTTCCTCTTATGGGGGAGACTAGAACTAGGGGACAGTTTGAAAATAAGAGGTCTCCCTTTTAAGACAGAGATTAGGAGAAATTTTTTCTCTCAGAGGGTCATTAGTCTGTGGAATTCTCTTCCCCAGAAAACAATGGAGCTTATTCAAGGCTGAGTTAGATTTTTGATGGATAGGGGAGTCATGGTTTATTGGGGGCAGGCAGGGAAGTGGAGTTGAGACCACGATCAGATCAGCCATGATCTTATCGAATGGTGGTGCAGGCTCGAAGGGCTGAATGGCCTCCTCCTGCTCCTATGTTCCTATGTTTTTAGAGACAAGCCTGCCTAAGCAACTATGTTGTCAATCTTTGCTCATCTGGATGCCTGATATGCCTCAAGACTAAAGGTTACTGTTGGTCTACCGTCATCTCCAGCTGTGTGAGACGTCACACATATTATAACATCATTTATGATACCCTTTAATAGTCCCCCTGACACACACAACCTAGACCCTTACAGAGCACTCTGATATATACAGCCCCCTTGCACACCCAGCATAGCGGCAATGGTGCAGTAACCCAGTTCCCCTATGCTGCAATGGTCGGTTACCTTCCCTTTTGCGGCACCGAGGCCTCTTGACTTGCAGCTGCCAGATTTTGAGGGTCGCAAAACTGAATGCATGTGAGTACCGCACAAAATTATAGACCATTCATAAAATCACTAATAATTATATTCAAATTAATTTAAACAGCATTTCAGCATTTCAAATTAGGTTGCCGTTGTTTTGGGGTGTTAAAATTACCACGGTACTTTCCCGCCTCTGTCATAATCAGCACACTGCAATATGGCGCCGGGTTTCATGGCAGGCAGCTCCGCGGCAATTTTCCATCCCCCAAGCCATCGAACCCGCCTTAGACGAGAGCACAAACTTCAGCCCTCAGTCTGCCACTTTATAAAGAAGGGAGGAAAGCCTCACCTTGGCCATTCAACACCTCACTGAACTGCAGCAAAGTTCTCTCCAGCTCTTGGCTTTTAGGGAAGTGCAGGTGGGCCATGAGAGGGAAAATGAGAAAGAGAAAATGAAAGTAGGGACTCTTCTAAAAGTGTTCCCATTTCTCATCTCTTCCCACCCCCCACCCCCCTACACCCCCGATGCATCACAGGTGGAGTCCCACATGCTGTTTCCTTCCCCGACGACCATCTGCCCCCTGCACAGGTGCAGGTGGGATAGCCTTTGGCCCTCAGTGGACTCCAAAACACGGAGGACGTCCATTCCAGACAACACAGCTGTCACAGCAGGGGAACAAGCAGTCTGCCTCTAGATCTGTTCAAGGCACAGGGGTATCCAACATGAAGGAGTCATAGGAAACAGAAGAGGAAGACTTCTTAGTCACTGGGTGTTTATAGTAATGGGAATGTTGTTATGTATGTGGAATTATAAATGAATCAAGCACTTGATTTGAACTCTCCATTGTCCTGTCATCTCCATTGTTGCATTCTGAATTCCAAATGGACAATAGCCTTCAGGAGAATGTTATGACCAGAGTGGAGGCTGAGCAAAGGGTGTGAATATGATAGAAGAATTTATGACTACAGGAATGATTTATATTTTGTGCAGGGAGTGGGGAAGCAGGGTGCAGAGGGTTCAGCATTCACATCTCAGCTTATCTGAAGCATGCCTGTATGAGCCCGTCACAAACTTCTGTGGTAGCAGGTGAGTGGCTGCATGCAACTGGTCTCATCAGTCTCCTCATCCCCATCTCCTCTTCTTCTTCCTCCTCTTCTTCCTCCTTCCTCGTTGGAGGATGCTGAATGGTCTGTATGTTCCTCCTCTGCCTGTAGGCTCTGCAGCACGATGTTGTACATGGTACAGCAGACTACAGCCATTCTTGAGATCCTTGCTGTTGCATACTGAAGGGCACCCTCAGTCAGTCCAGGCACTTAAATTGCATCTTCAGCAACCCATTGGTTTGCTTAATAGTCGCTCTTGTGGCCATGTACCTCTTGTACCTTTCCTCTGCACTTCCTCACAGGTGTCATTCACCAGTCCTCAGAGGGTAGCCTTTGTCTCCAAGGAGCCACGCACTCACTCTGTGTGGCAATGCAAAAACCTGTTGAGATGTGACAGTCACAGTGTGAAGTAATCATGGGTAGTTTTCAGGATATCTTGCACAGACATGCATGGAAATCTTCCAGTGGTCACATTGTAAGGTGTGAAAATCCCCTGTGGAGTCTCACTTAGGTTCAGAGACGTACTCTGGACATAATAAGAATGAATGACTCAACACCAAATAATGTGTTAAAACAGTAATTTTATTGAGTAATTATTAAGTAATTATTAAACAATTATTAACAAGAAAAACAGGAAAGTAAGATAACTTTATTAAAAAGAAAGGAAGGAAAAGAGTATAGAAAGACAAAATTACTTATAGCACAACTGCTATAACCCCAAATTAGTCTGTTCAAGACAGCTCCCTAAAATGGTACCACGTTTCCCCTTGGTACATACATCACCAAGTCTCTGGAGAACCATGCATGAGGGTGGACACTCCGGTCAGTCACTCCGTTGACGTCCTTTTCTCCGTAGTCTTCAGTGGTTGACAAGTCCACTCCAGCTGCAGCCCCAAAAATTGGATGCGGTGCCATTTTACATCCAATTTCTGACTCCATTCCAGCTTTCCAGCGAGGCCTCCAGCAGACTTTCTCAAAACAAGAGTCTGACGACCATGAGGCCTTATAAAAATCTTCTCACAGGCACTACGAGGCTGTTCAGGCTGTCACATCCTTTGATGGTGTATCTTACCTGCCATCAATTAGGTTATATTGTCCATCAATTAAACTCCATCTTCTGACTTCACAACATAGTGGAACACCCACATGCAAGGTTATCCATTGTCCTGGCTTGTAGTTAAAGGGTTATCGAATACTGTAAGAACTGATTTCTGTTTAAACAATGGGAAAACAACCATTATTTTCAAGAAGAGAAAAACAGTAGTTTAGACAAAACAACAGCTGTGCATGGCCTACCCTGACCAGCATGAAAATAAAAGGAAAAAGTTCTTGGGAAAAACAAGTTCATAGTTCATAATATTACTATTGATTGCCATTGATTACATAATTGATTAATTACTTGACTTAATTGGAGCACAATCACACTTAGTTTTAAATCAATGTCTACGTAGTAACCTTTAAAAATTCACTACAGGTTTCATACAGTTTTTTTAAATCAAGAACAAAGCAGAAGTAAAATGCAATAGCATACAAAAAGTAGTGGCTGCAGGTCTCAGCCCTACAGCCCCCCTCCCTTTAAAATACAAATTACAGCAGAATTTTATAATCAAGATAACAACTTTTTGTAATTTATCCAGCTGAAATGATCTTTTTATATCCCATTGGGGTTTCAAAGCTCGTAAAGGTCACAGTTCAAGTTCAGTTACACATGAGGGCAATTGCTGATACTGTTTACTTATGCATCATTGTATACAGCAACTAACAAGCAGAGACAGAATTATGAGTATTTGAACAAAGACCAACATGCGATATAATCCAAATCCATGGATGAACATTCACATTCCAATTCCATAAATCCTCCCACTGTGTGGTAATCTTGATATCATCAATCTTATCATTAATATACTTGTTATGTTGCTGCAAGCGGAAATACACTTTTTTGGGGATTTAGCAACAATTGTCTCCATTGTTCGGACAGCTGTGGGACATTATAGCCAAAACTTTCCATATACTCCCATAATTGTCCCTTCATTTTATCTTTTACATTAATTTCTGTGATATTATGATGCTTAATATTTACCAATTCTTGGTCACCAGTGTTTCTGGGGTAAAATAATAGGTTGATTCGGGAACAGGGCATATTTTTTCACATCCATAATTATATTTCTTCTCTATGGTGGTAGCGCAGTATTCCCCTTCTCCTACGTATGCAGTTTGTGTCACATATAAAGCCACATGTTGCTTCGGGATGGTCCCTTATCTCGTATGGGACAAACCTATATTTTGTTCTCACAGAAGCTGTTTTCACTGACTATTTACCACAAGTAAGCATTTTAAAACTTGACATAATCTCCCAAAATCCCTCTACCTTGACAATTTGTCTATACTGTGCCCTATTTCTTAAGTTTTCCCACTTTACCATACTACAAAGAAGGGTTCTAATAAAGCTAAATGTTAGTTTATGATAATAGGTCAGTTGTTAGTTTATAATAGCTAAATACAGTTAGTATTCTGCTTAGTAACATTTTAGTAACCTAATAATCTTACAAATGCCAGTTAAGGGGGAGATATCCTGCTGTACACAATGACATGTGAATAAAATGTATCGTTAATGAATTTACTATTTTCAAGAAAAGCCGCAAGCTCTAAGCTTTGTGTCTTGTGACATATTTGTCACAAGTAGCCAACTGTGCAACAGCCCCGACAAACAAATTTCTCTGCAGCACCTGTGGAAGAGCCTGTCACTCCAGAATTGGCCTTTATAGCCACTCCAGGCGCTGCTTCACAAACCACTGACCACCTCCAGGCACGTATCCATTGTCTCTCGAGATAAGGAGGCCCAAAAGAAGTGAATAGCAAAGTATGAAGAGTAATACTATGGCCTGTTTTGGTATCATAAACAAGGACAAGGTCCCGAGCCATGGTTGTTGGCCTACATTATATACAGTCCCTCGCTGTTCTCTGGTGAGTTTCACCCAACTCGGGAAACCTGTGCGCTGGCGGTTAAAGCCAGAATTCTGGGTTGATTGGTTATTTAAATATTTTAACGACTGATCCAACATCTCCACAGGGGTTTACCACTTACCTCGGAATGCACCCTGGTAAAACTCGAAAGTGGAGAGGATTATGTCAGGTTTCCAACCCGCCAGCATTTTTCGGAGCTTTAACCCCACCCACACCTGGACCCACCCTCTCACCCCTCCCTTGCACGTTGGTAGTTAAAATTCTGCCCATTGTCTCATTTCCTATCTCAAGACTACCTTAGCTATCTTGTTTCAAAATGTAGTGTTATGATCCCGTTAGGGACCGTTAACTTTTAAAAAGAGAAAGCCAAATTTCCCGTTAGTACTGAAAGAATTACTCACCAGGATTTCATGTTTTAAACAAAAATTTTAGTGTACAAGGATTAAAACAAAACACTACTGACTTAACACTACAATTTGGAAACACTTATACTTTAACCTTAAAATCTTGATGGCACACACTCCTGTTTGACTTTTACTTACACCCCAAGAGTTCCTCTATGCATTACAGGATCTTGGCAGTTTGTCCACTTCTCCTGACACCAATCTAAAGTGTACCACAGTTCTTAGGAATTCACTTTAATTTCCTTAATTCCTCAGTTATCTTCTGAGGTATCAGATCTCCTGGATCTGGACTTCCCAGCTTCAGTATGGGCCTTACTCAAAACAGAAATACCCCTGGTTCCCGATGGTCTCTTTGCTCCTGAGTCCAACTGACTTCCAAAGCTAACTGCTTTCTCTGTGACCAACAGCTTGTCTGAAGACGACAGCTTTCCAAAAGCCAACTGCTTTTCAAAAAGCCAACTGCTTGTCCAAAGGCCAAGCAAGCACACAGATCAAAATACCAACAAGCACCCTTAGCAATGTGGTACATGTAGGATGTCCAAGATAGCAATTTAAGCTAATTATCTCCAATTCCCAAAACACCTCTTTGATTTTTGACATCCACATGAATAACTGATATTGCTAATAAGGACAGAGCAATTTCTTTTAAACCTTCTGAATCCAACTGCCCTACTAAACGAGCCCACCTGCAGTTTTATGGCTCTTACCTCTCTAACTCTGCCTCTGTACACCCATGTAAAGATTTTTGAACTTTAAATCTTGGGTGGTCTGCAACCTTTTGAAATTCTTACAGCTACACATTTAATTGCTCAAAACTAAAAGTGATCTCTAAAAAAATTAATATAAACCATGAACCAGGTGATCGTAACAGTAGCAACAAAAATAAGTCAACAAGCATAAATCACACAACTTGCGCTTCCAGCAAAAGTTACAAAGCAGTAAGCTAAACTGTACTCTGACACATTAAACCCTAAAGCATCCTGGAATGAAGAACTTTTAACCATTTCATTATTTCTAGCTACAGTACAAACCTACAAACCACATGCATGTTATTTTGTTCCCATTTGTAATATACTTTTATGTAAAAAGAAACCAAAAAAAGTTATCATATATCAAACCAAATCTGAATCCTACATGTATAAGAATAGGGTATTTTACAACATCCTTCGTGACTGTTATTTGTGAATGCATGGGGTGCTGTTTCACTAATTATTGAATTGCCTATATCTATCATATTTCTATTCTCTTTCCTCCTTTTGACACCATCTCTGCTCCACAGTGCCTAGGTTAGCGTTGTGGATGACCTCCCAGAAATCTTTCCTCTTATCCTCACAGGTATCAAGTACATCGTACCTGTTGGATAGGACCAGTGGCTGTGGGACCTCTTCCTCTATCTCCCCTAGGTTCCCACTACCCTGCTGACTGACAGTCACACTCTCCCCTTCCTGCACCTGTGCTTCCCTATGAGGTGTGACTGTACTCTAGAGTAAACTATCCCAAATTTCTCCCCTCCTCTCTGTGCTGGAGCATCTCTAACTCTTATTCCAGGTAAACAACTATCAGCTGTAGTGTCTCAAGACAAAGACATTTCTTGCAGGGGTAACAATCCAGACAGTCTCACTGCAAATTCCCACATAATACAATCCTGACACCTTGCCTCACTGCCCTTTCTAACCTTTATTGATTTGTTCTTTTGTTAGTAGTAATTTATCTATTGAGCAGAAAAAGATGCTTGTGGTCTAGTATTAATTAGCTAGTGGATTAGATTGATGGTTATTCATTTGTAAGTACTCTGATTTTTTACTATTTATTGTTTGCATCTGACAGATGCAATTTGGATCCTTTGAATGTTGGTAGTCTCTACTTAATTTGTTTTATTTCATTAGATGTTATTCTGATTAAGGTTTGATATTTAAAATTAAAATATCAATAATAAATTAAACACTTAGCTTGAGTGCCTGAGGTTTCACCACTCCTCCCTCTGCTTTGACTGTGATGTCACTTTCTCAGATTTCTCCTTGTGTTTGTTCTCCTGGGAGTTCAGTTGCCTGTTCTCCTGCTCTCTCTCTCTCTCTCTCTTATGGGTTCCACTCCCAAGTGCTTTAGAATTGCTTTAGGCCTGAGCACTCAAACAAGCACAGAGTAGGTGCAAAGCTAACCTCACAGTGTCAATGCACCCTGAATTTACCCAGTTAATTTGGAAGTTTAGAACGATAGAAGTCTACAGCACAGGAGCACAGGCCATGCAGCTTCTTATGTCTGCTATCTCTTTACGAGAGTAATCAGAATCAATCCTATTGTCCTGCTTTATCCCCATCTTTGATTATTTTGAATATTTATCCACCTATCCTTAAAAAATGCAATGATGGAAGCCTCAACTACTGCCTGTGACTCCAACAACTCTGTGTAAAGACATTTTTCCTAACCTTTCCTCACTCTCAGAGATAATTTTAAAATGACACCTATCATGCCTGACATGTCAGCCAGAATAGATCTTTCCTGATTCATCCTATCTCAACACTTAATAACTTAATAACCTCAATTAAAAATCCTGCTAGCCCTTTTATGCTTCAATGGAAATAGTCTCAGTGTCTCAAGTCTCTTATCATAATTGTAGTTCCTGGTCGTAATATGAAGCCAAAACATTTTGCATTGACAACAGATAATGTATTATTACAGGTTTATATGAGCACTGTGTCACTGTAACATTGCAGTGTCAGCTAGAACTGAATTTTTAAATCGTTCAAGCTCTATAACAGCTAGCAGGAATGATGCGTCTCTGCATTCCCATCAGATGTGCTCACATCAGCAAATGTCTTGACTTCTGGCCCTAGCAGACTGTCAGAGAGTGGGATAATATATATTATTTTCCAACTGCTCAACTGCTGCAGAAACCGTTATTCATGCCTTTGTTACTTCTGGATTTGACCATTCCAACACATTCCTGGCTGGTCTCCCATCTTCCACCCTCCATAAATTTAAGCTCATCCAAATCTTTGCTGCTTGTATCCTAACTGGCAACAAGTCCTGTTCACCCAACACCCATGTGTTCACTTACCTACATTGGCTCCTTGTTCAACAATGTCTCACATTTAAAATTTTCACCTAGTGGTCAAATCCCACCATGTTCTTGCCCCTCTCTATCTCCATAGCCTCCTCTAGCCCCACAACTCTCCAAGGACTCTGCATTCCCCCTCTGGCCTCTTGCGCATTCCTGATTTTCTTGGCTGCCCTGCCTTCAATTGTCTAGGTCCTATGCTCTGGAATTTTCTCCCTAAACCTCTCCAGCTCGCTACCACTCTCTCCCCTCCTTTGAGATGCTCTGTAAAACCTTTTGATTTGACCAAGCTTATGGTTACTTGTCCTAATACCTGCTTATGTGGCTCAGTGTAAAATTTAGTCTGATAATGCTCCTGTGGGGCGCTTTGGAATGTTTTACGATGTGAAAGGCACTATATACATGCTTTTCTCAATGTTGTTGAGGTTGGGATCCATACCAAAGTGAATGACCAGGGTTGGAGAGAATAAGGGTTTTACTAAGGACAAAAGCTTCTATGATAGAGGTGAGGGAGTGGTTGAGAAGATCAACAGCTGCAAAAGTAGTTACCCAGATTTTGCAGTAGTTTTTTTTTATTCATTCATGGGATGTGGGCGTCGCTGGCCATTTATTGCCCATCCCTAATTGCCCTTGAGAAGGTGGTGGTGAACTGCCTTCTTGAACCGCTGCAGTCCATGTGGGGTAGGTACACCCACATTTTTGTATTGACTTCGTAGCGGTTAGATACAACTGAGTGGCTTGCTAGGCCATTTCAGAGGGCATGTAGGAGTCCACCACATTGCTGTGGGTCTGGAGTCACATGTAGGCCAGACCAGGTAAGGACAGCAGTTTTCCTTCCCTAAAGGACATGAGTGAGCCAGATGGGTTTTTACAATAATCGACAATGGTTTCATGGCCATCATTAGACTAGCTTTTAATTCCAGATTTATTAATTGAATTCAAATTCCACCTTCTGCTGTGATGGGATTTGAACACATGTCCCCGCAGCAATACCCTGGGTCTCTGGGTTACTAGTCCAGTGATAGTACCACAATGCCACCGCCTCCCCCACTCCGTAGTAGTAATGATGACAAAACTGTCAGTGTTCACTGTCATTACTCCTCTGAAACTGATAGCAACTTCTGGAGTCCACACACGGGCAGTTAAACATGGAAAGCCAGAAGTTGCAACACATCTTCACAGGATGTGCTGTTGAAGTCCCCACAGAATGCAATCCATTAGAAAACACGGAACTGACAAAAACCTGCTTTTTTACACTATTAGTCCCGTTATGAAAACTCTTGAAAAAATTACACCTTGTTAACACAGGGCAGCACAGTGGCGCAGTGGTTAGCACCGCAGCCTCACAGCTCCAGTGACCTGGGTTCAATTCTGGGTACTGCCTGTGTGGAGTTTGCAAGTTCTCCCTGTGTCTGCGTGGGTTTCCTCCGGGTGCTCTGGTTTCCTCCCACAGACAAAAAAAGACTTGCAGGTTGATAGGTGAATTGGCCATTATAAATTGCCCCTAGTATAGGTAGGTGGTAGGGGAATATAGGGACAGGTGAGGATGTGGTAGGAATATGGGATTAGTATAAATGGGTAGTTAGATTAGATTAGAGATACAGCACTGAAACAGGCCCTTCGGCCCACCGAGTCTGTGCCGAACATCAACCACCCATTTATACTAATCCTACACTAGTCCCATATTACTACCAAACACCCCCACCTGTTCCTATATTTCCCTACCACCTACCTATACTAGTGACAATTTATAATGGCCAATTTACCTATCAACCTGCAAGTCTTTTGGCTTGTGGGAGGAAACCGGAGCACCCGGAGAAAACCCACGCAGACACAGGGAGAACTTGCAAACTCCACACAGGCAGTACCCGGAATCGAACCCGGGTCCTTGGAGCTGCGAGGCTGCGGTGCTAACCACTGCGCCACTGTGCCGCCCTGGTTAATGGTCGGCACAGACTCAGTGGGCCGAAGGGCCTGTTTCAGTGCTGTATCTCTAAATCTAAAAAAAAATGAGATGTGATTGCTTGATGACCTCACTTGCTGGACACCTGGAGATCCCTTTGACTTGGCACCAGATTCAAACTAATATTGGGAAAGGGGAAATCCATACCACAGAGATCGCTAGATCTTTGTGGGCAGTTTTCTTTGAGGTTAGCAGTGAGTGCCATCACTTTGCTACTGACTGCAAAATCCAGGCCATTAATGTAATGAATGAAGAGTCAAAGGCTAGAAAGTCTGGAGTTTGAAAGAGTAGCTGTAAGTGACTTGAGGGAGATCTTTTCCAGGATGAACACTGAAGAAAGTTGTGTTAGAAGGGAATAGGGAAATGTGGATGGTGAAGGAAACAAGATCATGATCACAGATGACCTTGTCCGTGATTCAGACATTGGGCGTAGTGAGGGCATATGAGATGCCAAGGTAATGGGGGTGTCGTAAATATCGTTAACAGAATTTATATGCAGGAAGAGGTTTAAAGTGTATGATAAAATTCATCTTTTTTGTCAACAGTTTCTAGGCTTCATGCAGTTATAACATTCATGATTCACACAGTGAAGGATTAGATATTTTGAGTCACTGAGAGATAATTGAGTGGGTATTAACAGTTATTTTTTTTATTTGTTCATGGGATGTGGGTGCCACTGACTAGGTCAGCACATATTGCACATCACTAATTGCCTTTGAGAAGGTGGTGGTGAGCTGCCTTCTTGAATCGCCACAGTCCTTGGGGTGTAGGTACACCTTGTTAGGAAGGGAGTTCCAGGATTTTGACCCAGCGACAGTGAAGGAATGGCGATATAGTTCAAAGTCAGGATGGTGTACAACTTGGAGGGGAACTTACAGGTGGTGGTGCTCCCATGCAACTGCTACCCCTGTCCTTCTAGGTGGTAGAGGTTGTGGGTTTGGAAGGTGCTGTCGAAGGAGTCTTGGTGAGTTTCTGCAGTCAGTGCATCTCGTAGGTGATATACACTACAGCCACTGTGTGGCACTGGTGAAGAGTGAATGTTGAAGGTAGTGTATGGGGGGGCGCCAATCAAGTGGGATGCTTTGTCCTGGATAGTGTCGAGCTTCTTGAGTGTTGTTGGAGCTGCACCCATCCAGGCAAGTGGAGAGTATTCCATCACACTCTTGACTTTTGCCTTGTATATGGTGGGCAGGCAATGGGGAGATAGGAGGTGAGTTACTCGCTACAGAATTCCCAGCCTCTGACTTGCTCTTGTAGCCACAATATTTATGTGGCTGGTCCAGTTCAGTTTCTGGTCAATGGTAACCCCCAGGATGTATGTTGGTAGTGGGGGATTCAGCAATGGTAATGTCATTGAACATCAAGGGGAGATGGTTAGATTCTCTCTTGTTTGAGATGGTCATTTCCTGGCACTTGTGTGGCGCAAATATTACTTGCTACTTATCAGCCCAAGCCTGGATGTTGTACAGGTCTTGCTGCATAACATGGGCTGCTTCATTATCTGAGGAATCTTTTTTTTATTCATTCATGGGATGTGGGCATCACTGGCTCGGCCAGCGTTTATTGCCCATCCCTAATTGCCCTTGCGAAGGCGGTGGTGAGCTGCCTTCTTGAGCCGCTGCAGTCCACGTGACATAGGTACACCCACAGGAAGGGAGTTCCAGGATTTTGACCCAGTGACAGTGAAGGAACGGCAATATGATTCCAAATCAGGATGGTGTGTGACTTGGAGGGGAATTTGCAGGTGGTGGTATTCCCATGCATTTGCTGCCCTTGTCCTTCTAATTGGTAGAGATCGTGGGTTTGGAAGGTGCTGTCTAAGGAGCATTGGTGCGTTGCTGCAGTGCATCTTGTAGATGGTACACACTGCTGTCACTGTGCGTCAGTGGTGAAGGGAGTGAATGTTTGTGGATGGGGTGCTAATCAAGTGGGCCGCTTTGTACTGGATGGTGTTGAGCTTCTTGAGTGTTGTTGGAGCTGCAGCCATCCAGGCAAGTGGAGGGTATTCCATCACAATCCTGACTTGTAGAAGGTGAGCAGGCTTTGGGGAGTCAGGAGATGAGTTACTCTCCGCAGGATTCCTAGCCTCTGACCTGCTCTTGTAGCCATGTTATTTATATGGCTACTCCAGTTCAGTTTCTGGTCAATGGAAGCCCCTAGGATGTTGATAGTGGGGGATTCAGCGATGGTAATGCCATTGAATGTCAAAGAGAGATGGTTAGATTCTCTCTTGTAGGAGATGATAATTGCCTGGCACTTGTGTGGCGCAAATGTTACTTGCCACTTATCAGCCCAAGCCTGGATATTGTCCAGGTCTTGCTGCATTTCTACATGGACAGCTTCAGTATCTGAGGAGTCGCGAATGGTGCTGAACATTGTGCAAACATCAGCGAACATCCCCACTTCTGACCTTATGATTGAAGGAAGGTCATTGATGAAGCAGCTGAAGATGGTTGGGCTGAGGACACTACCCTGAGGAACTCCTGCAGTGATGTCCTGGAGCTCAGATGATTGACCTCCAACAACCACAGCCGTCTTACTTTGCATTAGGTATGACTCCAACCAGAGTGCTGAACATTGTGTAATCATCAGCGAACGTCCCCACTTCTAACCTTCTGTTGGAGGGAAGTTCAATGATGAAGCAGTTGAAGATGGTTGGGCCGAGGACACTACCCTGAGGAACTCCTGCAGTGATGTCCTGGGACTGAGATCATTGACCTCCAACAACCACAACCATCTTCCTTTGTGCTCGGTATGACTCCAACTAGCGGAGAGTTTTCCCCCTGATTCCCATTGACTCAGATTTTGCGAGGGCTCCTTGGTGCTATACTCGGTCAAATGCTGCCTTGATGTCAAGGGCAGTCACTCTCACCTCACCTCTGGAGTTCAGCTCTTTTGTCCATGGGAACAATGCAGTCAATATATATCATAGTATTTAATCCTTTGAAAACACTGAATTGGATGAAGTATATGATTTTGGGCTAGCTGCTGTTCCTTTGACTGAACATCAACTTTCTTTACAATGCTATATGCCATTCCTCGGACAGATTTTTAATAGATGGTGCTCTTACACTATAACTATAACTGTTTCACTTTGCACCATGCTACAACTATATAAATCTGGAGTCAACACCATGCCTGATACCGAAGGGAAGCGTGAGAAACCCTCTCACGAGATTTGGCACTGCAATCAGATTAGGCTTTCACACTTGGTTTACATTTACACATAGTGTAAAATGAAAACTATTTCATACTGATGCTAAACTTGTAAATACATCCTGAATGATCTGCTGGATTCCCAGCTGTGATTACTTTATAGTACCATTCACAGCACACGAAGATATAATGAGCCAGTAATTTACCATGATAGTCACTCTCATATGAAAGTATATTGTTCATGGAAATCACAATGATCATAAGCATTCAATATCCAGAGTTACTGAATCTTTTTAAAGCTCAAACTCCTCAAATATTTGCTCGAACAGCAGGACGTCTTGTCGAAGAGGCACTCGGAAGTATTGAGTTCGCTGTCTTTTTTCCAATTCCTAGTATAAGACAGATTCCAAAACTTCATATTGTCGTCATATGGATGGCATTTTGGATCCTTCAACAGTTTTAAAACCAACTAGAATTAAAGATGAGGGGTGCTTTGTTCTTTAAAATGTAAGGGACACATTCATTCCCTCTAATCTTCAAGCTCGGGAGCTTCAAGCTCGGGAGCTTCAAGCTCGGGAGCTCACCTGTAGATCCAGCCCACCCGTGGCAACAAATGTTATTGGGCTTTTGTTTACATCTTCTTTTTCTTTTTTCTTTTGGGCCTCCTTATCTCGAGAGACAATGGATACGCGCCTGGAGGTGGTCAGTGGTTTGTGAAGCAGCGCCTGGAGTGGCTATAAAGGCCAATTCTGGAGTGACAGGCTCTTCCACAGGTGCTGCAGAGAAATTTGTTTGTCGGGGCTGTTGCACAGTTGGCTCTCCCCTTGCGCCTCTGTCTTTTTTCCTGCCAACTACTAAGTCTCTTCGACTCGCCACAATTTAGCCCTGTCTTTATGGCTGCCCGCCAGCTCTGGCGAATGCTGGCAACTGACTCCCACGACTTGTGATCAATGTCACACGATTTCATGTCGCGTTTGCAGACGTCTTTATAGCGGAGACATGGACGGCCGGTGGGTCTGATACCAGTGGCAAGCTCGCTGTACAATGTGTCTTTGGGGATCCTGCCATCTTCCATGCGGCTCACATGGCCAAGCCATCTCAAGCGCCGCTGACTCAGTAGTGTGTATAAGCTGGGGGTGTTGGCCGCTTCAAGGACTTCTGTGTTGGAGATATAGTCCTGCCACCTGATGCCAAGTATTCTCCGAAGGCAGCGAAGATGGAATGAATTGAGACGTCGCTCTTGGCTGGCATACGTTGTCCAGGCCTCGCTGCCGTAGAGCAAGGTACTGAGGACACAGGCCTGTTACACTCGGACTTTTGTGTTCCGTGTCAGTGCGCCATTTTCCCACACTCTCTTGGCCAGTCTGGACATAGCAGTGGAAGCCTTACCCATGCGCTTGTTGATTTCTGCATCTAGAGACAGGTTACTGGTGATAGTTGAGCCTAGGTAGGTGAACTCTTGAACCACTTCCAGAGCGTGGTCGCCAATATTGTTTACATCAGCAGGTTAGAAAGGACAGCGAGGGACTGGAATGTAATATGATTGTAAATATGCAAAGTGATGTTATCTCAACGTTATAGCGAAAACAGGCCAGAGACGAAAAAGAAAACCAAACGGAATGTTCCTATTTGTAGATAGATACTCTACGAACATACGAACGAGGAGCAGGACTAGGCCACTCGGCCCTTCGAGCCTGCTCCGCCATTCAATAAGTTCATGGCTGAAATGATTACTCCACATTTCCACCTGCCCCCAATAACCTTCCACCCCCTTGTCTACACAATAGACAATTGAGTACTATTGCGACAGCGTTTCTATTAATACAGTGCTTCTTTGTAAATATCAGGGCAATATTCCCTTACCGGTATTGGCTGTTACGTTAGCAACAAAGCGTTTGCTTACTTTTTAAGCCCGATTACATAGTTTTCTGGTATTCTTTTGATCGATGTTTCCTATCAGAGAAATACGCTCGCTCTACGAGATTCCAATGTATAAAAGGGAGAGATACAAAGTCAAGTTTCCAGAGAAAGCAGAACGCCTGCCACGTTGATACCACTTTCTATTGTACACTGAACCACATAAATACTGGTAGTTTTTGAAGGCAAAAAATGGCATTTATTTGCTCTCTATTTTGTCTTTTCTGATTTTATGCCAAGACGATTGCCCCACGAGGTGTATTTGTGACTCCTCCAAATCGGTGCAATGCTACAGAGTTACGACTGTGCCCAAAGACATCCCAACACATACCAGAAAACTCCATCTCGGACATAGGAACATCAAACAGCTGCGGGTAAGAGAAAGAAACTCAATGAACTTGCCAGCATCATTTTAACTTGGTTTTTAAAGCAGACCTTTGTTACTAATGATGTTATTGATTTGAGTTCAGTGTCATTTATTTGCGCTGATTCATTTGCTTTGACAAATTTAAGTGCATTTTTGAGTGTAATTGAATTATTAATTGGTTTGTGTTTAGGAGAGTTGGATTGCATCAGAACAGGTTTCATTTCTGTGTTAGTTTGTCTCGATGACTTGGCATTTGATAAATTTAATTAAGGATCCGCAAGATGAATTAAAACCCAGTAATGGTTTTGTGAATACTTTGGGAATTCTGAACACGACAACAATGAGATTAAGTTTTTTTTTAAAATCTGCATGTAAGATGTAAATACTTGGTATACGATTTTCTTTTTTAAAAAACAATAAAATTACAAACTACTCCTGAAATCGCCTCTAAGGACAGAGTCAGCGCGTTTAAGTGCACAGCAGATACGTGCGGAATTTAAACTTTACACAACTGAGTTAGATTGCTAATTGATTTACGATTTTTATGCAGGAAGCAAACATAAAAAAAATTTCTTCTGAGTCAGAATTATGTAAAATGTAATAAAATTAGCTTTTGGAATAGAAGGGTCGATAGTTTCTCTAATACGCGTGCAAAAGCGCTTCTTCATCTGGAGGTATAAGAGATTAAAGGGCTTATCCGCATCTCAATGTTCTTATTACATCATAGGGTGCGTTTTGAAGATTATTGAATATAGGGAAACCAAAATTGTACTAAAATAGATCCAAGGAAGACCATTAGGCCCTCTGGCTATCTGTTGGAAGAATCTGGAAATAATCCACTACCTAGCTTTCTCTCACTTCATCACACTATCTTCGTTTGTTTCACATATGTATTCACTTTCTCTTTAAAAGATGCCAACGGTCGCTGGCTCAACTATTCCCCATTGCAAAGCACCTCAAACTTCAACAATCCACTGTGTAAATAAATTGCTCATAACTTTTCTCCTCACTCTCTTCCTGACAATATTAAATCATCCCTGACTACCCAACCAGAGGAAATAGTCTTCCTTGTTTATTCAATCAAAACACTTCACAATTTTAAAAAGCCCGATTTAATTTCTTTAGTCTTCTATGCCCTCAAGGAAATTACCTCAGTATCCCTGGCATCATCTTGGTAAATCTATACTGTACACTCTGTGGCTTTAATGTGTTTTCTATAATGAGACTGCCAAAATTGCACACAGTACTCTAACTATGGCATAACAATTGCCACATACAAATGTATCATTACATCTTTACCCTTGTAAAGGGTAAATACCCCCATTTATAAATCTAAAATGCTCCAAGCCTTTTTATGGCATTATCTACCTGCAGAAGTATGGTCAAAGAATTACTTACTTCAATCCCATAATCTTTTTGTTCATCCACATCCTTCAGCATTTTTTCCATTGAGTACATACTCTTATTCCTTGTTTTTCACCTAAAATCTATAACCCTACACTTTCCCACATCCTGTTTTTTCTCTGCCAATTATTTTAGAGTGCTCCTCACCATTTGACAAACCTTTTGCTTTTTGGCATCAGCAAATTTGCATATTCTCCTTATGCCCAAATTCAAACCATCTATATATACACAGAGAAGATAAGTGGGTCCATTCTGACCTCTGGGGCACCACTTCCAACCCTCCTTAACTCAGCAACACCCATTCATTGTAACCATGTGTTTTTGGTCTGCCAACCAACTTCTTATCCATGCTCTTACATTTCCTTATACCATACACTCGAATTATTGTAACAACAAACACTCTATTGAACAATACATCAATTGCCTTCCCTTCCTCTGTGACGTAATAGAGGCATTATGGCATAGAAGGAGGCCATTCAGTCCATCGAGTCCATGCTGGCTCTCTGTCAAGCAATCCAATCAGTCACATCCCACCTCTCTATCCCCACAGCCCGCAAGTTTTTTTCCCTCAAGTGCCTATTCAATTTCCCTTTGAAATCATTCATCGTCTCTGCTTCCACTACCCTCATAAGGCAGCGGGTTCCAGATCATTACCATGCGCTGTGTGAAAAGCTTGTTTCACACATTCCCAGCCCCAACAACCCTGTATCTTTGCCCCAAAGCGTTAAATCTGTGTCCTCTAATCCTTGAACCATCAGCTAATGGGAATAGCATTTTGTTGTCTACCTTACAGTCACTTGGAATTATTAGAATCATAGAATGTTTCAGCACAGGAGGCCATTCAGCCCATTGTGCCTGTGCTGGCTCTTTGAAAGGGTTATCAAATTAGTCTTACAACCCTGCTCTTTCCCTATAGCACTCTCAGTTTCTTCCTTTCAAGTATTCATTCAATTCCATTTTGGAAGTTACTAAAGAAAATATTGTATATTTTTCTATGTCAGAGGCATTATATAAGTAAATTGATGTTGAAGGGGAAGCCAGAGGGATGGATGGATGCACGGGAGGGCAGAGTCAGAGGTCCAGAGTTAAGGTGTGAGGGATTTGTAAACAAAGCTGAGGATTCAATACATTGAGAGGCTGGTGGATGATGGAGGGGTTAAGTGGGGGGTAGGATCAATGGAAGCCACTGAGGATGGGGTTGATGGCCAAATGGCCAGTGAAGTTTTAAATACATTAAGAGACAGCTGGGAACAAGCAAATCAGTCAATTATGAGATCAAGGGTGTACGAAAAAGTGTAGTTTGTAAAATCTGCAATAACCTTGAGGCCAAGATTAAGTTTAGTGAATACAGTGTTAATGATGTATAGTGTCTGTCACCACTTTCATTCTCTTTTTTACAATTTATTTTTCTTGTTAAAAAGTAGAAATCGCTCCTCCCCAAGAACTGCACCCTCAAAGGATATGAACATACGAATTAAGAGCAGGAGTAGGCCACTCGGCCCCTCGAGTCTGCTCCGCCATTCACTAAGTTCATGGCTGAACTGATTTCTCCACATACTACCTACCTCCGATAACCTTTCACCCCCTTGCTTATCAATCTATCTACCTCTGCCTTAAACATATTCAAAGATTCTGCTTCCACCACCTTTGAGGAAGAGAGTTCCAAAGACTCACAACCCTGTGAGAGAATTTTTTTTTCCTCATCTCTGTCTTAAATGGGCGACCCTTATTTTTAAACAGTGACCCCCCTAGTTCTAGATTCTCCCACAAGGGGAAGCATCCTTTCCACATTCACCCTGTCAAGACCCCTCAGGATCTTATATGTTTCAATCATGTTGCCTCTTTTCTTTCTTTTTTTCTTTTGGGCCTCCTTATCTCGAGAGACAATGGATACGCGCCTGGAGGTGGTCAGTGGTTTGTGAAGCAGCGCCTGGAGTGGCTATAAAGGCCAATTCTGGAGTGACAGGCTCTTCCACAGGTGCTGCAGAGAAATTTGTTTGTTGGGGCTGTTGCACAGTTGGCTCTCCCCTTGCGCCTCTGTCTTTTTTCCTGCCAACTACTAAGTCTCTTCGACTCGCCACAATTTAGCCCTGTCTTTATGGCTGCCCGCCAGCTCTGGCGAATGCTGGCAACTGACTCCCACGACTTGTGATCAATGTCACACGATTTCATGTCGCGTTTGCAGACGTCTTTATAACGGAGACATGGACGGCCGGTGGGTCTGATACCAGTGGCGAGCTCGCTGTACAATGTGTCTTTGGGGATCCTGCCATCTTCCATGCGGCTCACATGGCCAAGCCATCTCAAGCGCCGCTGACTCAGTAGTGTGTATAAGCTGGGGATGTTGGCCACTTCAAGGACTTCTGTGTTGGAGATATAGTCCTGCCACCTGATGCCAAGTATTCTCTGAAGGCAGCGAAGATGGAATGAATTGAGACGTCGCTCTTGGCTGGCATACGTTGTCCAGGCCTCGCTGCCGTAGAGCAAGGTACTGAGGACACAGGCCTGATACACTCGGACTTTTGTGTTTGCCTCTTACTCTTCTAAATTCCAGCGGATACAAGCCTCGCCCGTCCAATCTTTCCTCGTAAGATAGCCTGCCCATTCCACGTATCAGTCTAGTAAACCTTCTTTGAACTGCTTCCAATGCATTTACATCCTTCCTTAAATAAGGACACCAATACTGTGCACAGTACTCCAGATGTGGTCTCACCAATGCTCTGTATAGCTGAAGCACAACCTCCCTACTTTTTTATTCAATTCCCCTCATGATGAACAATAAGATTCTATTAGTTTCCTAATTACTTGCTGAACCTGCATACTACCTTTTGTGATTCATGCACTAGGACACCCAGATCCCTCTGCATCTCAGAGCTCCGCAATCTCTCACCATTTAGATAATATGCTTCTTTGTTATTCTTCCAAAATAGAAAACTTTCCATTTTCTCACATTATTCTCCATCTGTCAGATTTTTGCCCACTCACTTAACCTATCTATATCCCTTTGTAGCCTCCTTATGTCCTCTTCACAACATACTTTCCTACCTATCTTTGTGTCATCAGCAAATTTAGCAACCATACCTCTGGTCCCTTCATCTAAGTCATTTATATAAATTGTAAAAAATTGAGGCCCCAGCACAGATCCCTGTGGCACACCATTCGTTACATCTTGCCAACCAGAAAATTACCCATTTATGCCTACTGTCTGTTTCCTGTTAGCCAACCAATCTTCTATCCATGTCAGTATGTTACCCCCATACCATGTGCTTTTATTTTTTGCAATAACCTTTGATGGCACCTTATCAAATGAGTTCTGGAAATCTAAGTACAATACAAGGATGCATGTCTGTCCTTTGCCGAGGACTCCTAAATACAGTAATTTTTCTGCTAATGCACTAAATGGACCTGCCCAAGTTTCAAAGAATGTCAACACCTAATAAATGAGGCTCAGATATTTGACCCTTTAACATTTTCTAAATATTTTGACATTTGCCTCTGGTTGGCGTATTTAGCTAGCAAGCAGCAGAATGGATATGTCCTTTGATTATAGAGTTAAATGAATTCAGAAAGAAATGAACGTTACACAATAAAACACTCCTGGTGTTTGCATAGTACATTATAAAGTCAAATAACCTTAAAAGCATTGTACGTTCAGATGGGAAGTCATTCTTCTATTTCATTCTTTTTTCCATTCTCTCTCTCCAGTTTCTCTGCTACCTCCCCTCATGCCCTCTTCGAGTCATCTTGCCCTACCTCCTGTTCACTAGATGCTATTCCTAATCAAATGCTGACCACCCAACTTCCCACCCCAGCCCCCATGTTAGCCGATATTGTTAAAGGTTCTCTATCTTCAGGTGCTGTTCTCCCTCTCCCTTAAATCTGCCATCATCACCCCTCTCCTCACAAAATCAACCCTTGACCCCACTGTCCTTTCAAACTACTACCCCATCTCCAACCTCCCTTTCCTCTCCAAAATCCTTGAATGCGTTGTTGCCTCCCAAATCCGTGTCCATCTTTCCTGAAACTCCATGTTTGAATCTCTCCAAACAGGTTTCCTCCTCTCACAGTGCTGAAATGGCTCTTATTAAAGTCCCAAATGGCATCCTATGTGATTTTGACAAGGGTAGATTATCCCTCCTCTTCCTTCTTGACCTGTTTGCAGCCTTTTACATGATTGACTGCACCATCCTCCTCCAACAGCTCCCCACTGTTGTACAGTTGGGTGGGACTGCACTCACTGGTTCCATTCTTAGTTATCTAATCGTAGCCAGAGTATCACTTGGAATGGCTTCTCTTCCCGTTCCCATACTGTTACCTCTGTTGTTCCCCAAGGACCTATCCTTGTCCCCCTCCTATTTATCATCTACATGCTACCCCTCAGTGACATCATCCAAAAGCACAGCTTTAGTTTTCACATGTATGTTAACGACATCCAGTTCTACCTCATCGCCACCTCTCTTGACTCCTCCATTGTTAATAAATTATCAGACTGCTTATCGAGCATCCAGTACTGAATGATCAGAAATATTGGGAAGACTGAAGCCATTAACTTTGGTCCCCCCTCCAAACTCCATTCCCTAACTACCAACTCCATCCCTATCCCTGGCAAACATCTGAGACTAAGCCAGACTGTTTGCAACCTTGGTGTCATATTTGACCCCGAGAAGAGCTTCTGACCACATATCTGTTCCGTCACTGTTCTACCTCCATAACATTGCCTGACTTTGTCCCTTTCTCAACTCATCTGCTGTTGAAACCCTCATTCAAGCCTTTGTTACCTCGAGACTTGCTGACTTCAATGGACTCCTGGCTGGTCTCCCACATTCTACTCTCTGTAAACTTAATGTCATCCAAAACTTGCTGCTCATGTTCTTACTTGCACCAAGTCCCATTCACCTACATTGGCTCCCAGTCAAGCGATGCCTCGATTTAAAAATTCTCATCCTTGTTTTCAAATCCCTCCATGGTGTCACCCCTTCCCATCTCTGTTATCTCTTCCAGCCCCATGGCCCTCTGAGTTATCTGCATTCATCTGATTCTTGCCTCTAGAGTATCCCCAATTTTAATTGCTCCACAATTGGTGACCATGCCCTCAGATGCCTAGGCCCTAAGCTACAGAATTCCCTCCATAAACCTCTCTTTTTTCCTTTAAGCCGCCCCTTAAAACTGAACTCTTTGACTAAGCTTTTGGCTATTTGCCCTAATATTGCCATGTATGGTCGGTGTCTAATTTTCCTATATAACACTTGTATGAAGCATCTTGGGACATTTTATTAAATTAAAGGCACTGTATTAATATAAGTTCATGTTAACACTGGATATTTACAATAATCACCTCTTATTACAGCTGACAAAGCAATGCCATAAATGATGAATTATCTTTGTAACAAATCCAAGTATAGTGCATAAAATAATTAGCATTTCTAATTTACATTTGCCATTATGCAAGGTATGCTACCAATACAACCAAATGAAAATTAACATTTTTAAATGATCTGTGCTTATATATTATTGTCTTCATTGCACTTTTCAAAACATTTAATAGCGTTGCTATTAACGTACTGTTCAATTTCTGTTTCTTCAAAAAATATCCTTGTGGGAGAATCGAGCATTTTAATATCAGATTTTCAATAGCTGCAGTTTTTTCCTTCCCTTTTTGAATTATGCGTTAACTCTTTTCTCAAAATAAGCAGCAAGCCAACACAGGAGTAAGACGATAGGAACTACAAAAGCATGGGGTTGATTGAAGAACAAATATGTGGGCAAATTTCTGAAGGACAAATACATAGGCAAATTTCTGAGTGCAAAAGCTATAGTTGGGGATTTTAACTACCCCAATATCAACTGGGATACAAACAGTGTGAAGGGCACAGAGGAGGCAAACTTTTTGAACTGCATCCAAGAGAACTTTTTTAGCCAGCACGTACAAACCCAACGAGAGAGGGCGCAATTCTAGATTTAGTCTTTGGTAATGAAGCTGGGCAAGTGGATGAAGTAACAGTGAGTGACCATTTTGGAGATAGTCACCACAATACAGTTAGTTTTAGCATAATCATGGAAAAGGACAAAGATAAAAAAGGAGTAAAGGTTCTAAATTGGGGGATGGCAAATTTTACGAAACTGAGAGGTGGCCTGGCGAAAGTGGACTGGATACAGCTACTTGAAGGATAATCAGTGGCAAACCAGTGGGAGGCATTCAAAAGCGAGATACTACAGGCACAGTGTAGGCATATCCCCTCAAAGATAAAGGGTGGTACTGCCAAATCTAGAGCCCCCTGGTTATCTAGAAGCTTACAGGGTAAGTTAAGGCAGAAAAAGAAAGCTTATGATGATCACAAAAATCGTAATATTTTAGAAAGCCTAGAGGAGTATAGAAAGTGCAGGGGTGAAGTAAAAAAGGAAATTAGAAAAGCAAAGAGAGATAATGAAAAATTATTGGCACATAAAAGCAAGGAAAACCCAAAGATGTTTTATCAGTACATTAAGAGCAAGAGGATAACTAAAGAAAGGGTAGGGCCTATCAGAGATGTACAAGGGAACTTACGCATGGACGCAGAGATGTGGGCAGGGTTCTTAATGAGTTTTTTGTCTCTGTCTTCACAAAGGAGAGGGTTAATACAGACATTGTAGTTAAAGAGGAGGAGTGTAAAATATTCAATACGATAAGCATAATGAGAGAAGAAGTACTAGAGGGTCTGGCATCCTCGAAAGTGGATAAATCTCCAGGGCCGGATGGATTGCATCCCAGGTTGTTAAAGGAAGCCAGGGAGAAAATAATGGATGTGCTTAGGATCATCTTCAAATCCTCACTAGATACAGGAGAGGTACCAGATGATTGGAGGTCTGCAAACTTTGTACCATTGTTTAAAAAGGGTGCGAGGGATAGGCCGAATAATTATAGGCCGGTCAGTCTGACCTCAGTGGTGGGTAAATTGTTCGGATCAATTCTGAGGGGACAGGATAAACTGCCACTTAGAAAGGCACAGATTAATCAGGGATAGTCAGCATGGATTTATTAGGGGAAGGTCATGTCTTATTAACTTAATTGAGCTTTTTGAGGAAGTAACAAGGAGGATTGATGAGGGTAGTGCAATGGATGTGGTCTATATGGATTTTAGTAAGGCATTTGATAAGGTCCCACATGGCAGACTTGTCAGTAAAATGAAAGGCCAGGGGGGATGCAGGGGAAAGTGGCAGGTTTGATCCAGAAGTAGCTTAGGGACAGGAAACAAAGGGTAGTAGTCGACAGATGTTTTTGCGAATAGAAAGATGTTTCCAGTGGCATTCCACAGGGCTCAGTGCTGGGTCCCTTGCTGTTTGTGGTATATATTAATGATTTGGACTTAAATATGGAAGGCATGATTGGAAAATTTGCCAATGACACAAAAATTGACCCATGTAGTTGATAGTGAAGAGGATAGCCATAGACTCCAGAATGATATCAATGGTTTGGTTGAGTGGGTGGAAAAGTGGTAAATGGAATTCAATCCAGAGAAGTGTGATGTATTGCATTTGGGGAGGGCAAATAAAGTGAGGGAATACACAATAAACGGGAGGATATTTAGAGGGGTAGAAGAAGTGGGAGACCTTGGAGTGCATGTCCACAGGTCCCTGAAGGTGGCAGGACAGGTAGATAGAGTGGTGAAGAAGGCATATGGATTGCTTTCCTTTATTGGTTAAGGTATAGAATACAAAAGCAGGGATGGAATGCTGGAAGTGTATAAAATGCTGGTTAGGCCGCAACTGGAGTATTGCGTACAGTTCTGGTCACCATTTTACTGGAAGGGCATAATCGCTCTGGAGAGAGTACAGAGGAAATTTACAAAAATGTTGCCAGGGCTTGAAAGTTGTAGCTATGAGAAATATTGGATAAGGCTATGTTTGCTTTCCCTAGAACAGAGGAGGCTGAGGGGCGACTTAATTTAGGTGTACAAAATTATGAGGGACCTGGATAGACAGGAAGGACCTGTTTCCCCTAGCAGAGCGGTCAATTACCTGGGGGTGGGGGGGGGGGTGGGGAGTGGGGGGCACAGATTTAAGCAGATTGGTAGAAGGATTAGAGGGGATATGAGGAAAAACTTTTTCACCCAGAGGGTGGTGGATGTCTGGAATTCACTGCCAGGAACAGCGATGGAGGCAAAAACCGTCAAATCTTTTAAAAGGTACCTGGACATGCACCTGAAGTGCTGTAACCTGCAAGGCTATGGACCAGATGCTGGAAGGTGGGATTAGATAGCGGCTAGTTTGTTCGTGCTGTAATTTTTCTATGGTTCTATTGGGCAGAATTCTGGTGCATGGAGGAAACTGGAAAAGAAACAATAATGTAAGATGTTCTTCAATCCAGCTTCTTCCCCATACCACAGGTGACTGACAAAGCAGTGCTTAGGAGGTGAGGTATCTCCTCTGAGCTTAGATAACCTGTCACAACCAAAACAAACCTAAAAGATTAAAATTTTCAATGCCAGACAAATCAAGTCTCAGTACAATATTCAGCTCAAGCAGCAATTGTGTTGGGGGCTGTGGTTATGGCAAGGTGGTCACTGTTGCCATTTCACAGGTCGTGGGGAAAAAAGTACTACTAGAAAATCATCACAGTATGGAGGGAACCACTGGCAGTTAATCATCTCACAAGGGGTGTACTGTTGGAAAATTATTGCAGCAGTGGTGAAGGGGCATGGTTAGAAATGCTTCACAAAGATTGCATTGTGGGCTTTAATCTCAGTGGGGATGGGAAATTAGCACAGCACGGGTAATATGGCGACTGGGAAAAATTTTCAATCAGAGAAGAATCACAGTGTTTCATTTTGTCACTGGGGAGGAGTGGTGAGGGCTGGCCTGGTGGATTTATCATAATTAACCAGTAAGATGCCTTGGGGGTTAAGGCTGATGACAGTGGCGCAGTGGTTAGCACCGCAGCCTCACAGCTCCAGCGACCCGTGTTCAATTCTGGATACTGCCTGTGTGGAGTTTGCAAGTTCTCCCTGTGTCTGTGTGGGTTTCCTCCGAGTGCTCCGGTTTCCTCCCACATGCCAAAGACTTGCTGGTTGATAGGTTAATTGGCCTTTATAAATTGCCCCTAGTATAGGTAGGTGGTAGGGAAATATAGGGACAGGTGGGGATGTGGTAGTAATGTGGAATTAGTGCAGGATTAGTATAAAATGGGTGGTTGATGGTCGGCACAGACTCGGTGGGCCAAAGGGCCTGTTTCAGTGCTGTATCTCTAAACTAAACTATTACTTCACTAGTGGGTAGGTACAACATGATGCTGGTAGGAGTGTGAGACAAAAGGAAATACTGAAATAGGAAAAGACTAAACAGTTCAATAATTGAAAATTAATTACATTGTCATCATTATTTTATTCATATACAAATCTGTCAGTAGCTGGAGTATTTTGAATGGAACTGATGTTGATGCAGAACCACCTGGCAATAAATGGGATTGCCATGTATTTCTGAAGCTACAGTTCAACATGATTTGATGGACAGCCATGAAAAGTTACCTCTGCTCTGTTGAAGTTAACTGGTCACATACATGGTATCACAGCACCATCTACAAGCACAATCCCAATGGAATATTAAGAATTTAAATATATAATTAGATGATGTAATCAGGGTTTCCAGTGGTGAAATGTTGTAGATAAGCTTGATCAACCTTCTTGGAATGTGTTTGTTCTCTGTGCATCAAACAGTGAAAAGAATAATTTTATGAAAAGCAAAGCCTTCGCTGTTTAGTCTCCATTACCATTGTTTTGCCCTTTACTACAGGTTATGCCTCTTTGTGTGAAATAGTTCAATTGCTTATGTTAAAAATCTGAATAGTTTCAACCAATATCTAACTGGATCACCTAACTGTCTGAGAATGGTGAGTATAAACTTGCTAATGAAAATGGGATGTGTTTCTTCCCTTTCCCTAATGACTCAGCAAGCTTATCCAATAAGTAAAAGCAAAATACTGCGGATGCTGGAAATCTGAAACAAAAACAAGAAATGCTGGAATCACTCAGCAGGTCTGGCAGCATCTGTGGAAAGAGAAGCAGAGTTAACGTTTCGGGTCAGTGACCCTTCTTCGGAACTGACAAATATTAGAAAAGTCACAGATTATAAGCAAGTGAGGTGGGGGTGGGGCAAGAGATAACAAAGGATAGAAAGCAATGAAGGTGAACAAGGTAAAAGAGACAAACGAAAATCCCGTCGGAGAGAAGAGCAGAACTTCTTCAAGGTAGGCATTCCTGGAAGAGAAGTGGCAGTGAATTAAACACTAAAATAAAAGCAAAATACTGCGGATGCTGGAAATCTGAAACAAAAACAAGAAATGCTGGAATCACAGCTTGGTTCAATCTGCAGTTTGTGCAAGTTATGGTGGGATTAGGACATTGTCTTCAATGTCCCTGGTTTAGAGACGGGAAGTTCAGATACAGACCAGGATTCTGATCATTGTACACTGATTCCTCCTGGAAAGAGAAATGTGTAGATGTCGAGTGAGGACAGAATTAAGGTTTGCTGTGATGCTTTCTGACAATTATTGTCAAGGTTGACACACAAATAATGGTAGTTGGGTGAAATACCGTAGGAAAATCTAACTCAGAAAGAAACCTTCAGCAGAAGTTAGGAAGGGAGAAATATTGGCAGAGACAATTTTTTAAAGTTAGTTAGATTCATGCATTTGTTATGACTAGGTGAGAAAGAGGTCTAGGGTTCCCCTATAGGCTTCACCTGGTCTTACTGTAACAGGGTTTCATTTTTAAATACACCGTGTTTTTAGCTCCCCCTTGGTGAATCATTGTTCACCACTTTCCAATGATAAGGCAAAGAAACCAACACAAACAGGCTTTCTTAGGTTTAAAGAAGAAAAGTTGAAATTTATTAAACTTAAACTCTAATTCGGTTAACACCTACAGATACATGACGCACCCACGCTAGCATGCATATGCGATACACACATGCAGACAGGGACCGAAAAGAGCAGAAGAAAAAGAAAGTGGAAAAGTTTGAGGCAATATTTGAAGAGGGTTTTTGTTATGGGTCTTCGAGCTCACTGTAGAGTCCTTGATTGTAGGTAGATCTTGCTTTTCGTTGGGGCCCAGTCTTTTTCTTAAACCTTGTTCGCTGTAGGAGATTTTTCTCTCTTGGGGTTCATGTGTCTTCAGTGGATTTGGAGTTCCATGAGAAAAAGATGGTAGCAGGCAGACAGGAAAGGCTGTGGCGAGCCAGTCAGGAGCAACCTTGTCAGCCCAGGAGCGTTCTGCTTTCTGCCTAAACTGTTTGTACAAATTCAAAAAACTCAGGTTGCCCAGCAGGTTAGTCATGTGACTAGCTGGCCTGACCATGTCCGTTTGTGTATTTGGCCATATAGAAATTTTAATTGCGAGATAGAGTTCAAATCCAAGTCTCAACTCTAATTCATACTCAAACATGTCTCAGGAGATAAACTTGCCATTAATTTAACCATGCTTACTGACTGCTCAGCTAAAAAGTGTGACAGAGCCTGGGAGAAGTCCATGAGCTTTTGTATCATTCACCTTAGAATAGGATAACACATATTACATCAGCTAATCTGGAGAATTAGTATGTACCCAAATTAATACTTTGAGGACTGCAATAGCATTTCAGTACCTTTTCTTTTAAGAACATCCATGATTGTTCAGTTTATTTTATGGAATCTGTAACTGCTATGACTTAAGAAACATTCTATAAATTCAACTTTTAAAGTGATCAAAATTATTTTTCTGAGATGATAAAGCGATGAAATGCTCTTTCAGTATTCAAGGGGGCAGTTTTTGAGAAGTGGTGTAAATTGTGGATCTCCATCAACCTGTTTTAAAAGGATAGCTGCAGAAAGTTTCCAGCCAGAATTTTCTCAAGGTTCTTCATCAGCAGATCAACGGAAACCTTGGATACCCCGCGTAAACAGGGTTTCTACCAAAATCAGATTACCAGAAGTATCCTTGAGGAAATTCCCACATTATTACTTTTGGTGATAGTAATGATAGTGCAAATCTATTGCTGAATCCACATTTTGTCATTTCCAGGCTGGATTTCTCAAATTCGCCTCTTGCAGGTATTCCAATTGACATCCTACAACTTGGGAAAGATTCTGCTCCCCACATTAGATCCCACTTGTCCATCACTCCAAATCTTTCCAAACTACCCTTGTTCCCTATCCTACTGCAAATTTATTTCAAAATCCTTGTCCTTATTTACAAATCCCTCTACTACCGCTATGATCCCTTACAGCTTATGTCTCATCCCAAAACCCTTTGTCCTCCAACTCAGGCTTCTTCTGAATCTCCCCTTCCCTCTAATTCATCTTTGGTAGCAGATCTTTCAGCATTTATACTTATAATGGAGACTGTCTATGTAAATTTGTTATGTTGTAATGACATCCTCCCTCCAGTTCTGGTGTCGCAATAATAGAGTCCTAGAGAGATACAGCACTGAAACAGGCCCTTCAGCCCACCGAGTCTGTGCTGACCATCAACCACCCATTTTTATACTAATCCTACATTAATCCCATATTCACTACCACATCCCCACAATTCTCCTACCACCTACCTACACTAGGGGCAATTTACAATGGCCAATTTATCTATCAACATGCAAGTCTTTGGCTGTGGGAGGAAACTGGAGCAGCCGGCGGAAACAGGAAGAACTTGCAAACTCTACACAGGCAGTACCCAGAACCGAACCTGGGTTGCTGGAGCTGTGAGGCTGCAGTGCTAACCACTGCGCCGCCCCAATGTGTATATATTAATAATTGCATACTTTTAGATGGTGATAATTCTTACCCTTTGTCCTTTCTTCAGACTTCCTGATACTCTTGTAAGGCTAGATCTGAAAGGAAATAACATTGCGGACATTTGCAAAGAGACAGTTTAACATTTGAAGCGGCTGCGAGTTCTGAATCTGCATAACAACAGGTTATTATCTTTTATTAGAGTGCTTTAGTGGAAGTTTGGTAACTGAGGATAATTAAGGGTTAATTTTATCTTAAATCTAATCTGTCTTTTATTTAGCAGATTAACTTAACAGTTGCTGTTAGGGTTGGAGAAGGTGAGTTTTAGACCAGCTGTAAACAGGGTTCACTCAGGCTCTGCTTGCAGCTGCATCTTGTTAATTAGATAACTGACTTAAACCAGTTTTCAGGGGGCTAGAGTCAGTCAGTATAAAAGTGAGCCAGCTTACAGTGCTGACTTCGTTTGCACTAGAGTGCTATAGTGGAAGTTTGGTAACTGAGGAAGTTTGGTGAGGAGCTCCTTTATTTCCTACCTGTCCTCAGTGAGGGGAGCCGAGAGCTTCCAAAGAGCACAGCTGGCTGGGAGAAGACTCAGAGGGCGGAGTTCCAGACCGGTAAGTATAAAAACAACTTACCTCTGGTTAAAAAAAACCTGAAAGTGACGTCACAGGAAAGCTGATCTGATTGGCTGGTAGGGAATTTTTTTTTTACTGAATTTGAAAATAAAACATTGATAAAAATTGATTAAAACCCTAATTAACTAACTAATAAGTAGAGTCAGTAAACCAGCAGGAGGAGATTACTGTATTTACTTAGCATTTAATATTTATAGTAGGAATCTAGCACCAGGGACCAGAAAGTTAATTATAACAATTTAGTAAGGATTTAATAAGTATTTATTTATTTCAAATTAATTTATTAATTAGTGCTAGAAATGTCAGTTAGAGGGGTGAAGTGCTTCACCTGTGAGATGTGGGAGGTCCGTGACGCTTCCGGCATTCTGAGCGACTACATCTGCAGGAAGTGTACCCAGTTGCAGCTCCTCACAGACCGCATGGATCGGTTGGAGCGGCAACTGGATGCACTTAGGAGCATGCAGGTGGCAGAAAGTGTCATAGACAGGAGTTTTAGAGAAGTGGTTACACCCAAGGTGCAGGCAGATAAATGGGTGGCCACTAGAAGGGGCAGGCAGTCAGTGCAGGAATCCCCTGTGGCTATCCCCCTCTCTAACAAGAATACCGTTTTGGATACTGTTGGGGGGGATGGCCTATCAGGGGAAAACAGCAGCAGCCAGAGCAGTGGCACCACAGCTGGTACTGTTGTTCAGCAGGGAGGGACAAAGTGCAGAAGAGCAATAGTTATAGGGGACTCTATAGTCAGGGGCACAGATAGGCGCTTCTGTGGACGTGAAAGAGACTCCAGGATGGTATGTTGCCTCCCTGGTGCCAGGGTCAAGGATGTCTCTGAACGGACAGGGGGCATTCTGAAGGGGGAGGGTGAACAGCCAGATGTTGTGGTACACATCGGTACCAATGACATAGGCAGGAAGAATGACGAGGTCCTGCAGGGGGTGTTTAGGGAGTTAGGTACAAAGTTAAAAGACAGGACCTCTAGGGTTGTAATCTTTGGATTACTCCCTGTGCCACGTGCCAGTGAGGCTAGAAACAGGAGGATAGTGCAGCTAAACACGTGGCTGAACAGCTGGTGTAGAAGGGAGGGTTTCAGATATCTGGACCATTGGGATCTCTTCAGGGACAGATGGGACCTGTACAAAAAGGACGGGTTGCATCTAAACTGGAGGGGCACAAATATCCTGGCTGTGAGGTTTGCTAGCGTCACTCGGGAGGGTTTAAAGGAGTGTGGCAGGGGGGTGGGAACCAGAGCAGTAGGACAGCAAGTGAAATAAATGAGGGAGAACTAGTAAATAAGGCCAGTAAGACTGAGGAAGAGCAGGCAGGGAGATGTTGCTGAGCACAGTGGGACTGGTGGTCTGAAATGCATTTGTTTCAATGCGAGAAGTATAACAGATAAGGCAGATGAACTTAATTTCAAGTACTAATCCAAGCTCTATGATGTTGTTGCTATTACAGAGACTTGGTTGAGGGAAGGACAAGATTGGCAGTTAAATGTTCCAAAATTTAGAAGCTTCAGGTGGGATAAAGGGGGATGTAAAAGGGGTGGGGGTGTTGCATTACTTGTTAAGGAAAATATCACAGCTGTACTGCGGGACGGCTTGTGCAGTGAGGCAATATGGGTGGAGCTCAGGATTAGGAAGGGTGCAGTCATGATGTTGTGGGTTTACTACAGGCCTCCCAACAGCCAGCGGGAGGTAGAGGAGCAGATATGTAGACAGATTTTGGAAAGATGTAAAGGTAACAGGGTTGTAGTGGTGGGTGATTTTAACTTCCCCTATATTGACTGGGACTCACTTAGTGCTAGGGGTTGGATGGGGCAGAATTTGTAAGGAGCATCCAGGAGGGCTTCTTGAAACAATATGTAGATAGTCCAACTAGGGATGGGGCTTTACTGGACCTGGTATTGGTGAATGAACCCGGCCAAGTGGTTGAAGATTCAGTAGGGGAGCATTTCGGGAACAGTGACCATAATTCTGTAAGTTTTAAAGTACTTGTGGATGAGGATAGGAGTAGCCCTCGGGCGAAGGTGCTAAATTGGGGGAAGGCTAATTATAACAATATTAGGCAGGAACAGAAGAATTTAGATTGGGGGCAGCTGTTTGAGGGTAAATCAACATCTGACATGTGGGACTCTTTCAAATGTCAGTTGTTTAGAATCCAGGACCAGCATGTTCCTGTGAGGAAGAAGGATAAGTTTGGCAAGTTTCAGGAACCTTGGATAACGCGGGATATTGTGAGCCTAGTCACAAAAAAAAGGCAGCATTCATAAGGGCTGGAAGGCTAGGAACAGACTAATCCCTTGAGGAATATAAAGACAGTAGGAAGGAACTTAAGCAAGGAATCAGGAGGGTTAAAAAGGGTCATGAAAAGTCATTGGCAAACAGGATTAAGGAAAATCCCAAGGATTTTTATACGTATATAAAGAGCAAGAGGGTAACTAGGGAAAGGGTTGGCCCACTCAAGGACAGAGAAGGGAATCTATTAGTGGAGCCAGAGGAAATGGGCGAGGTACTAAATGAGTACTTTGCATCAGTATTTACCAAAGAGAAGGACTTGGTGGATGATGAGCCTAGGTAAGGGAGTGTAGATAGTCTCAGTCATCTCATTATCAAAAAGGAGGAGGTGTTGGGCGTCTTGCAAAGCATTAAGGTAGATAAGTCCCCAGGGCCTGATGGGATCTACCCCAGAATACTGAGGGAGGCAAGGGAAGAAGTTGCTGGGGCCTTGACAGAAATCTTTGCATCCTCATTGGCTACAGGTGAGGTCCCAGAGGACTGGAGAATAGCCAATGTTGTTCCTTTGTTTAAGAAGGGTAGCAAGGATAATTCAGGAAATTATAGGCCGGTGAGCCTTACGTCAGTGGTAGGGAAATTATTAGAGAGGATTCTTCGGGACAGGATTTACTCCTATTTGGAAACAAATGGACTTATTAGTGAGAGGCAGCATGGTTTTGTGAAGGGGAGGTCATGTCTTACTAATTTGATTGAGTTTTTTGAGGAAGTGACAAAGATGATTGATGAAGGAAGGGCAGTGGATGTTATCTATATGGACTTCAGTAAAGCCTTTGACAAGGTCCCTCATGGCAGACTGGTACAAAAGGTGGAGTCACATGGGATCAGACTTGAGCTGGCAAGATGGATACAGAACTGGCTCTGTCATGGAAGACAGAGGGTAGCAGTGGAAGGGTGCTTTTCTGAATGGAGGGATGTGACTAGTGGTGTTCCGCAGGGATCAGTGCTGGGACCTTTGCTGTTTGTCGTATATATAAATGATTTGGAGGAAAATGTAGCTGGTCTGATTAGTAAGTTTGCGGACGACACAAAGGTTGGTGGAGTTGCGGACAGTGATGAGGATTGTCAGAGGATACAGCAGGATATAGATCGGTTGGAGACTTGGGCGGAGAAATGGCAGATGGAGTTTAATCCGTACAAATGTGAGGTAATGCATTTTGGAAGGTCTAATGCAGGTGGGAGGTATACAGTAAATGGCAGAACCCTTAGGAGTATTGACAGGCAAAGAGATCTGGGCGTACAGGTCCACAGGTCACTGAAAGTGGCAACGCAGGTGGATAAGGTAGTCAAGAAGGCATTCGGCATGTTTGCCTTCATCAGTCGGGGCATAGAGTATAAAAATTGGCAAGTCATGCTGCATCTGTACAGAACCTTAGTTAGGCCACACTTAGAATATTGCGTGCAATTCTGGTCACCACACTACCAGAAGGACGTGGAGGCTTTGGAGATGGTACAGAAGCGGTTTACCAGGATGTTGCCTGGTCTGGAGGGCATTAGCTATGAGGAGAGGTTGGATAATCTCAGATTGTTTTCACTGGAATGACGGAGGTGGAGGGGCGACATGATAGAGGTTTACAAAGATACGAGTGGAATGGACAGAGTGGATAGTCAGAAGCTTTTTCCTAGGGTGGAAGAATCAGTTACTAGGGACATAGGTTTAAGGTGAGAGGGGAAAAGTTTAGAGGGGATGTGCGAGGCAAGTTCTTTACACAGAGGGTGGTGAGTGCCTGGAACTTGCTGCCGGGGGAGGTGATGGAAGCAGGTACGATAATGACGTTTTAAGAGGCATCTTGACAAATACATGAATAGGATGGGAATAGAGGGATATGGTCCCCGGAAGTGCAGAAGGTTTTAGTTTAGGCAGGCATCAAGATCAGCGCAGGCTTGGAGGGCTGAATGGCCTGTTCCTGTGCTGTACTGTTCTTTGTTCTTTAACCCTGATGTGTTTGGATATTTTCCCGCCTCGGGTGGCTTTACCTGGATGGCAACCCCCGGAACTATTCATGTGACCTCATGAAAATCAGAGTCTTATTGACCATAAGACAACTGGAGATCAAAAGGGGCTAATGTGCAACTCCAGCCTTTTATCAAGGTGAGACCTGGCTATCTTCTAGCAAGATTCTGAACAGTTGTGGATATAAAACTATGCATGGTGTAAAAGGAAAAGCATTTTTTGAAATTGCTGCACAGATAGCACAGAAGGACGATAGCTCAAACATTATTGGTCTGACTGACAACGAAGATTCTTCTTCTTCTCCTTTGGCCTCCTTATCTCGAGAGACAATGGGTAAGCGCCTGGAGGTGGTCAGTGGTTTGTGAAGCAGCGCCTGGAGTGGCTATGAAGGCCAATTCTAGAGTGACAGACTTTTCCACAGGTGCTGCAGATAAAATTGGTTGTCAGGGCTGTTACACAGTTGGCTCTCGCCTGTCGCTTCTGACTTTTTTCCTGCCAACTGCTAAGTCTCTTCGACTCACCATACTTTAGCCCCATCTTTATGGCTATCCGCCAGCTCTCGCGATCACTGGCAACTGAGTCCCATGACTTGTGATCAATGTCACAGGACTTAATGTCACGTTTTCAGACGTCTTTAAAGTGGAGACATGGACAGCCGGTGGGTCTGACACCAGTGATGAGCTCGCTGTACAATGTGTCCTTGGGGATCCTGCCATCTGCCATGTAGCTCACATGGCCAAGCCATCTCAAGCGCCGCTGGTTCAGTAGGGTGTATATGCTGGGGATGTTGGCTGCCTCGAGGACTTCTGTGTTGGAGATACGGTCCTGCCACCTGATGCCAAGGATTCTCCGGAGGCAGCGAAGATGGAATGAATTGAGACGTTGCTCTTGGCTGACATACATTGTCCAGGCCTCGCTGCCATAGAGCAAGGTACTGAGGACACAGGCTTGATACACTCGGACTTTTGTGTTCCCTGTCTGTGTGCCATTTTCCCACACCCTCTTGGCCAGTCTGGACATAGCAGCGGATGCCTTTCCCATGCGCTTGTTGATTTCTGCATTGAGACATGTTACTGGTGATAGTTGAGCCTAGGTAGGTGAACTCTTGAACCACTTCCAGAGCGTGGTCGCCGATCTTGATGGATGGAGCATTTCTGACATCCTGTCCCATGATGTTCGTTTTCTTGAGGCTGATGGTTAGGCCAAATTTGTTGCAGGCAGCTGCAATCCTGTCAATGAGTCTCTTCAGACACTCTTCAGTGTGGGATGTTAAAGCAGCATCGTCAGCAAAGAGGAGTTCCCTGATGAGGACTTTTCGTACTTTGGTCTTCACTCTTAGACAGGCAAGGTTGAACAACCTGCCATCTGATCTTGTGTGGAGGAAAATTCCTTCTTCTGAAGACTTGAACGCATGTGAGAACAGCAGGGAGAGGACAATCCCAAACATTATTGGTCTGACTGACCACAAAGATTATTATGACTATGATATTGATTAAAAATCAATGACCGATATACCAATTACTTTTAAAAATTCTGATTGAGTGTGTGAGGTAACATAGATAATCAATGTTCTATTTTAAGTTGAATTCTATCTTTGCAATTCTGTAAGTCTTCTTGTGGCTTATCAGATTTTCTATAAACTTCAAAATACTTAACATGTTATTAAGTGTCTTCCCTGAATCTGTTGACCTTCAATTCAGCATGAATTAGTAAGTTTTGCATCAGCACTGACATGATTACACTTCGGAAAACTTTGAATATTCAAAATTATTAATTTGGTTTAACTTTTCGAACAGACTGATGTTTTTTCTATTTATTTTAAAATCTGATGTCCAGGCATATTATTTTCTTTCATAAAGTGATCTTCATTAAAATGCATATTCAAATTGCTAAAAATGAAGATAATCATTACATGTCTTGGATCTATACCCGAATTTAAATCAGTGTTACTACCATATGCAGAACTGGTGTATAACTAGTGGTCCTGTTTAATTGACTTACATTGCTGTTTTAATTTGATTTTTTCACATTAAATTAGCATTGTTTTTCTACTATTACTGAATTACTAATATTGAATGTAATTATGAAGAATAAAAGGGAGCTCAAAACAGCAATGATGAATTCACTTTGTGTTTATTTTGAAAAAAATATTTTCTCATTAAAACATTTTATTTCAAGAAGCCAATCATTACAAAAACATGGAACACAATCTGAAACATGGAAATGGCAAACATTTAATAATTATAAACACTTTTATTTGTATAAACATATTTAAACTTTTTTTTTACAAAAGAAGAAAATTGCCCACTGGTTTTCACATTGGCCAGTATTTGCTCTCAGCAGTGGAGGAATGGTGCTTGCTGTTCACCTCACTGACACCCACCCAGATGCTTTTCACAGGCTTATCACTGGAGATTTCTTCTAATCGGGCGTCTTTTCCAGCTCAAGGCCCTCTACAGGGAATTTGTGGCTTTTGTGATCAGAGAAAGCAAGTCAGGGCTGGATTTTATTCCGGTGTCAGGGGTCCCAGTGGTGGGCTAGAAGGCGGGGAGAGGACCCACCTCGGCCCTCCATTGAACCCCCTATTAACTGCCCGCCGTTGGGTATGCCGTTCCTTTAAGGGACAAGCTCCCACCTCCAGAGCTGCTGGCCAATCGGAAGGCCGGCTGCTCTGCAATATAGGCAGCACCACTGGGACCAGTGGCCACTGTCAGTACTGCAGGAGGCCCTGCAATGCCAAAGACTGGAGGAGACCCTGGAAAAGGTAAATGGGGTTGGGGTCGCAGGAGCCAATCAGGCAATGGGGTAGGGGGTGTGTTGGTGAGGGCCTGATGTCTTCTGGGGGGAGGGGCTGCAGCCATTGCTACCAAGGGTCCCCTCCAGGGGTCCTGGATTGCCTCCAAAGGAGGGACACCCCCCCCTGCAAACCATGCAAGGAGGCTGGCAGGCTTAACCTGGCGGCGTCTGCCCGCAGTGGTGGGCCTTCAACAGAACTGAAGTGGAGGTAGTAAGTGGCCATTATGTGGCCATTAATTGGCCACTTGAGGGCTTCAGTTGGCCTCAGGCCAGCGGTGCGGAATTCCACGCCTGCCCACCTCCGTTCCCAGCACCAGTAAGGGCTAAAAATCCAGCCCCTAGTGGTTTTCATGTGTGATATCCCATTACCCTCGAACAAACATAATCATCATAGCAAGTTGGTTGACTGCAACAATAACTCAAATTTATATAGCACCTTTAACATAGTAAAATGGCCCAAGGTGCTTCACAGAAGCATTTTCAAACAAAATTTGACAATGAGCCTGAAGGAGATAATAGTGTAGATGATGAAATGTTTGGTCAAAGAAGTAACTTTTAAGGAGCATCTTAAAGGAGGTGAGAGAGATAAAGAGGCTGGGAGGTTTAGGAAAGAAGTTCCAGAGCTTAGGGCCTAGGCAGCTGAAGGCATAGCAACCAATGGTTAAAATTGGGATGCACAACAGGTCAGAACTGGAGGAGTGTCGCGATCTCGGAGGATTGTGGGGCTGCAAAAGATTATAGAGATAGGGAGGGGGTGAGACCCTGGTGAGATTTGAAAAGGATGAGAATTTTAAGATTGAGCTCTTGGTGAAGCGGGAGTGTGAGGTAATTGGTGAATGGAATTAGAGTAATACTTAGCAGAAGTGTGCTTCAGACACCTTATATTCATCATCCTTAATTCAAAGGAAATTTGTATAAACTATCGCACTACATAAAAACATATTTACAGGCTATATCTAATTTCCTTCTGCCCGTTCCTCCTCCTTACACCCCTGTGCACTGCAGTTGACAATTTGACTTTTTTTTGCCAATGTTGTTGTGTAACCAGTTACATAGATATGCCATCTCCTTCAGCATCGCATGAACTAACGTTGACCCTACAGATGAGTTCTTGAATTCTGCTCTGCCTATTTAGGGGACGCTACAGCTTTGGCTACCAGGCATTTAGGGAATGACATTTCTCTTGTCTACTTACAGTCAAGGCCGACGTGCACGTCAAGTGGAAGATTTGAACCAATCCCCGCGCTCCATGTGTGTTTAAGTCAAAGGTGAAAGTTAGTTTTTTTTTAGAATAAGAACGAAGATGGCGGTCGGCGTGTCGGGGAGTTGGCAATGATTCGTAATCATTCAGAGAGATAAGCTCTTATTTGGCAAGCTGGCTTTTTCCTCTTTCCCCAATGCGAATCTTTCGATCAGAAGTCTCTATTTTTGTTATTTTAATTTCATTATCTTATTTGTGGGCCTCCCCTTCTATAGTTGCATGGTAAGGTGATGGCACTGTTTGAGTTGGTGTGGAGGGTTGTGCACACTGTGCTCTGCCTGCACTGGACTCTCTCCGCCTGGTTCCGGAATGGAATGTGGGCCTGGAAGCGCTGGAACCCGGCGAGCCTGGGATTCGGGTTCCAGAACGCGAAGAACAAAGGCAAAAGCCGGCGCGCGCGCTGGCGTTCGGACGGCCGCAGCCTGAAGAAGCTGCCGCTGCACCTGGGTCTTGTAGTCACCGAGGAGGAGAGCAGCTACACCGACATTGCCAACCTGGTAGTGTGGTGTATGGCCGTGGGCATCTCTTATGTCAGCGTCTATGACAACCAAGGTGAGGGGAAAGTGCCACTGCTGAAAAGGGCTGTCGACTTTGCATGCCACCTATCAATGTAGAAGTGTCTGTGTAAATTAACTTGTATATTGACCAATGTGTTTGAAACTGCAAGAGGACGATTCCTCCCTTTAAAAGCGATGAGAAAATATTCTCATTACTACGCCGTACGCCTATTTCTCACTTTTTTGATGCAAGGTAATCTGATAACAGACCCCTTCCGTGCTACTACTTGGGATGCACAGTAGCCAGGCGGGAATCTTTTCTCCTATTCAGAAAGTTTTGGAAATACTCAGCAGGTTTGGCTCAGCAGGTCTGGCAACATCTATAGGGAGAGAAGCAGAGTGAACGCTTCAGGTCTGTGACCTTTCATCAAACCCTAATCTCGTTCTGATGAAAGATCACTGACCTGAAACGTTAACTCTGTTTCTCTCTCCACACATTTCGTTCAGTTGACCTTGCCGATGAATAATTGGCTACAATCGCGATTCGTGACTGCCCTGGTTTAAGTGTTGTTTCTTGGTTGTCCAGGACAGATTGCCATCAGTATAAGGGAAGAATTTACTTTTTTTTTTGGACGGGGCAGTGTTGAAGTGTGGTTTCATTTGGTTTAAGTTGTAAGCTTTACCATGCTAAATGAAAGTTTAATTAAAATTCTTTGCTTTAAAAAATTAAGTTTAAATGTTATTCAAGTACTAATCTAATAGTACTCAAAGTTAATTTAATTGAATTTTAAAAACTGCAGATACTGGTGTATAACAACAAGATATCATTATGTAAATACTTGCAATGTGGGCTAGTCAGTTTTGGCTTCGTGGGAGCGTTCTGAACTGCATCAAAGTTGTGCGTTCAAGCCACAGATTTATTAGTGCCTACCTTATATTTATTGCTCCTAGTTCCAATCTTAAAGTGGAAACAAAACAAAGTGTTGGAAATACTCAGCGGCCAGGCAGCATCTGTGATGAGAGAAGCGGAGTTAAAATTTCAGGTCTGTGACCTTTAATCGGAATTGGCAAAGGTTAGAAATTTATTGGGTTTTAAGCCAGTGAAGGGGGTGGGTGGGGAAGTGAACAAAAGGGAAGGTGTGTGATAGGGTAGAGGGCAGGAGAGATCAAATGAAAAATACGTCATCGGACAAAGCAAAGGAAGTGTTAATGGTTGTGGTGAAGGACAACGCATTAGTCCAGAGAGAGTGTTCATGGCTCGATATTGAGCAGCTCTGTCCAAAAGCACATGAAAAACCAAGTTTAAGGCAGGCACATGGTTATAAAATAAAATAAAAAAATGAATAAAATAAAAATAATCCAATCATGCTCTGAAATTATTGAACTCAGTGTTGAGTCTGGAAGGCTGTAGAGTGCCTAATTGAAAGTCAAGGTGCTACTCCTCGAGCTTAAATTGATGTTCACTGGAACACTGCGGCAGGCCAAGGACAGAAATGTGGGCATGAGAGCAGGGTGGTGAGTTGAAATGACCAGCAACCAGAAGCTCGGGGTCATGCTTTCGGACTAAGTGGAGGTGTTCTACAAAACGGTCACCCAATCTGCGTTTGGTCTCCCCAATGTAAAGGCGACTGCATTGTGAGCAGCAAATACAGTATACTAAATTGAAGGAAGTACAAGTAAATTGCTGCTTCACCTGGAAGGAGTGTTTGGGACCTTGGATGGTGAGGAGAGAGGAGGTAAAGGCAGGTATTATACCTCCTGCAATTGCATGGGAAAGGGACAAGGTGTTGGGGGTAATGGATGAGCGGACCAGGGTGTCACGGAGGGAATGATCCCTTTGGAATGCTGCCTGGAGGGGAGAGAAAGATGTGTTTGGTGGTGGGATCACACTGGAGGTGGCGGAAATGGTAGAGGATAATCCTTCAGATGTGGAGGCTGGTTGGCTGGAAATTCGGGACAAAGGGAATCCTGTCACGGTTCTGGGAGGGAGGGGAAGGGGTGAGGGTAGAAGTGTGGGAAATGGATCAGACACAGTCGAGGGCCCTGTCACCCACAATGGGGGGCATCCTCAGTTGAGGAAAAAGGAAGATATATCAGATGCGGTGTTGTGGAAGGTTGCATCATCGAAACAGATGTGTCGAAGACGGAGAAACTGGGAGAATGGGATGGAGTCCTTGCAGGAAGCAGGGTGTGAAGAAGTGTAGTCAAGGTAGCCTTGGGAATCGGTGGACTTGTCATAAAAATTGGTGGACAGCCCATCCCCAAAGATGGAGACAGAAGTCGAGGAAGGTAAGTGTCCGAGATAGACAATGTAAAGGTGAGAGAAGGGTGGAAATTGGAAGCAAAGTTGAAGTTTGCCAGATCGGGCGAGAGCAGGAAGCGGCACCGATACAGTCAAGTGGAAACAACATCTCTACATCTACCCTATCACACCCTTTCATAATCTTAAGGACCTCTACCTGGTCACACTTCGATCTTACCTTTTCTAGCGGAAAGTACACCAGCCTGCTCAGTCTTTCCTGAGAGCTATGACCTCTCAGTTCTTTAGGGTACTGGTGATTACAAATTTGTCATTGGTAGCAGGGATAATTTGATGCACGATCGCACAAGTTATCTTACAGCATTAAATTGTATTGGCTTAAGTGATTTTGATTTTCTAACAGATTGGTACCATTTTTATTTCAAAAGACTTGCATTTCTATAGAGCCTTTTCATGTTGTGGGGACATCTCAAAGTACCTCAGTCATTTCAGCATTTGTCTGATTGTCGCACCTCTGTTACTACCTGTAGATTGGAAGACCTGTGCTAAAGGCTTTGACAGCATCACAATATAAACTTGCAATTATACAAAACCCATGAGTCAAGTCAGTACCACTATTGCAATGCAAAAATGGTTGGGGATGGAGGGGGGGTGGGTGGCTCGCAGGCAGGCAGGCAAAGGACAAGACATTGTGGAAAATGAACAGCTATGGGGGAGCTGTGGTGCGGTGTAATTTTAGCCACCTCGAAATAGATGAGTTTGGGTTGGGTGGGAATTGTTTTAAAATGTCAGATGACCTCATCCTGCCTCAAGCCCGCCCACTTTGTTTTAATGGAGGCAGAAGGGAGGCGGATTGGTTGTTGAAATCTTTTGAGGAGGTTGTGTGCTCCATTTTAACAAGTCTTCTACTTCCAACTATTGTTGGCTGGATTTCCCTAGCAAGTAAAAGGCAGAGAGAAAGGATACCTAGATCCAGAAGATCTGTGCCTTTACAGCACTGCTTGTGGGGCAAGAGTTTTTCCAGGCCCAGTAAGCTAATCCTGTGAACTGATCCCCACCACCACTGAATCTGCTCCCCATCAGACGGGGCCAAGACTGTCAGTCAGACAAGCTGTCTGGCAGGTAACCTGGGGGAATAACAGTTGCAACACCCTGTGGAGTTAAAACTATATGGTGTTTAGGGAAACCTGCACTTCTGGATTTCTTGACCATAATTTCATGTGCCAGCTCTCAAACCATGCCCCAGTGCCCTAGTAAATATCAGGGCCAGGAAGTCTGAAGAGTGGGAGATGAGTAGGGAAATAAATGCAGAGTTTTTTTTTCTATTTGTGAACTCGGAAGATTAGCTGGAAAGGTTAAATTGCTTTAAGAACATTTTGTTGGGAAACAGGTTTTGCTATGTGTTGGGCTATAGTAAGCAGTAACTGTTCCATTGTGGGCTAAAATGGTTCAATAATTGTGCCTGCCTGCTTCAAATCAGTTTTAGCTTGGGTAGGGCTGATAATTTTAAGTTGCACTTCAGGTATGGAGACCCTAATTTTACTGAAGAGGTTGAGAAGAGTTAGAGTAGCATTCACAGTAAGGCATAGTCCTTTTGGATTTGCTAAGAAAATTAGTTAGGCAAAATTATTCTGCCTGTCATATTTAACCCTGAGATGAGCTTCCAACCGCACTATTACACCATTAATAAGACTGCTCATTTCCACCACCATAACATTACCTGTCTCCTGGCCGGCCTCCCACGTTCTACTCTCTGTAGACATTTGGTCATTCAAAGCTCTGCTGCCAGTGTCCTAATTCACAGCTATGGTGATTCCCATCACCCCTCTGCTTGCTGACCTAAACTGGCTCCTGATTAAGCAACGCCTTTTTAAAATAAATCCTCATCCTTGTTTTCAGATCTCTCCATGGTGTCACCCTCCCTATCTCTAATCTCCTCCAGCCTCCTTTCAGATATTGTGCTCCTCTAATTCCAACCTTGAGCATCCCCGATTTTAATTTATCGACTATTGGTGGCAGTACCTTCAGCTGCCTTGACCCTAAGCTCTGGAATTCCCTCCCTAATCCCCTCTACCTCTTTTTTTTTTTCCCCCTTTTAAAATGCTCCTTTTTAAAAAAAAAACCTGGTCACCTGTCATAATATCCACTTATGTGGCTCCGTGTCAAATTTTGCTTTATGTTGCTCTTGTGAAGCACCTTGAGACATTTTGTTACGGTGAAGTCATTACATGAATACAAGTTGTTAACTTTTAGAAACATCCTACACATTTATTTTGCATATTTAGCAAGATGTGTGATGTCCAAGGGGGAGAGAAGTGTAAGAGATTGAAGCAGTAGAGAGCAAGACACTGGCTTGTTTTAAAGGTTGGTAAAACTGTAAAGTAATTATCCTGGCAAGTTGAATAGTACGTTTAATTTCTAAATCTGTGGTGCCTGCATTAATTGATGCTCATTACATTTTTGATTTTATGGGTAGCAACCGTGGTCAAGAGTTTTATGCTCCATGATAGATGATAGGCTGAATTTTTCCGTGGCTGGTCAAGTCTTGCTGCTTGGGCCGAAAGCGGGAGCTGACCCCGCTGTTAAGGGACCCTGGTGGCATCTTGCCAACAGCGGCCAATTAACAGGCTGCTGCTGGGGCCGCCATCTAATTGAGGTTGGTGGACCACCTGGGATGGCAGCTCAGTAGCCTCGACAGTGGCCACTGCTGAGACTGCAGCACGAAGATGAGGGTGCCTCAGTGCCCTTGAAGATTAGTGAGTTTGTTTAGGGAAGTTTGATGCAGGCGGGCCCTGGTGATTTGGGATGTGGGGTATTGGAGCGCTGGTGACAAGTTAGGTGTGGGGTGGTTATTTCCTCTGGGGAGCCCCTCTGTGTGCCATGGAGCACCCATCAAGGAGGCTGCCAGGGTTTACCTAGCAGTCTCCCCACGCGGTGGTGAGTCCTTTTGAACGCTGACAAAGTGACTGTGGGGTGGGATGTGGCCCTAAAATGAGCCCTTAAGTGGCTCACTTGGCTATCCAGTGGGCAGTTGTGCCGCTGAGGTGCCTGATGCTAGATATATGCCATGGCAGCACCAAGAATTTGCGTTCTCCTCTGGCATATTGTCAGCTCTCCCGCCTCCTTAACTGACCCCAAAAGTCTGGGAAAATTCGGCTCCGTGTGACTTCTGCCTCAACAATTTTCAGTGCTGTGGATTTAGTATTGCACTCGAAATGCCTAACTTACATGGCTTTGCACCTGGAGTGAACTGTGAAGCTGCATATTCTCAGCCTTGTGGCTATCTGAGGCAGGTAATGTAAAAGAACAAATGGAAGGAAATATTCGAAATCAAGTTCAGAATATTTAGGTGGCATGATTTTCAAAAATGAATAGTGTGCACAGGTATATGTTGCAGATTTGATTGATATGTTCTTGGTATTGGTACAGTCTAATACCATCAGGGTACTGTATTATAAGGAGGCATGAATTTGGAAGTCAAGTCTTGTTACTCAGCATATTATTCAAAAGCAGTGTTGGCAGAGGGCACAGATTTAATGCCTGTCCATAACCCTTGGCTGCAAAACAGTACAAGATTTGAAGTTTGAATAGAATGCTAACTATTTGCTTGTTCATATGGCAAGTTTTTTTTTTCTTCTTTACCCTTGTTCTGAAAATTGCTACCATATTCTTGCTGGAAGGTCAATGAGAGAAAAGGATAGTGCAGTTGAGGTGGTGCTGCTAAGGAGTGTTATGGACCTGGTGGAAAATGGGTGTTTGTTCATGGGTGATTCCTACCTAAAATGTATACAGAGAAGGAAGAATCATTGAACATGCAAATTAGGAGTGGGAGTAGGCCACTCAGCCCTTCGAGCCTGCTCCACCATTCAATAAGTTCATGGCTGAACTGATTATTCCACATTTCCACCTACCCCCGATAACCTTCCATCCCCTTGCTTATCAAGAATCTGTTACCTCTGTCTTAAAAATAGTCAAAGACTCTGCCTCCACTACCTTTTGAGGAAGAGAATTCCAAAGAATCACGACCCTCTGAGAGAAAAAAATTCTCCTCATCATCTGTCTTAAATGGGCGACCCCTTATTTTTAAAACAGTGACCCCCCCCTAGTTCTAGATTCTCCCACAAGAGGAAACATCCTTTTCACATCCACCATGTCAAGACTCCTCAGGATCTTACTCTTCTAAATTCCAGCAGATACAAGCCTAGCCTGTCCAATATTTCCTTGTAAGACAGCCGCCCATTCCAGGTATTGGTCTAGTAAACCTTCTCTACTGCCTCCAACGCATTGACATCCTTCCTTAAATAAGGAGACCAATACTGTACACTGTACTCCAGATGTGGTCTCGCCCTGTATAGCTGAAGCATAACCTCCCTACTTTTGTATTCAATTCCCCTCGCGATAACCAATAGCATTCTATTAGCTTTCCTAATTATGTGCTGTACCTGCATACCAACCTTTTGTGACTCGTACTGGGACACCCAGATCCCTCTGCATCTCCGAGCTGTGCAGTCCCACCATTTAGATAATATGCTTTTTTATTCTTCCTCCCAAAGTGGGAAATTTCCCACTTTCCCACATTATACTCCATTTGCCAGGTCTTTGCCCACTCACTTAACCTATCGATATTCCTTTTATAGTCCGCTTATGTCCTCTTCACAGGTTACTTTCCTACCTATCTTGGTGTCATCAGCAAATTTAGCAACCATACCTTCGGTCCCTTCATCTAAGTCATTTATATAAACTGTAAAAAGTTGAGGCCCCAGCACAGATCTCTGTGGTACACCACTCAATACATCTTGCCAACCAGAAAATGACCTATTTATACCTATTCTGTTTCCTGTTAGCTAACCAATCTTCCATCCATGCCAATATGTTACCCCTACACCATGAGCTTTTATTTTCTGTGATAACCTTTGATGTGGCACCTTATCAAATGCCTTCTGGAAATCTAAATACAATACATCCACCGGTTCCCCTTCATCCACAGCACATGTAACTCCCTCAAAGAACTCCAATAAATTGGTTAAACGTAATTTCCCTTTCGCAAAACCATGTTGACTCTGCCTGATTACCGTGAATTTTTCTAAGTGCCTTGCTATAACATCTTTAATAGCTTCTAACATTTTCCCTAAGACAGATGTTAAGCTAACTGGCCTGTAGTTTCCTGCTTTCTGTCTCCCTCCCTTTTTGAATAAAGGAGTTAGATTCGTTATTTTCCAATCTAAAGGAACCTTCCCCAAATCTAGGGAATTTTGGAAAATTAAAACTAACGCATCAACTATCTCACTAGCCACTTCTTTTAACACCCTAGGATGAAGTCTATCAGGACCTGGGGACATGTCAGCCTGCAGCTCCAACAGTTTGTTCAGTACCATTTCCCTGGTGCTTGTAATTTTCTTGAGTTCCTCCTCTCCCTTTCATTTCCTGATTTACAGCTAATACTGGGATGTTACCTGTATCCTCCATAGTGAAGATTGATGCAAAATATATGTTCAATTCCTTCTGCCATCTCCTTATTGTCCATTATTAATTCCCCAGACTCACTTTCTACAGGACCAATGCTCACTTTGTTAACTTTTTTTTTTCTTTTCTAAATATCTATAGAAACTCTTACTATCTGTCTTTATATTTCTAGCTAGCTTTCTCTCGTACTCTAGTTTTGCCTTCCCTATCAATCTTTTAGTCATTGTTTGCTGTTTTTTATATTCTGTCCAATCTTCTGACCTGCCTCCCATCTTTGCGTAATTATAGGTGTTTTCTTTAAGTTTGATACTATCTTTAACTGTTTTAGTTAACCACGGATGGCAGGTCCCACCCTTGGAATTTGTCTTTCTTGTTGAAATGTATCTATTCTGTGTATTCAGAAATATCCCCTTTAAATATCTGCCGCTGCGCATCTCCATTGACCCTACCCTTAATCTGATTTGCCAGTTCACTTTAGCTAGCTCTGCTTTCATGCCCTCATAATTGCCCTTATTTAAGTTTCAAATACTAGCCTTCTCTCCCTCAAACTTAATATAAAATTCAATCATTTTATGATCGCTGCTATCTAGGGGTGCCTTAACTATGAGATCATTAATTAATCCTATCTGGTTGTACAATGCCAGGTCTAGTATAGCCTGCTCTCTGGTTGGCTCTAGAACACATTGTTCCAAGAAATTATGCTAAAAACATTCTATGGACTCCTCATCAAGGCCACCTCTGCCCATCTGATTGTTCTAGTCTATATGTAGGTTAAATTCTCCCATAATTATCGCTGTACCTTTCTGACGAGCTGCCATTATTTCTTCCTTTATACCCCATCCTATAGTGTGAAATGAACTATAAGTTGTTCTGTACTGCCTCTTTAGTAACAAGGGGATTAAGTTCCCCTGTTACCTGAGTAAGGGTCTCCTAGATCCTATTTTTATGGTGACATTGCTGATAGAATACCCTCTCTGGCTGAGAATCCTCTGCCTCTCTTCTTAGAAGCAGATTAGCTATTGTAATCATTTGCACTGCTGTGGCATTTTCCTGGAGCAGAATTGGTGCAACTCCAGTCGAACTGTTGCTGGAGCACACATATTGGAAGAAGTTAGATGGTCATCCAAGAGACAAATGTTGAGCTACCAGTGCTGATATCCCTTGGAAGTCTTTCAAAGAAGCATCATCCCACAAGTCTTATCCGTTCCATGCAGCACTTCAGAATGCAGCCGTGTGAGCAGTTGGCAAAATCAGTTTGTGAATATTAGCACAACAGGGTAACAACTGTAGTACTTTGGTTCTGTTAGTACTTTGGTTCTGTTAGTACTTTGGTTCTGTTAGTACTTTGGTTCTGTTAGTACTTTGGTTCTGTTAGTACTTTGGTTCTGTTAGTACTTTGGTTCTGTTAGTATTGAGTTTCCCGCCGGCTCGGGAGCAGCGACCTCGTTCCTTCATCTTTCAGGCGTTTACAAACCATTAAAAACAGGTATCGACCTCCCCATTTTCAGTACCCATGAAATCCAATCGAGTTGCTGTGCTGGGAATCCACCCGCACCCTCTTCCCAGCTCCCCCTCGCACCCCCTTCCTTCCACCCCTTCCCACCGCACCCTTCCCCTTCGCACTCCCTTCTCCTTCCCCCACCCCCCCCCCACCCCCCCCCACCACCTCCTCCCACCGGCATCCACCTACCCCTGAGCAGGGGCCCTAACAACCTCACTGCCTTGTGGGCGTCTCAGGAGAGACCAAGGCGAAGGGAGCGAACCCTAACAAAATCTGGAGCGGAACCCCGAAGGCAGTCATGTGTCACCTTTGGCATGTTTCCGGCAGTTCCTACAGCCATACCGGTGCCAAACGCGTGCTCTGCTCTCCTTTGGACCCCACCAGAAAGGCCGAAAGGGGGGTTTTGACGCTTGGGCAACTCACAATCTCCACACATCTGCCCAGGCATGCGCCATAAAGAGGTCACTCCATAGTCGCCTCACAGCGACCAAAACAACACGAAAGGCAGCAGTTACGGGTTATAAGTCCAGCTCAATTGGCGTAGAGATTGGGCGCCACGGGTTGCCTTTGTCGGTGGGAGAGGTCATTGCATCTCACTGGACAACTACTGCCCGCCTCAAACCGGGCAGCCCCAGGTCAGTAGGGTTCTGTCCCACCACAGTCTACCTGCTTCAATGGCTGCCTGGAGCTCAGGGTCATTGCCCGACAAATGGACTCTAACACCGCACCAAACAGCACGACAAAAAAAGGAAAGAAGGTACCAGCCGTTCGTTTTGCAAGCTGGAACGTCCGAACTATGTGTCCTGGCCTGTCGGAAGACCTTACACAAATCAATGATTCTCGGAAGACCGCCATCGTTAACAACGATCTCCGCAGACTCAATGTGGACATTGCAGCACTTCAGGAGACACGCCTCCCTGCGAGCGGATCGCTAAGAGAGCAAGACTACACCTTCTGGCAGGGTAGGGATCCTGAAGAACCAAGACAGCATGGAGTGGGCTTCGCCATCAAACTCTTTGCTCAGCATGATCGAGCCACCCTCAAATGGCTCTGAACGTATACTGTCCGTTTGACTGTTCACCGCCTCTGGTCCAGTACACCTACTCAGCATCTATGCTCCAACACTGTGCTCCCCACCAGAAGCTAAAGACCAGTTCTACGAGGAACTCCATAATATCATTAGCAGCATCCCCAATACCGAACACCTGTTCCTGCTGGGGGACTTTAATGCTAGGGTTGGGGCCGACCATGACTCATGGCCTTCCTGCCTTGGGCGCTATGGCATTGGAAGGATGAATGAGAATGGACAGAGACTGCTTGAGTTGTGTACCTATCATAACCTCTGCATTACCAACTCGTTCTTTCACACTAAACCCTGTCACCAGGTTTCTTGGAGGCACCCAAGATCGCGTCGTTGGCACCAGCTGGACCTCATCGTCACAAGGCGAGCCTCTTTAATCAGCGTTCAAATCACATGCAGCTTCCACAGTGCGGACTGCGACACTGACCACTCCCTGGTGTGCAGCAAGGTTAGACTCAAACCAAAGAAGCTGCATCACTGCAAGCAGAAGGGCCACCTGCGCATCAACACTAGCAGAATCTCTCATCCACAGTTGTCAGATAGGTTTCGAAATTCACTTGGAAAAAGCCCTTCAGAACACTCCTACAGGGGATGCAGAGACCAAGTGGGCCCACATCAGAGACACCATCTATGACTCAGCAATGACCATCTATGGCAAACGTGTGAAGCGGAATGTAGACTGGTTTCAATCTACCTTTTGAAGAGCTGGAACCTATTGTAGCCACTAAACGCATTGCACTGCTGAACTACAAGAAAGGCCCCAGCGAGTTAACATCCATAGCACTTAAAGTAGCCAGAAGTGCTGCACAAAGAACAGCCAGGTGCTGCGCAAATGACTATTGGCAACACCTATGCAGTCATATTCAGCTGGCCTCAGACACCGGAAACATCAGAGCAATGCATGATGGCACTAAGAGCTTTTGGGCCAACCATCAAGAAGATCGTCCCCCTCAAGAAGATCGCCCCCCTCAAATCTAAATCAGGGGACAAAATCACTAACCAACGCAAGCAAATGGACTGCTGCGTGAAGCAGTACCTAGAACTATACTCCAGGGAAAATGTCACTGAGACCGCCCTCCATGCAGCCCAGTCTCTGCCAGTATTGGAAGAGCTGGACGTACAGCCAACAAAATCGGAACTCAGCGATGCCATTGATTCTCTAGCCAGCGGAAAAGCCCCTGGAAAGGACTGCATTACCCCTGAAATAATCAAGAGTGCCAAGCCTGCTATACTCTCAGCACTCCATGAACTGCTTTGCCTGTGCTGGGACAAGGGAGCAGTACCACAGGACATGCACGATGCCAATGTCAGCACCCTCTAAGAACAAGGGTGACCACGGTAACTGCAACAACTACCGTGGAATCTCCCTGCTCAGCATAGTGGGGGAAGTTTTCACTCAAGTCACTTTAAACAGGCTCCAGAAGCTGGCTGAGTGTCTACCCTGAGGCACAGTGTGGCTTCCGAGCAGAGAGATCGACCATTGACATGCTGTTCTCCCTTCGCCAGCTACAGGAGAAATGCCGTGAACAACGGCTGCCCCTCTACGTTGCTTTCATTGATCTCACCAAAGCCTTTGACCTCGTTAGCAGACGTGGTCTCTTCAGACTACTAGAAAAGATCGGATGTCCACCAAAGCTACTAAGTATCATCACCTCATTCCATGACCATATGAAAGGCACAATTCAGCATAGCGGCGCCTCATCAGACCCCTTTCCTATCCTGAGTGGTGTGAAACAGGGCTGTGTTCTCGTACTTCCACTGTTTTGGGATCTTTTTCTCCCTGCTGCTCTCACATGCGTTCAAGTCTTCAGAAGAAGGAATTTTCCTTCACACAAGATCTGGTGGCAGGTTGTTCAACCTTGCCTGTCTAAGAGTGAAGACCAAAGTACGGAAAGTCCTCATTAGGGAACTCCTCTTTGCTGACAATGCTGCATTAACATCTCACACTGAAGAGTGTCTGCAGAGACTCATCGACAGGTTTGCGGCTGCCTGCAATGAATTTGGTCTAACCATCAGCTTCAAGAAAACTAACATCATGGGACAGGACGTCAGAAATGCTCCATCCATCAATATTGGCGACCACGCTCTGGAAGTGGTTCAAGAGTTCACCTACCTAGGCTCAACTATCACCAGTAACCTGTCTCTCGATGCAGAAATCAACAAACGCATGGGAAAGGCTTCCACTGCTATGTCCAGACTGGCCAAGCGAGTGTGGGAAAATGGTGCATTGACACGGAACACAAAAGTCCGCGTGTATCAAGCCTGTGTCCTCAGTACCTTGCTCTACGGCAGCGAGGCCTGGACAATGTATGTCAGCCAAGAGCGACGTCTCAATTCATTCCATCTTCGCTGCCTCCGGAGAATCCTTGGCATCAGGTGGCAGGACCGTATCTCCAACACAGAAGTCCTCGAGGCGGCCAACATCCCCAGCATATACACCCTACTGAGCCAGCGGCGCTTGAGATGGCTTGGCCATGTGAGCCGCATGGCAGATGGCAGGATCTCCAAAGACACATTGTACAGCGAGCTCGTCACTGGTATCCGACCCACCGGCCGTCCATGTCGCGTTTGCAGATGTCTTTTAAGCGGAGACCTGAAGTCCTGTGACATTGATTACAAGCAGTGGGAGTCATTTGCCAACGATCGCCAGAGCTGGCGGGCAGCCAAAAAGGTGGGGCTAAAGTGTGGCAAGTCAAAGAGACTTAGCAGTTGGCAGGAAAAAAGACAGAAGCGCAGGGGGAGAGCCAACTGTGTAACCGCTCCGACAACCAATTTTATCTGCAGCACCTGTGGAAGAGTCTGTCACACTCGAATTGGCCTTTATAGCCACTCTTTTATATAGAATTAGAATTAGAATATTACAGCGCAGTACAGGCCCTTCGGCCCTCGATGTTGCGCCGATCATCTGACCTACACTATTCCATTTACATCCATATGTCTATCCAATGACCACTTAAATGCCCTTAAAGTTGGCGAGTCTACTACTGTTGCAGGCAGGGCGTTCCACGCCCCTACTACTCTCTGCGTAAAGAAACTACCTCTGACATCTGTCCTATATCTTTCACCCCTCAACTTAAAGCTATGTCCCCTCGTGTTTGCCATCCTCATCCGAGGAAAAAGACTCTCACTATCCACCCTATCTAACCCTCTGATTATCTTGTATGTCTCTATTAAGTCACCTCTCCTCCTCCTTCTCTCTAACGAAAACAACCCCAAGTCCCTCAGCCTTTCCTCGTAAGACCTTCCTTCCATACCAGGCAACATCCTAGTAAATCTCCTCTGCACCCTTTCCAAAGCTTCGACATCCTTCCTATAATGCGGTGACCAGAACTGCACGCAATACTCCAGGTGCGGCCTCACCAGAGTTTTGTACAGCTGCATCATGACCCCGTGGCTCTGAAACTCGATCCCCCTACTAATAAAGGCTAACACACCATATGCCTTCTTAACAGCCCTATTAACCTGGGTAGCAACTTTCAGGGATTTATGTACCTGGATACCAAGATCTCTCTGCTCATCTACACTACCAAGAATCTTCCCATTAGCCCAGTACTCTGCATTGCTGTTACTCCTTCCAAAGTGAATCACCTCACACTTCTCCGCATTAAACTCCATTTGCCATCTCTCAGCCCAGCTCTGCAGCCTATCTATGTCCCTCTGTACCCTACAACACCCTTCGACACTATCCACAACTCCACCGACCTTCGTGTCATCCGCAAATTTACTAACCCACCCTTCTACACCCTCATCCAGGTCGTTTATAAAAATGACAAACAGCAGTGGCCCCAAAACAGAACCTTGCGGTACACCACTAGTAACTAAACTCCAGGATGAACATTTGCCATCAACCACCACCCTCTGTCTTCTTTCAGCTAGCCAATTTCTGATCCAAAGCTCTAAATCACCTTCAACCCCATACTTGCGTATTTTCTGCAATAGCCTACCGTGGGGAACCTTATCAAACGCCTGACTGAAATCCATATACACCACATCCACGGCTTTACCCTCATCCACCTGTTTGGTCACCTTCTCGAAAAACTCAATAAGGTTTGTGAGGCACGACCTACCTTTCACAAAACCGTGCTGACTATCGCAAATGAACTTATTCTTTTCAAGATGATTATAAATCCTGTCTCTTATAACCTTTTCCAACATTTTACCCACAACCGAAGTAAGGCTCACAGGTCTATAATTACCAGGGCTGTCTCTACTCCCCTTCTTGAACAAGGGGACAACATTTGCTATCCTCCAGTCCTCCGGCACTACTCCTGTCGACAATGACGACTTGAAGATCAACAACAACGGCTCTGCAATCTCCTCCCTGGCTTCCCAGAGAATCCTAGGATAAATCCCATCTGGCCCAGGGGACTTATCTATTTTCACTCTTTCCAAAATTGCTAACACCTCCTCCTTGTGAATCTCAATCCCATCTAGCCTAGTAGCCTGAATCTCAGTATTCTCCTCGGCAACATTTTCTTTCTCTACTGTAAATACTGACGAAAAATATTCATTTAACGCTTCCCCTATCTCCTCTGATTCCGCACACAACTTCCCACTACTATCCTTGATTGGCCCTGTTCTAACTCTTATCATTCGTTTATTCCTGATATACCTATAGAAAGACTTAGGGTTTTCTTTGATCCTATCCGCCAATGACTTCTCGTGTCCTCTCCTTGCTCTTCTTAGCCCTCCCTTTAGATCCTTCCTGGCTAGCTTGTAACTCTCAAGCGTCCTAACTGAGCCTTCACGTCTCATCCTAACATAAGCCGCCCTCTTCTTTAAGCTTTATTCTTCTTTTGGGCCTCCTTATCTCGAGAGACAATGGGTAAGCGCCTGGAGGTGGTCAGTGGTTTGTGAAGCAGCGCCTGGAGTGGCTATAAAGGCCAATTCTGGAGTGACAGGCTCTTCCACAGGTGCTGCAGAGAAATTTGTTTGTTGGGGCTGTTGCACAGTTGGCTCTCCCCTTGCGCCTCTGTCTTTTTTCCTGCCAACTACTAAGTCTCTTCGACTCGCCACAATTTAGCCCTGTCTTTATGGCTGCCCGCCAGCTCTGGCGAATGCTGGCAACTGACTCCCACGACTTGTGATCAATGTCACACGATTTCATGTCGCGTTTGCAGACGTCTTTATAACGGAGACATGGACGGCCGGTGGGTCTGATACCAGTGGCGAGCTCGCTGTACAATGTGTCTTTGGGGATCCTGCCATCTTCCATGCGGCTCACATGGCCAAGCCATCTCAAGCGCCGCTGACTCAGTAGTGTGTATAAGCTGGGGGTGTTGGCCGCTTCAAGGACTTCTGTGTTGGAGATATAGTCCTGCCACCTGATGCCAAGTATTCTCCGAAGGCAGCGAAGATGGAATGAATTGAGACGTCGCTCTTGGCTGGCATACGTTGTCCAGGCCTCGCTGCCGTAGAGCAAGGTACTGAGGACACAGGCCTGATACACTCGGACTTTTGTGTTCCGTGTCAGTGCGCCATTTTCCCACACTCTCTTGGCCAGTCTGGACATAGCAGTGGAAGCCTTACCCATGCGCTTGTTGATTTCTGCATCTAGAGACAGGTTACTGGTGATAGTTGAGCCTAGGTAGGTGAACTCTTGAACCACTTCCAGAGCGTGGTCGCCAATATTGATGGATGGAGCATTTCTGACATCCTGCCCCATGATGTTCGTTTTCTTGAGGCTGATGGTTAGGCCAAATTCATTGCAGGCAGACGCAAACCTGTCGATGAGACTCTGCAGGCATTCTTCAGTGTGAGATGTTAAAGCAGCATCGTCAGCAAAGAGGAGTTCTCTGATGAGGACTTTCCGTACTTTGGACTTCGCTCTTAGACGGGCAAGGTTGAACAACCTGCCCCCTGATCTTGTGTGGAGGAAAATTCCTTCTTCAGAGGATTTGAACGCATGTGAAAGCAGCAGGGAGAAGAAAATCCCAAAAAGTGTGGGTGCGAGAACACAGCCCTGTTTCACACCACTCAGGATAGGAAAGGGCTCTGATGAGGAGCCACCATGTTGAATTGTGCCTTTCATATTGTCATGGAATGAGGTGATGATACTTAGTAGCTTTGGTGGACATCCGATCTTTTCTAGTAGTCTGAAGAGACCACGTCTGCTGACGAGGTCAAAGGCTTTGGTGAGATCAATGAAAGCAATGTAGAGGGGCATCTGTTGTTCACGGCATTTCTCCTGTATCTGACGAAGGGAGAACAGCATGTCAATAGTCGATCTCTCTGCACGAAAGCCACACTGTGCCTCAGGGTAGACACGCTCGGCCAGCTTCTGGAGCCTGTTCAGAGCGACTCGAGCAAAGACTTTCCCCACTATGCTGAGCAGGGAGATTCCACGGTAGTGGAAGCTTTATAGTGCTTAACAAACGACTGACCACCTCCAGGCGCTTAGCCATTGTCTCTTGAGACAAGGAGGCCAAAGAAGAAGAGTATTTGGTTCTGTTTAGTATAGTTGCTTGGAGGATTCTGCTGCAGTTGTAACAGTGTGTCAAAATAAAGTGCTTTTTCCATATTAAAATAAAATGTGCTTTAAGGATTGAGGATAAGGTTGATGGAACAATGCAACTATAGATTAATCCTTCTGTCGGAGGCCTGCTGCTTACCCCCTATCTCTCATTACCTGATCATGTATATTGCAACCATATGTTGCAATTTGTTCAGTTTGGGCCATTTTGGGGTTAAGCATAAACTCAAAAAAAATCATTTCTAATAATTTTAGTTACAGTAGAATATGCATTGTTGAATTTGTTACATTAAATTTTATTTCTATATTTTCTTGTCTGTAAAATGAAACTTTAGCTTTGAAAATTCAGATCAATGTTAGGCCTTCAAAAGAGAGCTGGATAATGATCTGAAGAGAAAAAACATTGCAGGGTTACAAAGAAAAGGCAGGGGAGTGGGACTAACTGAGTTGCTCTTGCAGAGAGCTGACAGCGACATGATGGGCCGAATGGTTGCCTTTTGTGCTGTAACCATTCTATGATATACCATTTTTTATGGGATACTTTGTATTGTATCCTATTTACATTTGAGCATTTTTGCATCTGGACAATGAGAACATTTTCAAACCATCCTTCTCTGAATTAAATGCAGTTGGAACTCAGTTTTGTGTTTTTCAGGTGATTGTGAGGATTTTCTTTGATCGCCACTCTGTCACAAATAGCTTTTCAAATCCTGAATGTTTTAAATCTTTGGATGACCTACAGGATCAAAATTTTCGTATTGAGAGTTTAACTACAACTGTGTATTGTAGATGTGGCTAATTGTGTAACAATTCCTTTACTGCAGTGGTGTTTATAATCTGTGGTGGCTACTTGTGACTCTCAGCAGATTTCCTGTTTCATGTGTTTCTGTTTTGCTGGCTTGGGGGTTTGTACAACTGGGATTCAGTTCTACTTCTGCACTTTTTCTCAAGTGAGAGGAATTACATTCTCTACAGTGAAATTTAGGACCCTATTTAAAAAACAAAAATTAGTTTGACAGTTGTTGTTTTTTAAGTTATAAAATTTTACTCAGTGCCACAGAGATGTTCGAAGAAGTGAGCAAAAGCTTGGTTATTGAGAGGTTTTAAGGAGTATCTTAAGAGGAAGGAGAGGCAGAGAGATTTCGGGAGGGAATTCCAGAGCTTGGGTTCTAGGCTGTCAATGGTGGAGCGATGGAAATCGGGAATGCACGAGAGACCAGAATTGGAGGAATGTAGAGATCTTTGCGGATTGTAGAGCAGGAGGAGGTTAGAGATAGAGGGTTGAGGCCATGAAGGATTTGAACACAATGATAAGAATTTTAAATTGCATCATTTTTCTAGCTGTGCACTTGCAAGGTTTGTGTTAGAGTTGTTACCTCAAAGCTGAGTTGTGTCTTCTGATTAACTGAACAAGCATAAAGCTTGCAAGTGCCCAACTGTTCCATTATTGATGAATCTGCCAAGATAAGTCACATTGTGCTCTGAGCAATTTAGCTGCAGCTGGATTTCAGAAGCTTTTCTATCATAAAAGTACCGTATTTGTTGTGTTTCCTCGGACTTGTTTTGAAGCATCTTGTGGTTGGATAAAGAGAAATGGACATCTATGAATTAAATCATTTTCCATTTTATTCCGTTTTCTCTTTCCCTTTTATTCTACTGTTTAATTTGCTTATTTTATGCTGCCTTTTACAATTTCTGACCATAGAGAGCTATATAATATTCAGTAATGTGTAATATACTTACTGGGGAAGCTGCACACTATTGAATTTAAAAGCTGGTATTAATTGCTGCAGATATGTCTTGAAATGTGTGGAATTCCACTTTAAGTTCCTTTCAGATTAGGGAATGTGTTGGCATTTTCTCTCCAGTAACAGGTGTTGTTTAACAAGTACTCGTTTGATGTCAGTACCTACTTGGAGGTAGACATTTAAGTTTTACGACACATTGCTTTTTGATCAGGAAAATAACAGTGTGTACGTGTGTAAGCATTGCAAGTATAGAAGTTGACTCACCAGTGCCTAATGCTGGTTAAAGATTCATATTTGAGCCGACTGTTTGATAATAAATGCTTTAACTTCGATATTAATCACTTTGTGCTGATAATGTTAGACACACACTGATACAATTTTGAAAACCTGCCACTGGATTATAAATGTGATTTTTCTCCAATTACTGCAGAGGAGTTAAATCCATAGTTTGAAGGTCCTGAACCACCTTTCCTGTGGATCTGCACCTGCAGGAAATAGCAAAAGTTTTGATCAGTTGGAAATGTTTCATTGAGTCTAGGTTTGAGTTGGAGAATTGGAGCATTGAATTTGAGGATATTTGCCATAGCAATAGCCACAGAGGTGATTAACTTTTAGACTGCATTCTTGTAAGCTTTAAAGGCTGTGTCTATATTTTGATTGAGATGGATTTCCAGTTGAGTTTAAGCAAGAAGCCTGGAATAGTTTAAATAGGTGGATGCTGTAGTGAGGTCAAAGAGGCTCTTTTGGGATGGACGATGGATGAGCCAGAATGGGCCTATATTCTTCCTCGTCCATATTGTATGAGATCCTTAAGACTAATCGAAAAAAATTTTTTTAACCCTAAATTTAATCTCTCACAGCTATAAACTTCAAAAAAAATTATTTGTGCAATATAATGATTTATATAGTTCTTCCAAATTCCCAGTATATCATTTCCATGAAAATGAATGATTTTACTAATCTGAGATGAGATTCATGTCTACCATTCATCCATTTGACAACCTGGTAAATTGTCCTGTTTGGGGTACAGAGAAAATCCAAGTCACTGCTGGTATTGTAAGAAGTTCTTGAACTTAACACTGACAGAAGCAGCTAGTTCATGCCCAAACAGGGAACATATGTTTTTCTTTTTTTCTCTCTCTCCCCTCCACCACCACCCCCCCCCCCCCATCCCACTTTGTGGCTCATTATTCCATTTGCATCACACTGGGTTCAGTTCTCCTGCTGCAAACTGCTTTTTTGCTGTGTAACAAGGTTATTGTATTTGCAGAAAGTCCAAATTGCAGCAAACAAACAATTTTATAACTTGTGACTTTCTTTTGGAATAAAAACAAAGTGCTGGAAATACTCAGCAGGTCAGGCAGCATCTGTGGAGAGAGAAGCAGGTCTGTGACCTTTCATCAGAACTGGCAACGGTTAGAGATGTAATAGGTTTTAAGAAAGTAAAGCGGGGGTAATTGGTGGCGGGGAGGAGAACAAAAAGATAGGACAGAGGGCTGGAGAGATTAACTGACAAGGAGGTCATGGAGCAAAGGCAAAGAGAGTGTGCTAATGGTGTGGTGAAAGACAAAAAACATTAGTGCAGAGAGAGTGTTAATGACAAAATAATGAGCCGTCTGAGCCAAACGCACAAATATGAAAACCCAGTTTAAGGTAGGCATATGGTCAAAAAAACCCAAAATAAAATAAAAAAAAAAAAAGGGCCAGTCACACTCTGAAGTTATTGAAGTCCGGAAAGCTGTAGCTGCCTAATTGGAAAATGAAGTGCTGTTCCTCGAGCTTGTGTTGATATTCACTGTAACACTGCAGCAGGCCAAGGATAGACATGTGAGCAGGGTGGTGTGTTGAAATGGCAACGTGATTTTTGGAAATATTTATGTAGCCAACTTTCCTTTACCCAAGATACCAACACTGCAATTTTTTTTACACATAGGCAGCAACTAAAGAGGTTTTGAGTACAGCTGAGTACCAAAGTCAATGGTTCTGTGTCACTGCAAGAAGATATTTAGTCGATCCTTTTTTTCACCATTGGTCTTGCAATTTGCTACTGTAAACCAGTTTTCTCAAATGTAGGCCAAATTGTTTGTTGTCCTTGATGAGGTCACTGACCAGTTTTGACTGCTCCAATCTTATTACTGTCACTTTGACTGCTGTTTTGCTTATTGTAATCACTGTTTTTAATCATCTGACTTATGTGTCTTTCAGGTATTTTCAAGAGAAATAATTCCAGGTTAATGGAGGAAATCTTAAAGCAACAGCAAGAATTACTAGGTCTGGACTGTTCAAAGTATTCTACTGAATGTTTAAATAGTAACACGAAAGTTGAACAAGGTGGGCAACTTTATTGACTATCTTATTAAATGTGACATTTTTTCAATTGCATTTCTGTAGCTTGAGGCCCATTTTGAAAGATTAAGTTATACACAAATCTCTAACGTCCATTGCCGTAGGAAGTCATTTTATGATTGGATTTGTACAGTGCCATGTTCTATATCCATTGTGAATATTGTCTTATAATTAAAAGTGTAGACTTTATTATGGTTGGCAATGCATCAGTTGTAACATTTGCTATGATGAGCTGGTTGTTGTGGCTAAGTTTATGAAGCAGATTCTTCTCTGTACAAATCCTCACTTGAAAATATAATACACAGGCCAATTCATGAAACTGTCATTGGTAATCTGCAGGCCATTTTCACTCCATCCCTAATATCAAGCAATTTGGATAGATTACTTAACTTCTATGTAGTAACCAAAGTTTCCATTTTTAGATTGCTAACTTGCATGGGTCCCCTGTAATAATTGGAGGAATTTTGGTCACTCAGTGGTCCTTTCATATACAGAAAAAAAATGTGCAGCTGCTTTTATCCATAATGTATATCACTGTTTTAGATGCATTATCGTACTCTAGTTAAATGGTCAGGTTCTTGGGCTGTTTGTCTGCCTCAGTGTTTTGCGGGTGGAAGGGAAAGAAAGGATTTTGGAGATCTCAGCTAACGAAATATTAGCCAGACTGTAAAATCAAATCATAGAATATAGCTGACAAAATCCTGTATTTCTTGTTCAAGCACTGTCAACTCTGTTGTAGTTGTTACAAATTAAGTAGTTGTGCAACCATTATCCTTTTGATGTCCAGTATATTACAATTTTAACTTCTGTATTTCAGTTTTATCTTGTACGACTACAGTGAAAGTGCTTTCGCCGGATGATGGGAAAGCAGATATAGTGAAAGCTGCTAAAAAGTACTGTCAGTTAGTTGCTCAGCAGCAGAGAAGGCCCACTGATCTAAATGTGAATATTATGGACAGTTTGCTTAGAGGTAAGTGCCATCTGTTGGTCAGTGGAAGGAATACAAAGTTTTAATTTGCTTGTACAATTTGAGAATGGGCCCAGAACCAACTCAGTTTCATTTGTGCTGCAGTAAGATACTGTCAGTGATGTGTTTCGTTGAAATTGCTTAATTGTTTTGATTAAAAGCAGTAACTCTAAACACACTCTGTTTTAATGGGCGCTTTTTAAAATTAAAATGCAGTGTTCAAAAGTTTAAAAAGTACAATTTTATTGCCAAAATTAGCATTGTGTCCCTTTTTGTAAAAATTGTACTAAGTTAGCTCATAAATTAAGAGACTAGACGAGCTTGTGATTACTTTAACTTGATTGTAGGAATCGCAGTATCCCTTAGGACTAACTTTATTGGCCCCTTTCATGGTTTTAGTGTCAAATACCTTTACTCTTTTCTGTAGATCCTTTGTTACAATTTAATTCTAATCTGTAAAGAGTTAACTTTTATCATATTTGTTTTAGTTTAGTTTTAGTTTAGAGATACAGCACTGAAACAGGCCCTTCGGCCCACCGAGTCTGTGCCGACCATCAACCACCCATTTATACTAATCCTACACTAATTCCATATTCCTACCACATCCCCACCTGTCCCTATATTTCCCTACCACCTACCTATACTAGGGGCAATTTATAATGGCCAATTCACCTACCAACCTGCAAGTCTTTTAGCTGTGGGAGGAAACCGGAGCACCCGGAGGAAACCCACGCAGACACAGGGAGAACTTGCAAACTCCACACAGGCAGTACCCAGAATTGAACCCGGGTCACTGGAGCTGTGAGGCTGCGGTGCTAACCACTGCGCTGCCACTGTGATCTGTCTTACTACTCTGATGAATGCATGCAATTTGCTTTAAAGAAGTGCACTTGTAAATCTGGGGGAATTGTGGATGGTTCAAACTAAAGTAAATTTTTAGTTATTTTCACTATCCTTGCATTGTTTACAATGCACCACATATTCTAGTCGAGAGAATACGCAGATAACCTGTTCTGATGTCTTTGCCTTCCTGAAAGTAGTGTGTCTGAGGTGTGCAAAAGCACTCCAACTACACAGCTTGCATTTATATAGCAACTTTAATGTAGTAAAATTCCCCAAGGAGCATTATCAAAAAAAATGTTGACACCAAGACACATAAGGAGATATTAGGACAGGTGATCAAAAGCTTGGTTTGAGAAGGAGGTTTTAAGGAGCATCTTAAAGGAGGCAAGAGAGGCTGGGAGATTTAGGGAGTGAATTCCTGAGCTTGGGGCTTAGGCAGCTGAAGGCACAGCCGCCAATGGTGGAGCGATTGTTTTTTTTAAAAATTGGGGGTGCATAAGAGGCCAGACTTGGAGGAATGCCAAAATCAGAGGGTTGTAGGGCTGGAGGAGGGTACAGTGCTATGCAGGAGCGAGTCCATGGAGGGATTGAGAATAAGGGTGAGACTTTTTAAAAATTGAGGCATTGCTGAACTGGGAGCCAATTTAGGTCTGTGATCACAGGAGTGATGAATGAGATTTGTAATGAAATAGATGAGCCTAGAAGCAAGAAAGGGTTTCAGCAGCATCTGATCTGGGGCAGGATTGAAGTTGGCGATGTTACGGAGGTGGAAGTAGACCGTCTTGGTAATGAAGCAGATATGTGGTCAGAAGCTCCTCTCGGGGTCACATACGACTCCAAGATTGCGAACAGTCTAGTTCAGCCTCAGGTAGTTGCCAGGGAGAGGAATGAGGTTTGTGGTGGGGACTGAAAGAAATGGCTTTGATCTTGCCAATATTCAATTGGAGGAAATTTCTGTTCGTTTAGTGCAGATGTTGGACAAGCAGTGTGAGGGTGGAGGGCTCAAAAGTTTTGGTAGTGAGATAGAGCTGGGTGTCGTTGGCATATACGTGAAACCTGACGTGTTTTTGGATAATGTCACTGAAGGGTAGCATGTAGATGAGAAGTAGGAGGAGGCCATCTCTTTTCCTCCCCCACCCTGCCAGATTTCTGAAAAACATCTTCCACCATCAATGCAGTGTACCCATGTAATTTGAGATTCTTTCAATGATGGTAAAAATGTATTTGACAACTGAATACGGCACTTTAATGTTTTTGTTTCTTTGATCCTCTTTAAACTACAGTAATGCTAGTACTGGCTACACCACCACTGTAAAATGTTTAAATCTGCAGTGTTCTTCAGCTATCTTGCTTTTTAGTGCATTAAGTCAAGTTACATTATAATTTCATTTTTATATCTTTGTACTAGACCTGTAAAACAAGAGGCAGAATTGTGCTGTTGATCAGTTCAGTCCCCTGTAGGTGGTTATTTTTCACTAGTCAGCAGACTTATTCTTGCATATAATCACATAAGAAATCTTGTACTGTATGATTTGATACTTGCATATTTAATACACGTAGCTAATTAATTTTTACTTTCTCCCCTTTTAGAAGGTGCGTTTGGTTTACCTGACCCGGATCTAGTTTTGAAATTTGGTCCTGTGGACAGCACACTTGGCTTTCTGCCATGGCACATCAGACTTACTGAGATTATGTAAGTGTCTTTGGGACTCTAAGTACTCTAAACAGACTTTATTTGAAATTAATCAGTTGCATTGTGTATTAGTTTAAATCCTGTGTCATAAGTTTAAAATCTTTCAATGAAAGCATAATTACTGTTTAGTGCTGAGGACACTTGATGGAAGATATTGCTTGTCTGTTTTTTGAAACTATTGTCACAGATGCTTTAACATAATAGAACTTCATTGTTTAGGCAATGGACTGGTATAATAGGAACCTGCAGATCCCCAAAAAGTGCTCTTGTCCATCTTGCTAATAGAGATCATGGGACAGCGATGTGCTGTTGAAGTAAGCTTGGTGAGTTACTGCACTGCATCTTGCAGGTAGTGCATACTGCAGCCCTATTACATCAGTGATGAAGGGAGTGGATATGGAGCCCAAGTGGCAAGGGCAACAATCAAGTGGACTGTGCTGTCCTGGATGGTGTTGAGCTGCTTGAGTGTTGCAGCTGCAGCCATCTAGTTGAGTGAGTATCCTGTCACGCACCTGCTTTGAGTATTGCAGACAGTGGAGCAGCTTTGAATGATCAGGAGGTGAATCACTCTTTGCAAAGTACCCAGCCTCTGCATTGTTCTTGCAACTGTGGGATTCATGTGGCTGATCCAGTTAAGCCTCTGGTCAGTGATCATCCTCAGGATGTTGATTATGGTGCTATTGAAAGTCAGCAGAGGGCGTTGGTTTTCTTGGGTAGAGAATAGCCTGAAGGATTTAAAAAAAAAAAATATCCATTCAACCCATTCACGACCCAGTTCATGAGAGAGGGAATCATTCCAGGGTATGTCAACTTCAAGTGGTTTGTTTGCGCTCTTCCTGTTTTTGATCAACCACTAGGTAACACTGTGGAGCTGTCATGCTGTCTGTGTAGGTATCCACTCTCTTGACTTACTTGTGGCTCAATAAAAGTGTTAATGAATCGTATTGGTAACTTCTTGGGGGAGCACCTTGATCACACGACCATTAGATTTAGTAAAGTTATAGAAAAGGACAATGAAGAATCAAATATAAAAATACACAACTGGTAGAGGGTTAATTTCAGTGAGCCGCAAAGGGACCTGGTGGATTGGAATCAAAGTTTAGCAGGTAAAACAGTAAATGAGCAATGAGATACAGACGAGACCTATTCCCACAAGGGGGAAAGGAAGGGCATCCAAAGATAGAGTGCCTGGTTGACTAAAATTACACAGCTTATGAAACTGAAAAATGAGTCTTATGATAAATGTCTGGTTTATAATTCACTAAATAACCAAGTTGAATAGAAAAATTACAGCGAATAACAGGAAAAGGGAATGCAGGGCAAAGAGTGTATGAGACTAGATTAGCAGGCAGCTTTAGGGAACTCAAAAATTTTTTAAATATGTAAGTAATGGATGAGTGGGGCCAATTAAGGACCAAAAGAGATCATCTTGTGGAGGCAAAGGGCATGGCTGAGGCGCCAAATGAGTACTTTGCATCTGTCCTCACTAAAGAAGAGGATACTACAAATGTCACAGTAAAGGAGGAGGTAGTAGAGAAATTAAATAAGATTTAAAAAAAAAAGGCAAAAAGTAGGTATAAAAAAATTGGCAATGCTCAAAGTAGAAAAGTCACCTGGTCTGAATGGGATACCCAGGAATAGTTATAAGCCATTTAGCCCCTCAAGCCTTTTCTGTCATTCAGTTAGATCATTGCTGATCTCTGTCCAACTCCATATACCCTCTATATTCCTTAATATCTTTTGGTTAACAAAAATCTTACTCATCTCAGATTTAAAATCTAATAATTGACCCAGCATCAATTGCCATTTGAGGAAGAATTCCAAACTTCTACCATCCTTTGCATGTAGAAATGTTTCTCAATTTCACCCTGAAAGGTCTGGCTCTAATTTTTAGGCTATGCCCCCTAGTCCTAGACTCTCCAATCAGCACAAATAGTTTCTCTCAATCTACCCAATCAGTTCCCCTTAATATCTCAAACTTTGAACAAATCACTCCTTCATCTTCTAAATTCTAGGGAATGCAACACCAATTTGTGTAATCGCTCCTTGTGATTTAACCCTTGCAATCTAGGTATCATTCTGGTAGATCTGAGATGCAGTCCCTCCAAGGTAAGGACCATTGTGGAGGTTCTGGCCACAATCGTCCAATCCTCCTTGGATATGGGAATGGTGACACAACGCTGGAAGATTGCAAATGTTACACTCCTGCTCAAAAAAGAGGAAAGGGATAAAGCTGGCAACTAGAGTAAACTTTTTGAGGATGTTGGTAATGGTCTGGGGAACACTTGTGGCAAATGAAACTTAATGCAGAGAAGTGTGAAGTGATTCATTTTGGAAGGAAGAAGGAGAGGCAATCTAAACTAAATGGTAGAATTTGTAAAGGGGGGGTGCAGGAGCAGGGCTATCTGGGGGCGTATGTACATAAGTTTTTGAAGGTGATGGAACAAGTTAAGAAGGTCGTTAATGTGGCTTATCCTTGGTTTTATGAATAGAGGCATGGAGTACAAAAGTAAGGAAGTTATGCTAAACCTTTATAATCTGGTTAGGTCCCATCTGGAGGGGATTGTGTTCAATTCTAGGCACCATACTTTAGGAAGGATGTTAAGGCCTTAGAAAAGGTGGAGAGGAGATTTGCTAGAATGGGATGAAGGATTTCAGTGACATGGAGAGAGTAGAGAAGGTTATGTGAGATTTAATATGAAGATTTTGATGGTGTACATGGAGAATCTGCTTCTGCTGGCAAATGGGTTGGTAACCAGAGGTGATATGAAGTGGAGAAAGAATTACGCAGCGATATTATGATCTAGAATACGTTGCCTCTAAGGGTGGTGGAAATAGATTCGATAATAACTTTCAAAAATGAATTGAATAAATATTTAAAGTGGGAAAAATTTGCATGGCAATGGGGAAAGAGCAGGGAATTAGGACTTATTGAATAGCTCCTTCAAAGAAGTGGCACAGTTGGTCGAATGATCTCCAGTGCTGTATCGTTTATAATTCTGTGATCTGAAAAGATCAATGGAAAAGCAATGAATAGAATCTCTTCAACTCAGACTGAAGACTTTAAAATAATTAAGTTGCTAGAGTGTAGGTACTTGCTTTTCCATTCTGTGCCTTTTTTTAATTCTAGCAATTGGAACAAGAATTTGGTTTAGGCAATTTGAATTCCTTTGACAGTAACAGAAGTCCATGCTCAAAATTCTTTGTTTTTGTTTGACTGCTGTAATCTTGCTTGCCAGAACTGAGGTTGCCGAGCAGAAAAATTATGACTCAATCTAATCCTCTTGTGATCTGGCAGAAGTTACTGAGGAGTGAACAAGAACCCTGGCAATATATTTACTTTTCTGCAGGGGGCAGTATGGCCAATTCATATGCAGTCTTATTATTCCACATGGCTCAATATGACACCTTTGCATTTACTCCATGATTTATTTTTCAATGCAAACCACTTTAATTTTCAAATTGGAGTAGCAGGTATGGTAATGCTTATTCTTTTTAGGGGGTTTTGATAATTTGGAACCAAGAAAGTGTAACAAAATGTTATAATATTGGAGAAGGGAAAGTCGTCTTTCTGCCAACTGAAAAGTGGTACAGATAACTGGTTCTAGAATATTGTGTCTCCACCTAAGACGATGTGATGCCAAATGACCTGCAAAAGACAAGGCTGAAGTGTTTGCAACCATCTTCAGCCAGAAGTGCTGAGTGAATGATCCATCTCTGTCTTCTCCTGAGGTCCCCAGCATCACCGATGCTAGTCTTCAGCCAATTCTGTTCACTCCACGTGATATCAAGAAATGGTTGAAGGCACTGGATACTGCAAAGGCTATGGGCCCTGGCAACATTCCGGCAATAGTACTGAAGACTTTTGCTCCAGAACTGGCAGCGCTCCTGGCCAAGCTCTTCTAGTACAGCTACAACACTGGCATCTACCCGACAATGTGGAAAATTGCCCAGTATGTCCTGTACAGAAAGCAGGACAAATCCAACCCGGCCAATTACTGCCCCATCAGCCTCCTTTCGATCATCAGCAAAGTGATGGAAGGTGTCATTGACAGTGCTGTCAAGCAGCACTTATTCAGCAATAACCTGCTCACTGACACTCAGTTTGGGTTCCGTCAGGGCCACTCAGCTCCTGAGCTTATTACAGCCTTGGCCTGAACATGGACAAAAGATGTGAACTCGAGGTGAGATGAGGGTGACTGCCCTTGACATCACGGCTGCATTTGACTGAGCATGGCATCAAGGAGCTCTTGCAAAACTGGAGTCAATGGGAATTGGGGGCGAAACTCTCCGCTGGTTGGAGTCAAACCTAGTGCAAAGGAAGATGGTTGCAGTTGTTGGAGGTCAATCACCTCAATTCCAGGATCTCACTGTTGGAGTTCCTCAGGATAGATCAGAAGTGGGGATGTTCGCTGCTGATTGTGCAATGTTCAGCACTATTCGTGACTCCTCAGATACTGAAGCAGTTTGTGTCAATATGCAGCAAGACTTGGACAACATTCAGGCTTGGGCTGATAAGTTTCAAGTTACATTCGTGCCACAAAAGTGCCAGGCAATGACCATCTCCAGCAAGTGAGAATCTGCACTCTACAGCCTTCTGGACTCCACATTGCGTTCAACAATTTCAGACCGTGACTGCCTTTTTTATTTTATTTTATTTTTTAACCATCGGCTTGTCTTGTTTTTCAGATTTTTGCTTTTAGACAGAGCTGTTCATTATTCTGCCATTAACAATCTCTCTGCACCAATGTTTTGTCTTTTAATATTACTATTAGCATTCCTTTTGCCTTTGTTCCATGACATCTTTGTCATTTAATTTTTTCTGTCCTCTGCCCTGTAACACACCTTCCCACACCCCCTAATTTACTTGCTCAACGCCTATTATATTTCTGTCCTTTGCCAGTACTGATGAAAGGCTACAGACCTGAAACATTAACTCTGTTTCTCTCTCCACAGATGCTGCCAGACTTGAGTATTTCCAGCACTTCATTTTCATTTCAGATTTCCAGCATCTGCAGTATTTTGCTTTAATTTTAGAGAGAATTGAACTATCTCCCCTTGACCTTCAATGACGTTACCATCGCTGAATCCCCCACTTTCAACATCCTGGGGGTTACCATTGACCAGAAACTGAACTGGACCAGCCATATAAATACCGTGGCTACAAGAGCAGGGCAGAGGCTGGGAATTCTGCAGCGAGTAACTCCCCTCCTGACTCCCCATTGCTTGTCCACCATCTACAAGGCACAAGTTAGGAGTGTAATGGAATGCTTTCCACTTGCCTGGATGAGTGCAGCTGCAACAACACTCAAGATGCTCAACACCATTCAGGACAAAGCAGCCTACCTGAATGGCACCCCATCTACCACCTTCAACATTCACCCACTCCACAGTGGCAGCAGTGTGTACCATCTACAAGATGCACTACAGCAACTTACCAAGGCTCCTTTGACCGCACCTTCCAAACCCGTGACCTCTACCACCTAGAAGGACAAGGGCAACAGATGCATGGGAACACCACCACCTGCAAAGCCCCTTCCAAGCCACACACCATCCTGATTTGGAACTATGTCGCCATTCCTTCACTGTCGCTGGGTCAAAATCCTGGAACTCCCTTCCTAACCCCCCACATGGACTGCAGTGGTTCAAGAAGGTGGCTCACCACCACCTTCTTGAGGGGGCAATTGGGGATGGGCGATTAAATGCTGGCCTAGCCAGTGATGCCCACATCCCATGAAAGAATTTATTCAAAAAAAGGATAAATTAGAAGTACACAGATCCAAACAAAATGTTAAAAGATTGATGGCATGTGAATAAAAATATTGTTTGGAGACACTGAATTTTCAGTAAGCTTTGAGGAAAAACCCTTAATTCATTTCAGCAAAACCAAGCAAATTTCAGTGTTCCTAAACTCAAACCCAAATCTTTAATACTTTGGCTTTTCTTCCTTCAATGTCGGTCCTTGTAAAGGTCAGAAACTTTCATACGGAGTAGTTGTAATTCTATTTTTAGTTACAGAACTGTTTTAACTGCAAGTTAGTTAAATTATCAGATGAAGCTTAGCTGGGTGGGACTCAATAGGAGGCAGCTGAGATCTAGCAGAGCGCTCAGTGGCATTTGCACCTAAGCTGATGGTAAGAAATAAAGTTCAGTTTGGAGAAGTGCAAGGCACTGCACACTAGAAGTAAGAATAGGAGGCACATGTACTCCATGTATGGGATAGAATTTGTTAAGGTAGCGATTGGAAGAAATTAGGGGTGTTAATTGACTCATTTCTCACCATGTTCAACACTCCAGTGGCAATAAACAGTATGATGCTAAATATGAAACATTGCCAGATCTTCAAAGTCCCATAAATTTAAAGCTAGAGTATTGTGTATGGTTCTGCTCGCCACAGTATAAAGGGGCACCCAAGCCTGACAGGGAGTGAAGATCCGAGCAATGAGTCTTGTTTTTTTTAGATAAGCTAAATGTCTTCAGTCTCAAACCATTTACAAGTGTCATTTTAAGGAGATAATATAAGATTCTTAACAGAATATGGAAAGAAAACCCAAAGCAATTTTGGATATAGCAAGACAAGAACACAGATTCATGGCTGTAAAAGGCAAATTTAAGACTGATGTCATCAATTATCTCTTTTTACAAAGGGCAATGAAGATCTAAAGAAAGACTAGTTAAAATATTATGTTGGATCATTTATGAAATTGCTTGATGCTGTAATAGGAAAACAGTGGAATTGGTATTCTGGAAGGATGAGATCAAATGTGGCTGAAGGCTGTTCTTTGTCCAAATCAAATTTGTGTTATAAATTATTAGTTTTATAGTTCTGTTATCCTGGACAATACTGTCAGTGCCATTTTGAAAGGGGTCTACCTCTTGGTGCCCAACATACCTGCCTGTTTCAGACGATAGGCCCGTTTCAATATGAAAATATGGGTCCTAGGATCCCAAATGCTATTTTAGGTAGGAACTGGTAACAGCATGCACTGTGCATACACCATCATTTCTGCGGGCAATAGAGCTGAAGAGGCTCAGCTACAGCAAGTGTAAAATGATTTTTGTCGGACCTGAAGTAGCAGGAGGGCTCCTCCTAGGTCATGACCCTCTCCCTGCACTTGCCTTAATAGTGGCCAAATATTGGCGTGTCTTCATCTGGCAAGGTGTCTGTTTGACATTCCACAAATCGGCAGTCCAGTTCAAATGACGCCAGGACCAAATTGCGGCCGCTGCTTTAGCATGGATGCAGACCATCAGCCAATGTGCTGCATCAGTTGGTCACCCAAAAGTTAAAATCTACTCCCAAGTGGCTAACCTGGGTCTTTTTAAATATTTCTTAACATCTAATGAGTGTATTTTGAATTTCAGGGATGTGGTATGTTGAATTTTATAATTTTCTTTTTGCCCTTTCTACCTCTAGATCATTGCCTTCACACATCAACTTAAGTTATGAAAGATTTATTTCTGCCCTCCAACAGTTTGCAACCTGTGAACAACGTATGGGAAAATGACTACGAGTCAGCATGGAATCCATTCCAGGCTTCAGTTAAAGGGACCTAAACTATCCAATGTTTACACTTACCTGTGAACCATTGAAGCCCAGTTCAGTGTCTTTCTTTATCAACTGAGGATAAAAATGTGTCTTCTTTGTCCAAATCTTAGTTGCAATAGTGTCTGTGAGAGTTAATCTTTTTTTTTAAAAAAAGGAACAAAATTGAGCTTGACAGTAATTCAGGCATTCACAAATGGGACTTTTTTTATATAAAATACTGTATGTTCGAAGGATTATCATCATTGGATTCTTCTTTCTTGGATGATATGGACAAATAATTTATCTACAATGCCTTGCACTAAATAAAGTGTTCAATAAATGTGTAAAAATGATCCTGTTCCAATTTTAAAGTACTATTTTAATGCAACATGTAGAATTTCGATGAATTTTAGTTTGCCTTAAACTAAAGAGTGCACCAGGGATGTTTGATAACACTACTAAAGGTTTAAAAGTACAAAGCAATTTTTTTCCCCCTAAAGTTTTAAAAGTACAAATATGGAAACTAAGCATTGTAAAGTAAGAGACTGCATTATTCCATTGTGTTGTTATGAGGTACAACATGGTTTATACTTGGCTGTTTGTGGTGCAGCTGCACAATCATGGGATAGTTAGCATTCTTTTAGGTGTTTTTGTAGACCAGTGTGAGATTCTGTATTAGCTTCAGGATAAAACCAAACTAAGGCGTGAATTGCCCTTGAATGCTATTGCTGTTCAAACATGCCTTGTTTAGTTATCATTTTATTAGACCTTTTTTCAGTTTCATTGGGACAGATTTATTAGCAGTGATGGGTGAGGGAATCTGTTTAAGTGTCATACATTTTGTATAAAACTGGATATCTAAGAGAAGTGCAAAGGAACAATATTCTTAGGTTTTTATTGCATCATAAACTACAAAAGTGAAGCTCGATTGGTATATTATCCATGCAAGGGATGTGACTTGTACTGTTTACATTTTATTAATATAATATGGCATATACAAAATGCATTTTTTGGGTGAAGTTTTAAAATCTGATTTAAGTCCAAGCCCCAAGTTTCCCCACGATAGGGGCACTGATATAAATTTGTCAATTGTGACTTCAATTGATGCATGGCACACTTGACCGTATATGCAGAGTTATGGTTTTGCAGTGTGTTTTTGCTGTTGTAATATTGTATTATGATGTCAACTTTATTGCTTTACAAGTACAAATATGGCATAGATCACCAGTGCGGAAAAGGGAAATCCACATCCTTATGCCTCATCGCAGCAGCAGGTATTCCGCTACAATAATGTCATAAACGTTATCACCACAGTGAAGAAGAGCATAGAAATCCAGTGATGCATGTCCTTTCGGCTGATGCGTACCCGTCCTTTACATTAATAAACTTAATGCCGTAGATGAGAGTTAGCAGTGTAACAATTTTGCAAAATGGAAGTGCTCTGTTCCTGTTAGTGCCACTAACCAGCACTGGAACTAAATAAGAACTATGATAAAATGCATATGACATTTTGGCTTGGCCTATCTAATTAAAATTAAATCAATAAAAAAGTAATTTGTTATACTACAGCATTGCCAAATCATAGTTGAAGATATAGGCCCACCAATATATGTTCATGCACGTCAGATGGCCAAAGTAATTACTCCAAGACAGTGACTCACATTGGATAAGTGAAGTTATTTCATAATGTATTGACTGACTGCTGTGGTAAAGTGGAGTATGATTAGCTTTCCGTTGGAAATCCAGTCCTCCAGTCCTGAAGTGTTCCAAGTAAATGGATGGCTGTCTTTATTTTTGATTTATTGTTTTTTGCATAGCAAAGAAAAAGTGTTAATCTCCCTTAATTCACAAATCAACTTTGGTTGTTTCTCTGTTTATTTTCTGTAATGTAGTAATTGTTCCTTCCCATAAAGTTGAGTTCATTTTTTTTTTGGGTGGGGGGGGTGCAGTGGTGGTGCAGAAAGGGGCTAAGAGTTGTCTTTACCTAAACCATGTAAACGGTGCCAACTAAACTTTGAAACCCAGATGAAAATGTGTGCTGAATGTATAAATGACGACTGTTTGTTTGTCTCTCAAAACTGGACACTGCGATGTTACACAGAGAAGACCAGCTTCATTTCACCAAGTGGTAATCTTTGGTAATGTACACATTATGTAAAACCATCTTTTACAAATAACAAAACTTGGATTTTATGAATGGAATAGTGTATTATCACAGATGAAAAATAAAAATTCCATTGTAATATTTCTGAACAGTATATAAACTGCAGCTTAACCCATGAGGGGAATGTTTTTTGTTTCTAAATTTATGAATATGGCTCAAATACATCGAGAGAACCATTTTCATTTGAGGTGCCATGTTGTAGGACTGCAGCTTTAAGGCATGTTGGGCAGTAGAAAAAAATGCTTGCTACCAAAGACCAGAAATCTCATGAAGGTACATTTACCAAGCAGCAAAGGAATTTGACATTCTTCAGTGTGTGGCTGATTCACCCAGGATTTGAGCACGTTCCTACTCTGAGCTTATCAGTATTTCTTGATTTAAGATATGTTGATTTTACTGCTGTCCAGGTTTGTATATGCTTGTCATGCTGAGTGGCATATTTCATCAGTGTAGTGGGAAATCTAATGGTTCATGGGTAATGTAGTGGTTAGGTTATCAGACCAGTAATCCAGAGGTTTGAATTAACCCAGCGAATGAAAGTTCAGATCCTGCCACTGCATTTGTGAATTTGAATTCAGTTTAAAAGAATCTGGAAATAATAAACCCGTATAAGTAAAAGTGACCATGAAGCTGTCTGGTTTTATATAAAAACTGATTTTATTGTATTCTCCTGCAATTCTCTAGAATGTTAAGTATACGAAACCTCGCCCAAGTTTTCTCCTGGTGGTTCCTATCTGCATTCGCGCACAAGATAAACATATGGTGCTAATATCAATTTGTTATGGAATCCTGTGGGGTTTTTTTTGCCTTTTCTGTTTACCATGGTTTAAAATCTTATTTTGTCTCAGAGGTAAAGTCCTATATAGCACCTTGGTCTACTCTGTCTTTCAAGATCATCAAATTGCATACATGGTACTTGCGTAAAAGTGTAATTGAAAGCAAAGTGCAGCAATGTCAGTACACTCTTTAACCAATTTCATTTCAAGCTGATTTTTAATGGCACCTGCACCCAGTATGTCCTTCATAAGGTGAGGTGTTCATACTGAATGTAATGCTCCTGATGGGATCTGATTAAGGTTCCCTGTACAAGTGAAGCATAACTCCAGCTCTTTAGAATCATAGATATTTACAGCACAAGAGGAGGTTGTTTAGCTCATTATAAACCTTGAGATAAAGACCAACGTTCCATTAACCTTTTTTGGTTTTTGCAGTTCTCTACCAGCTTTAATTGAGTAGGGTACTTGGGCTCTCATCTCTTTGGATGTAAAGTTAAGAGTATTTACTAAATGGTGAGAAACTACGAACTGCAGAGCATCAAAGTGAATGACCTCACGCTTTCCCCCATATTAAACTTTAGCTGCAATAGTCTTGTTGATACCCCTTTGCAACTTGCTGCTCCCATCGGGACTACATACTTATCCCTCCTAATTTAGTGTCGTGTAGTTTGCAAGGAAGTTTCGGTTCATACCTTTTAATAACCTAAGTCATCTGGCTATTGAGTCCTAGAATGGTTACAGCGCAAGAAGGCTGTTGAGCCTGTCATGTTCATACCGGCCCTCTGCAAGAACAATTTAGCTAGCCCCACTCCCTTCCCCATTCCTTGTAGTCCTATAAATGTTTTCCCTTCAAGTGCTTATTCCAATTCCCTTTTGAAAGCCAAGATTGAATCTGCCTCCACAACCCTCAGTGCTTTCCACATTCTAAGATTTGCTGTTTTTAAAAAAAAAAATATTCTTCCTCATGCTGTCTTTGGTTCTTTTGCCAATCACCTTACATCTGTATCCTCTGCTTCTCGACCGTTCTGCCAATGGGAACAGTTGCGCTCTCTGTCTATTCTTTCTGGACGTCTCATCATTTTGAAAACTTCGATCAAATCTTCTCTCAATCTTTTCAGGGAGAACAACCCCAGCTTCTCTAATCTGTTCATGTAATGAACCATCATCATAAATCATTGCTGCACTCTCTCAAAAGCTGGTATGCACTTCCTAAAGTGTGGTGTCCAGAATTGCGCACAATACTCCAGTTGAAGCTGAACCAGTGTTATTTAAAGGCTCTTCATAACGTCCTAATTTTTGTACACTATGTCTGTATTTATAAAGCCCAGGATCTTCTGCCTTTTCAGCCACTTTCTCAACCTGCCCTGCCACCTTTAATGATTTGCACATGTACCCCTAGGTTTCTTTGTTACTGCACCCCCTTTATTTTGTATTGCCTCTTCTAGTTCTTCCCACCAACATGTACCACTGCAAAGAAAAAGATGTTTTAAGGATCATGAATTCCTCATTTCCTTCTACCTGTTTACCTCATCTCTATATACTGTCATGGGAGGTTTTTTTTCCTGTTCAAAAACTAAGGGGGTCTATATACCTTTAAGAGTGAGAGGTGTTTTTTCTTTCTCTGGGAACAGTGAGTGCGAGCTGCAAGCCTGTTTCTAGGTAGCTGCAAGAGAAATGAGGTCACATGCTGCATTGTATCAATTTGACTGTGTAAAACTGCTGGAACTGGTTTGTTTTGGTAGTTCAGAAGAGCTTCTCTTCCTGAAGGAAGATTCGCCCCTCTCATCAGAAAATCTACATTAGCCTACAGGTTCTGTTTCATCTAAAGAGGAAAAAGACCCTGGAAAGGAATCTTTGCATTGTTGGAGGTAGCAAATTCCTTTCTACTTCCAGTCTCTGAGAAGTCTCTGCCTCAGGAGTGACTTTCTGTTGCGTTTTGTGTTTCTGGGAGCTCTGGAATTATCAGGAAATTTTCCACTATTAGACTGCTAATTCAAAATCCAAATTGACCTGTTGCTATACTCTTTGTTGAAAGATCTGTGTGATGCATGCTGTAGCCGAATTGCCTTGAACACATACCTATTGCAGACTGTTCGTCAAATTCGCCTGGAGACTTCGACTGGCATCTGACTGTTCGCATCTGGAACACCTCACCGATCTGGGAAAACAACCCACCAGGATTTGCAACCCAGTTATTTTATTGTTCCTAAGAGACAGCTCAGATTTAAAGCATTTTTTTAAAAACTGTTAACCGTTGGTTTTTGAATGTATGTGTTTGTGCATGAGAGTTAGGAGGAATAAGAAGTTATAAAGTCTTTTCAGACATAGATTTATTTCAGTATTATTTAAGATTTAGTTTATTAATAAATGATTAATTTGTTGTTTTAAAAAACCTGGTTTGGTATGTTTTATTCTGGGGGTTAGTAAAGTGTTTAATTTGGCTAATTTCCAGTAGGTGGGAAACTTGACTAATATGCTATCACCTGTGGAGTGGTCGGACTGAATTAACAGTGCATTGTTACTGCCTCGGCCGTAATAATACGGAAAAGGAATTTGGATCTTCTTTAAACATTTCTCCTCTTATGTTTGGATATTTTACTTTTAGTAGTTTCCTTCTGCATTTCATTTCACCTGTAAGCGTATTTGACATGTTATCATGAGTCTGAGAAGTACAGGTTAATTTATGCCCTGAAAAATGACAAGTGCATATAGTGGTCATCTCACATACTCTACAGTAAACACAACCAATAAAACCAGACTCACTAGTTCTGTTATGGTAGTTGTTTCTCCTGTATTATCTAGTTGCCCCACCTTATTTCTTGATATAGATCCAAGACTGCCTGTTTGTTGGACTAAAAACATACTGGGGCAAAAACTAGTTTTAGTGTGTTCCCAAACTGCATGGCTTGGGCTCAACAGAAGTTGGGCCTCAAGCCTCATTGTAATAATAGCGGTGTGCTGCCAATTCCTGTCGTGCCTCCAGAGGCAGTTCACCCATTTGTTAGCCAATTTCAGCCTTCGTGCCAGTAGCTTTCAGGAGTGTCCTGGGAAAGAAAGACTTGCATTTATATAACATCTTTCACAACCTCAAGATGTCCAAAAGTGCTTTACAGTCACTACTTTTTGAAGTGCAGTCACTGTTGCAATGAAGGAAATGTGGCAGCCAATTTCTGCACAGCAAACCCTCACAAATAGCAATGTTAGAATGACCAGATAATCTGTTGCAGTGAAGTCAGTTGAGGGGAAAATATTGGCCAGGACCTTGGGGAGAACACTTTTGCTCTTCCAATAGTGACAGTTTGATTAGTCTCTTATGTCCACTTTAAAGGGCAGACAGGTTCTCTGTTTAATGTCTCATACAAAGGACAGCACCTCCGATTGCAGTACACTCCAGTGCTGCATTGAATATGTCAGCCTAAGTTTGAAATCATGGTGTTGGAGTTGTTAAGATCCCCGTTAGGGACCACTAATTTTTTTTTTTAAGAGTTGAATTCCCAGTTATTACTGAAAGAATTACACCACAAGATTTTGCATTTTAAACAAAAACTTTAAATTGGTTTTCCATTTTGGATACTGGTGAATGCGATGGTTTCTCGGGCGAGCGCAGCCAGAGCAAAGTCTGTGGCCCCACGGGTGGCTCAGCTGCAGAGGAAGAAGAGTGGGAGAGCAATAGTGATAGGGGATCAGAAAGGCGTTTCTGCGGCAGTAAACGTGACTCCGGGATAGTATGTTGCCTCCCTGGTGCCAGGGTCAAGGATGTCATCTAGCGGCAGCAGGACATCCTTCTGGGAGAGGGTGAACAGCCAGAGGTTGTGGCCTACTTTAGTACCAATGGCATAGGAAGGAAGAGGGATGAGGTCCTGAAAGCAGATTTTAGGGCGTTCGGAACGAAATTAAAAAGCAGGATCTCCAAAGCGGTAATCTCAGAATGACTCCCAGTGCCACATGCTAGTGAGCATAGGAATAGGAGGATTAATTGACTGAACACGTGGCTGGAGAATTAGTGTAGGAAGGAGGTCATCAGATTTCTGAGGCACTGGGACTGGTTCTGGGGCAGGTGGGACCTGAACAAAATGGACAGGCTACACCTTAACAGGACCAGAACTAGCATCCTCACAGGGAGATTTACTAGTGCTGTTGGGGTGGGTTTAAACTAGCTTGTCAGGGGGATGGGAACCTGAGGGGTAGCTCAAACTGGAAGTAAGTAAAGCAGCAAGTGACATTAGAAGGCAGGCGAAACAAAGGCGAGCATCAACTAGGCTTAGAATGTAGAATAATGTCAAGAAGACAAGGTTAAGGGCAATCTACCTGAATGCATGCAGCATTCGCAACAAGGTAGATGATCTAAAGGCCCAAATAGAGATAAATGGGTATGATCTAATTACCATAATGGAAACGGGGCTACAGGGTGACCAAGACTGGGAACTGAATATTCAAGGATATTCAACATTTAGGAAGGACAGGCAAAAAGGAAGAGGAAGTGGTGTTGCACTGATAATAAGGGGGATGGGATCAGTACATGAGTAAGGGAGGATCTTAGATCGGAAGAGCAAAATGTGGAATCTGTTTGGGTAGAGCTAAGAAACAGCAAGGCGCAGCAAACATTGGTAGGAGTTGTTTATAGGCCACCAAATGTTAGTGGTAGTGTGAGGCATGGTATTAATCAGGAGATTAGAGAAGCATGTGGCATGGGTAATACAGTAATCATGGGTGATTTCAATCTGCATATCGCCTGGGTAAACCTAATAAGCACTAATGCTGTGGAGGACGTGTTTCTGGAGTGTGCTAGAGATGGTTTTGTAGAGTAGTATGTTGAGGAACCGACGAGGGAACAGGCTATTTTAGATCCAGTTTTATGTAATGAGAAAGGGATAATTAATAATCTTGTAAAAGAACCTTTAGGAATGAATGACCAGAATATGATAGAATTTTACATTATGTTTTAAAGTGAGGTAGTACAATATGAAGCCAGGGTGTTAAATTTGAACAAAGGAAATTATGAAGTTATGAGGGGCAAATTGACTGAGGTGGATTGGGAAAATACAGTAAAAGGTATGACATTACATAGGCAATGGATAGTCTTTAAAGAAATATTACATAATTTACAGCAACTACACATTCCGTCAAGGCACAAAAAACCCCAAAGTAAAGGCAGTCAATTGTGGATAACAACGGAAGTTAAGGATTGTATAAGATTAAAAGAAAAGGCCTATAAATTTGCCAGAAACAGTAGTAAACCTGAGGATTTGGAGGATTTTAGAATACAGCAAAGGAGGACAAAAAAGGGAGAATAGAAAATGAATGTAAACTAGCAAAAAAATATAAAAACGGACTGTAAAAGCTTCTACAGGTACGTAAAAAGGAAACGTTTGGCTAAGACAAATGCAGGTCCATTACAGGCAGAGTCAGGAGAATTTATAATGGGGAATTAGGAATGGTCAATAAATGCTGGCCTGGCCAGCGATGCCCACATCCCATGAATGAATAAAAAAAAAATAGAGAAATGTCAGAGAAGCTAAATGATTACTTTGTGTGTCTTCAATGAGTAAGATACAAGAAATCTCCCAGAATTAGAGATCCAAGAGATTAGGGGCAATGAGGAATTGAAGGAAATTAGTGTTAGTAAGAAGGTTGAATTGGAGAAATTAATGGGGCTGAAGGTTGATAAGTCCCCAGGACCTGATATTCTACATCGCAGAATATTGAAAGAGGTAGCGATGGAGATAGTGGATGCATTGGTGATCATCTTCCAAAATTCTATTGATTCTGGAGCAGCTCCTGTAGATTGGAAGGTCGCAAATGTCACCCTCACTATTTACATAGAAACATAGAAAATAGGAGCAGGAGTAGTCCATTCGGCCCTTCGGGCCTGCTCTGCCATTCAAAACAGATCATGGCTGATCATCTAATTCAGTACCCTGTTCCCGCTTTCTCCCCATATCCCTTGATCCCTTTGGCATTAAGAAATATATCAATCTCCTTGAATATATTTAATGACTTGGCCTCCACTGCCTTCTGTGGTAGAGAATTCCACAGGTTTGCCATACTCTGAGTGAAGAAATTTCTCCTCATCTCGGTTCTAAGTGGCATACCCTATATCCTGAGACTGTGACCTCTGGTTCTGGACTCCCCAGCCACCGGGAACATCCTCCCTGCATTTAACCTGTCTAATCCTGTTAGAATTTTAGAGGTTTCTATGAGATCCCTTCTCATACTTCTAAACTCTAGTAAATATAGGCTTAATCGATCCAATCTCTCCTCATACTCCAATCCTGCCATCCCAGGAATCAGCCTAGTAAATCTTTGCACTCAAGGCAAGAACATCCTTCGTTAGATAAGGAGACCAAAACTGCACACAATACTCCAGATGTGATCTCACCAAGACCCTGTATTACTGCAGTAAGACATCCTTGCTCCTGTACTTAAATCCTCTTGCAATGAAGGCCATTCATCTTCCTAACTGTTTGCTGCACCTGAATGCTTGCTTTCAATGACTGGTGTATAAGGACATCCAGGTCTCGCTGCACCTCCCCCTTTCCCAAACTGTCACCATTCAGATAATCTGCCTTTCTGTTTTTACAACTAAAGTGGATAACCTCACATTTATCCACGTTTTCCCACTCACCCAACTTGTCCAAATCACATTGGAGCCTCTTTGCATCCTCCTCACAGCTTACGTTCACCCCCCAGCTTGCAAACCTGGACATGTTACATTTAGTTCCCTTACCCAAGCCATTAATATATATTGTGAATAGCTGGGGCCCAGGCACTGATCCCTGCGGTTCCCCACTAGTCACTGCCTGCCACCCGGAAAACGACCCATTTATTCCAACTCTCTGTTTCCTGTCTGTCAACCAATTCTCAATCCTTGCCAGTATATTACCCACAATCCCATGTGCTTTAATTTTGCACATTAACCTCTTATGTGGGACCTTATCAAAAGCCTTCTAACAATCCAAATACACTACATCCACTGGTTCTCCCTTATCCTACTAGTTACATCCTCAAAAAACTCCAGTAGATTTGTTAAGCATGATTTCCCTTTTGTAAACCCATGCTGACTTTGTCCAATCCCGTTTATGCTTTCCAGGTGTTCTGCTATCACATCCTTTATAATCGACTAGCATTTTCCCCACTCCTGATGTAAGGCTAACTGGTCTGTACTTCCCCGTTTTTTCTGTCCCTCCTTTTTTTAAGTCGTGGGGTTACATCCCTACATCCAGGGAGAAGACTCTGAGGGCGGAATTCCGGACCGGTAAGTATAAAAAAACCTACCTCGGGGATTTGCGGCCTACATCCAGGGAGAAGACTCGGAGGGCGGAGTTCCGGACTGGTAAGTATAAAAAACTTACCTCGGGGATTTGCGGCCTACATCCAGGGAGAAGACTCGGAGGGCGGAGTTCCGGATCGGTAAGTTACCTCGGGTGGAAAACAAAACTGAAAAAGTGATGTCACAGGAAAGCTGTGACCTGATTGGCTGGTAGGGAATCTGCACTGAATTTGAAAATAGAACATTGATTAAAATTGATTAAAACCCTAATTAACTAAGTAATAAGTACAGGAATAAATAAACCGCAGGGAGGAGATTACTGTATTTAACATTTCATATTTATAGCAGAAATCCATCACTAGGGGACATATAGATTAGATTAGATTAGATTAGAGATACAGCACTGAAACAGGCCCTTCGGCTCACTGAGTCTGTGCCGAACATCAACCACCCATTTATACTAATCCTACACTAATCCCATATTCCTACCAAACATCCCCACCTGTCCCTATATTTCCCTACCACCTACCTATACTAGTGACAATTTTTATAATGGCCAATTTACCTATCAACCTGCAAGTCTTTTGGCTTGTGGGAGGAAACCGGAGCACCCGGAGAAAACCCACGCAGACACAGGGAGAACTTGCAAACTCCACACAAGGACTTAATAAGTGTTTAATAATTTATTTTAAATTAATTTATTAATTAGTGTTAGAAATGTCAATTAGAGGGGTAAAGTGCTTCACCTGCGAGATGTGGGAGGTTCGTGATGCTTCCAGCGTTCCGGACGACTACATCTGCAGGAAGTGTACCCAGTTGCAGCTCCTCACAGACCGCATGGATCGGTTGGAGCAGCAATTGGATGCACTTAGGAGCATGCAGGTGGCAGAAAGCGTCATAGACAGGAGTTTTAGAGAAGTGGTTACACCCAAGGTGCAGGCAGATAGATGGGTGACCGCTAGAAGGGGCAGGCAGTCAGTGCAAGAATCTCCTGTGGCTATCCCCCTCTCTAACAAGAATACCGTTTTGGGTACTGTTGGGGGGGATGGCCTATCAGGGGAAAACAACAGCAGCCAGAGCAGTGGCACCACGGCTGGCACTGTTGTTCAGCAGGGAGGGACAAAGTGCAGAAGAGCAATAGTTATAGGGGACTCTATAGTCAGGGGCACAGATAGGTGCTTCTGTGGAAGTGAAAGAAACTCCAGGATGGTATGTTGCCTCCCTGGTGCCAGGGTCAAGGATGTCTCTGAACGGACAGGGGGCATTCTGAAGGGGAAGGGTGAACAGCCAGAGGTTGTGTTACACATCGGTACTAACGACATAGGCAGGAAGAGTGACGAGGTCCTGCAGGGGGAGTTCAAGATGTTAGGTAGAAAGTTAAAAGACAGGACCTCTAGGGTTGTAATCTTGGGATTACTCCCTGTGCCACGTGCCAGTGAGGCTAGAAATAGGAAGATAGTGCAGCTAAACACGTGGCTGAACAGCTGGTGTAGGAGGGAGGTTTCAGATATCTGTATCATTGGGATCTCTTCCGGGACAGGTGGGACCTGTACAAGAAGGACGGGTTGCATCTAAACTGGAGGAGCACAAATATCCTGGCTGCGAGGTTTGCTAACATCACTCGGGAGGGTTTAAACTAGTGTGGCAGGGGATGGGAACCAGAGCAGTAGGACAGCAGGTGAAATAACTCAGGGGGAACTAATAAATAAGGCCAGTAAGACTAAGAGGAAGAACAGACAGGGAAATGTTGCTGAGCACAGCGGGACTGGTGGTCTGAAGTGCATTTGTTTCAATGCGAGAAGTATAACAGGTAAGGCAGATGAATTTAGAGCTTGGATTAGTACTTGGAACTGTGATGTTGTTGCTATTACAGAGACTTGGTTGAGGGAAGGACAGGATTGGCAGCTAAATGGTCCAGGATTTAGAAGCTTCAGGCGGGATAGAGGGAGATGTAAAAGGGGTTGGGGAGTTGCATTACTTGTTAAGGAGAATATCACAGCTGTACTGCGGGAGGACACCTCGGAGGGGTTATGCAGCAAGGCAATATGGGTGGAGCTCAAGAATAGGAAGGGTGCAGTCACGATGTTGGGGGTTTACGACAGGCCTCCCAACAGCCAGCGGGAGGTAGAGGAGCAGATATGCAGACAGATTTTGGAAAGACATAAAAGTAACAGGGTTGTAGTGGTGGGTGATTTTAACTTCCCCTATATTGACTGGGACTCACTTAGTGCTAGGGGCTTGGATGAGGCAGAATTTGTAAGGAGCATCCAGGAGAGCTTCTTGAAACAATAGGTCCAACTAGGGAAGGGGCCGTACTGGACCTGGTATTGGGGAATGAGCCCGGCCAGGTGGTCGAAGTTTCAGTAGGGGAGCATTTCGGGAACAGTGACCATAAGTCTGTAAGTTTTAAAGTACTTGTGGATAAGGATAAGAGTAGTCCTCGGGTGAAGTTGCTAAATTGGGGGAAGGCTAATTATAACAATATTAGGCAGGAACTGAAGAATTTAGATTGGGGGCGGCTGTTTGAGGGTAAATCAACATCTGACATGTGGGAGTCTTTCAAACGTCAGTTGATTAGAATCCAGGACCGGCATGTTCCTGTGAGGAAGAAGGATAAGTTTGGCAAGTTTCATGAACCTTGGATAACGAGGGATATTGTGAGCCTAGTCAAAAAGAAAAAGGAAGCATTCGTAAGGGCTAGAAGACTGGGAACGGACGAAGCCCTTGAGGAATATAAAGAAAGTAGGAAGGAACTTAAGCAAGGAGTCAGGAGGGCTAAAAGGGGTCACAAAATGTCATTGGCAAACAGGATTAAGGAGAATCCCAAGGCTTTTTATACGTATATAAAGAGCAAGAGGGTAACCAGGGAAAGGATTGGCCCACTCAAGGACAGAGGAGGGAATCTATGTGTGGAGCCAGAGGAAATAGGTGAGGTACTAAATGAGTACTTTGCATGAGTATTCACCAAAGAGAAGGACTTGGTGGATGATGAATCCAGGGAAGGGAGTGTAGATAGTCTGAGTCATGTCGTTATCAAAAAAGGAGGAGGTGTTGGGCGTCTTGCAAAGCATTAAGGTAGATAAGTCCCCAATGCCTGATGGGATCTACCCCAGAATACTGAGGGAGGCAAGGGAAGAAATTGCTGGGGCCTTGACAGAAATCTTTGTATCCTGGCTACAAGTGAGGTCCCAGAGGACTGGAGAATAGCCAATGTTGTTCCTTTGTTTAAGAAGGGTAGCAAGGATAATCCAGGAAATTATAGGCCAGTGAGCCTTACGTCAGTGGTAGGGAAATTATTAGAGAGGATTCTTCAGGACAGGATTTACTCCCATTTGGAAACAAATTAACTTATTAGCGAGAGGCAGCATGATTTTGTGAAGGGGAGGTCGTGTCTCACGAATTTGATTGAGTTTTTTGAGGAAGTGATGAAGGTGATTGATGAAGGAAGGGCAGTGGATGTTGTCTATATGGACTCCAGTAAAGCCTTTGACAAGGTCCCTCATGGCAGACTGGTACAAAAGGTGAAGTCACACGGGATCAGAGGTGAGCTGGCAAGATGGATACAGAACAGGTTCAGTCATAGAAGACAGAGGGTAGCAGTGGAAGGGTGCTTTTCTGAATGGAGGGCTGTGACTAGTGGTATTCCGCAGGGATCAGTGCTGGGATCTTTGCTCTTTGTAGTATATATAAATGATTTGGAGGAAAATGTAGCTGGTCTGATTAGTACGTTTGCGGACGACGCAAAGGTTGGTGGAGTTGCAGATAGTGATGAGGATTGTCAGAGGATACAGCAGGATATAGATCGGTTGGAGACTTGGGCGGAGAAATGGCAGATGGCGTTTAATCCGGACAAGTGTGAGGTAATGCATTTTGGAAGACCTAATACAGGTGGGAAGTATACAGTAAATGGCAGAACCCTTAGGAGTATTGACAGGCAGAGAGATCTGGGCGTACAGGTCCACAGGTCACTGAAAGTGGCAACAAATGTGGATAAGTTAGTCAAGAAGGCATACGGCATGCTTGCCTTCATTGGTGGGGGCATAAAGTATAAAAATTGGCAAGTCATGCTGCATCTGTACAGAACCTTAGTTAGGCCACACTTAGAATATTGCATGCAATTCTTGTCGCCACACTACCAGAAGGATGTGGAGGCTTTGGAGAAGGGATGAAAGAGATTTACCAGGATGTTGCCTGGTCTGGAAGGCATTAGCTATGAGGAGAGGTTGGATAAACTCGGATTGTTTTCACTGGAACGACGGAGGTGGAGGGGCGACATGATAGAGGTTTACAAAGTTATGAGTGGCATGGACAGAGTGGATAGTCAGAAGCTTTTTCCCAGGGTGAAAGAGTCAGTTAGTAGGCGACATAGGTTTAAGGTGCGAGGGGCAAAGTTTAGAGGGGATGTGCGAAGCAGGTTCTTTACACAGTGGGTGGTGAGTGCCTGGAACTTGCTGCCAGGGGAGGTGGTAGAAGCAGGTACGATAGCGACGTTTAAGAGGCATCTTGACAAATACATGAATAGGATGGGAATAGAGGGATACGGTCCCCGGAAGTGCAGAAGGTTTTAGTTTAGACAGGCATCAAGATCGGCGCAGGTTTGGATGGCCGAATGGGCCTGTTCCTGTGCTGTACTGTTCTTTGTTCTTCGTACATTTGCTACCCTCCAATCTGTAGGAACGGCTCCAGAGTCTATAGAATTTTGGAAGATGACCAATGCATCCACTATTTCCAGGGCCACTTCCTTTAGTACTCTAGGATGTAGATCATCAGGCCCTGGGGATTTAAGAAGGGAGGTAGAGAGAAAACAGGGAATTACAGACCTGTTAGCCTTACATCAGTCACTGTGAAAATGCTGGAATCTATTCTAAAGGATTTGATTAGTGGACACTTGGATAATAATGATCTGATTGGGCATAGTCAACATGGATTTATGAAGGGAAATCATGTGTGACGAACAGGTTCGAGTTTTTTGAGGATGTTACTAACAGAATTTATTGAGGGGAGTCGGTGAATGTGGTATACTTGGATTTTCAGAATGCTTTTTATAAAGTCCCCCACAGGAGATTGGTTAGCAAAATTAAAGCAAATGGGATAGGAGGTAACATACCGGCATGGATTAAGGATTGGTTAACAGGCAGAAGCAGAGAGTTGGAATAAATGAGTCATTCTCGTATTGGCAGGCTGTGACTAGTGGGGTACTGCAGGGATCAGTGCTTGGGCCCCAGCTGTTCACAATATATATCAATGATTTGGATGTGGGGCCAAATGTAGTATTTCCAAGTTTGTGGATGACACAAAACTAGGTGGGAATGTGTGTTGTGGGGAAGATGCAAAGCAGCTTCAAGGGGATTTGGACACAGTAGCGGGAAAGAACATGGCAGATGGAATATAATGTGGAAAAATGTGAAGTTATCCATTATGGTAGGAGGAATAGATGTTCAGAGTATTTGTTAAATGGTAAGAGATTAGAAATTTTAGATGTATAAAAGAACATGGGTGTCCTTGTCAATAAATTATTGAAGCCTAACATGCAGGTGCAACAAGCAATTAGGAAAGCTTAAGGGATGTTATCCTTTATCGCAAGAGGATTTGAGTACCGGAGTAGTGAAGCCTTACTTCAATTTAACCTTGATTAGACCGCACTTGGAGTACTGTGTGCAGTTTTAGTCCCGTTACCTTAGGAAGGATATTATTGCCATAGAGGGAGTGGAACAAAGGTTCACCAGACTTGTTCCCGGGAAGGTGGGACTGTCCTACTAAGAGATTGGGGAAACTGGGCCTGTATTGTCTAGAGTTTTGAAGAATGTGAGTTGAACTCATTGAAACATACTAAATACTTAAAGGGATAGATAGGGTAGATGCAGGGCAAGATATTTCCCCTGGTTGGGGAGTCTAGAACCAGGGGACACAATTTCAAAATAAGGGGGAAGCCACTTAGGACAGAGATGAGGAGTCATTTCTTTACTCAGAGGGTTATGAATCTTTGGAATTCTCTACCCCAGAGGACTGTGGAAGCTTAGTCAATGAGTATGTTTAAAGTAGAGATTGACAGATTTCTAAATACCAATGACATAAGGGGATATGAAGATATTGTGGGAAAAAGGCATTGAAGTGGATGATCAGCCATGATCATATTGAATGGCAGGGCAAGCTCGATGGACTGAATGGCCTACTCCTGCTCCTATGTTCCTACACGGGAAACATTTTAATCTTAAAATATTAACAGAACATGAAGACATATACATCAAACTCTGAATCTCAACAGAACACTCCTATTTGACTGTTACTTCCACCCCAAGAATTTTCCTATACGTTATAGGATCTTGGCGGTTTGTTCTCTTCTCCTGGGACCAATGCAAAGTGTATCACAGCTCTTAGGAATTCTCTTTGATTTCCTTAGTTTCTCAGATGTCTTCTGAGGTATGAGATGACCTCCCAAATCTGGATTTCCCAGTTTGAGCACGGGCCTGCCACAAAACAAACACCCCCGATTCCTGATGGCTTCTTTGCTTCCGAGTCCAACTTATTTGCAAAAGCCAACTTGCTATTCCAAAAGTCAATTGCTTGTCTAATAGCCAACTGACTGTGTCAGCAAGCACACAGATCAAAAAACCAACAGATAACCCTGTATCATCTATCTCCATAGCAATGTGGGATGTCCCAGATCGCAATTTAAACTAATTATTTCTAACTCCAAATCTTCTTTGTTCTGGGAAATCATATGAATAATTTAAACCACTAAATGAGGCAGCTTCAGATACACCATCTCCATCAAGGAGTTCAGAGAGGTTCCCATTACGTAGAGTCTTCACGCATCCAATTATGACCTTACTAAATAAACAGGGACCACGCTTTGATTTTTAACCACCCTAGGTTTGTTTGCCAGCTTCTCAAAACAGGTGTTTTCATTTGTCTTCCGTTAAAAATAAATTTGATTCCTAAATTAAGAGTTACCTCTAGGAAATTAATATAAACCATGAACCAGGTGATTGCAACAAGTGGAACAAGTTTAGAGGAAATCTAATGCTCAGAATAAATTATACAGGATGCTGATTTATGCATGCTGGACGTACCTACGTGATCCCAGAATCAACATATCAACAGAGCTCTGCATTCCTGCCATTTCTAATTGTGAATGGTGGTGGACAGTTAAACAATGACAGGAGGAATGGCTCCATGAACATTCCCATCTTCACTGATGTTGGAGCACAGCATGCAAGTACAAAAGACAAGTCTGAAGTGTTTGCAACCATCGTGAGCCAGAAGTGCTGATTGAATGATCCATCGTGGATTCCTCCTGAGGTCCCTAACATCACAGAAGCCAGTCTTCAGGCAAATCGATTCACTCCATGAAATATCAAGAAACAACTGAGCAAACTGGATACAGCAAATTCTGTGGAGCCCCAACAACATCCCAGCTGCACTGCTGAACACTTGTGCTTCAGAAATAGCCATGCCTCTAGCCAAGCTGTCCAGTACAACTACAAATTTGCAATCTAGCTGACAAAATGGAAAATTGCCCAGTTATGGCCTGACACAAAAAGAAGAACGACTCCAATTCAGCCAATTACCATGGGCAAAAGAATTGAATTCCAGAGGTGAGATGACAGAGACTGCCCTCGACATCAAGGCAGTATTTGACTGAGTGTGGTATCAAGGAGCCCTAGTTAAATTGAAGTTAATGGGAATTGGGGTGAAAACTCTCCACTGGTTGCAGTCATACCTAATACAAAGGAAGATAGTTGCTGTATGACATTCATCTCAGCCTGAGGACATTGCTGCAACAGTTCCTCAGGGTAGTGTCCTAGGCCCAATCATCTTCAGTTCCGTCATCAATGACCTTCCCTCTAACATAAGGTCAGAAATGGGATGTTTGCTAATGATTGTGCAGTATTTGATTTCATTTGCAACTCCTCAGATAACAATGTAGTCTGTGCCTGCATGCAATGAGACCTGGACAACATCTAGGCTCGGGCTGACATTTGATAAGTAATATTAGGGCCTCACAAGGGTCAGGCGATGACTATCTCCAATAGGAGTGAATCTAACAATCTCCCATTGACATTCAACAGAATACCATTGCCAAATCTCCCACCATCAACATCCTGGAGTGGTCACCCTTGACCAGAATCTTAACTGAACCAGCCATATAAATGAGAAAGTCAGATGTTGGGTATTCTGTGGTGAGTGGCTCACCTCCTGACTCCCCAAAGCCTTTCTGTCTTCTACAATGCTCAAATCAGGAGTGTTATGGAATACTCTTCACTTCCCTGGATGAGTGCAACACCAACATCACCTAAGAAGCTCAACACCATCCGGAACAAAGCTTGATCTGCACCTCATCCATAACTGTAAACATTCATTCCCTCCACCACTGGCGCACTGTAGCTGCAGTGAGTACCATCTACAAGATGCACTGCAGCAACTCACCAAGGCTTCTTCGAGAGAATGGTAGCATAGTGGTTGTTACTGAACTTGTAATTCAGATGCTTGGACAAATGATCTGCTGACATGAATCCCACCATAGCATCAGAGCATTTAAACTCAGTTAATGAATAAAATCTGGCGTAAAAAAGCTACTATCAATAATGGTGACCATATAACTACTGGATTGTCATAAATCTGGTTCACTAATGTCCTTTAGGGAAGGGAATTTGTCATCCTTACCTTGTTTGGCCTATGCGTAACTCCACACCCCAGCGATATAGTTGACTCTTAACTCTGAAATGGCCTAGCAAGTGTTACGACTGAGGCGGGAGGAGTGTACTGTTTATTCTAGTTCCACTTCTACACAGGTCACAACATATATTTAAATTTTCCCACTTACAGTCAATCATTTACTCTGTTTTTCCAGAATAAAACACACCAACCAGGTTTCTTTAATAACGAACAAATTATTAGTTTATTATAAAAACAAGTCTTAACCAATAATGAAGTAAAACATACAAACACAAATTGATTTATTAAAGCCCTTTATTTATCTTAGCCTCACACACACACACACACACACACACACACACACACACACACACATACCGGTTAGCAGAAGAAAACAGATTTTTTTTTATAGCGCTGTGAATGAATCTGACACTGGAGTGCAGGATTTCTTTTCGAGAGAGAGAGAGAGCTGGGTCTTCTTTGGCAGGCAAAAACCAACTGTATATTTTACAATTCAAAGTGAAACTAAAAACATTCCAGAAGTCAAGCCTCCTGACATCTATAAATCTTGACCTTTAATTTCTTTGTAAACATCTCCCCAAGTCAAAAACAACCCCTGCTGGGTGATTATCCACAGACAGGTGCCTTCCAGTAAGACTTGTTGACAAGCCAAATCCAGGAACCTTCTGGTGACTTCTTTTAAATAAAACATGAAGTTCAGCATCTCTTCAAGATTCCAGATGAATCAATGTCCATAATACAACTATAAATCCTTAAAACATATTTTACAAAGGAAATAGAAGCACTCTCTCATAACACAAGCCACTCAGTTAAGGGAAATTAGGGATAGTTAGTAAATGCTAGCCTTGTCAGTGACACCCACATCCCATGAATTAAAAAAGAACCTCCTAAACCCACAATCTCTACCTCCTAGAAGGTCAATGGCAGAAGGCATATGGAATTTCCTATCTGAGTCACACCATCCTAATTTGGAAATATATTATTTGCTGAACATCTCCGCTCAGTCTGAAAACATGACCCAAGCTTCTGGCTGCTTGCCATTTCAACACCCCCACCCCCACCACCCACCCCCACCCCCCCCCCCCCCACCCCACCCCCTCCCCTCCCCCTGCTCTCATTCCCATATCTCTATCCTTGGCCTGCTGCAGTGTTCCAGTGAACATCAGTGCAAGTTCTAGGAACAACACCTCATTTACCCTTTAGGCATGCTGCAGCCTACCGGACTGAACATTGAGTTCAATAATTTCAGAGCATGACTGGCCCCTTTTTTATTTTTATATTTATTTTATTTATTTGTTTATTTTTAAAATTTTTATTTTATTTTGTTTCATTTTTTTTTACCATGTGCCTGCCCACTGTTTTTTCACGTTTGTGCTTTTGGCTAGGGCTGTTCATTATTCGGTCATTTAACACCCTCTATGCACTAATGCTTTGTCTTTCACCACACCATTAGCACACTCTCTTTGCCTTTGCCCCATGACCTCCTCATCAGTTAATCTCTCTGACCCTCTGTCCTATCAACACCTTCCTTTTGTTCTCTTTTCCCCCACCCCGCTTTATTGACTTAAAACCTATTACATTTCTAACCTTTGCCAGTTCTGATGAAAGATCACTGACCTGAAACGTTAACTCTGCTTCTCTCTCCACAGATGCTGCCAGACCTGCTGAGTATTTCCAGCACTTTCTGTTTTTAATTCAGATTTCCAGCATCCGCTGTATTTTGTTTTTGTTATATAATTGTTCTTTCATCGTTGCTGGGTCAAAATCCTGAAACACTCTATCCGACAGCACAGTGTCAGTACCACATCAGATTGTCCTTGCAGACAGCAGTAGTTCAAGAAGGTGGCTCCATACCATCTTCTCAATTAGAGATGGGCAATAAATACTAACCCTGCCAACAATGCCCACAGCCCAAGATTGAATAAACAATTAAGTAAAAGATGAATTCATGTCCCAGTCACTCCCAAATGAAGTTAATTTCACACTTTATTGGTATCTTGATGTCTAAAACATTTGTATCTACTAACTACCATGAGTAACCTTACATTCACATGAAGCAGTTTCATGACAAGAAAAATCTGTAAGTGAGAGAAGATGGTTTACAAAATGGGTTTTAAAAGTACATAACTTAAAGATGAACCACAATTGTGTTGTAATTGCCTCAGGTACATTGAAGGAATCAGTGCATATCTATTCTGACTCTTGAGTCAGCCGATGAAACTCAATAGGAAAATAGGTCTTTTTGAGTTTGCAAAAACAAGGGAAATTGGGCAAACTATTTTAGAACGTTAGATTATTAAATGTCAGTTGATTTGTTTTTGCTTCCTTTTTGGGAACTAAATCAAATAAATACTTAATTTTAAAATTGAAAGATCTTGTTAAAATTGGTCAAAATTAATCTGTTGAAACTGGTCTGTTCAGCTTTTCTCATTTCAAGAAAAGACCTTTCTACCACATACAGTATTTGGAACACTACATCCTGTCATTTTTGAAACTGAAATAGGTTATTCATTTCTTTCACCTTTTGTGTATTACATTATATTGAATTTTTAAACCTGTCATATACAGTAAATCATTTCTGATCCAGTGGTACTTGAATGGTCATTTCTTGTTTTTAATGCAATTTTTCCTCCAAATCCATAAGATTAAGAATTGTGGAATATTGATCCTGAAAAACCTTCTGCAATTTCAACCAGTGTACAAGATTTAGTAGAATCATGTCACCTTACTGGAAACAAGTGAGTCCAGGAATAATGGAAAAGAAAAGCAAATGCTGAAAAGCTAGGGGATATAACAACAAACATGAATTTATACAACACCTTAAAGGTCAAAAATATCCCAAGATGCTTCACAGAGCAGAAATGGATGGCTACCAGCACTGGTTAGAAAGGTCAAAAAGAAACATTTTATGGGGCTTTTAAAGCTGGAGAGAGAATTTGCTTGGCATAATGGTTTAGGGGCAGTTCAAAGAGTAGGATTAAGATGGCCAAAGGCACTGCCATCAATGGTGGAGTGGATGCACATGAACCTGGAATCAGAAGATTGAAGACTGAGACAGGGTTGATGGAAGCTGCAGAAGAAAACAAGATAAGGCCATAAAGGATTTTGAGTTAGCTGCTTCAGGAAATACAAAAAACAATGGCGTTAAGTGGGGCAAGATACAGGCAGTGAAATTCTGGTTGATTTGCAGTTTGTGTATGACGATTTTCGGGAGACTGACGAGGACGATGTTGGAGAAGTCAAAATCAACTGGAACTAAAGTGTGATTGAGAGCCCTGGGAGTGAGATGGAGGTAGAAGAAAGTTATGTTGCAGGTTTGGAAATTAGCAGGCTAGGTGAACAGACCACATAGTTAGCGAGTTGGCCCAGAACTGAACATGGCACAGAGGTTCTAAGCTGTATGGTTTAGCCTGATCAGCAGCTGATGAAGTCAGGGACAAGATCTGTAAATAGGTTGGGAGGTAGGAGACAGAGTATGGATAAAAGAAATAGTCTTTGATTGGTGGGGTGTGACAAGTGATGACCAGGGATCTGGACTGGAGCCTCAACTTTTCAGCCTTACTATCAATCACTTAGTTGAAAGAATAGAAAGTTATATAACCAAGCTTGGAGACGACATTAAGTTAGGGGGGACAGTAAGTTGTGTGGATGGGAGCAGGAAATTGCAAAGGGACACAGGCAAGTGAGTGGACAAAACCATGGCAGATGGAGTTCAATGTGAGAATTGTGAGGTTGTTCACTTTGGATCTGACAAAGACAACTGGAATTCTTTTTTATGGTGAGGCACTAGGAGCTGTGGAGAAGCAATCGGATTTAAGGGTGCGAGTGCACAAATCACTAAAAACTAGTGCAGAGGTACAAAAATAAATCCAAAAAACTAAAGAAATTCTGGCCTTTATTTCAATGGGGTTGGAATTCAATTATGAGGAAGTGATGCTGTAAGGGGTTCTGTTCCCGTACCCCCTTACTGCAGTTCTTGGACTTTAGGAATTACAAGAACAAAATTGCATATGATGCAGGGTTTGGCTTAACCATGAATTGTTGTTTTATTTAATACAATAATATCCCTAATACAAACACCTCTATGGTTAGTTGAAACAGAAATAAAACAAAACTGTCCTCACTACAAAGCCTCCTGCAGTAACTTAAAATTGACACCCCAATTCCCAGCTGAAACCTTCAGCGATTTGACTGCTGTTCCCAGTTACCCAAAACAAAGTCACTATGACTGGCTCGTTACTTCCCAGTTACCCAAAACAAAGTCACTACGACTTGGCTCAAACTTACAAATTTCAGGCAAAAACACCACGCTTTTGTCCCAAAACCCTGAGACCAATATCACTACGAATTGGCTGAACACAAATACGGGCAAAAACACTACGCTTTTGTCCCAATCCCTCAGACCAACATCACTACGATTTGGCTGAAAACACTTACAATCACTCATACAGCCGGTCAGTCCTGGTGTTGATTGTAGGTCCTGAGTCAAGATGACCAACATTGACCCTTCTTCCGACTGCAGCCCCAGTACAAACCCCTTCAAGATTTAACTGAAAAACTTACATTCATCCACACGGTTGGTCATTACCAATGTTGATTGTCGGCCTGAACCTGAGATGACCAGTCCCCGTCCTTCTTCACATAACTGCAGCGCCAAACCCTTCGATCTTGTCCTTTTTATGATGATCCTTATTGAAAAATCATGAACACATCTCCTGAAGTCATCCTGCTGGATGGTCAGCACTTAGCACCTTTTAAGCTCTTTCCTCTGTTACCTGCCTGGTCCAGACAGATCCATTTAGTGCTGATATTATTTCCATGAACTCCACCAAGGTGAGGTAGACCAGGCTCCAGAGCTGATATACACGATAAAGGTTTCTTTCCTGTCTTGACAGGAGTGAATGCTGTGGTCTGGGGCTGGTTAGTTCTAACAATGGCCTCCCCAATTACTTAATATGATGGCAGTTATCCTGTGTCACTGTTACGATAATGTCCCAAATTCCAGTCCTTTAACAGTATCAGTTCTGTTGTAATGTTGGAATGTTTGAAATTGACCCATCGAATGCAACCTGCCTCTGTGTGCTTTGTGTTGAGGTTTGGCTCTCATTCACAGTACTATTGTCCTTGGGGGTTGGGATTCCATCCCCCTGCTCCACAAAGTCCAGTGTTAAAGTCCAGTTGGTGGCAGGGGCGGTGGGGGGAAGGAATTCCGATCCTACAATGACTTAGTTGTATAGAAATGCGGTCAGACCTTATCTGGAGTACTGTGGTCAGGTTTGGACAACAAATATCAGGAAAGATATATTGGTCTTAGAGGGTAGAGTGCAGATTTACCAGAATGATATGAGGGCTTAAATAATGATGATAAGTGGCATAAATTTGGCTTGTATTCCCTTGAGTTTAGAAGGTTGGATAATTTAATAATGGGGTTTAAAATGATAAAAGCATTTGATAGGATAGATTCAGAGAAACTATTTCCTCTAGTGGGGGAATTCAGAACAAGAGGGATAATTTTAAGATCAGAGCTAAGCCCTGTCGGAGTGAAATTAGGAAACATTTTTTCCACACAAAAGGAGGTAGAAATCTGGTGCTCTCCCCCAAATTGTTGTGAATGCTACATCAATTGAAAATGTTCAAGACTGAGATCAATAGATATGAAGGGGTACGGAGCAAAGCCAAGTAAATGGAGTTGAGGTACAGATCAGCCATGACCTTACAGGCAGAACAGGCTTGAAGAGCTGAATGACCTTTTCCTATTCCTATAATCCTGGAGCTTTTGTCAGCATACATTCCATTGAAATCAAACAAACAGTCTGAAAACATGATGTGATCAAGGTTATTGATGAAAAGATAGGCCTGGGGGCTATCAGTATACATACGGAAACTGAGTTTATGCCTGTGGATAATACTGGAAAGAGGCAACATGTAAACAGGAAAAAGGAGGGAACTTTGGAGTACAGTGGAGTGCCATATGGGGGTAGGAGGAAAAGCTATTGTTGGAGATAGCCTAGCTAGTTTGGGACAAATCGAAGTTTAATGATGGGAGGATGGTCCCACAGAAATGCTTATGAAGTAGAGGGGGTGGAGAGGTTGACTGTAAGGATCCGTGGAGAAATCAAGGAGGGATGGCATGGTTTCAATCACACAGGATATTATTTGACTTTGACCACTGCATTCAGTGAGGTGGTAGTTAGATCTAAACAGAAATGTGGGAGGGATGGATCCGCATAGCATTAACATGTTTATGATATTAGAGAGGAAAGGGAGGTTAGATATACCAATTGAATTTATGCTGCCAAAATTCAAGAATCATAGTCCTTTCAAAGAGCCGGCACAGCCATGATGGGCCGAATAGCTTCCTTCTGTCTCATTTTTATAATTCTATGAGCTGGGGGTGGTGGTTGGAAGAATCAAGGGTGGGCTTTTTGAGATGGGGTGACTGGGGATGGTAGTTTTGAAGCAGAATGAGTTTTCAAGGCCCGTGCCAAATGATGTCAGTGAATATTGGAGCATAAAAGGGTAGTTGAGTGGCCAGAAGCTGAGTGTGGATCGACTCAAATGAGTAGGAGCTGGGTCTTATAGCTATTATCAGTTTGGTGAGGAAGGAGATGAAATGGAATAATATGAAGCTGGGGTAAGAGAATGACAGTGGCATCTAAAGTAAGGTGGTGACTGAGGCAAATGTGAATAGTTGCAATAGAGCAAAACTGATAAGCTCCTTGCACTTGAGGTGTGGGAGAAGGAGGTTCTTTGCTTCTTAGTCAGAAAGTCCTTACCTATCAGGATGATTCAGGAGTTGCAGGATAATCTGGCTGTAGAGCAATGGTACAGTATTGCTTGAGATAGTGGAGCCAGATCTAGTGGTGGACAACTAGGCCACTCCATGCAGAAAGTGCTCCTGAATCTATGCCCCTTACAGTTGGGGCAGAGGTGGAATTGTACTGGAGGAGCAGCAGGGATGGGAGACTGTAACTGCTGGTGGGGATTAAATGCAGAGCATAATGGAACTGTTTATCAGGTTGTTCAGTAGGCGGAGGGCCAGTGAAGGTGGAATTAAGAGTTGGAGGGTGTACTGGTGAAGAAGGTGGGTGAAATAAACTTCCAGGAATACAAGGAGAGGTTAGTGAGGTCAGAGTTGGTGAAGGAGATAAGCAAGTGATTCAAGATGGTCTTGTCAATGATCAAGGCCTAAGAAGTGATAACACCTCACAAGTACAAAGTTAATGGGTGGTCTTTGGTGTGGATGGGACAGATCATATATACAGTGAGAATGAGTAAGCATTGAAATAGATAGATGAGGAGTTGCTAAGCATGAGAAAGAAGGCAAAACAAGTAAAGCAATCACCCAATGTTTGAGAGGATGGTAGACTTTAGAAACTTTTAAGGAACGAGGGAAGAGAGAGATGAATATTAAGTGCTTGAATGAAGAAAAGATGCCAATGGAATAAGCAAAGAGATCAAGTTAGGATCTATAATGAGGACCTTATTGCCATAATGACAATTTGGAGGGGGGATGGGTGAAACATTTAATGGGGTGGGACAGCTTCAGTGAGGCAGAAAGAATACTATCTATAGTTTTCTGCTGGATTCATATGATCACTACCGATCTTCTTTGGAATGTGCATGTAATTAGTGAACATTTGAAAATGTATAGGCGAATGATTGATATTAAAGGCAAGTCATGTGTGGCAAATTTAATACTTTTTTTGGAAGAAGTGACCAATTGGATAGTTAAAGGGAATGTAACAGTACTGCTCTGCTATTGTAAATGCATTTTATTATTAGTTAGTCTAACGTTCATGTAGGACAAACTTTAAGCAACAATAATTCAAAATCTAGAACAAAGCACTGCTCTTGATTGGCACTTCAATCACCAGCCTAAAAATCCACCCCCAGTATACCATGGCTCTAGTGTGTGCTATCTACAGGATGCTGCATTCTACACCAGCATTGACCACACCATTGGTCTACACAATGCTCAGTATAACCTATTCTCACTCAGTCCAATGGCCTTAGACACCACCTCCCTGACTTGCATTATTAATAATTGCCTCACGCTGACCAGATGCTTAGAGTATAATGAACAATCACTCCCAAATCTATTTCCTTCAGTATCTGTCAATGGAGTCAGAGGACCCTTTCATGTTATGCACATATTTATTCTCACCTATTTCTATATTCAATATCCTACATTCATCCACATTGAAACATATCTGCCATATCTCAACACTGACCCTTCCATTTCTATTGTTTCTCTAGAGTTAATGAATTAAAATAATTCTCACTTACTTGGCTAGTCTTGTAGATTCATGCCCACTCTGTTTTAACATTAAATTCTGGTTCAAGGCAAACTCCTTTGCTGCCTTTTAACAGTGTTGACTTCTCCCAGCTACATTTCCATTATTTGTAATCATCTTTCATTCACTCCATTGTCTCAGGCAGCATTCTATAGAATAACTGTTTGTGGACCTATAGATGTGACAGGTGTACACAACTGAGGGGCAGAATGGCCTACTCCTGCTCCTATTTCTTATGTTCTTATGTAACACTAATTTTTTTTTATAACAAATTATGTATCTACATGCCCACATGTAAATATGGATCCTTTGTATTATGACAAGCTCTGAAAACTGATGGATGATCCCTGTCAGTGTGTAATTTCTCATTATTGATTACACTGCTAGGGTTTTATACCTTTTCAAGCTAATAATCTAAACTACAAAATGCTCTGCATTCTCCTGATAATGAGTCATTCTTCAAATAAGCAAACATGTCAGAGTCTTTGCAGATTTCTGTCAACGGCCCTTAGTCACTACTGAGCTGGTATATGATCCTGAAACACCAATTAAAAACGATTAGTTTGATATGATGGGACTGGACATAGTTATGCACTAGAAATGCCATACATATTTGCTGCTACTCCAAATCATTTCTGAACATCTGATCAAACATCTGAGGATTTATTTCAGTTTCAACAGAGGCAGATACCAGACTGGGATCTTTCAAGTGATCGCACATGTCTGTTCAGTCAAAGGCTGAATGCAATGATGAAAGTGTCTCAATTTTGCAAATGTTGAATACTTTACTTCTGGTCCAGCAACAAAAGATCAGTGTGAAGCTGATGCTTTTCAAGGCATACTATTCACACATTAAAAAAGTAGATGTAATAAAAGAACCAGCAAAAGGCCACCAGGCAGCCTTAAATATATAATGAATTCAAAATTCTCACCTCAGACAATTCAAATCCCAACAATGCATAAGATTATAACAGTTGTATCGGAACATTCTGAAAACAATTAGCGAATTCAGATGAACAAATGTCAATGCAAGTGCAGAGGCAATACAGAGACTATGGGCTAAATTTTACAGAAGAAGATCAAGTCTAGCCGCCTGGGAAGCATTTTGCCGGCAGTCGGCAATTAACAGGCCGCTGCTAGACCTCCATCAAATTGAGCACGGAGGCCCGCACCTCAGAGCTGCCAGCCCAATCAGACTGCTTAGCAGTTCAGCAGCTTTGGCAGAGCCACTGCTAGCGATGGCCACTGCTGAGGTTGCATTATGAAGGAAAGGGTGCATCAATGCCAAGACACCCTCAAAGACTGGTGATTTTTTTTCGGGAAGTCAGGGCCAGGCAGGCAGGCCCCGGCGATCGTGGGAAGGGGGTTGTTCCGGCGGTGGGTGCTTAGGCACAGGGGCTGTCATTGCCATTAAAGACCCCCTCCATAGGCCATGGAATGACCATTGAGGAGGGCACCCACCAGGAACCCGCTGGGAGGCTGCCAGGGTTTATCAAGTGGCCTCCACACATGGCAGCCTTTCCTCCCGATGCCAGTAAAATGCTTGTGGGGGTGGGAGGTGACCTTAATTGTGCAATTACTTGCCTCAATTGGTTGCCCAGTGTGTGGCAACACTTCTGCAGTTCCCAGCGATGGCAATATGCCATGGTGGCGGGAAGACACGGGCTCCTCTCCCGATGCCATCCCTCTCTATATTTCCAGCTCTCTTGCCTCCCAGCTCGCCTTCAAAAGGTTGGGGAAATTCAGCCCTATAGATCAAATTCCGATCACAATTGTACAGTTTGTGGCCAAAGTGTGCTTTATCAGCAGCATGCACTTAGATGCTGATGCTGAACAGCTTATGGAAGCGTAAACAAACTTTGGGAAAACTTAAAAAGTATGTTAAAACTAAAATACCTATAAATAGAAACACCAACACCCAACTGTAGAGCACCATAGTGCATTTGTTCTAATGTAATAAATATGTACTGAAAAAGTTTGGAGAAATATTTTCATAACTCTACAAAAAATGTACACAAAGTTTGGAGTTAATGCAAAACAGCCTTTGATTTATACCTCTACTTTATCAGATGATCTGACAATGGTGCAACCGGAAACAACTGTAACAACAACAGACGATTTTACAAATTTGATGTTGATGTTTGCTGTTAAAGATGTGGAGAAATTGTACTGGGTCTAAAATCTCCAGAACCTTGTCAGACTATCTTTGCCATAAAACCCAGTATCCTATTCTTTTTTTTTAAATAGTCTTTTCCGCATGAGGTGCTGCTTTTAAGGACTTGTGAACTCAAGGTCCCAACTCCCTCTGCTCTTCCATAGCATCTAGCTTCCCCCATTCAAAATTTAGGAACATAGGAAGATAGGAACAGGAATAGGCCATTCAGCCCCTCGAGCCTGTCCCGCCATTCAATGAGATCATAGCTGATCCGCGGCCTAACTCCATATACCTGCCTTTGGCCCATATCCCTTAATATCTTTGCTTAACAAAAATCTATCTATCTCAGATTTAAAATTAACAACTGTTCTAGCTTCAACTGCTGTTTGTGGGAGAGAGTTCCAAACCTCTACCACCCTTTGCGTGAAGAAGTACTTCCTAATATCTCTCCTGAATGGTCTGGTCCTAATTTTTAGACTATGCCCCCTAGTTTTAGAATCTCCAACCAGTGGAAATAGTTTATCTTTATCTAGCCAATCAGATCACCCCTTAACCTTCTAAATTCTAGTGAAAACAGGCCTAATTTGTGTAATCTCTCCTCGTAACTTAACCCCTGTAGTCCATGTATGATTCTTGTAAACCTACGTTGCACTCCCTCCAAGGCCAATATATCTTTCCTCAGGTGTGGTGCCCAGAACTGCTCACAGTAGTCCAAGTGGGGTCTAACCAGGGTTTTGTACAGCTGCAGCATAACCTCTGTGCCTTTATACTCCAATCCTCTAGATATAAAGGCTAGCATTCCATTAGCCTTTTTGATTATTTTCTGCACTTGGTCGTGGCATTTTAAAGATCTATGCACCTGAACCCCCAAGTTTCTTTGGATATCCACTGGACTTAACCTCTTCCCATTTAGAAAGTACCCTGCTCTATCCTTTTTTGTTTCAAAATGGATAATCTCACACTTGCCCGCATTGAAATCCATCAGCCACAGTTTTGCCCACTCACCTAGTCTGTCAATATCTCTTTGCAATTTTATGCTATTATCTAGACTGTCTACAATGCCGCCTAACTTTGTATCATCAGCAAATTTGGATATATGACTTACTATGCCATCATCCAAGTTGTTAATGAATAATGTGAATAATTGAGGCCCCAACACAGATCCCTGCGGGACACCACTAGTCACATCCTGCCAATCGGAGTACTTACCCATTATCCCCACTCTCTGTCGCCGACCACTCAACCAACTTCCTAACCATGTCAATAATTTGCCCTCAATTCCATGGGCTTCTACCTTAGTTAACAGTCTCTTATGTGGGACTTTATCAAATGCCTTCTGGAAGTCCATATAAATAACATCCATAGACATTCCCCTGTCCACTACCTTAGTCACCTCTTCAAAAAATTCAATGAGATTTGTCAGGCATAACCTTCCCGTCATGAATCCATGCTGGCTGTCCCTGATTAACTGAAATTTTTCTAGGTGTTCAGTCACCCTATCCTTGATTATAGACTCCAGCAACTTGTCCACCACTGATGTCAGGCCAACTGGTCTGTAATTTCCTTGGTTCCCCCTTTCACCCTTCTTAAAAAGTGAAGTGACATGTGCACTTCAGGGACCACTCCTGAATCTAGGGAACTCTGAAAGACTATAGTTAGGGCATGTACAATGTGCTCCCCTATTTCCTTTAAGACCCTCAGATGGAAACAGTCAGGTCCTGGGGATTTCTCACTCTTTAGTTCCATTAATTTCCTTGTTACTGATGTTTTACTTACGTTAATTGTATTAAGTCCCTGTCCCTTATCGGCTATTCATTTTTTCGGGACTTCTGGCAAGTTATCCTCCTTTTCAACCGTAAATACGGAGGCAAAGTAATTGTTCAACATGTCTGCCATTTCCCCATTATCAATGACAATATCTCCATTTTCAGCTTTTAATGGGCCTACATTGCTCTTGACCACCCGCTTTCCCTTTATCTAACTATAAAATTTCTTCTTATTGATTTTGATGTCCCTTGCAAGTTTCCTTTCATAATCTCTTTTAGTAGCTCTTATAAGCTGCTTTGTGACCCTTTGCTGGTTTTTGTATCGATCCCATTCAGCCGGATCTGTGCTGCGTTTTGCATTTTTGTAAGCCATTTCTTTTTGTTTTATGCTATCCCGAATCTCTTTAGTTGTCCATGGCTGTTTTTTCTGTGACATGGAGCTTTTTCCTGTCAGGGGTATATACTCGCTCTGTATTTCATTAAATGTTTCTTTAAATATTCTCCACTGTTCTTCAGTCGTTTGACCCATTAACAGATCTACCCAGTTTACTGTGGACAGTCTCTGTCTCATCCCAGTAAAGTCAGCCTTACCCAAGTCTAAAATTCTAGTAGCTGATTTGTGCTTTTCACTTTCAAACGCTACCTTGAATTCGATCATGTTGTGATCACTATTTGATAAATGTTCACACAGTTAGGCTACTAATTAAATTTGGCTCATTACTCATAACTAAATCTGATATTGCCTGTCCCCTTGTTACATCTAGGACATATTGCTGCAGGAAACTATCCCGTACACATTCCAGAAATTCACTACCTTTCTGACAGGTGCTAGTCTGCCTCTCCCAATCTATGTGTAAGTTAAAATCCCCCATTAATACTACTCTGCCTTTGATACACACTTGCCTAATTTGTGCATTTATACAATCTAACACCTCAGAACTGCTACCAGGGGGTCTGTACACAACACCTATTACAGTTTTAGATCCTTTTCTGTTCCTCAATTCCACCCATAAGGTCTCCACTGGATGCTTTCCCCTCATTATATCCTCCCTCACCAATGAGGTGATATTATTTCTAATCAGTAAGGCTACTGCACCCCCTCTGCCATTTTCCCTGTCCCTCCTGTAAACTTTATAGCCAGGTATATTTATTCCCAGTCCTGACCATCCTGCAGCCAAGTCTCTGCGATGGCCACCACACCATAATCTTCCATTTGAGTTTGCGCCTGCAGCTCATCTAGTTTATTCCTTACACTCCATGCATTTGTATATAGAACTCTTATTTGGGCTATATCCCCGAACCTGTCCCTCAGCACTGATGCTTTATTCGCCTGTTTATTATTTCTCTCTTCTGGTTTAACCAGTATACGTCTTGCAGTTTGGAATCAATCAGCCTCACCACTAACCTGCATCTTACCTGCACCCTTAACTTCCTGTTTATCCATGCAACTGAACCCGCGCCCCCACTATTTAGTTTAAAGCCCTATCTACAGCCCTAGTTAAGCGATTCGCCAGGACTCTGGTCCCAGCATGACTCAGGTGGAGCCCGTCCCATCGGAACAGCTCCCTCCTTCCCCAGTACTGGTGCCAATGTCCCACGAATTTGAACCCATTTCTCCCACACCAATCTTTGAGCCACACATTTACCTCTTTATGCTTATTGACCCTTTGCCAATTTACTCGTGGCTCAGGTAGTAATCGGGAGATTATTACCTTTTTGGTTCTGCTTTTTAATTTAGCCCCCAGCTGCTCATATTCCCTCAGCAGAACCTCTAACCTCATTCTACCTACATCGTTGGTACCTACGTGGACCACAACAATGGGATCTTTCCCCTCTCACTCCAAGTTACTCTGCAGCCCAGATGAGATATCTCGAACCCTGGCACCAGGTAGGCAACAGAGCCTTCGGGACTCTCGATCCTGGCCACAGAGAACAATGTCTATGCCCCTAACTATACTATCCCCGATTACGACGACATTTCTCTTTTCTCCCCCCAGTTGAATGGCTCCCTGTACCACAGTGTTGTGGTCAGTTTGCTCATCCTCCCTACAGTCCATGCTCTCGTCCACTCAGGGAGCAAGAATCTCGAACCTGTTCGACAAGGACAAGGGCTGAGGCTGCTGCAACGCTACCTCTTGGATCCCTTTACCTGCCTCACTCATAGTCACACCCTCCTGTCCCTGACCACTGGCCGAATTCAAGGTAGTTAATCTGAGGGGTGTGACTGTCTCCTGAAACACAGCGTCCAGGTAACTCTCCCCCTCCCTGATGTATCGCAGTGTCCGAAGCTCAGACTCCAGTTCATCAACTCTGAGCCAGAGTTCCTCGAGCAGTCAACACTTGCTATAGATGTGTTCGCCAGGAACCACAATGGGGTCCACCAGCTCCCACATCATGCAGGTAGAACACATCACCTGGCCCTGCATCTCTATTTTATTTAATTAGATTTTAATTTGTTTTTTTAAATTTCCGACTGGTTTTTAATTTTTAATCTGTAAAATATTTCTCCTATTCACTGTTAATCTGAAATCAACTTAGAATAGGTAATTCAAATTAGCAGTTACTTGCCAACCAATGAACTTACAGCTTTCCTGTAATGTCACTCTTTGTTTTTTTTCCCACTGTTTTTACTCCCTTAAATTACCCAAAAATTAGATTATTTACACCAGGAGCCTTGATTCCACTGCCCCCCCAAAAAAAGAACACTACCTACTATATTAAAAAAGAACTGTAGACCTTTCTTTTTACCTTAGTTACGAACACAGCTATTTAGAGATATTCCCTAACAGCAGTTACTCACCAACCAATCAGCTTGCAGGTTTTCTGTGATATCACTGTTGACTATTTTTCAAACCTCCAGCGCTGTCTGAGTGAATTCTCTCTCTCCCGATCTCTTTGTGCTCTGGCTCTGCTCTCGCTGTTTCCCGCTGTCTGCGTGAACTCTCTCTCTCCCGGTCTCTTTGTGCTCTGGCTCTGCTCTCGCTGTTTCCCGCTGTCTGAGTGAACTCTCTCTCTCTCTCTCTCTCCCGGTCTCTTTGTGCTCTGGCTCTGCTCTCGCTGTTTCCCGCTGTCTGAGTGAACTCTCTCTCTCCCGGTCTCTTTGTGCTCTGGCTCTGCTCTCGCTGTTTCCCGCTGTCTGAGTGAACTCTCTCTCTCTCTCCCGGTCTCTTTGTGCTCTGGCTCTGCTCTCGCTGTTTCCAGCTGTCTGAGTGAACTCTCTCTCTCTCCCGGTCTCTTTGTGCTCCGGCTCCACTCTCGCTGTTTCCCGCTGTCTGAGTGAACTCGAACTCTCTCTCCCGGTCTCTTTGTGCTCTGGCTCTGCTCTCGCTGTTTCCAGCTGTCTGAGTGAACTCTCTCTCTCCCGGTCACTTTGTGCTCCGGCTCCACTCTCGCTGTTTCCCTCTGTCTGAGTAAACTCTCTCTCTCTCCCAGTCTCTTTATACTCCGGCTCTGCTCTCGCTGTGTCCCGCTGTCTGAGTGAACTCTCGCTCTCTCTCCCGGTCTCTTTCTGCTCCGGCTCCGCTCTCGCTGTTTCCTGTTGTCTGAGTGAACTCTCGCTCTCACTCCCGGTCTCTTTGTGCTCCGGCTCTGCTCTCGCTGTTTCCCGCTGTCTGAGTGAACTCTTGCTCTCTCTCTCGGTCTCTTTATACTCCGGCTCTGCTCTCGCTGCTTCCCGCTGTCTGAGTGAACTCTCTCTTTCTCTCCTGGTCTCTTTGTGCTCCGGCTCCGCTCTCTCTGTTTCCCACTGTCTGAGTAATTATTACTTTATCATTACTTTTATTTTATGCTCCAGCACCCCTGTTGAGCCAGTGATGAATACCGCTGTATTTAAACTTCAGCGCACTGAGGACAGCATTACAGGAAACAATATTATCTGAGAGCGCATCCCAATGATATTCTGTGTATAGGCAATATTGAGATGCAAGTGCTATAGTAATTGTGTTCTGGCATGAACTGAGATCTAAGTTAAGCATCAGTACTTCTTGTGATGCCGCTGAAATTGTGATCGTACATAGAATTACATACAAACTACAATGCAGAAACAGGCCATTTGGCCTGCTGTCTATCCTCAACACAAGCAATAATCCTAATCTTATGTGCCTATACCATGTACTCATATACCTTTCTCTCATTTCCTTCCATCACCTGTCTAACCTATCCTTAAATGTTGACATGGTCTCTGTTGCAATTATTAACTCTGGTAGTGCATTCCACAGTCTTGCAACCCTCTGTGTAAAAACATTTCACCTGCTCTCTGCCATAAATCTCTTACATTTAGTCTTATATCTATGACCCCAAGTTCTAGACCCTCAACCACTGGAAACAACCTGTTTCTTTTTACATTGTCCTGGCCCTTCACAATTTTAAACACCTCTATCAAGCTCCCCAATAATTTTCTGTTTACAAATGAAAAAAGGCCGACAGTGGAACAAGTGAATTTTTGGTGATGATGGCGGAAGAACTAGAACCTCAAGGGACATAAGCTGCTTACAGGCAGAGAATCCTTTGGGTTGTGTTTCCTTTAAAGCACACATGAGGAAGGCAACAGGAAGCCACCCCATGGCTGGAATTTTACGGCTGTGCACACAAACGGGCTCATAGCGGGTGGGGGGAGCTGTAAAATTGAGTAGGAGGTGGGGGGTGCCGTTCCCAACACCTTTCCACCCCTGTGGGGTGGTGGCAGCGAGAAATGGCCCAGGAGCCTTGGTAAGTTGCTGCAGTGCATCTTGTATATGGTACACACTGCTGTCACTGTGCGTCGATGGTGGAGGAAGTGAATGTTGAAGGTGGATGGGGTGCCAATCAAGCGGGCTGCTTCGTCCTGGATGGTGTCGAGCTTGTTGAGTGTTGTTGGAGCTGCACCCATCCAGGCAAGTGGAGAGTATTCCATCACACTCCTGACTTGTGCCTTGTAGATGGTGGACAGGCTTTGGGCAGACAGGAGGTGCGTTACTCACCACAGAATTCCCAGCCTCTGACCTGCTCTTGTATCCAAAGTATTTATGTGGCTGGTCCAGTTCAGTTTCTGGTCGATGGTAACCCTCCAGAATGTTGATCGTGGGGGAGTCAGTGATTGTAACGCCATTGAACATCTAGGGGAGATGGTTAGATTCTCTCTAGTTGATGGTCATTGCCTGACACTTGTGTGGTGCGAATGTTACTTGGCATTTATCAGCACAAGCCTGGATATTGTCCACATGTTTCTGCATGTGGACATGGGCTGCTTCAAAACTGAGGAGTTGCGAATTGTGCTGAACATTGCGCAATTATCAGCGAATATTCCCACTTTTGACCTTATGATGGAGGGAAGGTCATCTTCCTTTGTGTGATGACACTAATGTATTAGTTATGTTACTGGGCTAGTAATCCAGAGGCCTGGACTAATAATTCTGAAAAGATGGCATTCAGTGGCTGCCGAGGAGCCCCCGCGATATTACACGCGAGGGCTCATTTAAATAGAGGGGGTGGAGCAGCCGGCCCCAATGACGTGTAGAGGGCGGCTGCTGCATCCCCGGCAATGGTGTCTGGCACCACTGCAAAGGGCAGGCGGCAGTGCCTTTTTTTAAAGGGCTTTAAGCCCTTAGAATTAATTGAAATGTTTTATTAACAATTAATAAAGATGTCGAGGCCCTTCCCTAACCCCCACAATGGTCATTTAAGTGACGTTAATTTTTTTAAATTACTTTGTTCCCTTCCCCCCCAGCCTTCTAACATTTGGTGTCTAGCCCTTTCCCACCATTCCCCACATCCAATAAAAATTGATTTCCCCACTCCTCCGCCCCTCCTGCCCTGAAAGTGTTATTCCTCCCCCCTCCCCACCAGGTTCTCATCTCAGATCTCTGTGCAGAGTTCTGAAGGTGCATGAAGCACAAACGGTGGTGGTAATATTGACGTGGGAAGGCCGCTGCCTACTAGTAAGTTTATTTACATATGGTCAATGTCAATTTGCATATGCTGAGGGAGGGTCCACCGCCAACCCACCCCCCCCCACACCCCCACCGCCAGTCACATGCGGCGGGCCCTTCTCGACGTTGCGGGTCATGGTGGAAGTTTCCCCGCAGAATGGTACCAGCCTTGCACTGTGACCTGCGGCGTTGAGTGGCTGGTGAAATTCAGCCCTATGAGTTCAAATCCCACCATTGCAGTTTGACGATTTGAATTGTTCAAAAAAACCTCAAAATTAACAGCTGCTATTGGTAAACCATGAATTGTTGTAAAATCCCAACTGATTCACTGGGCTGGATTTTAAAGGCCCTTCGCTGCCGGGAACGGTGGCAGGGAGGCAATGAAGATCAGTACAGCAGAGGCCCGACACTGACCCCGACAGCGGCAGACCCCGTACCGATCTCGGCAGCGGCGATGAGGCCTCCTTGCGGCCACCCCACCACTCAGCGACGGAACCCACATTAAAATATGTTAATGCCTACTTACCATGCAGGCCGCAGCGATTCAGCCACCACATTCCAATCATTATTCTGGCAGATGGCAATGCCGTGCCTTCAAATCTCCGTTCTGGGAAACGTGGCGTGACACCTGTGGAGAGGAGGTGGAGGTGAATTTCTCTGTGCGGGAGAGGGGAGCAGGGTTAAAGTGCTTCGGATTGGTCGTGGGTGGGATGATGGGAAGGGGTAAAGGACAAAGGATCCAAACTTTAATGCTGTGGAAGGGGGGCAGGTCAAATTTTCAAGGCAGGTATTCCGGGTAGGGGGAAAGAGCAGGAATGTTGTGATATGTCATGGGGTGGGGTCATGGGGGGTGGTGAGAGAGTGCATGGAAAGGTCATTTTACTAATTTTTGCAAAACCTTACATTAACTGGACCTTTAAATTTTAAATGTATGTTGAGGGCTGTAAGCCCTTTAAAAATGGTGCCTGCACATTGGCACCAGATGCTGTTGCTGGCGACGGCTTGCCAGCCCCCTCCACGTTATTGCGAGGGGCGGGCACCGCGACCATGCAAATGAGCTGCCGTGTTTGAAATCTATTTTGACGGCGGATTCTTAAAATGCAGCCCACTATGTCCTTTAGGGAAGGAAACCTGCCTATTTGTGACTCCTGTCCCATAGCAATATGGTTGACTCTTAACTACCCTCTGAAGGAGTGCCTAGGAAGGCACTCAGTTCAGGGCAACTAAGTGATGGGCAATAAAAACCTGGTGACATTTTCCCTTGATACTCATTGACTTTAGTTTAACTAGGGCTCCTTGAAGCCACACCAAACAACAACAACAAATTGTATTTATCTTAGTTTAGAGATACAGCACTGAAACAGGCCCTTCGGCCCACCGAGTCTGTGCTGACCATCAACCACCCAATTATTCTAATCCTACACTAATCCTATATTCCTACCAAACATCCCCACCTATCCCTATATTTCCCTACCACCTACCTATACTAGGGGCAATTTATAATGGCCAATTTACCTACCAACCTGCAAGTCTTTTGGCTTGTGGGAGGAAACCGGAGCACCCGGAGGAAACCCACGCAGACACAGGGAGAACTTGCAAACTCCACACAGGCAGTACCCAGAATTGAACGCGGGTCACTGGAGCTGTGAGGCTGTGGTGCTAACCACTATATCGCACCTTTAATGTAATAAAACGTCCCAAGGCATTATGAAACAAAATGTGGCACTGAGGCACACAAGGAGATCTTCGATAAGGTAACCAAAAGCTTGGTCAAAGAGTTAGATTTTAAGGAGTGCCTTAAAGGGAGGAAAATGAGGTAGCGAGGCAGAAAGGTGTAGGGAGGGAATTTCAGAGCTTATAGCCTAGGCAGCTGAAGGCACGGCCACCAATAGTGGAATGATTAAAATCGGTGATGCTCAAGAGACTGAATTAGAGGAGCGCAGATATCATGGAGGATTGTGGGTCTGGAGGAGGTTACAGAGATAGGGATGAGCCAGGTCATGAAGGGGTTTGAAAACAAAGATGAGAATTTTAAAGTCGAGACTCAGTTGAGTGCTGCCCTGATGTCTTGAAATTTAGCCCCGGTACTTGATTAGCCTTCTTGACTAAAGCTTCACGTTGGCTAGAAATTTTCATTGAATAACCAATAATCATACGCAAATCTTTATTTTCCCTCTTTGCTAACAACCCTAATTTGATTATGTATGTATATCCTTGGGACTTGAATCGAGTGGGTGTATGGGCAAGTCACAAGCCACAGAGTTGTGAATCGCTGAAGTTTGTGAAAGGTGGAACAATCACATGAAATGGAGCATAATCATTTATTCATATTTAAAGTGCTTCATAAATTATCAAACGTTAAGTTAATTACACAGATGTATACACTTTTAATTTATGGCGTCAAATCACACGTGTTTTACATCGTATTCGTAAACAATACATTCTCATGTTAGTTTGTGACTTAAACATGTATGTGACCATTTATCGTATGCAGTAAGCCCAAAAATTCAGAACACAATGTATAAAGTTAGATGTGGTTCCGCAATTGGTCAACACTTACTGAACAATCCTGAATGTGCTAACAACCAATTTAAGATTATCAGTCAGGCTCACAATGTGGCTCACTTGGCTTGCTAGAAGCTACATATATTCATATGCAGGGACCTGTCCTCTGAAAGCAAAAGGAACATGTCCAGGCATTGCGCCTTTTTTGAACTAAACAAAGGTGTTGGGACAATAATTCTCTGGTGCATTCTCCATGGCAAAGCCTCAACCAACCAGAGTTGACTTGCCAACCAATCAGCACCTTTTTCTCATGCAGTATAAATTGTTGCTCCCTTTGAAATTTGGTATTCTTGCATCTGTCCTGATGAGTGCAGGATGAAAAGCTTCAACAGCATGTCTCTTTTTTCAACGATACATTATATCCAGATAGCCAGCAGCATAAGCAGTTCATTGCCACATTCTGCAACTGAACTCCAAAGTGTCATAGGGATACTGAAAGCTTCTGTTGATGTTCCTGATGTTGCTCTCTTTTTCCACCAAAGATTCAAAGCTACCTTTGACAGCCTCTTGCACTCTAAAATTCATACATCTGAAGAAGAGTAAATAGTGAGAGAGTAAACAGTGAAATATTACTTACACCATTTGATAAATTGAGAAGGAGGGGCCTTAAACTCAGATTATTACTAGAAGAGAAAGAGAGATATATTTTTTAAAAATCACAAATGCTTATTATAATATGAAATGCTTTACCACAAATAGCTATTGAAACAGAGATTATAAGATCATTTAAAAATGAATTAGATAAGTATTTGTAAAGGAAGGAGATTAAATGACACAGAGATAGGGCAGGGAACTGGAATTAGAGCCTCAGCTCCAGTTGAAGAGCTAACACTGACATAGGCACAAAGGGCTGATTAACCTCCTGTGCTGAAAATTCTATGAGCCTATAACTAATCTTAATGCCTCCATTTTGCAGTTTCTGACCTAGAAAATAAATGGTTCTGTGCACATTTTACAGGCATGAAATGGGCACCTAAATGTCCAATATGGTGGGAGGTGGCCACGCTCATTTTGCGGTAGAAGTGCACTGACCACTATTTTGGTCAGTGCTGCTCAATAGATGTTCAATGTCTGCACTTGAAAGAGAGGCTCCTGTATTGCATATGCAAATCAAGATCCTAACGGCTGTTTCAGGGCCTTTTGACAAATTGTTCTGCAAATAACTGAAGCATGCACTTTCTTTGGATGGTTTCTTTAGGTGTTCAGCAGCCAAACTAGCAGCCCTTAAAGGGCCTGCTGGACGTTGTACCAAAAAAAGTAAGTTAAATCTTTTTTACTTAGCTTATTGGGACCCAGGAGGAGCAGGAGTGCTGGCCTACAGTTGTCCCCTCCCCCTTCCCCGAATGCCTTCCCCGACCACCCTGGAATCTCCTGAGGCCCTCGCCTGGTGCCTGAGCTAACCTATCTTGCTGCCCATTTTATGGTGCTGCAGCAGGCAAGCTTTCTGTTTTATCAGCTCACTGGTACTGAATGTCGCCATTATAATGTTAATTGCTGGAGATTGATGCTTTTGTTTGCAGACATTTTAATAAGTAACAGTTTTGTACCCACCAGCCAATTTCTGTTCTTTATTGAATTAGGAAAAAACAGCTGGTGTTTGCTCTGTAAGATATTTATTGATGCTCACTCACCATCTCACAATGTCCATTTTCCAATTTAGCACTTTGATGTTATCGACTGCTCCTAGTGATGAAGATTCCCAGTAATATCATTTTATTCTCTGTTGCCTGTAGACTGCAGTTATATGTAATCCTTCTGTTCTTAATATTCAACTTTCTTGGTTGATTTACACTCACTTTAAATAAATAAAATGAGTGATTTCATGTTCAGTTTTTTTGCAATCTGTGAAAATCTTTCTTGTATTCTTTGTTGTTAACTCCAGAGGGAAAGGAAAGGCTGTGTTTGATCTTGTTTTATCTCCTTGTGCCTTTTTAGTCATTTGGTAAGTCAGTAATATTTAAAACCTTTCATTTCTCCAGTCAGCATAAATCTCCATGGATACCGCTTAAAATGGCTGAAATATTCCAGCTCACTGAAAATTACTTTTCATCTTAAAATGTATCGACCATCAAACTATGTTTTGTTTCATCATGAATTTTTATCTATCACTCTTGGCTATGCATCGTTAAAAGACTTTACTGTGCTAAAATTTGCAATAAGCAGTCTCATTTATGTTTATTTATGTCTCATTTATGGGGCGGCACAGTGGCGCAGTGGTTAGCACCGCAGCCTCACAGCTCCAGGGACCCGGGTTCGATTCCGGGTACTGCCTGTGTGGAGTTTGCAAGTTCTCCCTGTGTCTGCGTGGGTTTCCTCCGGGTGCTCCGGTTTCCTCCCACAAGCCAAAAGACTTGCAGGTTGATAGGTTAATTGGCCATGATAAATTGTCACTAGTATAGGTAGGTGGTAGGGAAATATAGGGACAGGTGGGGATGTTTGGTTGGAATATGGGATTAGTGTAGGATTAGTATAAATGGGTGGTTGATGTTCGGCACAGACTCGGTGGGCCGAAGGGCCTGTTTCAGTGCTGTATCTCTAATCTAATCTAAAAAAAAAATTACGCAGAAAATAAATGCCCAGGGGAGTCATCACTCTTACTTTCTTGAGTGTAAAAATTTACTTTTAGTAAATTATGTGGAAAAAAATCCTCTAAGGTGATGGTTGAGAGAATTGATTTTAAACATCACTTCATTATTGATTGTTCTGTGAAACTGGCACCACATTTATCATAAGCTGGGAATATTTATAATTTGACATTGTTTAAAAGAGGAAGTATACTTCTGAAACTGGTGAGTTTGTCACTAGAGATTCATATTTTATTTTTCATTTATTTGAAAAATTATGTACTGCTAAAGCATGAATGTCCTGCAAAGATGCAACCTGCCAGACGAAGGCAGCTGCAGAAAGCAATTGACGATCCTTTAAGAATCACCCAAAGACAGATTATAAATCACTTTGTGTGATCAGAATAAAACTGTGTGTGGTATCAATGGTTCTCAGATATATCCAATCTTTTATCATCAAGATGCATTATATCTAAATCTATTCTAACAGAAGACCAAAGGCATTCTGTAATAAATAAGTATGCATATATACTACAACTAGCACTGGTGTAAAGAGGTTTTGCAGTTATAAGGGTAGATTTTCTGAGCCCTCACCCGCTGACAGCATCTGTTGGATTATTGTACACAACAGACAAAATACCTGTGATTTTCTGATACATACTGGTGGCAGGTAAGAACTTGCAAGATTTTTAGATTTTAGATTTAGAGATACAGCACTGAAACAGGCCCTTCGGCCACCGAGTCTGTGCCGACCAGTAACCACCCATTTATACTAATCCTACACTAATCCCATATTCCTACCACATCCTCACCTGTCCCTATATTTCCCTACCACCTACCTATACTAGTGGCAATTTATGATGGCCAATTCACCTATCAACCTGCAAGTCTTTTGGCTGTGGGAGGAAACCGGAGCACCCGGAGGAAACCCACGCAGACACAGGGAGAACTTGCAAACTCCACACAGGCAGTACCCAGAATTGAACCTGGGTCACTGGAGCTGTGAGGCTGCGATGCTAGCCACTGCGCCACTGTACTCTGTATAATTCAACCTAAATCTGGAATCAGGGACTGATCGCAGAGGAACTCACAGCCGAGTCAGTTTGTTTTTAGCACCTGATTTACACTGCACAACTGTAGCATTGGTGCAAAGGTGTAAGTGAATCCTGATACTGCAATTTATATAGTGTCTTTCATGTCAAAATATTTCCAAGCATATCATAGAATGAATAACTGTCAGAAGTGTGAGATTGTTATGAGATATATCCAGGATTCCAAGAATTTTGTAGACAATTTTTACAGCAGGTTCAAATAAATTCTGCGGCAGGAGAATATAGGTCCTGTGACAAGCGATATATACATCTGTATGTCTCAAGAAAAGTATGCAGGAGTTTCCCTGATGTCCTTCCATAACTTTGGTGAAAGCTTGGCAGAGCCTGTGGAGAAGTGGTGTAAACACTGGTAAACATTTCTTGAGACACAAAGCTTTGAAAATAATCAATTGGCTGTGAGTAAGAGAGGAGACATAGAGCAGTAGTTGAAACAGAGACTGCATCTGCCATGACCAGAATAGAAAGCAGAGACCTGCGGCAACAATAACCACTCTGCCAGTCACTCATTAACCCTGTAAACAATCAGCCAGCACGTAACCAGCTGCCAATATGTAGTTAGCCACTCACCCTGCATCAAAAAGAAGTATTTTAAAGATTACTAGAGTAATAAAAGTAATCTAGCAACCTGGAATGCCAGCTCCCCCACCTTCAACACCTGGTGATCAAAAGTCCATTGTGGGTTGAATGTGTCAGGGATTGGCTGCTTTGTCCTTCCAAACACCGTCTGTAAATATGCAAATGTCTTTCCAGCCACGGCTGATCAGTTTAACAAATCCTTTCTTCACTCCAGTAACAGTTTAAACTCAAGGCTGCGTTTGCTGACAATGCTACCACTAGGTGGTGCTGCAGTGGCACATGTGCAAATGCAACATGTGCCATTATAACGTCACAGTTTGTGACTTCAGGCAGCTGCCAGGACTAAAGATGGCGCTGCTCAAATAATCACACGAAGGCAACCTGACCTAAACACACAGCAGCACACAATGGCGGGAGGGAGAAAGCGAGTGAGCGAGCGGGCCGGGGATGAGGGGGAGGGGGTGGGGGGGCATCGGACCGGGCCGGGGTCGGGGGAGTGGACCAGGCCAGGGACGGGGGGGAGCGGAGCGGCCGAAAGAGCGGAGTGGCCGGAGAGAGCAGCGACGGGGGGGGGGGGGAGTGGAGCGGCTGAAAGAGCGGAGCAGCCGGAGAGAACAGCGAGGGGGGAGCGGAGTGGTCAGTGAGAACAGTGAAGGGGGGAGAGAGCAGCGAGGGGGGAAGCAGAGCGGCTGAAAGAGCGGAGAGGTCGGAGAGAGCAGCGAGGGGGGGAGCGGAGTGGTCGGTGAGAACAGTGAGGAGGAGAGCAGAACAGCCGGCAAGAGCAGTGAGGTGGGGAGCGGAGCAGCCGACAAGAGCAGTGAGGGGGGGAGCGGAGCTTGACACATGAGTGAATACGTTAGCATTGCATTGCTGTACGCGTAAAGCGCATGCGCAGAGGCTGACCAGGCGCTTGCCGAAGATGCACACGTCACGTGATGATGTCATCGGCACATGTGCTAACCAATCCTGGCAAGCCGGAACGCAGCACACGCGCAGAGAGCAGGAGCCCGTCTGCGCAAGTGCACACCTTGGCGCAGCCTGATGGCGTCAGTGGCCGACTGCGTTGTCAGGAATCACTTTGTAAACTCAATGTTCATGACAAAATTCATGTGCCTCATTCTTGACAGGTGGGGGCCCACCATAGCACCTCCACACCCAGTGGAATGAATGCTGTTTGAGAAAAGCGCATTTCATTAACAGGGTCGAGAGAAAAATATAAGATACAGAAAAAAAACAGGGATTTCTCTCATTCATTCACAAATCCTCAAACCTATTAAAATCGCCCTTTTTTTGGCATTCCAATAAACATGTGGTTCTTTTTTGGGGAAGTTTCTCTTCCGTTTGCCTATTTCCATGGCTGTCTAGGGTCTTTGCTCCTACTGAGGTAATTTTTTTTTCAGGAGAGTCAGTGGTGGGCGGGGCTATCCTGAACTCTCTTTCAGTGCTTTGCTGAGTCATGCAAAGGCTTTTGACTTTAGGGGGATGAATAGTTTTCTTTTTTCTGACTGTGGGGAGGATTCTTTGCGTATCTCCCCTTTGTCCCAGAGGACACTCCTGCCTGCAGGTATTTGTGCAGACTCTACTGCACTCCCCTGTGGCACTTCAACGAGGTGACATGTTACCCTCATGGTTTCTCTGCCCCCTGGAGGTCTTTCTTTGTCTCTGCAGGTTCCTGTAAATGCTGTTAGCAACTCTGGTGGGGTGCTTCTAGTGTCTGCATTTACATAGGAGGATGTGGGTCTAACTTTTCACATTTGTCGGGGTTGGCTGACCGGACAGTAGGGGTTTTCATTTGAGCTTCCTCCCTGACTTCCTTTAACCTGCCCTCTTGGTCATTTATTCCCCTTCTCTTTCTAAACTTTTGCCAGCCTTGTGCCTGCCTGTCCCCTTTTGTACTTGGCAGGGGTCCCTTACAGTTCACCAGCCCTCCGCTGGAGGGTCCTCCTAACACTGATACAGGACTTAGGGGTGCACGTTTCACTGTAGGTTGGGGTTTCCCCTCAACCTGGCACTTGTGGCAACTCCTACAATACTCCACCACATCTTTGTGGAGTTTTGGCCAGTCAAACTGCTGTCTGATGCGGGCTTTGGTCTTTCATATACCAGCATGTGCAGCCACTGTAGCCTTGTGGGCCCTTCTTAATATTTCTCTGTGGTACCTCTGTGGCATCACTAACTGGTGAACTACTGTCCACTCCTTGCTCTCGGGTCTGTGAGGAGAACTCCATTTCCTCATCAGTACCCAATTCTTTAAATAGTAGCAATCAGGGACTCCCTCTGCTTCACTTTCAGACTGGACAGCCTGTGCTAACTCTCGCAACACTGGGTCGGCTCGCTGAGCCTCAGCTAAGGAAAATCCATTTAATTCATTCCCTGGGTCTCCTAACATTCCAAAGAGAGTCTCAGACAGACAGACCTGGTCATCGACCGGCAGTGCTACTTCAGTCTCCTCTGGGGGTGCTGTTTTGATCCTGGCCTGATCCACTACACACTCAGGGAAACTGCAGGGGACCGTCTCCTGCCACTGCCCTGTTTCTCTGACCTCCTGCAGTCTCTCTTTCACTACTGGGGAAGCTACCACCTTCACCCCTGCCAGATCATTACACAGGAGCAGGTCAACCCCATCCACAGGAAAACTAGGGACAATCCCCACGGTCATCAGTCCCAAAACTAGGTCGCACTCCAGGTGCGCCCGATGTATGGGCACAGGCATACACTGCCCTCCAATACCATTGACCACCATTTTGGTGTTCACTGCACTGTCTGGGAGAAAGGTCAGGCCTTTTCCCAGTAAAAGGGATCTAATGGCCACTGTGTCCCTGAGAATCACTGGGGGTTTGCTTGCCCCACTTGAGGGGTATGGGATTACTTTCCCTTCAGACACAAATCCCTGTTAACCTTCAGGGATCCTACTAACTTTTCCTGCACTTGCAGTGGTAAGGTTCTGGGTCTCACTCTTACTGCAGTTAAAGCCACAGCTTGTTCGGCTGTGCTTTCCATCAGGGTCCTGTCTTCACTGAGCAGTTGTGCCCTGATTAACCCTACCGGTTTTCCCTTTAGTTTCCAGCAGTCAGTTTTTAAATGCCCTGCTTTATTACAATGGAAGCACACAAGTCTCCTGGTCTCATTCCTGTTCAGAGCACCTTCCTTTTTGGCGAGAGGAGGGCCCCCGGTGTCTCCTGCTTTCCTTTCACTGCCAGGACTGCTTGGGCTCCTATCACCTTCCCACTCTTTGCCCCTTTCAGATTTGTGGGGGTGACTAGGAAAGGTTCTCCCCTGGGAAACTGACTTATAAATTAAAGCAAACTCATCGGCCAGAACGGCCACTTGCTGGACTCTTTGGACCTGCTGCCCGTCTACATGGGTCTTTATGGAGAGTGGGAGAGAGTGTTTAAATTCCTCTAACAAAATTACTTCTCTGAGAGAATCGTAGCTGAGCTGTACTTTAAGAGCCCTCAGCCACTGCTTACTTCTTTCAAACTCCAGATAAGTTTGATTAGCTTGCTTGCTTGAGGGTTCTAAACTTTTGGCAATAGGCTTCGGGTACTAATTCATATGCCCCGAAGATAGCATTTTTGGTCAGTTCATAATTTGATGAACTCTCATCTGGCATTAGGAAATAAACCTCATGGGCTTTTCCAGTTAGCCTGCTTTGTAGTAAAAGAGGCCAAGTCTCAGCTGGCCATTTTAGCTGCCTTGCCAGCTTCCCAAAGGAGACAAAAAATCTTCTACATCCTCCTCATTGAATTTTGGAATTAGTTGAGCTAGTTTTAACACTTTTGTACCCAGCCCTGAATTATGCTCCTCCATATTGCCCATGCTTTCACTGGGGTTACTCTGTTGCCCCCTAGTTAACTCAAGCTGCTTCAACTCTCTCTTCGCATTCCTTCTGTAATATTCTTTCTCTCTCCCTCTCCTGTCTTTCTCTCTCCCTCTCCTCAAATTCAAGTTTCCTCTGTTCCAATTGTATCTTTTCTAACAAAACCCTGACGGAGTCTGCTTCTAAGCCTGTTTCTGCTTCTTCAGATTCAAGGGAAAAATGGTTGGCCACTAGCCTTAGGAGTTCAGACTTCCTAGCCTTGCCAGGTACAGTGATACCACACTGCTCAGCCATTTTCCTTAACACCTCCATGGACAGTGCTTTTAACTTATCCCAAGTTACTTCACACTGGCTTGGAGAGCTACTAGCTTCAGTTGCAGACATGTTAGTATTCAAGCACACAGAACCACAAGAAAATCTGTATTGAAATCTTGCTCTTTTTTTGATTGGGAACAATTTGGCTTCCCACTTCCAATTTCTCTCATTTGTCTGTGGGTAACATTCCAGATGCTAGCACACAAATTCCTGTTACGACCAGGTGAGAAAGGTGTCTAGGGTTCCCTTTCAGCCTTCACCTGATCTTACTGTAACAGGGTTTAATTTTGAACATTCCGTGTTTTTAGCTCCCACTTGGTGAATCTTTGTTCACTGCTTTCCAATTATAAGGCAAAGAAACCAGCACAAACAGGCTTTCTTAGATTTAAAGAAAAAAAGTTGAATTTTATTAAACTTAAACTCTAATTCGGTTGATGCCTACAGATACACGACACGCCCACCCTAGCATGCATATGCAATGCACACATGCAAATTGAGACAGAAAAGAGCAGAAGATAAATGCAGTGGAAAGGTTTGAGGCAATATCTGAAGAGTTTTTGGTTATGGGTCTGCGAGTTCACTGTAGAGTCTTTGATTGTAGATAGATCTTGCTTTTCATTGGGGCCCAGTATTCTTCTTAAACATTGTTGCTGTAGGAGACTTTGCTCTCTTGGGGCTCATGTGTCTTCAGTGGATTCAGAGGCTTTTTTTTGATTCATTCATGTGATGCGGGCGTCGCTGGATAGGCCAGCATTTATTGTCCATCCCTAATTGCCCTTGAGATGGTGGTGGTGAGCTGCCTTCTTGAACTGTTGCAGTCCATGTGAAGTAGGTGAGAAAGAGATGGAAGCAGGCAGACAGGAGAGGCTGTGGTGAGCCAGCCAGGAGAGATCGTCTCTGTCCAGGAGCATTCTGCTTTTTTGACCAAACTGTTTGTACAAATTGAAAAACCTCAGGTTGCCAGCAGGTTAGTCATGTGACTAGCTGGTTTGACCATGTCCATTTGTTCGGCCATTTTAGCAGTCAACCTGGAATGTGAGCTCCCCCACCTTCAACATCTGGTGCTCAAAAGTCCATTGTGGGTTGAATGTGTCATGAAATGGCTGCTTTGTCCTTCCAAACACTATCTGTTAATATGCAAATGTCTTTCCATCCACGGCTGATCTGTTTAACAAGTCCTTTCTTCACTCCAGTAACAGTTTAAAATTAATGTTCATGACAAATTTCATGTGCCTCATTCTTGATAGCGAGGTACCTAGCATGAAACAAGAAGAACTCCTCTTCTTTTTTTCAAAATAGTGTCAAGGATCTTTAATGTCCATCTGAGAGGGAAAACGGCCTCAGTTTAACATCTCGTCAGAAAGACAGCACCTCTGACAGTGTAGCAGTCCCTCAGTAGTGCACTGAAGTCCCAGCCTAGACTATGTGCTCAATTCTCTAGAGTCAGTCTTGAACCCACAATCATCTGAATCAGAGGCAAGAGTGCTACCACTGAGCCAGAACTGACACTTTATAATGTGATCTTGTAGTTTTCATTCCGAGCTGAAAGAAATATGGGGTACAAAAGTTTGGTAAATGCACAAATTATAATAAACAATTACTGCAGTGTGGAAACTCTTGAAATGTGATAATTACCTTTCATAAGAACTTCTTCAGCAGAAAAATAAATATCCTGAATACTGACATGGTGAATTTAGTGAGTTCCATTTCTCTTTAAAAAATTCTGTAACAGTACATTAAGTTGTGCTCTATCCCTTAAATTGAGAATTCGATCTGAAGTGTTTAAAACTGAACTTTAACCCATTTGTTTTTTTGAAGTCAGGTTTTCAGGTCAACTTAATATTATATTCATGTACACAATTTACCTAGCTGCACACAAATGTTTGCAAAAAATATATGAGGCAACTGTGGAGATCTACATTATTCATATCATATACAGTAGAAAAATCAATCTTTGCAAAGATCAACTCAATTCACATCTCCAGACAAATAAGTTTGTTAGCTAAGTGAAACTAGAAATTCACAATAGACAATCAGTTCTTTCAGAATATAAGAAATCCTTCTATTACATTGATGTGCAAATGACATCAGTGAATCAATCTGATCTAGGATCTAAGATTTCATCTGCTCTTTAATTAAATATGAAACAAGAAATTTGAAATTCACAACATTGTATGTGAGACTGCAGAAAGCTGATGTGGTGAGATGAATTGATCTTTATCAAACTCTTCACCAGTGAAATGATGCCTATTATTTGATGAACTTTGATGTTTGTTCAGAAAAGTTCCTGAACAATCAGGATGGTGCACCAACTGTTTATGATCCATCAAATGTTCATGTTCAATTTGTATACTAATGGTGCTAGAATTAATATCTTTTTTTTTAAACAATCTGCAAACAGCCTTAGATCAGTCGACTCTGCACCAGTGCTCATCAAACAGATGCTACTTCATAATCCTGGAAAAATGTGAAAACTAATTACAGATGTATTATTTATCATTTGTGTTTTGAAGAAAGATGAGTACTGAACTGAACCACAAGCCTGATTTGGATTATTTCAGGGTAATTTGACAAAGAGTCAAATTTGGCCTATTTCAAACAATTGTGGGCCAGCATTCCTCACCCTGTCTGATTTCAAGTGGATCTGAGATGTACAGGGGTAGAAATTGAGGCAGGGAGCTGTTCTGCTGGATCCCTGTGGTCTGTTGCCACGTCTGGGATTTTCTGTTAGAACTGATGGCAGACATTGAATACATCAGTCCAAATATTCAACATATTTTCCATGGGAAAATGGGAAGATGGGAAGTAGCATATTGGACTTTAAAGGGGTGCTGATGTTGGTCTTCAGTAATAGTTAAAAATGGGAAACAAGTTATCAGTTGCCCATTTGACACCGCACTTGATTCCATTCCCTCTTCCCAGGTAAATTTTATAAAAAGCATAATATGTCTTGGGCTGGCTTCGGCCCATTCTGTTGCTTTGGGCATCCAGAGCAGCAATTCCTAACTTCCTCTGGAGGAGAGATCCTGGGCTTGGGGAGAATCCCAATGAGAGTCTGTTCAAATTATTTAAATACGGTTCATCCTGAAACATCACAGGCATTATGTTGGGCTCCCTGTCCCCCTCACCAACTCCACACTGTCTCTGCAATCCCAACCCACTGTCAAAGTTGTGGTAGGATTGAGTGTGTTACAGCAAAAAGGCAATATCCTCAGAAGGTAATATACACAATGGCATCATGCGTACCTAGGGGTGCATTTTACACCAATATATCATGACTGGAGAATTGGACCTAGCTGGGAAAGGATCATGTCAAATGACAATTAACTGAGGTGGTGGAACTATGTATGGGAAGAGTAATGAGGGGAAGGTAGCTTGGGAGATGGCAGAGGGGAAGGTGAACTGGCAACAGTTTTATGTCAGCTTTGACCAAATTGGTCATGACAACAACTTGCTCTTTAATGTACCTTTAATGTAGTAAAATGTCCCAGGACACTTCACAGGAGTATCATCAAAGAAAATTTAACACCAAAACGCAAAGGAGTCATTAGAACAGGTGACCAAAAGCTTGGTCAAAGAGGTAGGTTTTAAAAGGTAGGTTTTCAGTTCTGATGAAAGGCCACGGACCTGAAACATTAACTCTGTTTCTCTCTCCACAGATGCTGCCAGACCTGCTGAGTATTTCCAGCATTTTCTGTTTTTATTTTAGGTTTTAAAGAATGTCTTAAAGGAGAAGAGAGAAGTAGAGAAGTGAAAAGGTTTAGCGAGAGAATTCCAGAGCCTCTGCATCTGAAGGCCAGTATCTTCAGAAGGTAATGTAGACAATGGCGTCACACATGCACAGAGGTCGGCTTTGTGCCGATATATCATGACTAGTGAATGGGACCTAGCTGGGAAAGGATTATATTGAAAGCCAACTAAAAGGTCTTAGTTAACTGACAACTACCTAACTGAGGTCCAGTCAGCACTTGCAAGTTACAGAGGCTGATAAAGCAATGATTGGCACATGTAGCACTGGTTAGTTATTGGGCACTAAGGTGTCAGGCCAACTCAACACTTGTGTGCTTTACACTGTATAGTTCACTGGGGTCATGCCTATGATACTGACTGCCTGTTCACATCATGTACACGAGGTTCATTAAGTACACAAAACATACGATAAAGAGGCCGTAGTCCGATAATATGGTGAGAGTACCTGAACAGCACTCCAAACTTTTAATGCCCATTTCAAACAGGTGCTGCATGGGAGTAATCCTTACCATGTTGGCTCCTTGCTTTTAAAATGTACCCATACGAAGTAATTTAACAAATTTACATTCCTATTGCAGAACATTGCCTTTTGATGGCACAATTCAGGAAGTTAGGGGTCTGAATTTACAAAATTATCTCATAGTTTCACAGCTGTTTCCAGTAGCTGATCTGTTTGCACCAATCTGAATGCTTTTTTTTGGTGTTCTGCTGTTTCCAGAACTATAGTTACTCAGACATACTGATTGCCTGGCCGATTGCCAGAGATTCTTAAAGCTGTTATATGTGACTTTCCTTGGGAAATTGCCATTGTATGCTGCCTACATGGGACATTTGGGTGCCCCTATTGCCATCCTTTTTTGTCTGCACGTTCTAGGGAGGATCGGAGGAAACATGAAAGACAGGTGCATTTGCACTTTAAACCATCTGGTACCTTGATGGTTCAGGAAGGGCTCTGCAATATATTTCAGCTTGTGCGTCTCACATAGTTTTAATCTCCTATCCCCTGTACAACTGCACTATACAAAAATTCCTGGACGTGGGCATTGTCGGAGACAAAAGTACCAGAAGGAAAGCATCATGCTGACCATTTAGAGAAATTGTCAGTTATTTCTGCAAGGGGCACCAGAGTACAAATGATCACTGAAGCTTCCTCTTCTATTCAACACAGTCTACCTTTGGCACCAGAGCTTTAAGTCCTTCTCCTCCACCTTCAAATAAAGAACAAATACTTTAATCCAGTACCCAATCTATTGCATTACAACACACCACCTCTCTTTAACTCTGTGACATTGTCAACAATACGTGGTTGAATAAATCAGCACAAAGTATGTGCGGCATAACTACAACCTTCATGAATAACAAAGCACCACATAAGTGCCTATTCTATTTTAACACAGCAAAGTCCAAAGTCTGTTTCTTATCATTGTGCTTCCTCAGACGGTGAAACATGCCTTTCTTTCTCTTATATTCACGTTTATTAAAGGTGTGATCTGAGGATCAGTATTGTGGGAGGTGCTTAACTGCTTATGCTTTACAAAAGGCTCCTGTGACTGAGATAGCCCTCCTCTCATGGCAGCTTGCTCCTGTGAGGGAGCTGTTGCTGGCTGCATCTCTGGAGCTGTGGCATCACCTCCCACATCCCACTGGTGTGGTACTCAGAAGGGGAACATAACCACTAAAATACCATATCCCCATGGAGGTAGAGACACTAACTAATCCCTGACTGTGTCTTACGTGGGGAAGTACTGCGGATTTCAATGAAGCTCCAGTCTTGTCTGCAATGAAGAATAAGCTTTCTTGATTTTGTCACAAATGAAGGTTATAGACTCAAGTTACATGTGTCACTTGCCACACATCCTTGAACATTAAACACACGTCCTGCACATGAAAGGAAAGTTCTTCGGCGATCCTTTTTTATTCCACTTGATACCTATGCAAACTAGGTGGCATAACTCTAAAACTAACATGGTAACCTTCTCCTCATGGACACTATCTAATTTTAGGAGTGCACTGCAGTTTGCCGCACAGGCGCCACCGCCATTTTTAAAGGGCTTTAAGCCCTTAGAATTACTTTTAATTTTTAAAGGTACATTATTCTAAATTTTTTATTAACAAATAATAAAGATGTGGAGGCCCTTCCTCAACCCCACCCAATGGTTATTTCAATGCTCAAAATGAGCAACACATGCCTTTTTCCCTATCCAAACTTTCCTCCTCAACCTTCTGACTTTTGCCCTTCAACCCCCTCCCACCATCCCCACATCCAATAAAATGTGATTTCCCTGCTCTCCCATCCCAAAAACTTTATTCCTCCTCCCTCCCCACCAGGTTCTCGCCTCGGAACTCCGTACTGAGTTCTGAAGGTGCGCCAAGGACAAACGGCAGCCCTAAAATTGGCATGGGACAGCTGATGCCTGCAGGTAAGTTAATTTAAATATCATTAAGGTTGAGTTTAATATGCAGATGAAGGGCCCACCGCCAGGCGGTGGGGGTGGGGAGTGCGCACCGAGGTCCCCCCGCCGCTGGAAATATGCGGTGGGCCTCTCCCCGCAGAATTTTACTGGCTGCCACACCGGAACCCACAGTGTCGAGGGGCTGGTAAAATTCTGCCCTTATTGTACTTCCGGTGAAAGTATTTGAGCAGATGCATCACAGGGAAAAGGAAAGTGAAACAGGGGTCAAATTGAGGGGCTTGTGGCAGAGGAGATGAATAGATAGTTGTTGCAGGAACCGATGGATGAACCTGACCTGATTTCCTCTCTCCTTCATCACCTTTGTCACCCTCAGAATCCACAAGGCACAGGTTCCATTTGTTTTCCTGCTCATTATCATCCTTCTCTTTCTCATTATCTGTGAGAACACCTCTAATAAGATAATGGGCAAAGAAATTTCATACAAACACCTCAAGTATTCATACAGTGAAAGGTCACAGACCTGAAACGTTAACTCTGCTTCTCTCTCCACAGATGCTGCCTGACCTGCTGAGTATTTCCAGCACTTCCTGTTTTTATTTCAGATTTCCAGCATCTGCAGTATTTTGCTTTTATTACGATCAAGGGTGATTTCATCAAATTGGTTAGGAACACAAAAAAATTCCCAGTTGTTCAGTGTGTAAATATCTCAAATAACTGTATGTCTGCAAAAGTTCCTGATGATTTTTAACATTGACTGCCGTATAAGAGAGTTGGGTTTAGAGATGGCAGCAAAGTTGTGAAGGGGACCAATGGCTTCACAATCTGATGCATCAGCAATGCCCTGTGTAGCCCTAACCTTTACATTGATTAAGATGCCAGTTAGAGTTTGCAGGCCGGCCTATCATTAACCTGTCTATTTTAGAATAGGTACAGCTTCTGAGACTAAGTGAGACTTAAATCATTCTAGAATTGTAGTTTTGTAAACTGAGTTTTACACAGAATCATCCAGAATAAAAAATGTGTTTCATTTTCAAAGAATCAAAAATCTCAATACTAATTCAATTTGAAAACAATTGTTACAGAAAATTATTTATTTGAACAGCAATCTGTCATGAAGACCCAGCCTGCCAAGAATGAGGCATATTAATTTTGTCATATGAACATTCATTTTAAACTGTTGCTGCAATGAAGGCTTGTTTAAAGAGATCAGCAGTGGCTGGGAAACATTTGCATACTAAGAGACAGTGCCTGGAAACAATAGAACAGCTTCCTGATCTAATTAACCTAAATGGATTTTGATCACCAGACATTGAATGCATAAGAAAGCCAGCATCCCAGGGGGTCTGCTAAGATGGAGCATCCATAAATGCAGGACTTTATTAAAACAGCTAGTCACATGACTAACCCGCAGGCCCAGGTTTTGTTTGAACTACTCACAGCACAGTTTGGGTCAGATTGCAACTAAACTTGGAAGAAGAGAGCCTCGCTCCTGGCTAGCTCTCTCTCTCTCTGATGAATTTCCAGATCCACTGCAGTCACTTAAACTTCAAGAGAGAAAAGACTCTGACATCGAAGCAAGTTTTTAAGTGTGCACTGGGCTCCAATGAAACAGCAAGACTTATCAGCAATCAAAGACTCTACATCGAATTCAAAGGACTGTAAATAAATCCCAGCTATTGCCTCAAACTTTTCCCCTTCATTCTTTCTACATTTCTGTCTCTGCATGTGTGTTTATCATGTATGCATGCTAGTGTGGTCGCATCGTGTATTTGTAGTCGTTAATTGAATTAGAGTTTAAGGTTAATAAACTTCCACATTTCTTGTTTAAATCTAAGAAAACCTGCCTGGTTGATTTATTTCCTTGCAATTAGAGCAGTGAACAAGGATTCACTGAGGGGAAGCTAACAACACGGTGTTTTAAAAAATTAAACCCTATTAAACCTGGTAAAGGCTGAGAGGGAACCCCGAGATCCCTTTCTATCCTGGTTGTAACAAATCCTTTAAGTTTTTTCTCATTGTAGTTTTAAATGTATTCTGTACTTCAATTTTAATATGAATTATTCTTTGAAAATTGTCATCGTGCTCCTTTTGTGCTACAGTTATATTTTACCTTATTTCTTCGCCTCAGACTTCCAGTGTCATGCAAAATTCCCCAGAGAAGCTGAAAGGCAGACATTCTGCTCTCAGGTCTATGCTATTCTTGAGCTGGCACTTATGTGTGTGTGAGTGTGCTTTGCGTTAATGCTGTCTGATATACTTTAGCCTCCATTTATCAGTTTCTCAATAGGAAGATCAGGAAGTCACACATAGTGAATTGCAACTGCTCTCCAAACCACAGTGCTCCAGAGCACCAGCATGCTACATCACTACACTGCTTCCTGAATTTTACCTTCAATCTCAATCTGTGTGAGATTACAGTTAACTCACAGAATAGCCAACCAGAAAATACCTGCAATACTGCTGCAAAGTTGTTTTTAAGCTGATAACCATACCATCTGTACTTGAGAATATTTGGAATGGATTCCCAGGGAGACATCAATAATTTTAATGGGCTCTTGGACAGACATTTGGCAAGAATATTATCTGAAAGATAAAGAACATAAGAAATAGGAGCAGGAGTAGACCATACAGCCACTCGAGCCTGCTCCGCTATTCAATAAGATCATGGCTGATCTAAGTCCCAACTCCACATTCCCGTCCACTCCCCATATCCCTTGATTCCCCGACAGATCAAAAATCTGTCTATCTCAGCCTTAAATATATTCAATGATGGAGCATCCACAACTATCTAGAGTAAAGAGTTCCAAAGATTCACAACCTTTTGAGTCAAGAAGTTTCTCCCTATCTCAGTCCTAAATGATTGAACCCTTATCCTGAGTCTATGCCCCCTTGTTTCAGATTTCCCAGCTAGCGGAAACAACCTCTCAGTGTCTACCCTGTCAAGCTCCTTCAGAATATTATATGTTTCAATGAGATCAGCTCTCATTCTTCTAAACTCCAGAGCACATGGGACCAATTTACTCAGCCACTCATCATAGGACAACCCTCACTTCTCAGGGAGAAAACGAGTGAACCTTTGCTTTACTGCTTCCCATGCAATTATATACTTCCTTAAATATGGTGACCAAAACTGCACACAGTGGGCAGGATTTTAAGCAGCTGGCGGGGGTCCCGATACTGGGCCAGAAGGGCAAGTGGAACCCACCCTTGGCCCCTTGGCAAACTCCAGCTGCATTAGCAGCACTCATACAATTAACTGCCTGACACCAGAGTTATTGTCTCCAAGAGCTGCCAGCCAATCAGGGAGTGGTGGCCACTGCAGGTACTGTAGGATGCCCAGACCCAGGAGCCCCGGAGAGCAGGTAAGTGGGGTGCACTCACCGGGGCCAGTGGAGCAGACCCCAGTGAGGAGTGGGGCAGTGATGGGTTGTTGAGGGCAGTGGGGGAGAGATTGGAGTGGGGGCGGTCTTTGCCACCAGGGGCCCTCCATGGGCCACAGATTGCGAAGCAGGAGGGTCCCCGACCTGCCCACAGAGAGGGCAGCTGGTTTTACGGGATGGCCTCCCCACTTGGTGGCTAAATGGCAGCAGTGGGATGAGGCTCTTAAGTGGCCATTAATTGGCTACTTAAGGGCCTCAATTGGTCTCCGGGCGGGAAGGCCGTTCTGGACCTTTCCTGCCCTGAGTCAGTAAGGTGATGGGCACACCGCTCCCCCCTAACTTCCCTCCAAATTCTACGCCCCTCCCCAACCCACTGCATCACCTCCCAGCCCGCTGCTGAGGGGGGAATTAAATTCTGCCCAGTACTCCATATGTTGTCTCACCAAAGCCTGTATAATTCAGAATCAGAGAATTACAGAACCATTACAGCACAGAAGGAGGCGATTCAGCATGTCATGTATGCATTGGCCCTCCAAAAGAGCAATTTACCAAGTGCCACACCCCTGTCTTCTCCCAGTAGCTCTGCACATTCTTCCTTTTATATAACAATCCCATTCCCTCTTGAATGCCTTGATTGAACTGTCTCCACCATAATCTCAGGCAGTGAATTCAAGATCCTAAACACTAGCCATGTGAAAAAATGTTTCCTCATATGTCACTGTTACAAAACCACACCTGCCAAATGGAAACATATCAATTTTGTCATATGGAACACTATTTGAAGTTTTACTGGACATTGAACATAACTTGTTTAAAAAGACCACAGAGCTGAATGGCTGAAAACATGACTGCACATTTGCATTCTGAGAGACAGTTGAATAGAGAGATAATGGGAGAGCTCACTGATTCAATTAGCGAGATGAATTTGTCAATAGTGATGATCAAAAGACATTGAGAGCCATTGTCTGTGTGAGAGCCAGCACTCCATCCCCCCAGTGAGTGTGACTGGAGAACTTTTGAAATCAACAACCTTTTCAGGTGATGCTGTTTCAAACAAAGAGCAGCTCACTTGAATAATCTGCTGACCAACCTTGGAACTATTTTTGAACTGTGCGTCACAGAAAGGTTTGGGGCTGACTGCAGCTGAACTTTGAGAAGAAAGCAGCACTCTCTCCCTGTCTCTCTCTCTCTCGCAAAGTTCCAGGGACGCATGGATGTAACTTAAGCCGCAAGACAGAGGACCCCTTCTGTTACCAGCGAAACTAGTTTGAAAGTGTGCACTGGGCCCAGTGAGAACTGCAAGACTTAACTCCAATCAAGATCTTTACATCCAAACTAAAAAACAGTAACTGAATTCCATCTGCTACTCCAAACCCTCCCCCTTTAATTCTTTCTCCTCCTCTGTATCTATTTTTGTGTGTGTTTATCTCATATGTATGCTAGCGTGGTTGCATCGCGTACTTTTAGTAATTTTAACTGAGTTAGGGTCTTAAGGTTAATAAACTTACTTCTTTCTTGTTTAAACTTAAGAACGCCTGTCTGATTGGTTCATTTACAATTATTATTTAGAAGCAGTGAAAAAGAACTCACCGATATGAGGTTAAAAACACTGTGTTTTAAAAGTTAAACCCTGTTACAGCCAAGCCAGGAAAGGCTGAGAGGGGAGCCTGAGAACCCTTTCTCACCTGGTCATTACAGAAGTTTGGGGGCTAGCATCCAGATTTGACCAACAGTCAAATGAGAAATTGGAAGTGGGAAGCCAAATTGATCCCAATCAAAAAAGGGAAAAGATTTTAATACAGGTTTTCTTGTGGTTGTGTGTGCAAGAATACTAACATGTCTGCGACCGAAGCCAGGAACTCTCCAAGCCAGGGTGAAGTAACTTGGGATAAGTTAAAGGCACTGTCTATGGAAGGGTTGAGAAATATGGCTGAGCAGTGTGGGATCACTTTCCGTGCCAAGGCTAGGAAATCGGAACTCCTAAGATGAGTGGCCAACCATTTTTCCCTTGAATCTGAAGAATCAGAGACAGGGTTAGAAATAGAGTCCGCCAGGGTATTGCTAGCAAGGATAAAATATGAATAGAGGAAACTTGAATTAGAAGACAGGGAAAGGGAGAGAGAAGAGAGAGAGAAAGAAAGACAGAGAGAAAAAGAACTTTCCAGATGGAACAGGAGGAAAGAGAGCTGAGGCGACTTGAGTTATCTAGGGGGCGACAGAGTAACCCTAGTGAAAGCATGAAAAATACAAGTGGTGTGGGGTTGTGTACTGAGTTTTAAAAATTTTCTCAATTGATTCCAAAATTTAATGAGGGAGACGTGGAAGCATTTTTTGTATGTCTTGAGAACTTGCAAGGCAGTTAAAATGGCCGGCTGAGAACTGGACACTACTGTTGCAAAGTAAGCTCACCGGAAAAGCCCATGAGGTTTATTTCCTGTTGCCAGGTGAGAGTTCATCAAATTATGAACTGATAAAAAGTGCTATCATCGGGACAAATGAATTAGTACCCGAAGCCTATCGTCAAAAGTTTAGAACCCTCAAAAAGGAAGTTAATCAAACTTATCTGGAGTTTGAAAGAAGTAAGCAGCTGGCTTTTGACCAGTGGCTGAGGGCTCTTAAAATACAGCTCGGCTATGAGAATCTCAGAGAAGTAATTTTGTTAGAGGAATTTAAACACTCTCTCCCACTCTCCATAAAGACCCATGTAGAGGAGCAGTGGAGCCAGAGAGCCCGGCAAGCAGCCGTTCAGGCCAATGGGTTTGTTCTAATTTATAAGTTGGTTTTCCAGGGGAGAACCTTTCCTAGTCACCCCCACAAATCTTAAAAGGACAAAGGGTGGGAAGGTGATAGGAGCCAAGAAGTCCTGGGAGAGAAAGGAAAGCAGGAGACACCGGGGGCCCTCCTCCAGCCAAAAAGGAAAGTGCTGCAAGCAGGAATGAGACCCAGAGATCTGTGTGCTTCCATTGTAATAAAGCAGGGCATTTAAAAGCTGACTGCTGGAAATTAAAAGGAAAACCGGTAGGATTAATCAGTGCACACCCATTCTGTGAAGGAGAAGGAACCCTGATGGACAGCACAGCAGAACAAGCTGTGGCTCCAACTGCAGCAGTAATAAGGCCCAGGAAACATATTGCTGCAGGTGCAAGAAAATTTAATAGGATTCCTGAAGGTTATCAGCATTTTGTATCTTAAGGGAGAGTAACCCCACACCCCTCGAGTGGGGCAAGCACGCCCATAGTAATCCTTAGGGATACAGGGGCCACCAGATCCCTTTTGCAGGGAAAAGACCTGACCTTTCCCCCAGAGCGGGACAGTGGCGGCACAGTGGTGCAGTGGTTAGCACCGCAGGTTCACAGCTCCAGCGACCCGGGTTTGATTCTGGGTACTGCCTGTACGGAGTTTGCAAGTTTTCCCTGTGACCGCGTGGGTTTTCACTGGGTGCTCTGGTTTCCTCCCACAGCCAAAGACTTGCAGGTTGATAGGTAAATTGGCCATTGTAAATTGCCCTAGTATAGGTAGGGGAATTAAGGGAAGGTAGGAACATGGGATTAATGTAGGACTAGTATAAATGGGTGGTTGATGGTCAGCACAGATTCAGTGGGCCAAAGGGCCTGTTTCAGTGCTGTATCTCAAAAAATAAATTTATAAAAAGTGTGCAGTAAATACCAGAATGGTGGTGAATGGTATTGGAGGGCAGTGTACATCTGTGCCTTTGCACTTGGAGTGCAACCTAGTTTTGGGACTGACCATTGGGATTGTCCCTAGTTTGCCAGTGGACAGGGTTGACCTGTTCCTCGGTAAGGATCAGATGGGGATGAAGGTGGTAGCTTCCCCAGTAATGATAGAGAGAATGCAGGAGGTCAGAGAAACAGGACAGTGGCAGGAGATGGTCCCCTGCAGTTCCTCTGAATGTGTAGTGAATCGGGCCATGATCAAACCAGAGGAGACTGAATTAGCACTGCAGGCAGATGACCATGAAATCTGTCTGTCTGACACTTGCTTTGTAAAGTTAGAGAACCCAGGGAATGGATCAAATGGATCTTCCCTAGCTGAAGCTCAGCGAGCTGACCCAGTACTTAGAGAGTTAGTGCAGGCTGCCCAGTCTGAAATGAAAGTAGAGGGAGTCCCTGATTATTACTATTTAAAGAATGAGGTACCGATGAGGAAGTGGAGTTTTCTTCACGGTCCTGAGGACAAAGAGTTCACCAGATAATGGTACCGGAGAGAAATATTAAGAATCACCCATGAAATTACAATGGTACATGTCGGTATACAAAAAGACCAAAGCCTGCTTAAGACAGCAGTTTGACTGTCCATAACGCCACAAAGATGTTATGGAGTACTGTAGGATTTGCCACATGTATCAGGTTGGGGAGAAACCCCAACATGTAGTGAAATCTGCACCCCTAATTCCTGTATCCTCCAGCAGAGGGCTGGTGAATTATAAGGGCCCCCTGCCGAGAACAAAAGGAGACAGACAGGCACAGGGCTGGCAAAAAGTTAGAGAGGAAAGGGAAAAAGTGACCAAGAGGGCAGGTGAAAGGAGTTCCTGGAGGATTCCTTAATGAAAACCCCTACTGTCCGGTCAGCCAACCCCGAAGTGTTGGAAAAATTAGACCCTAAATCCTTCTATGTAAATGAAGACACCAGAAGCACCCAACCAAGGTTGCTAACAGCATTTACAGAAACCTGCAGGGACAAAGAAAGTCCTCAAGCAGGCAGAGAAACCGTGAGGGTGATGTTTCACTGGTTGAAGTGCTGCAGGGGAGTACAGTAAAATCTGGTCAAATACCTGCCACCAGGAATGTTCCAGAGGACAAAGAGAAGACTAGCAAAGTATCCCCCCCCACAGTCAGGAGAAAAGAGATCCCACAATACCCTAAAGTGAAAAGCACTTGCATGATTCATCAGAGCACTGAAAGTGAGGTCAGAGTGGATCTACCCACTGCCGACTCCCATGATCAGAACTCCAAACCAGGCCTAATTAAATCTAATCATCTCCCTGCAGACCTCAACAGGAAGAAAGGCACCCTAGACAATAATGGAAATGTGCAAACTTCAAACATCCCCAAAAAGCACATGTTTATTGGGATACCCATTCCCAATGTATTGCAGACTGATAGTGAAGAAACTTTAAACCCCTTGGGCAACACATAACTATCTCAGATCCACCTCAAGGACAAAGGGGCAGTCCAAAGCAACACTGCTACGAAGGAAAGACAGACTGCAACAATTCTAAGATTTCTGAATGAATGAGAGAAATGCATGTGTGTTTTCTTGTACTTTCTCTTCCTTCTAGCTTATAATGAAATTCTCCTCCTAATGTCGCATTTCATTCAACGAGAGGTGGAGGTGTGACAAAACCACACCTGCCAAATGAAAACATATCAATTTCGTCATATGGAACACTATTTGAACTGTTACTGGACATTGAACATAACTTGTTTAAAAAGACCATAGAGCTGAATGGCTGAAAACATGACTGCACATTTGCATTCTGAGAGACAGTTGAATAGAAAGACAATGGGAGAGCTCACTGATTCAATTAGTGAGATGCGTTTGTCAATAGTGATAATCAAAAGACATTGAGAGTCATTGTCTGTGTGAGAGCCAGCACTCCACCCCTGCAACCCACCTCCCCTGCCTGTCCCCCCCACTGAGTGTGACTGGAGAACTTTTGAAATCAACAATCCTCGCAGGTGATACTGTTTCAAACAAAGAACTGGTCATATGACTAAACTGCTGGTCAACCTGGGGACTGTTTTTGAACTGTGCCTCACAGAAAGGTTTGGGGCTGACTGCAATTGAACTTCAAGAAGAAAGCACCGCTCTCTCTCTGTCTCTCTCTCACTCAAAGTTCCAGGGACCCACGGAAGCAACTTAAGCCCCAAGACAGAGGACCCCTGCAACCTTCTGGTACCAGTAAAACTAGTTTGAAAGTGTGCACTGGGCCCCAGTGAGAACTGAAAGACTTAACTCCAATCAAGGTCTTTGCATCCAAACTAAAAAATAGTAACTGAATTCTATCTAATACTCCAAACCCTGTTCCTTTAATTCTTTCCCCTCCTCTGTATCTATTTGTGCCTGTCTTTATCTCATATGCTAGCGTGGTGGTGTCACATATTTTTAGTAAATTTAACTGAGTTAGAGTGTTGAGGTTAAAAAACTTATCTCTTTCTTGTTTAAACCTAAAAAAGCCTGTCTGATTGGTACATTTACTATTATAATTAGAGAGCAGTGAGCAATGACTCACTGAGGTGAAGCTAAAGACACTGTATTTTAAAAGTTAAACCCTGTTACAGCCAAGCCAGGAAAGGGGCCAGGGTGGAGCCTGAGACCCTTTCCTCACCTGATTGTAACAGTCGCCATTGCTTCTTTGCCAATTACCTTACATCTGTGCCCTCATGTTCTCAATCCTTCCCCCATTGCGAACAGTTTTTCCCTATCTGCTCTGACAATATCACTCATGATTTTGAACACCTCTATCAAATCTCCTCTCAACTTTCTTTTTTCTAAGGAAAACAGTCCCAACTTCTCCAAGCGATCCACGTAATTGAAGTTCCTCATCCCTGGAACCATTCTCGTGAATCTTTTCTGCACTCTCTTTAATGCCTTCACATCTTTCTTAAAGTGTGATAACCAGAACTGAGCACATGTTCTGTGCAAGTTTAACATAACATCCTTGCTTTTGTACTCTCGGCCCCTATTAATGAAGCCTAGGATACTGTATGCTCTATTAACCACTCTTCAACCTGTCCTGCCATCTTCAATGAATTATGCACATATACACCCAGGTCCCTCTGCTCCGGTATCCTCTTTAGAATTGCACCCTTTATTTTAAATTGTCTCTCCGCATTCTTCCTACCAAAATGAATCACTTCACACTTCTCTGCATTAAATTTCATCTGCCATTTGTCATAGAGTCATAGGACTGGATTTGGAGTGGCAGTTGGCCGCCACGGAGCCCGATGCCAGGATTGCCGGGCCTGATCCTCCCGGTGATGGGAAGCTCCGTGGCGGCCCCTCCGCTGCTATGCAACAGGACCCTGATTTAAATATTTAAATTATCTTTCTGCATTCATTTACATGGAATTCCCCGTGATTTACCTTCGGTTCTGGATCTTCATCGCGATGGGCGGCACTCAAGCGCCTTCACTTTCCCATCCAGGGAAAGCTGGCGCCACCGAGGTCGGGAAGTGGGGAACCCAGCATTTGTAGTGTAGTGGGACGGTGGGGGGATGGGGTGAACTCTGCAATTTGTGCAGTTGTGGGGAGAAAGGGTCAACTCTCATTGTTAGTGTAGTTGGTGTAGAGCAGAGAAGGCTGAGAGGAGATATGATTGAAGTATACAAAATTATGAGGGGCATTGATAGGTTAGATAGGAAGAAACTTTTTCCCTTAGTGGAGGGGTCAATGACCAGGGGGCATAGATTTAAGATAAGGGGCAGGAGGTTTAAAGGGGATTTGAGGAAAAACATTTTCACCCAGAGGGTGGTTGGAATCTGGAAAACACTGCCTGAAGAGGTGGAAGAGGCAGGAACCCTCACAACATTTAGGAAGTATTTAGATGAGCACTTGAAATGTCATAGCATACAAGGCTACGGGCCAAGTGCTGGAAAATGGGACTAGAATAGTTAGATGCTTGATGGCCGCACAGACACGATGGGCCAAAGGGCCTGTTTCTGTGCTGTATAACTCTATGACTCTATGGTGGGTGGGGGAGGGGGTGCGGGGGGTGCGGTGCGGGGGGAATGGAGCAAATATGTATTTTTAGTGTAGTGGGGGTCAGGGACAACTTTCCATCTTCTACGCAGGGCTAGCAGCCTTTTAAAAATGGCACCTGAGCCTGCACAGAGACAGTTGACGCTGTTCATCGCACCACCGAGGCCGCCCCCGCCACATGCTTGTGGAGGTGGGGTGGGCCGCCCTGCATATGATAATGAGCCGCCGGGCTCAAGGTCACATTGGCGTGGCAGCACATGGCCGGTGCCACCATTTTTGACGCCCGCCACTGCATCTGGTCTCTGGACAATAAAATCCAGCCCATAGAGTCATTTACGGCACAGAAGGAGGCCATTTGGTCTATCGAGTTCATGCCAGCTCTCCATGGAGCTATCCAGTCAGTCGCACTCCCCTACTCGATTCCTGTAGCCCTGCAAGTTTATTTCCCTTCAGTGGCCATTCAACTTCCTCTTGAAGTCATTGACTGTCTCTGCTTCCACCACCCTTGTGGCAATGAGTTCCAGGTCATTACCAGCTGCTGAATAAAAAGGTTCTTCCTCATATTCCCCCTGCATCTTTTGCCCAAAACCTTCAATCTGTGCCCCTAGTTCTTGTACTATTAGTTAATGGAAACAGTTTTTCCTTGTCTAACTTATCTAAGCCTGTTATAATCTTGTACACTTCTACTAAATCTCCCCTCAATCTCCTTTGTTCTAATAAGAACAAGCCCAGCTTTTCCAACCTAACTAAAATCCTCCATCCCTGGAACCATTCTGGCAAATCTCCTCACATCCTTCCTAAAGTGTGCTGACCAGAACTGGACCCCATAATCCAGTTGGGGCCTAACCAGAGCTTTATAAAGGTTCAGCATAACTTCCCTGCTTTTGTATTCAATGCTTCTATTTATGAAGCTCAAGATCCCATATGCTTTACTAACCACTCTCTCAATATGTACTGCCACCTTTAAAGATCGATGCACATGCACCCCAGGAGCTTCTGTTCCTGCACATTTTTAGAACTGTGTCATTTAGTATATATTGCTTTTCCATATTCCTTCTGCCAAAATGCATCACCTCACAATTGTCAGTATTAAATTCCATCTGCTACTTGTCTGCCTACTCTGCTAGCCTATCTACGTCCTGTTGCAGGTGGTTCCTGTCATCCTCGCTGTTTTCCAGTTCTCCAAGTTTGGTGTCATCAACAAATTTTGAGACTCTTCTCTGTATTCCAGAAAAAAAGCTGTGGTCCCAGCACAGACCCTTGAGGAACACCATTGTCTACCATCTTCCAGTCTGAAAAACAACCATAAACTACAACTCGCTGTTTTCTGTCCTTAAGTCAATTTTTTATCCAATTAGACACTGATCCTACTATTCCATGAGCCTCAGTTTTGTAAACCAGCCTTTTATGTGGTACATTATCAAACGCTTTCTTAAAATCCATATAAACAGCATCCACCGCATTCCCTTCATCAACCTTCTCTTTTACTTCATCAAAAAATTCAATTAGATTAGTCATGCATGATCTGCCTTTTATAAATTCATGCTGGCTATCCTAATTAACTCGAATCTCTCTAAGTGTCTGTTGATGTCTGCCCTTTCTACCAGCCTGTCTATCTCCTTTTGAAGTTCTACATTATCCTCCTCACAATTCACAATGTTTCCAAGTTTTGTATCAATTGTAGCAAGACTTCTTTATTCTTGTACTCCAATCCCCTTGCAATAAATGCCAAAATGCCATATGCTTTCCTAATTGCTTGCTGTATCTGCATGCTGATTTTCTGTACTCCTTGTACGAATACACCCAAGTTTCACGCATTTTAAAACATTTTCAGCTTTTCTATTCTTACTGCCAAAGTTAAAGCCTCACACTTCCCCACATTATAATCCATCTGCCAACTTGTTTCCCATTCACTTAACCTGTCTGCATCTCTGTGCAGCCTCTTTGTGTCCTCCTCACAGCTTACCTTCCCATCTAGTTTTGTATTATTAGCAAACTTAGATACATTAGTCTTGATCTCTTTGCCTAAGTCATTCATATAAATTGTAAATAGCTGAGGCACAGCACTAATCCTTACAGCACTCCACTAGTTCCAGCCTGCCAACTTGAAAATGCCTCGTTTATCCCTACTCTCTGCTTCCTGTCTGTTAACCAATCCTCTATCCATGCTAATATAGTACTCCAAACTTCACGGGCCCTTATCTTGTGTATAAATATTTTGTGCAGCATCTTATCTAATACATTATGGAAATCCAAGTATACTGTATCTCCTTTACCTACCCCACTAGTTGCATCTTCAAGAAACACTAATAAATTTGTCAAACACTGTTTTCCTTTCATAAAACCATGTTGACTTTGTCTGATCATACTATGATTTTGCTAAGTGCATTGTTAAGACTTCCTTAAAAATAAATTCCAGCATTTTCCTGGCAACTGATGTCAGGCTAACTGGCCTGTCATTCCTTGTTTTCTTTCTCCCTCCTTTCTTGAATAGTGATGTTACATTTACTCATTTCCAATCTGCTGGGACCATTCTAGAATCTAGGGAATTTTGAAAAATCATAATAAGTGCATCCACTATCTCTGCAGCTACCTCTTTTAGAACTCTAGGATGAAGGCCATCAGGTCAGCTTTCAGTCCCTTAAGTATCTCCAATATTTGTTCTCCACTGATATTAATTATCTTAAATTCCTCTATCTTATTAACCCCTTGGTTACCCATTATTTCTGGTATGTAATTTGTGTCTTCTTACTGTGAAGGCAGTTACAAAATATTTGTTCAGTGTCTCTGCCATTTCCTCATTCCTCATGATAATTTTTGCTGTCTCTGCCTCTAAGGGACCAATGTTTATTTTAATTACCCTCCTCATTTTATATACTTGTAAAAGCTCTTGTGAGTTGGGAGGTCTAACAAGGCAATGGAATATACAATGGATGGTAGAACCCTAGGGAGTACCATACGGGATACTTGCCTTTATTAGCCGAGGCATAGAATATAAGAGCAGGGAGGTTATGATGGAGCTGTATAAAACGCTGGTTAGGCCACAGCTGGAGCACTGTGTACCGTTCTGGTCACCACACTATAGGAAGAATGTGGTTGCAATGGAGAGGATGCAGAGGAGATTCACCAGGATGTTGCCTGGGCTGGAACATTTCAGCTATGAAGAGAGACTGGATGGGCTGGGGTTGTTTTCCTTGGAGCAGAGAAGGCTGAGCGGGGACCTGATTGAGGTATACAAAATTATGAGGGGCATTGATAGGATAGATAGGAAGAAACTTTTTCCCTTAATGGAGAGGTCAATAACTAGGGGACATAGATTTAAGCTAAGGGGCAGAAGGTTTAGAGGGGAGTTGAGGAGAAATTTTTTCACCCAGAGGGTGGTTGGAATCTGGAACACACTGCCTGAAGAGGTGGTAGAGACAGGAACACTCACGACATTCAAGAAGTATTTAGATGAACACTTGAAACGCCATAACATACAAGGCTACAGGCCAAGTGCGGGGAAATGGGATTAATTAGGATGGGTGCTTGATGGTCGGCGCAGGCGCGTTGGGCCAAAGGGCTTGTTTCTGTGCTGTAAAACTCTATGACTTTATGCCTCTCTAATTTGTTTTTATGTTTCTGGCTAGTTTACTCTCATGTTCTACTTTTTCCCATTTTATCAACTTTTTACTTGCCCTTTACAAAACAATCCCAGTCTTGACGCTTAATACTACTCTTTGCAACATTATAAGCCTCTTCTTTTAATCTGATATTATTCTTAACTTCATGAGTAAGCCAAGAATGGATCTGTCTTGTTAAGTTATTTTTCAATGGAATGTATTTTTGTTGACCATTTTGAATTGTTTCTTTAAATGTCCCCCATTGTGTATTTACAGCAATTTCTTTTCCTCTATTTACCCTATCAACCTTAGCCAGATCTCCCCTCATACCTATGTAATTAGCTTTGGTTATGTTTAAGATTCTTGTTTGGAACTGGAGTATGCCACTTAAAAACTTAATATCGAATTCAATTGTACTATGATCACTTTTCCCCAGAGGATCTTTTACGACGAGATTACTAATTAAACCAGCCTCATTGCACAATACTAGCTTTAAAATTGGTTCCACAATGTATTGTTCCATAAAACTGTCTGGAAAGCATTGTACAATTTGTCATCAAAACTACCTTTGTCAATTTGATTTGTCCAGTCTATATGAAGATTAAATTCTCCCACAATTATTATATTACCTTTGTCACAGCTTCAATTATTTCTTGCTTAATGCTCTGTACAACAGCATAATTACTGCTAGGAAACCTATAAAATACTCCTACCATTGTTTTCTGACCCTTTTTATTCCTAATACTGATTCTACTTCCTGATCTTCTGAACCAAGATCTTTTCTCGATACTGCCCTTATGCCATTTTTTACGATCAGGGCTACTCCTCCTCCTTTTCCATTCTGTCTGTCTTTTTGAAATCTTGCGTACCTTAGAATATGTATTTCCCAACCTTGGACACCTTGTAACCATGTCTCTGTAACCGTGATTAAATCGAAACCATTTATCTATATTTGTGCCACTCATTCATCTATTTTATAATGCATGCTTCATGCATTCAGATTAAGAGCATTTAATTTAAATTTTTTTTCTACTGTCCTTTGCATGGACCTCATTCACTGATGCACCATTACTGTTAAATTCTCTGTTCCTTCCTGTCCCACTCTGCTTGTCTTTATCCAGATTTCTACACTGCTGCATTGCCTTTCTTGTCTTCACATTTTTAAATCTCCCTCCACCTGAGCCCTCCCCCACCTCTTTTAGTTTAAAGCCCTATCCAGAGCCCTAGTTATACGACTTGCCAGGACACTGATCTCAGCCCCATTTAAGTGGAACCCAATGGAACTGCTCCCTCTTTTCCCAGTAGTGGTGCCAGTGCACCATGAATTGAAAGCCCTTCTTCCCACACCACTCTTTGACCCACGTGTTTGATTCTCTAATCTGCTTGAGCCTGTGCCAATTTTCACGTGGCTCAGGTAAGAATCCAGAGATGTTTATCTTTGAGGTTCTGTCTTTTAACATGGAGCCTTACTCCTCAAACTCTCTCAGCAGAACATCATTCCTAGTTCTACCTTTGTCTTTGGTTTCTACATGAACCATGACAACTGGATACTCTCTCTCCCATTCCAGGGTTGTCTCCAGCTGGAAGGAGCTGTCTTTAACTCTGGCAAGTCAACCTTCAGAACTCCCGGTCATGGCTGCAGAGAAACATACCAATCCCCTGACTATGCTATCACTACCACATTTCTTTTCATTCCCCCACTTGAATGGCATGGTGCTATGGTCAACACTCACCAGCTACTGGAGGTAAAACAAAAAGAATAAAAAGCAGCACTTGCTTCTCCTCTGTACTGAATTCCCCCTTGCACCAAATTCCTGATTGTAGCACTCAGTTAAATGAAGCAATCTTTTCCCTGATCACTCTGTGCTCCACACTCTGGTAGTGAACTGTGTATTCTGTGTTTTAATTCTGGGCCTGCTTGATGGACTGGAAATTCTTTTCTGCTCAAAAGCACTCCTATATTCCTATGCAGTACCTTTTATTCTGATAAACTGGAATCCAGATTTACCCCTTGAAATCTGGTCCCACCCCACTGCAGAACATTTCTCAACCACAAATAAGGAATGTTCTGTCCGCATTCTCTCCACCTTCTCACCGGACCATGAGAGTTTTTTGGCCCCTACTCGCCCTTCCATTTTTTCTTTCTCCCCTTTCTTGGTTCCCCTTCCTTTTTTTACTTTGCCTTTTGTGTCTTTCCTCATATGCTCTCTTTTCCTCAACTCTCCTTTTCCTCTCTCACCTTTCCCTCATCTCCCTCACTGCCTTCTTCATCTCTTCCCTTCGTTCCTTAATTGGCCTGAACAGGTGAAGATGACAAACAACAGGGAAGTGAATGGCGGAGCATTGGGAACAGGGTGAGGGAAAAGCTGTATGAAATCCAATGGTCAGAGCAGGTGATCTTAGGGATGCAGGTGGTATTATGGAGTTATAGTTCCATCTAGTCTTTGGGGGCCTGAAGGTATAGAAAATGATTCAAATACAAACCTTAATTTTTAAGCCTATGCAAATTTATGGGCTGATTTTCTTGAGTGGCTACAATGGGAAATCAGTACAGTCTGGGCAGACCAGGGGAAAGATTAGGCAGGGATCCATTCTGCCAGCTGCCTAGTTTCACTTTCAGGGTATTCTGCCAAACATAACATCAGGCCTATAATACACTTGCTCACAAAAGGACAGACATTTATTATAGGATGTAGATTATGGAATGACCTTATGGTACATATTTCCTATCATCTGCGTCTGTGCAGCAAAGGTGCATTCCTGGCATCCAGCTTTATTAGAGCCATGGTGATCATGGGGGCATGGTTACAACGCTATTGTCCAATTAAGCAAACATTTAAAAAACGTTAAAGTTCTTTTCACTTTTCACGTTGCTGGCCACCTTGACACTGCAGCAAAGCACTGGAACCGTTTCCCCCTCTGCACCTGAGTTGGGCACCTCAGTATAATAAATGGCTCCAGTATCTGCTCTCGATATGTAAACATTTGAAGGCAAAAACAAAAATGCACCTTAATTTTAAAAGAAATTCTACAGTATTATAGCCAAATATGAAAAAAATTAAGCGTGACAAATAGGAAGTGGCTGCAAGACCCATAACTATTAATAGTATATAGATAACAACAACAACTTGCATTTATGCAGCACCTTTAAAAGGTGCTTCACAGGGATGTAATCAAAGAATAGAAACTGAGCTAAAGAAGCAGATATGAGGAGGGGGTGTCTTACTGGCAAAATTAGTTAAAACCTTAGTGACCTTAACATCTAATGCCTCCACATCACGAAACAAAGCAGGAAGCAGGAAGTCATACTTTAAAAGTCATTCTTTCATGTCAGGTTTACATTTTTAAAACCACACGTCTCATTCAATAAACTATCCACTCCAAAACTAGATGTGTCATAACACGAGATAATGTTCCGAGACATTACTACCCTCATGTGAACCTGGAAGTGATGCCAGAACCAATTCTCCGGAGATTCACAAAATTTACAGCGCTCGGGTCAAATTATCAGGTATGTCAATATTTAATCAAAATCAACACAACTGACTGGGAATAGTTTTAACATCTGACAATTTGTTAGTGAAAATCTGTGAAACTGAAAGCAAGCATTTTCATTTTTACATACACAGTGGAAAAATGAAGACACATATTTCTAGGAAACAGCTGTGGACAGGGGAAGCCTCTGGGATCACTGAGCAATTTGCCCTACAAGACAGTTTAGCAGGTAAAGACTTAGTTATTAGTTCTTACTTTGCACAGTTGACAAAGTAACGTGGGGGGGGGTGGCGGGGTATTGATGGAAGATCATTTTTAGAATTGCTGGGAGCTTGGGTTTCCATTTTGTTGGGAGGTGTGTTCTGCTGGAGGGGAGTGGTTGAAACTGACAACCCAGCAGAAACTGACTACATGTCCCAGGTGCCAGCGGACGAAGCGGATGGAGAGGACACTTCTCCCCCTGCCGGAGAGAATGGGAACCTCAGCTCGTCCAGAGCAGGTGTTCGCTGCTCAGCCTCAGACACTCTGCCAGCAAACCCTCAACCCCTCGTCTCTGTCTCAATCCGCTGCTCGAATCGAAGAGGCAGCAGCTCGGCAGGGAAGAGGTCGCGGGCGGACTCAGTGTAACCGGCTCCCCATCATCAGTCCCCACGGTGCAGGATGTTCCCTGCATTTTAATCCAGCAATGATCCCCGAGCAGCGCAATCATGTTGCTACCATCGAGAGTATCCCAGCCGAAGCCATCACCGCATCGCCTACCCTGCTGCAGAGGATAAGGAAAGTATTCACAAGGTAAGAGACCAACCGACACCCCCACCCCAGAAATTTCCCGTCCAGCCGGAGCGGACCTCCCACCCCCCCAAAAATCCGTCTCAAAGAGACCGCAGTAAACGATGTAGGTGGTCAGACTCGTACTCAACAGCTGCTGTATCAGCTTCCCACCGTTACTATAGGGGAAAAAGTTGTCGCCTTCTCATATTGTGGAGAACGTCTTTTTTTTTAATCCGCCCGCACCCTAAGTTTTATTTTATAACATTACACGGTAGTTAGAGTGACCGAGATGTGAAGAGATGCTCCCCATGTATTCACATTTCTTGATTATCCTGTTGCATCGGGCTCTATTTAAATTGCCGCTCCAGTTAACAGCGTTTCAGCAGATTCATATTCTCGATATCTCCAGCCCACTTAATCATGTACCAGTGATGAGATATCGTTTACTGATACTGGGCACTCATCTAAGATCCATTGACACATTTCTGGTTTAAATTGAGCCGCATTTCAGTCATTTGTGGGTTGAATGACAATTTTTTTGGGGACTTTTACAGTGGATTTACCTGAGGTTAGAAACGCCAGCCTCCTTTTAATGAGCCTCCCTCAACTCATAGGTGGGAGTGCAGCCCAAAGCCGGCAATGATCACTAATGCTCTTTGTGAGCTGGATTTTTTCTTTCATCGCTGAGATCTCTTGCTCTGTAAGGGTGCACCAGGAGGCAGGGCTAGTAAAGCAGTAATGAGGTACTCCCTGCCTGAAAAAAATCTGAGCAAATTCGACCTGGAATCCCATCAGTTTTTTTCCGGTATTCCTCACAATCAAAAGCAAAAAAATAAATTATTCAAATCCTGCTAAAGCAACGAAATAGTAGATGATGGTGATATTCCTAATAATAGTCAATCATAATTTCAGTGCAACCGCGATATCATGTAATAATGCACCTACTGTCTAATCTAGATTTCTCTTACACCATACATCAGTGTGATTCTATTGAATGCATTTGTCTAATTCACTTAAAAAATAAAATTTTACTGGTGCTAAAAGGGGTATCTGTGAATGGTGCAGTCTATGATAGACCTCCATTGTTCAGTGTAGTTATTTGATATGATGAGGCTTGTTACATTTATGGTAACATTTACAGCACACTGGGTATTACAGGAATCATTCCAAAAGCACAGTTTTATGATAGTCTCAACATTGCCTCAATGGTCATTTTTCCATAGTTTTCCTACATTTTGATTGTATTTATTTTTCCATAAAAACTGTGATAACTGTTTGATTTATTATTTTAATAGACAGTCTTACATTTGACTTCAGATAGCATGGCTAGGCACTGAAATTAGAATAGATCTATTCTATCCAAACATGCACACTAAAGAATTAGTTGACATTGAACTGTGTTCCAAGCTCCCTTGTCACTAAGTTTCATAAAGATGATTCTGTACCAGCTCCTTTCCAAATGTCCAGTGTTAATAAAAACTGGATATGGACTGGTATTAGCTGGAGTTCAAACTTAAATGTGTTTCCCAAAACAGAGAGTTTAACTTGCAATAACCTGCCGTCTGCTTGTTCAATTGAAAAATAGATTATCACTCCACCATAGAAATATCCATGATTTCAGGAATTTGGACCAGTTAAATTGAGCACTGTTATTTTTGGAATGGATTGTTGTGATGTTCAAGATTCCTGGAGATCAGGGTTTCTAATAGCTGCTAAATCATATTTCAAGTGGAGCTTTAACCTTTTGGCTAGAGTATTTTATATACAGAGATGTAATAAATGTTTGTGAGATACTTAATATTTGCACAGATCTGCTGCAATTCTGTGGTGCTCTGATCTTTAAAGTTTGCATTCAGCAGTCAAGAATGAGGTGGAGAGTTTTTCTGTGGGAATAAATGATTACTTGTTTTTTTCTTTTTCCTTCCATTAAAAATGCTAACTTGTAATTTATTTACTATGTTCCCTTTTCCCTTGCCTCTAGGATAGTTCCCTGTGCTCACATCATCTGTGGCTGAAAGGATTCTGCCTGCAAACATATCTGCACAGATGATATTATGTTGCTCCTTGGTCGAGCCTCAAGGAGGCAGACTTGAGCAGTATGGGAGGACCTCCCAAGACTCCTCCTCAGGCAACCATGCTAAGACTGGCAAACTTGCCTTCTGGAGGAGCGTTGGTGCAAATGCCCATCATAACTGGTATTTAAACTTGAAACTCTCAGTTGAGTAATATAGCACTATTACTATTGGGATGCAGTTACTGATAGTATCAAAACTAGTCACTTACTGATTCATGAATCTGTGAAAGGGAGCAGTGGTTATGGTCATGCTTCTCAGTCAAGAATTATTTTTAATTGAATGGTAGGTCTATAGACAGTTCAGTTGATAATACCAAGAAGGAAACTTCCTTCTTTGTGTTAATGTTACATTGGATTTTTTCATCTCTTAGTGTATTGTTTTGTAACAGATAAAAACTTATACAGGCTCACCATTCGTTGATGTAGCCTGAGCTTCCTTGCAGAGATTCAGTGACATTCATTGTGAAGACTGAGGAACATAAATAGACTTCTTTCTTTAGAAAGTGAATGTTTTTATAAATTGAGCTCATCTTCTTGTTTGATTGCATTTTTCATGGATATGACAAATAAATCCATAATTATGAACAGACAAATGATATATAATTCTTTAAGTTAGAACAGTGGCATATGTAAAATCACTGACGTATGTGAAAAGGGCAACTGCATAAATGTGTTTATTAAGTTACTAAATCAAGTCTAGTTTCTTAGCATTAGGTCAGTGAGGAAGTGTGTGTGAAAACTGAGGTAATTTGATCATGCAAAAGTAAACAGCATGAATATGGATCCACTTTGATTCTTCTAAGCTTGCGTTTCTTAAATATAGAGAGCTTTCAAAATTGGTTTTGTTTATTCTTATTGTCTCATACTGTCAATGCAAGTCAATGAAAAGGAAACTTGCATGTTGTGATTATTGGTCCCTTCCTGCAGTGGTCAAATAATTGGTTAAGCATTTGTATATTCCAAATTGGAATCCTGCTTTAGGTTGATGTAAATCCAATGCACAATATTCAGGCTTGTTATAAATATGCAAGCAGGCTGATCAGACTAAGATATATAATGAGCATATTGTATTTAGGAGAAGGGACCGTAATTTTTTTGGTGTCTTCATAGACTGCATTTCTATTCTCTGATTGAAAAGGTAAACGGCATCCCTGTGACAACAGCTTCTTAGAGTTTCTTATGCAGTTAATATAAAGCGATTATTTTGTGGTAAATTATTCATAATTGTCTCTGAAAATGACAATGTTCCTTGACTGTAAAAATTCTTTTGTGTCACCTGTAATGCCTTTGAGAAAAGTAGCATATTACAGGGGAATTGTGACTCATTTGTAAATGTTTAAACAACAGTTGTCACCTTAGATGAAGTATTGGCATTTTTGTTCCATGTTCTTAGCATTTGTTTTGTTGGACCACTCTCCATTAGATTACTGTTCAATTAATATAAGTGCTGTGCCTGACCATCTTAAAATCTACTGTAGAATCCCTGACTTACTCAGTTGGAACATTGATTGTAGTGTTAATTACGTATTCTGTGCAAGTTAGTGCATGGTGATTCTGTCAGTGTCAGTGTGATTAGCTGTCATTCAAAATTTCAACTCCACTTGAAAAGCTTTGAAGTAGTAGGTTTAGACAGTTTCAAACATTTCAAACAATAATTTATTTCTATCTCCAGTTAGGATGAAGCACAGGATACAGTGACAAGAATGAACTCCAAGTCATGTATATATTGGGTTTGAAGTGCCCCCGGGACACCTGCAGCATTAGGTTTTACTACAATTCATTGTGTGTTATAAAGCCAATCTGTGTGTGACTTTCCATTTATTATTGTCAAGTTTAAATTATAGATTGTTGATGATCAAACCTTGTGATGTGTATTGTAGGGTGTCTGCACCAATAGGGACCACATGCTAGGATTGTGAGACTGTAGGGTAACCAATTTAGTTATGTAAAGTGCATGTGAGTGCTTCCAGCAATCTGTGAAAGGTTCAGTTTACTGCAAATGTACTTCATCATTAACATTTCATAACAATTTCCCTATTGTTTTCTCATTATTTCTGTTCATTTAACCATGCCTACTCCCTCACAGGCATTGCCTGCTCCCCTGCCACAGGTAATTCAAAGGCGATCTACAACAACAGAGATTTGGGAGGTTTGTTTGTGGTAGAATGTGGGTATTCAGATAAGTTGAAAGCCCTGAGTAATTAATAAATTCGTATATTACTTCTCATCCTAACAAATAGCAATGTTGGATGGATTCCACTTCAATCAAAAGTAGAATTTTTAAATTATGACGCATCAAATTGAAACTGTTGTTACTTATGTTAACTGAAGTTAGCAGAGCATGAAATAAGTGGTAGAATGATGCAAGCTGTTATTGTATACAAAAAGGCAGAAACTGGACAATGCTTCACATGGTATTTAGGAGAAAGCTACCTTTCTTTACTGAAACTTAAAGCTGTAGAATCCTTATTTATTTTTTCCACTCACAGGTAAAGATGAAGAAAGACAGATGTGAAAAAAGTTTCCTGCCTCCCTTCTCCAGCAATTCATTTTTATGATATTTAATTGCTTGCACTGGGAATCGGTATCAATAATGAATGGTTTGTTTACTTTTGCTGCTGAGTGCTGCTCTTTATCCTTGGTTCCTAGCTCTGTGGCAGGCAGGAACCCAGGGGGAGAAGGGCAGAGGCTAGCTTAAAAAAGGTGTAGGGTTACCAATATTCAACCTCCTGCAAACATAAAAATAAAACAGCCAGAAGCAGATAACACTTACTACCAGGTAAGCCTGCTTAGTTCACACTTAATGTGTGGAAAAATGCAATTATGGACCACTGCAGCTTTTAATTCTAGTTCTGATTACAAAGTATTGTGCCTTCAATATGAAAATATGCATCATGCTGTATGCTATTTCTAAATGGTCATAACTGCACAGGAATTACACAGTAAAGCATCTCCCATGAGATCTTATCATTGTTTCTTTCTTTATGTGTTGCTCTGAACTACACTAATGACATGTAGAATATAAATCCATCGAAAGGCAAGCATTGACATTTAAACGATAAAGGATGTATCCTTGACGGGGACACCATCAAACTGCCACAGATTTACAACGATCATGTATTTAACTGACCACCTCCAGGCGCGTATCCATTGTCTCTCGAGATAAGGAGGCCCAAAAGAAAGAATGTATTTAATATATCATATAATGTTTTAATGACTTGCTGAAGTGCCATGCAATAGTTTAGTGACAAAGAAAGATTGTCCTTTTAACACTGAATTGATATTCTTTTCTTGGTGCCTTGATTTGAGGGAAGTGCTATTTTTTTGAGATGGGAGGACAAGACAAAGACTGAGAGTGGGCCAGTTCCTAGTTAGCAAAGCATGTGATGGAGAGCAACAGAGTCAACTCCCTCACATATCAATTTATTCGGGGATCCCTGCTATGTGACGGCGAGGAATGCGGGTGAGTGAAAGGAGCAGTAAACGTGCAGCTGCGGTTGAATGTTGCTGGTGCAGCGACTGCCAGCTGGCGGCCCCGTTTCATGCTGCTTTCTCTCCGTTGCGGAGCCATCTGCTGCAGTTTTAATGAATGAAGCTTTTTTTCGTGCCGAACAATAGCTTCAAGGATGTGATCTGCATTCTAATACAGCACATCTCTCTTAGGGGAAAGACCGTTTCACCTTTATTGTGAAAGGTACAAGGGGAGGGAGAGCCGCTTCTTTCTGTGAAGTTGTTGCAAGTTCTAATCTTCCTCTTGTTCCAGATTGATGGAGTCTCCTTTTTAGCTTGTCGGGCAGAGACAACCTAGAGCTTAAACTGCAGTAACATTTTAAGATTTAAAAATAAAAGACAGGAATAAAGAAATTAATTTTATTTGCAATGCAGCGGGTATTCTATTTGCAGTTCCCTAGTGAGCCACATATTCTGTCCTTTTTTTGTTTGTAAACTGATTTCATTCTGAAGGAGCACAATTTTGCTAAGCAACGATGAAACAATACTCGGGATTTTTCTCAATTCATTGACAAAAAAAGCAAGCCCTGAAATGGTACTACCCCTTCAGAGCAGTCTATCCAAGGTCACTCAAAAATGGCGTGTACTTTACTAGATATTTTAACCTCGTTAACTTCCTTATCGTAACTCTGCGGTAATGTGTGCTGTTCATAAAAGCGTCGCCTCAGTCGATTCCTACTTCAGATGAACGTCTATTAAGTTCTCATTGTGTTTCTCGCAGTTACAAATGGAACAAAACGTTTGGATCTGATGAGATCCTGTAATGCTTTGAATACCATGTGATATTACAGTATGATGGTTGAACATGGGAACAGGAGTAGGTCATTCAGCCCGTCAAGCCTGCTCTGCCATTCAATTAGATCATGGCTGATCTACCTCATAGCCACTTTGCCGTGCTATCCCCATCTCCCTTGATGTCATTAGTATCCAGATATCTATCGATTTCTATCCTGAGCTTCCACAGCCCTCTGGGGTAGAGAATTCCACAGATTCACCACCCTCTGAGTGAAGAAATTCCTCTTCATCTCAGTTTTACCCCTTATTCTGAGACTGTGTCCCCCGCTTCTGGACTCACCAGCCAGTGGAAACATCTTATCCACATCCACCCTGTCACCTTCTGTAAGAATTTTGTAAGTTTCAATGAGATCACCTCTCATTCTTCAAAACTCTAGAGAATACAGGCCCAGTTTCTGTAATCTCTCCTCATAAGACAATGCCGCCATCCCAGGGATCAGTCTGGTGAACATCTGTTGCACTCCCTCTATGGCAAGTATATCCTTCCTTAGATGAGGAAGCCAATCTGTACACAATACTCCAGGTGTGGTCTCACCAAGGCTCTATACAATTGCAGCAAGACTTCTTTACTCTTGTACTCAAATCCCCTTGTGATGAAGGCTAACATACCATTTGCCTTCCTAATTGCTTTCTGCACCTACACGCTAGCTTTTAGTGCCTCATGAACAAGGACACCCAGGTCCCTTTGGATATCATCACTTCCCAACCTCTCACCATTAAGAAATACTCTGTCTTTCTGTGTTTTCTACTCAAGTGGATAACTTCATACTTATTCACATTATATTCCATCTGCCATGTTCTTGCCCATTCACTTAGCCTGTCCAAGTCCCCTTGAAGCCTCCTTGCATCCTCCTCATAACTTACGTTCCCACCTAGTTTTGTGTCATTGACAAATTTGGAAATATTACATTTGGTCCCCACATCCAAATAATTTACATAGACTGTGAGCAACTGTGGCCCCAGCACTGATCCTTACGGTACCCCACTGGTAGCAGCCTACCATCCTGAGAATAACCCGTTTATTCTAACTCTCTGTTTTCCATCTGTTAACTAATTCTAAATCCATACCTGTATATTATCTCCAATCCTATGTGCTCTAATTTTGTTTATTAACCTCCTGTGAGGGACCTTATCAAAGGCCTGGATGGGTTAACATTTAAAAGAGTGTCATGATATTTCAATGAACGGTGTCACAGTATCGTGTTGTTCTATTAATTCTGCTACTTTTGAGGAAGTTTTATCTTTTCTGACTAGTTAAAGTCTTTGCCACAGTTGTCAGAACCCTCTTAATGGTGCCATGTTTATTACAGTTTAAAAATCTAATGATAGAGAAGTCAGAATCACATCATTATCATCAATTTTACATGCCACATTATAAAAGGAAAGCATAATACAGTATTATCCCTAACGTGAATCGTGTTTTCAGTTCTTAGGTATGCTTTCATCTCCTATGGTGCTGGGAAGGGGTGCAACATGTGAAAACTTATGTAAGGAAAGTTCCATCGTTAACATTTTACTTAACAACATATTGGCAAAGATTTACCCAACTGGTGACCATGACAACCACAACAACTCGCATGTTTTATATGTGCCTTTAACAAAGATAACTGTCACAAGGTACTTCAAAGATGTGCAGTCAGACAAAAATAGACACCAAGAGATATTGGTGGAGGGGCAGGGGGTAACTAAAAGCTTGGTCAAAGAGGTGGGTTTTAAGGTGAAGAGGCAGATGGAGAGAACTCCAAAGCAGGGGGCCTAGATTGCTGAGGGCACAGCCATGGACAGTGGAGTGAAAGGAGGGTGGATGCACAAAAGGCCACAGTCAGAATAACTAAGAGTTCTGGTGAGGGGTTGTAGGGCTGGAGGAGGTTCAGAGAAAGGGAAAAGCAAAACCATGAAGGGGTTTGAAAACAAGGATGAAAATGTTAAATTGGAGAGGTTGAGGTACTGGGAGCTAAGGACGGAGGTGATGGGTGAGCAGCACGTGATGTGGGGAAAGGTGGGGCAGCAGAGTTTTGAATGAGCTGAAGTTTACAATGCATGAAGAATTGGAGGCTGACAAGGAGAAGGCATTGGAATAATTGAGTCTTGATGTGACAAAAGCTTGGATGAGAGCTTCATCAGCATTTGGGTTGAGGCAGATGGAGTAAGGGAGTTGGAAGTCAGTCTTTGTGATTGAGAGGATAAGGTGTAGGTTATTCTGTCTTGTACAATATTAGATTACAAGTTAGTGCTGAATTTATCCAGTGAATAGCTGAGCCATACGGAACAGGAAGAAGAATAAGAATTATAATAATAGTTGCATTTATATATTATCTTATTGAATTGAAACAAAAATAACTTGCATTTATACAGAACCTTTAGAATATAACAACATCCCAAGGTACTTTACAGTCTCTGAAAGCACTTGAAATGATGAATTACCTTTTGATGTGCAGTGACTGTTATTATATGGGCAAATTCTGTGCCAGCAATGTTCTGCAAATCGCAGTCAGGCAAATAAACAGTCAACCTGTTTTTAGATTATTGGTTAAGAGTTAAATGCTGGCAAGACATTGAGAAAACTCCCAGATTCTCTCTGAATGATGCAATGGAATCTTTAACTTCTATCTGAACCACTGGAACAGCCAACAGGTCATTGGTTTATTTCTCATTTGAAGAATGGTCTCATAAGGCAATGCAGCATTCCCTCAGTACTGCATTAGATTGTCAACTTAATTTATGATCGCAAACCTTGTGAGGGGCTCAAATCTATAACCTTCTGACCCAGGGGCTGTACAAACTGAGTCAAGCTGAAATAAGAAGAGCTCAGGTTCCAACTGCAGTCTGGGATAAGTTTCTTGATCACAGCTGGGAACATTGTGCCACTAGGTTAGCAAAGGGAAAACTGGCATGCACTTTTGGAAGTGTGCATGTGTCAACATTGGGTAATGACAAGGCGGGATCTATTTTCATCCTCCACTCATTGTTTCAGTAACTACTGACACTCATTGTCAAAAATTACACATGAATGATGCCCACTAGGGCAAAGTACCAGTGTCCATGTAAGCTTAGTCCAGTAAAGAGTCAAAAACTTTAAGACAGGAAAGCAGGGGGGATTTTAGAAAGCTTTGGATAAAGTTCCAAGCCAAAAAAAAAGATCGAATTAAAGTGAAACTATAGGATTCCAGGGGATAACATGGGACTGGAGAAGATATTGGCTAAATAATAGGAAGCAAACTAGTCAGACTGAGGGAGGTTGTAGCTGGAACTACACAGTGTTCTGAGCTGGGACTACTAATCTATATAAATGACCTGGATACATAAGAAGATGAAAATTTGTTATGCTGCTGATAACAACAACTTATATTTATAATAGATAAAAGCAAAATACTGCAGATGCTGGAAATCTGCATAAAATCAGAAAGTGCTGGAAATATTCAGCAGGTCTGGCAGCATCCATGGAAAGAGAAACAGAGTTAGCGGGATGAATTTCTGTTTGGCTGAGGAGGCAGGACCAGAGGAAGGCATGCCAGCAATTTTGTGTTACCGGTCAGTGTGCTGGTCTGCCTGCATCTTCCTGACTCCAGTGTATTTTCATGGAGGCTGCTTTGGGTGTGGGGGTGTGTGGTTGGAGACGGGGTGCGGTTGGTGATGGTTATCCACTCGCCAGGGGCGGGTAGCCAATTAGGCCAATAAAAGTGCCTTTTGAAGGCACTCATCAAACAAATTTTCCAGATGGCAGGCGGTCCCACGCTAAGCTGCAGCTTGGCTGATGGATGGAGGCAGACTTCCTGCAGTGCCCTCCACAATGCTGGCCTAGCAGCTGTGGCCACATTTTATTTTTAGATATTGAAAAGTCTTCAGAGGCTCCTCCATCTTGAGGTACCCTTACAGTTGCCCACCTACTTCAGCAGTGCCCACCTCTGATGGTGGGGCTGCAGATGGACGGCATCCTATTGGCCCTCTAGATTTTGGAGCCCACCCACCATGCTTCATCGAACAGGGCTCCCGGAGGCGGACACATAATTGGCCGTTTGCTCAAAACCTCCCTCTGGGTCCCATCACTTAACATTTAGGGGTTGTGACCCGCATTTCATCCTGACAACGCAATCGGCACCTGGAAACCAAAGTCCTGCTCAATGTTTTAGGCCTGTGACCTTTTATCACAGACCTGAAATGTTACCTCTATTTCTCTCAGTACAGAGTCTCCTTTAAAATTTAGTTTCTGCTGAGATGGGAGGTTTAGTGTGCAAGAGGAATGAGCTTCAATGGATTAAGTAACCTTTTCTTGTCTTTGGACCTTACTTATGTAGGAAAATAGGACTGAGTGGTGTGGTGAGTTTCTTGATAGTTCAACTTTTGAAGACAAGTTTAAATCCAACCCATCATGATAGAGTTAACATTTTCTCTCTCTGTTGGTAATAAGGTTCTGGACTAAACTTAATTTGGGTAATCTGACCTTAGTCCCATTGAAAGCTATGAGTTAATATATCAAAACTACATGAGGCAGATTCAAAAGCAAAATACTGCGGATACTGGAAATCTGAAATAAAAACAGAAAATGCGAGAAATACTCAGCAGGTCAAACAGCATCTATGCAGAGGGAAACAGAGTTAAAGTTTCAGGTCTGTGACCTTTCATCAGAACTGGACCATGACGGCTTTGAGATAGACTGAGTCAGTGATGCTTAAGAGAGAGGTCGAGAGTGTGCAGTGATGGGGCATGGTGTTGAGTATGGATCTCAGGATGCGGTGAGAATAATGGTTTGAAGAATGCTGAATGCCTAGGGGGTATCTGGAATCGTGAGTGAATCTGAAATACGAAGGGTGGAATATCAGTTGGCGTCCACGTGGAATAAGTTGGAGCCGGAGACTGTTGCTAAGGAAGGAGATGTTGCTGTGAAAACGAGTTTTGGTAGATAACTGATCAAAGGGGAATAGAAAGCAATGAAAGTGAACAAGGTCGAAGAGACAAACAGAAATCTCATCAGAGAGAAGAGCAAAACTTCTTCAAGGTGGGCATTCCTGGAAGAGATGTGGCAGTGAATTAAATAGTAATACAAGAGCAAAATATTGTGGATGCTGGAAATCTGAAAGAGAGCCAGAAAATGCTGGAAATATTCAGCAGGTCAGGCAGCATCTGTGGAGAGAGAAACAGAGTTAACAGCTGAAATTTTGCCAAATGGTTGAGGTCACGCCACCAGGGTCAAAAGCGGGACCCAGAGGGGCATCTTCCCAGCAGTAGCCAATTAACTGGCTGCAGCTGAGGTCATCATCCCTATTCAGGTCAGTGGCCTGCCGCCAAGAGCTGCCAGCCCAATTAGAGGGCCAGCAGCTCAGCATCCTCAGCAGCGTCACTGCTAGTGGTGGCTATTCCTAAGGCTGCAGCTGTGAGGAGAGGATGCCTCAATGGTAGAGGCGCCCTCGAGCAGTGGTACGTATTCTTGAAGGTAGGCCCTGGCAATTGGTGTGGGGGCAGTCATTGCCACTGGGGGGCCCCTCCATGGGCCGTGCAATGCCCAAAAAGGAAGCCTGCCAGAACCCCCTCCTCCCACCCTGCTGGGAGACGGCCAGGTTTCACGGGTGGTCTCATCAGGCGACAGTGAGTCCCACCCCCTCTGACAAAATGCCCACGGAGGCGGGAAGAGGCCCTTAATTGGCCATTTAAGTGGCTCAATTGGGCTCTGCCACCTTTTCAACCACCGGGAAGGCATTGGGCATATCCCCCGACACTTGTCCATGCCATTTTACCGGCATTCCCGCCTCCCAGCCCATTGCCAAAGGGCTGTTAAAATCCAGCCCAATGTTTCAGGTCTGTTTCTCTCTCCACAGATGCTGTCTAACCTGCTGAGTATTTCCAGCATTTTCTGTATTATATGGAGGAAATTCTCCTGTTCCTGTGCCTAGATGTATTGAATTGCTTGTGCACAGTCCCGAAAGGACTCCTGCATGGCGAGGTTTGCAAGCACATAAGGGAGCCTGCCCGATTTCTATCCCATCCACCTGGGCACAGCAACAGGAAAATCTACCCCCTTGCAGCTTGGCACCAAACTGTAATCACATTTACAGAGGGTCCATCTGCATAAGCGTAGAAAGAATTTTACCCTGTATTTAAACCATACTATACCTGATCTAGGATTGCGTCTGGTGATAATGAAAACAGAAATGCTGGAAATTCTCAGGCAGCATTTAGGGAGAGAAAAGCAGAGTTAACGTTTCTGGACTTTTCATCTGGTGGTGTTGGGCAGAAAAGTGTTCCATTCTCCAGTACTGATAATCTTCATGGTGATTAGAATAAAATTCCCTCCCCCCATAATTTAATGTTGTTTTGTAGCAAGGAAATACTTCAGTTAAACAACCTTAAAAAGTATATTATTAAATTTGGCCTTTGGTTCTCTTCTATCTTGAATATAAAATAATAAATCAATCAATCATATTACTCTGACAGTAATGGCCTACTCCACACTGGAAGTGGCTATTTTGTAGGTAATTGACCTGCAAAATGATTGATGTAATTGATTACATAATCAAACATGGTCAAATTACTGTCTGATAAAAATAGCAGGATAGCTGCTGCAGGTCATTAATATGCTAAACATGTTGTCAAACAGAATGTAAAATGGTCCATTCTCACTGTTTTACTAACTTTAATTGGGGGTGCATTTTGTCCTGCATAAACACTGCATAAAGCAAAGTACAATGTTGATTTGTAAAGGCAAAAGGTTAGCTGTTTTGATAAAATTACTCAAGTTTTTCTTTCTTTAGGCATTCTAGTTTGTGTATTTGCAGGATATCACAGAAACTAACAAAATAAGTATTTGTTTGAACTAAATCTCATACTTCAGTCAGTTGTAAATGGATGATTTCCCTCCCAAATTAATTTAGCAACATTTTCTCATTTATTTTCCTGACCTGCTTCCATCCCACCACCAACTAACTTTTCTGTACTATCATTATTTAGCAAAGTATGAAGCACATCCCTATAGGATCTCTAGTATCAAAGAACAAAATGACACCTTTGGAAAATACATTTGCACTTGGCAATGCAGTAAGTGACCTGAAGTGAGATGATCTTAGAAATAGCATTATGGAAATTGGTTTAATGTGCATATTATTGTTAACATGTGGATATATATATTTAGCAATTTAGGAATTATCCTTAAGAAACAAATACATGTGGGGGGCGGGGGAAGTGGGTGTGGGGAAAGGACTGTGTCGCTCCCTGGTACTTTTACCTCTGGGACTTGGACTTGAATTTAGCCAAGACAGGTTGGATGAAAGGCTCCTCCCTGACAGTTGTCAATGTTCCCCAGTGAAATTGAATTTAGATACTATCAATCTGGAGAGGAACTTGGAGTGGGAGGGGAAGGATCCATTTGTCGTGGTCCATGTGAGTATCAATGACATAGGTAGGACTAAAAAAGAGGTTCTGCTGAGGAGGAATGAGTAGCAAGGGGTTAAATTAAAAAGCAGAACCACAAAAGTAATAATCTCTGGATTACTACCTGCGCCATGAGAAAATTGGCATAGGGTAAATATGATCAGTGTGTTGAATGCATGGCTAAAAGATTGGTGTGGGAGAAATGGGCTTTGATTCATGGGGCACTGGCACCAGTACTGGGGAAAGAGGGAGCTGTAGTGTTGGGACGGTCTTCGCCAGAACCGCGCTGGGACCAGTGTCCTGGCGAATTATATAACTAGGGCTCTAGAGAGGGTTTTAACTAAATAGCGGGGGGAGGATTCAGGTGAAGGGAAATTTAGAAAATTAATGAAAAAGGACAAGTGTAGGGTAGCAACATAGGTAATAATAACCAGAGTGTGACAGGAAGGAACAGAGCACACAAACATAAGAGTGCACCAGCAAATAAGGTCAGAGTAGGGAAAAATGGTAAAAAGACAGAACTAAAGGCTGTTTATCTGAATGCTTGCAGGATTCATAACAAGATGGATGAATTAATAGCACAAATCGAAATAAATGGGTTTGATATTATAGCCAACACAGGGCAGTGGTTTGTAAGGTGATCAAGGCTGGGAAATAAATATTGAAGGGTATTTGACATTTAGAAAGAATAGGAATAAAGAAAAAGGAGGTGGGGTACAAAGAGCAAACAAAGAACAAAGAACAGTACAGCATAGGAACAGGCCATTCGGCCCTCCAAGCCTGCGCCGATCTTGATGCCTGTCTAAACTAAAACCTTCTGCACTTCCAGGGTCCGTTTCCCTCTATTCCCATCCTATTCATGTATTTGTCAAGATGTCTCTTAAACGTTGCTATCGTACCTGCTTCCACCACCTCCCCCGGCAGCAAGTTCCAGGCACTCACTACCCTCTGTGTAAAGAAATTGCCTCGCACATCCCCTCTAAACTTTGCCCCTCGCACCTTAAACCTATGTCCCCTAGTAACTGACTCTTCCACCCTGGGAAAAAGCTTCTGAATATCCACTCTGTCCATGCCCCTCATAACTTTGTAAACCTCTATCATGTCGCCCCTCCACCTCCCTCGTTCCAGTGAAAACAATCCGAGTTTATCCAACCTCTCCTCATAGCTAATGCCCTCCAGACCAGGAAATATCCTGGTAAACCTCCTCTGTACCCTCTCCAAAGCCTCCACGTCCTTCTGGTAGTGTGGCGACCAGAATTGCATGCAATATTCCAAGTGTGGCCTAACTAAAGTTCTGTACAGCTGCAGCATGACTTGCCAATTTTTATACTCCATGCCTCGACCGATGAAGGCAAGCATGCCATATGCCTTCTTGACTACCTTATCCACCTGCGTTGCCACTTTCAGTGACCTATGGACCTGTACGCCCAGATCTCTCTGCCTGTCAATACTCCTAAGGGTTCTGCCATTTACTGTATACTTCTCACCTGTATTAGATCTTCCAAAATTACCTCACATTAGTCCGGTTTAAACTCCACCTGCCATTTCTCCGCCCAAGTCTCCAACCGATCTATATCCTGCTGTATCCTCTGACAATCATCATCACTATCCGCAACTCCACCAACCTTTGTGTCGTCCGCAAACTTACTAATCAGACCAGCTACATTTTCCTCCAAATCATTTATATATACTACAAACAGCAAAGGTCCCAGCACTGATCCCTGCGGAACACCACTAGTCACATCCCTCCATTCAGAAAAGCACCCTTCCACTGCTACCCTCTGTCTTCTATGACCGAGCCAGTTCTGTATCCATCCTGCCAGCTCAACTCTGATCCCGTGTGGTACCTTTTGTACCAGCCTGCCATGTTTGTCAAAGGCTTTACTGAAGTCCATGTAGACAACATCCACTGCCCTTCCTTCATCAATCATCTTCATCACTTCCTCAAAAAACTCGATCAAGTTAGTGAGACACGAGCTCCCCTTCACAAATCCATGCTGCCTCTCGCTAATAAGTTCATTTGTTTCCAAATGGGAGTAAATCCTGTCCTGAAGAATCCTCTCTAATAATTTCCCTACCACTGACGTAAGGCTCACCAGCCTATAATTTCCTGGATTATCCTTGCTACTCTTCTTAAACAAAGGAACAACATTGGCTATTCTCCAGTCCTCTGGGAGTCACCTGTAGTCAATGAGGATACAAAGATTTCTGTCAAGGCCCCAGCAATTTCCTCACTTGCCTCCCTCAGTATTCTGGGGTAGATCCCATCAGGCCCTGGGGACTTATCTACCTTAATGCTTTGCAAGACACCCAACACCTCCTCCTTTTTGAAAACGACATGACCCAGACTATCTGCACTCCCTTCCCTAGGCTCATCATCCACCAAGTCCTTCTCTTTGGTGAATACTGATGCGAAGTACCCATTTAATATCTCACCCATTTCCTCTGGCTCCACGCATAGATTCCCTTCTCTGTCCTTGAGAGGGCCAACCCTTTCCCTGGCTACCCTCTTGCTCTTTATATACGTATAAAAAGCCTTGGGATTCCCCTTAATCCTGTTTGCCAATGACTTTTTGTGACCCGTTTTAGCCCTCCTGACTCCTTGCTTAAGTTCCTTCCTACTTTCTTTATATTCCTCAAGGGTAGTTCTGTTAATAAAGGGTGAGATCAGTAGAGTAGTGAGAAATGATTTTGGCTCAGAAGATCAAGATGCAGAATCAGTTTGGGTGGAGGTAAGAAATAGCAAAGGAAAGAAGTCACTGGTGGGAGTAATTTATAGACCCCCTAAAAGTAGCTGCACTTTGGACAGAATATAAATCAAGAAGTAATTGGGGCTTGTAGGAAAGGAACTGCAATAATCATGGGCAATCTTAATCTTCATATAGATTGGACTAATCAAATTGGCAAAGGTAGCCTGGAGGAGTTCATTGAGTGTGTTAGGGATAGTTTCTTAGGACATTATGTTGTGGAACAACCCAGGAGCAGGCTATTTTAGACATGGTAATGAGTAATGAGACAGAGGCTGGATTTTACCGGGCCCCTGACCTTGGGGGTCATGGCAGGGTGGCCCAGAAAATGCCTCCGGCACAGGCCCTCCACAGGCCTCGACGCAGGGAAGGCCCGGCCCCATATTTCCAGCGGCAGCGAGGCCTCATGGCGGCCTTCCGTCGCCAAAATGTTAATATTTAAAGATATGAAAATGATTGAATTAAATACTTACCCGTACCTACTGTCCATTCCATTGCCATATTGGAGGCAGCGGCCGTCACTCTTGCGTTGTCGGATCTCCGTTTGGAGATCCAATGCGGGACACTGGTGGGGAGGGGGAAACATGGAAATTATTTCAGTGCTGGGGGGGAGCGGGGAAAATGATTCTGATTGGTGGAGGGAATCGTGGGTAGGGGTTGAAGGTAAAAGTTACCGAACTTTGGGTAGGGGGGGGAAGGTCAGGTATTCAAGGTAAGTATTTTGGAGGGTGAGAGGGCAAGGAATGAAGTAAATGGATAACAGGGGAGTGGGAGAGGGGATGGAAACATTTCTTTAATTGTTCAAATAAATTTTAATGTGCCTATTCCTTTAAATATTGAAATTCAATAATATGGCTGGAATGCCTTTAAAAATGGTGCTGGCACCTGCACAGTGGTGCCAGATGCCATTGCCGCGGATGGATCACCCACCCCCTCCCACATCATTGGTGGGGGAGGTGGTGGTGGTGGTGGTCCGCCCCGGCCATGTAAACAAGCTGTCGAGTATAATATCGTGGTGGGCTCCGTGGAGTAAAGCCCGTGCATGCGGGCCACCATCTTTTACGGCAGACGCCCATTATGGCAGCGGCAAAATAAAATCCCGGCCAGGATGAACAAATTACCTCATAGTAAAGGATCCTCGAGGCAAGAGTGATCATAACATGATAGCCTTTCAAATTCAGTTTAAGGGTGAGAAGTTTGGGTCTGAAACTACTGTCTTAAATTTAAATAATGGGTATGAAGACAAAGTTGGCTAAGTGGACTAGGAAAGTAAGTTAAAAGGTAAGGCAGTAGAGAAGCAGTGACAGACATTTAAGGAGTTATTTCATAACTCTCAACAAAGACATATTCCATTGAGAAAGAAAGACTCCATGAGAAGGATGCACCATTCGTGGCTAACAAAGGAAGTTACGGATGGTATCAAATTGAAAGAAAAGGCATACAATGCTGCAAAGATTGGTCGTAGGCCGGAAGATTGGGAAAAATTTAGAAACCAGCAGAGAATGACTAAACAAAAGTAGAGTATGAGAGTAAATTAGCAAGAAATATACAACAGACAGTAAAATGCTTCTAAAAATATATAGAAAGGAAGAGAGTAGCTAAAGTATGCATTAGTCCCTTAGAGAATGAGACTGGGCATAAATAATGGAAAACAAGGAAACGGCAGAGACTTTGAACAAGTATTTTAAATCTGTCTTCACAGTAGAACACACAAAAAGCATCCAAAGAATAGCAGAAAATCGAGAGGCAAAAGGGAGGGAGGAACTTAAAATAATCACTATCACTAGAGAAAAAATACTGGGCAAACTAATGGGTGGAGTCTAACAAGTCCCCTGGACCTGATGGCCTATAGCCTAGGGTCCTAAAAGATATGGCTGCAGAGATAATGGGCTGGATTTTAAGAGCCTGTTGCCGATCTTAGTGGTGAGTTCAAAAAATTGCGGCCCACACACGCAGGTTGCACGCCAAAGAGCCGCTGCGATCTCCCGCACGGCGGCTCATTTAAATAGCCTGGGTGCCCCCCAACACCCAATCATGTGGAAGGGGCGGGCTGTTCATCCCCAGCAATGGCGTCAGCTGCCTGTGTGCAGGCGCTGGCGCCCTTTTTTAAAGGGCTGCCAGCCATGTCGGTCAATTTGAATTTTGTTTATTCTCACGTTTATTTGACACCGTCTCCCCCCCACTGCCCCGCACCCCCCCCCACCCCCCCCCCCCCCGCCCCACCACCAGTGTTTTTTTTAATTCATTCATGGGATGTGGGCATCGCTGGCTGGGCCAGCATTTATTGCCCATCCCTAATTGCCCTTCAGAAGCTGCCTTCTTGAACCGCTGAAGTCCATGTGGGGTAGGTGCACCCACAGTGCTGTTAGGAAGGGAGTTCCAGGATGCCAGCAACAGTGAAGGAACGGCGATATAGTTCCAAGTCAGGATGGTGTGTGACCTGGAGGGGAATTTCCAGGTGGTGATGTTCCCATGCATTTGCTGTCCTTGCCCTTCTAGTTGGTAGAGATCGCGGGTTTATTTATTTATTTAGAGATACAGCACTGAAACAGGCCCTTCGGCCCACCGAGTCTGTGCCGACCAACAACCACCCATTTATACTAACCCTACAGTAATCCCTTATTCCCTATCACCTACCTACACTAGGGGCAATTTACAATGGCCAATTTACCTATCACCTGCAAGTCTTTGGCTGTGGGAGGAAACTGGAGCACTCGGGGAAAACCCACGCAGACACAGGGAGAACTTGCAAACTCCACACAGGCAGTACCCAGAATCGAACCCGGGTCCCTAGAGCTGTGAGGATGCGGTGCTGTCTAAGGAGCCTTGGTGTGTTGCTGCAGTGCATCTTGTAGATGGTACACACTGCTGCCACTGTGTGTCGGTGGTGGAGGGAGTGAATGTTTGTTGATGGAGTGCCAATCAAGTGGGCTGCTTTGTCTTGGATGGTGTCGAGCTTCTTGAGTGTTGTTGGGGCTGCACCCATCCAGGCAAGTGGAGAGTATTCCATTACACTCCTGACTTGTGCCTTGTAGATGATGGACAGGCTTTGAGGAGTCAGGAGGTGAATTACTTGCCGCAGAATTCCTAGCCTCTGACCTGCTCTTGTAGCCACGGTATTTGTATGGTTATTCCAGTTCAGTTTCTGGTCAATGGTAATCCCCAGGATGTTGATACTGGGGGATTCAGCGATGATAATGCCATTGAATATCAAGGGGAGATAGTTAGATTCTCTCTTGTTGGAGATGGTCATTGCCTGGCACTTGTGTGGCGCGAATGTTACTTGCCACTTATCAGCCCAAGCCTGGATATTGTCCAAGTCTTGCTGCATTGGCAAATTGTAATTAGTGGAATGCCACAGGGATCAGTGCTGGGGCCTCAACTATTAACAATCTCAGGGATCTGGGTGTCCTTGTACATGAATCACAAAAATGTCAGCCTGCAGGAACAGCAAGCAATTAGGAAGGCAAACAGAATGTTAGCATTTACGGCAAGGGGGATGGAGTATAAAAGTAGGCAAGTCTTTCTACAACTGTACAGGATATTGGTGAGACCACACCTGGAGTACTGCATACAGTTTTGGTCTCTTCACTTAAGGAGGGTGTTATGACCAGGTGAGAGGGTTCTAGGGGTTCCCTCTCAGCCTTTGCCTGGTTTAACTATAACAGGGTTTAATTTTTTTTTAAAAACCGTGTTTTAGCTCCTCTTAGTGAATCCTTGTTCACCACTTTCCAATCAATTCAGACAGGTTTTCTTTAGATTTTAAACAAGAAAGGTAGAAGTTTATTAATCTTAAACTCTAACCCGGTTAGACTGAAGAATGCCTGCAGAGTCTCATCGACAGGTTTGCGTCTGCCTGCAATGAATTTGGCCTAACCATCAGCCTCAAGAAAACGAACATCATGGGGCAGGATGTCAGAAATGCTCCATCCATCAATATTGGCGACCACGCTCTGGAAGTGGTTCAAGAGTTCACCTACCTAGGCTCAACTATCACCAGTAACCTGTCTCTAGATGCAGAAATCAACAAGCGCATGGGTAAGGCTTCCACTGCTATGTCCAGACTGGCCAAGAGAGTGTGGGAAAATGGCGCACTGACACGGAACACAAAAGTCCGAGTGTATCAGGCCTGTGTCCTCAGTACCTTGCTCTACGGCAGCGAGGCCTGGACAACGTATGCCAGCCAAGAGCGACGTCTCAATTCATTCCATCTTCGCTGCCTTCGGAGAATACTTGGCATCAGGTGGCAGGACTATATCTCCAACACAGAAGTCCTTGAAGCGGCCAACACCCCCAGCTTATACACACTACTGAGTCAGCGGCGCTTGAGATGGCTTGGCCATGTGAGCCGCATGGAAGATGGCAGGATCCCCAAAGACACATTGTACAGCGAGCTCGCCACTGGTATCAGACCCACCGGCCGTCCATGTCTCCGCTATAAAGACGTCTGCAAACGCGACATGAAATCGTGTGACATTGATCACAAGTCGTGGGAGTCAGTTGCCAGCATTCGCCAGAGCTGGCAGGCAGCCATAAAGACAGGGCTAAATTGTGGCGAGTCGAAGAGACTTAGTAGTTGGCAGGAAAAAAGACAGAGGCGCAAGGGGAGAGCCAACTGTGCAACAGCCCCAACAAACAAATTTCTCTGCAGCACCTGTGGAAGAGCCTGTCACTCCAGAATTGGCCTTTATAGCCACTCCAGGCGCTGCTTCACAAACCACTGACCACCTCCAGGCGCGTATCCATTGTCTCTCGAGATAAGGAGGCCCAAAAGAAAGGAAACCCGGTTAACAATTACGAATATGCGACGTGACCACGCTAGCATGGATACACGATAAACACACATGCAGATAGGGACAGAAAAGTAGAAAAGAATAAAGGGGAAAAGTTTGAGGCAATAGATGAGTTTCTACTTTCCTGTCCTTTGAGTTTGCTGTGAAGTCTTTGGTTGCCGGTCAGACTTGCAATTCGTTGAGGCCCAGCGTACGCTTCAACTTGTTTCGAGGTTGGAGTCTTTTCTCTCTTGAGGTTTACGTGTCTTCCATGAGTCTGGTGGCTTGGGAGAATGTGAGAGAGAGAGAGAGAGGCTTCCTTGTTCCAGCTTCAGTTTCCAACTGCCTTCTGCCTTTCTCTGTGGCACAATTCAAAAAACCCCAGGTTGCCCAGCAGGTTAGTCATGTGACTATCTGGTTTGACCACTTCTGTTTCTAGATTCTGCCATCTTAGCAGTCATCCCGGAATGTGAGATTCCTCACCTTCTGTGTCTGGTGATCACAGTCCATTTTGGGTGAAGTGGACCAGGGAATAGTCCTTTGTCTCTCTAAGCACTGTCTGTTAGTATGCAAACGTTTTTCCAGCCAAGTGTCCAGTGATTTTTTTAACAAGTCCTTTCTTCACTCAGCAACAGTTTAAAATCAATGTTCATATGACAAAATTAATATATTTTTTTATTCATTCATGGGATGTGGGCGTCACTGGCCAGGCCAGCATTTATTGCCCATCCCTAATTGCCCTTGAGAAGGTGGTGGTGAGCTGCCTTCTTGAACCACTGCAGTCCATTTGGGGCAGGTATACCCACAGTGCTGTTAGGAAGGAAGTTCCAGGAATTTGACCCAGCGACAGTGAAGGAACGTTGATATAGTTCCAAGTCAGGATGGTGTGTGACTTGGAGGGAACCTTGCAGGTGGTGCTGTTCCCATGTATTCGTTGCCCTTGTCCTTCTAGTTGGTCGAGGTCGTGGGCTTGGAAGGTGACCTCATTCTTGGTGGGTGGGGGTCTGCATGACAAGGGATATATTTGCACTGGAAGCTGTTCAAAGAATGTACACTCGGCTGATTCCTGGGATGAAGGAGTTGTCTTATGAGGAAAGGTTGAGTAGGTTGGGCCTATACTCATTAGAGTTTAGAAGAATGAGAGGTGATCTTTTTGAAACATATAAGATTCTGAGGGGGCTTGACAGGGTAGATGCTGAGAGGATGTTTCCCCTCATGGGGGAATCTGGAACTTGGGGCCACAGTTTCAAAATAAAGGGTCCCCCATTTAAGACTGAGATGAGGAGGAATTTCTTCTCCTAGAGGCTTGTTAATTTTTGAAATTCTCTTCCCCAAAGAGCAGCGGAGGCTGTGTCATTGAATATATTGAAGGCTGAGTTAGACAGAGTTTTGATCTACAAGGGAGTCAAGGGTTATGTGGGCAGGGAGGAAAATGGAGTTAAAGCCACAATCGGATCAGCCATGATCTTATTGAATGGTGGAGCGGGCTCATGAGGCCAAATGGTCTACTCCTGCTCCTATTTCTTATTTTCTTAATCTATTTCCCTAGGGCATAAACCAAAAGTCCTCTCATAGTTCACACAAAATAAATCATTTAAAAACGAACAAAAAATATCAAGTATAATAGATCGTGCAGTAAAGTGCATCATCTACAGACAAAATAAAATATTTTCTTGCAGCAATGGTTATAAATGTTCAAAGCTTGAATTGTTTGCAGGTGCATGATGTCATGCGTCATTTCTGGTCAAATAATAAATGAGAATTTGTTTACCTGCATTAGCAAGATTGCAAATGACATCTGTATGTCATCTAATCGTTTGTGCAAAGAGAATGATTGGCTGCTTATGGCATTGAAATCAGCAAGGACAATTTTTATCAGGGAATGGTATGTCTTCACATTTGACCAACTTCGCAGTACTTTGGGAAAGTAGGCATGTTTAGGCTTATTATTATTTCAAGTAACTGATGACACCCACAGCATCAAATCATAGAAAAATTGCCATTCACTTTACCAAACATCAGATTTCTTGGGAAGTGACCTGTATTTCAAGAACGTCTGAGATAATTCCCACAAATGTTTTCGCCAGCCTGGTGGCATTGTCACTGAAATGAAGAAATGCTTATTTTACTGTAAAACCTACAATTGTGTTATCACTGAAATCTGTAAACTTCTTTCCTCATTGTTTTAGTGCTGTGTAGTGGCTGGTATATAAAATTTCTATACTATGTCTGACTGAAATGTGCTGAACATCCAGCAATAAAAATACATCTTGTTCTTTCAAATTTGGGTTGTACCAGAAAAAAGGGATTTTGAGATGCATAACACTGGGGTGAAGCATTTTGGTTTAAGTGTGAATTTTCCTAGAGGGCATTGATCAAACTTATTGGTACATTATAAAAGCCAAATTATTGCTACAAACATAGTATATGAATTTAATTAGTGAAATTAAACTTCTCAAACTATTTGTGTATAATCCATGGGGAAATATGATTGGCTTACTTAAAATAAGTAAAGGAGTTCCTCAGGAATTTTTGAAGTATTAGTTTAACTGTTTAACTGTATATAAAATAAAACAGTTTAATAACAAAGTCACCATTGTTTTTCTCATATCTCTTAATTTTTTTATTATGGCATGATACAAGGCAGACTCATGGGCACAATGTAACTTATGGACAGAATGATGGGAACTACAAAGTCTGGCTATTACGTCAAACAGTTGCACTTCTTACCATCTATTCAGCACATAGTCCATTGGTGTCCATTATGTAGCTATAGTCAGATTTGTGATATCATAGATGAAAACTTAATCCATTGTGTGAATATTAGCATGCAAGTGCTTTACACACTACCTTCCTCATACAAAAGCCATTTCCCTAGATTTAAATAAAAGCAAAATACTGCAGATGCTGGAAATCTGCATTTTTTGTTTTTACCCCAAGATTTAAATCTGCTGGCTGTAAGCTTGAGTGCACTTTATAAGCAATTGACTCAACTATTCATCTCCCAATTGGGATCCTCTCTTTTAGTGGAACTCCAGCCTTTCAGCATAAAAGGTAATATTTTTGTTCATGTGTCTTCTGTGACACTGTGAACAATTAGGGCATTTTTCTGCCACCATCACAACTTACCCTTTAATGGCAAGGTGTAGCCCTTTAAGAGCTGTGCGCCCCACCAAATTCAGGCAAAGATCCCTGAGCAAGGTTTTCATGTGCTGTAGCCTATTTAAATTAGGGGAAGAGACTTCCATTGCAAAACTTGGTACACTCTCTCCTGAGCTACTTGTAGACTGAGCCTATATTATATTCCAGCTTGACCTTCTTTTGGCATTCTTGCAAACTTGAATTCAATGACCTGACTTTCTTGTGCCTAAAATGAAGAGCATTCATTTTGCTGCCTCATCCTCCTCTGCCTTTCAGGCCTCACCTTGCTCTCTTTCTGTCAAAGCACCACTATCCTGTATTTCATTGTTTTTCTGTTTGTCCCCTCACCTTTTTGTCACAGATGATATCAGGTCCATGAAGTCATTCCTTTCAACTTGCACCTACAGTTCCATGCTTGCTGGCATAATCAAGCTGTCTGTCTTCTGGCATAGTCCCTACATACTTCAAAGTCAACATCATTAAGCCCCTTCTTCAAAAAAACTGTCTGTGATTACTCTCTATGTCCAACTATTGCCCCATGTTCAATCTTTTCTTTCTTTCTTGTTGCTTCATAACTATGCTCCCACTATACCATCCTCCAAGCCCTCCTATCACATTTTCACCCTGCCCATAGCAATAACTCACCAGCAACATCCTTTGTGTTTGCAATTATGGAACATTGTCTCACCTTAGCTCTCAACTCTCTTTGATACCATTAACCACTCCATCTTCCTCAAACATTTTTCATTATTGTTGCCTCCTGTGGCACTGCTAGTTCAAGGGTTCACTAAGAGCTGTCAAAGCACACATCTGCATCACCTCTAATGGCCTTTCCTCTGAGGGCCACATTATCACCTGAGATGTATCCCAGGGTTCTATCCTTGGTGTCACATTTGTCATCATTTTCTTGCTACCTCATCATCCAGAAACAAAGTGCCAGTTTTCACATGCATGCCAATTGCACTCACCTCTAGCTCTCCATTCTCCATTGCCAGTTTCACCAACCTTTGATATTCTCAAAGGCCTCAGCTCTTCCTACCTCCACAGTCCCCTGAGCTCGATGTCCCTGTGCGCTCCTTCTTCCCCTCAGGCACAAAATTGCTTCTTGTTCCTTAGTCCCTCTGTTCCAGCATTAGCAACTGCTTCTTCAGCTTGATGTCTGTTAAATATTTGGGAGTTTTCTAAGCTTTTTAATCCAGACTGTTTTAGGTCTTGCAATCTAGGCTATTCCTAAGTGCGTCGCCAAATTCACAGTACTTTCCAGAATATTAATCCTTGCCATAAAGCCTATGTAAGCTTGTAGTAACATACCCAAGAATAAAAAGCAAACCCTGTCAGATAATTGCCATATCTTCATAAAATCTCAATTTAGTCTTCAAAAGTGATAGATTATAACTTCAGACCTCATTTTAAATTAAAAATAGTAAGTTAATATATTTCACAAAAAATTAACCTAACTAATTAACCATCATATAATGTAATTATATTTACTGAAGAGAACCTTCCAACTGTCCCTTTAAGTGGACAAGATAATAAAAAGATTGCAAGTCTAAGAACTAAGCTAACACTTTGCAAATAACTTTTAAATATAAACAGTGGTTCTTTTTCTCCTTGAATTTCTTATCAGTATGGGAGCTTATAGTAATCCAAACTGTTCTTGGAAATGCCAATTAATTTTTCTCTCTGTCAGGAGTTTCAAACTCTATGGTTCCTTAGAATCATCAAGAATTATTGAATGATACAGCACAGAAAGAGGGCATTCGGCCTATCAAGCCTATGCTGGCTGCTTGAAATCTCCTTGGGCGAGATTTTCCAATTTACTCTTTTCTTTCAAAGTGATTCAGAATCAGACTTTTATATCCACAATAAAAGAATTATCAGAGCTTCCTGGATTATGAACATCCCAGCAGTTAGATTTAAAAAGGAAATGACAGTCATGTATATGCTGAATTAATCACACATCATTGTTCAAGTTTGAATGATTCTTTTCTTAAGCCTGTTATTTGGCAAAACTTGCAATGCTGTATCAAAATAAGCTTGGTATAGAAATCTGAATTGCAGTTATTTATCTTAAACTGCCTATGTACTGTGACTGGATTCAAAGGAACAGGGACTAAAGCAAAACAAGCCAAAAATACTTCAAATATGTTTCAACCCCAACTCTGGTAATCTTTCTTTCTCCATTTCTGCCTTATCAACTCCCTCCCTGCCTTCAAAAACCTCTTAAAGATCCTTCTTTATGATTGTACTTTACCCTGTCTGCTTCTTTCACTGCTTGGAATCGACTGGTTGCCCACTTATCTATAATGATGTTTCTCTAGATGTGAAGCGTGTTATAAAAATGTAAATTTTGGTTATATATGCAATTTCCTTGTTTGTTATTTCAACTCATTTATTTCAAATAGATTAAAGGCTCCTTCCCTTTAAAAAGTAGACAAAGGAATTTCATATGAAGGCAGTAATACCTGTAAAGTGTAATTTGCAGATTTAGGATATTAATCCAACAGTATCCCCATTGACTGAATACATTCTATGGTGCCCAACAGGAATGGATATAATCGGGTCGATTTCCACCCTCTCTGTTAGGGAGGGACAGGGCAGTGGCGCAGTCAAACTGGCAGTGCAGCAGTTATTATCCCATTTGTACTGACATTAGGGTTTCCACCATTTCACTGGGGGCCTTGAAATGGATGGCCTGGGTACCTGCCAGAAACAGGCAGAAGTCTCATTAGTACTTGCAAATTGGGGTCTCTGGTGAAATTTTGAAGTACCATTGCATTCTCAGCCCATTGCCACTTTGCATTAAAATAAAAAGCAAAATACTGCAGATGCTGGAAACCTGAAATAAATACAAAAAGTGCTGGAAATACTCAGCAGGTCTGGCAGCATCTGCGGAGAGAGAAACAGAGCTAATGTTTCAGGTCTGTGACCAGAACTGAGGAAATCAGAAACAGAATCCAAAAAATTGACACTTGCCTGATGACTCATCCTTTGTGGCTTTTCCCCCAAGACCATCTTGCCTCCCGCTTTTAACTTACCTGCCCCAGCCAGGCTCTGTGATGGAACCATCAGATTTTCTGTCCCCTCTGATCAGCAAGCTGCTCCAAACACGCATATGAAATTGTGAGAAAATTATCTTTGTAAGTACTACTCATGTAGAAATGCTGATGAGGCACAAACATCAAAATGGTATGAGCCTCAGAACACTTCCATTGGGTAGATGGTGGGCTCGATCCGTCTTACCCCCCTCCCCCCGCCCCAGGCGTATCTACCGCAATGTTCCAGTCTTCTGCGCTCTGTTTATCCTTTTAATCTTCATTCTCTTTTATAACCAGATTTTCATTGAGCTCCTTTCAAAACAGGCAAAGTGCTAAAACATTTACGATGTTATAAATACAATATTTATTTTACATAAGTGACATATCTGATGTGCTTATGATTGTGCAATGTAGACTATGCAGTATATCAAGTCAGTGCAAGTGTAATCCTTTCTGCACAAGATTCAACGTGAACATCCTACCATGTACAAGATGCCCTTGAGACTATTCATGCAAAAGTCTCTTTAAATAATGAATGAGTGAATATATTGATTTGCATTATGTTGAATCCAGAATATTTTAGCAGTTTTCTGCTTAATTTTTAGTTTCAACATTGTAGAAACATCCAGTGTTTTGCAGTATAATTCAGACTATATCACAGATAATCTAGCACAATGATGCCATTTATGCTGAAAATGAGCAAAAATAGTTTTGCAGTAATCGCTATTTCCTGATCACTCACAGTCTGTTATTGAAGTCTGCATTAATTTCTTAACTGAATTAATAGAGATTGATGTGCTTGTTGTTCCATAATGATTACTGTTTTGTGTAAAGTGGTCAAAGAATTTACAAGGATAAGAATGATACTTGTCCTAAGGCATTTAACCTTACATAGCACACTATAACTAGATACACATTGTACAGTAGTATTCTACAGTTCCTTACATATAAAAGAGAAGTGCTCTCTATTACACAGTGAATGAAAGACTGTAATTGTGCTAAAATGATCTCTGAAAATACTACCCTAGTCTCTGACAAGAACAAAGACTGAATTTACTAATGATGTGGTGATCTCACAGCTTCTTGATGCTCATTGCATTCTCCCTTGTCTGCTGCCTGAATTCTTGCTGTCACCAATCAACAAACTTCTGCATCAGAAAAAGTCTCTTCGGGGTCCCTGTGCCTTAAGCTTTTGAAAAATTGTCATGGTATAGTGCATTCCATTTACAGGTACCCCAATTACGTTGTGATATGATATGCTGGCTTCTTGCTAATGATATAATAGTGGGTATAGTCAAACCTGTTGCCTCCTCATAGGCTGTGAAGCAAGTAAACACTTGGATTGAAAAAAGTACTGGTGGAACAAACTGGGTAATCCTTTCACCGCTGTTCATCATGTGAGTGTTGGATGGAGAATGGTACCATTATTTTATGGAAAAAATGAGCTTTGAATGCAGCTATTTGTGACAGTAATTGAAGTACTGTCTCTTCAATGGATGATGAAACTCAACAAATATGTGATTTGCTGTTTGTTCTAAATTTCCACAGTCTTCTGTAGCACTATACCCAAATATATATTGATTAGAGCATTCTAATAAAATGTTAAATGGGTGCAAATAAAAAATAGTGTTTGTTCCTAGTTTGTGGCTTGGAAAAAAAACTTAGGATCAGTTGGCATCCAGGAAATGATAGTTTCCTTTTTCAAGGTCTAAAGAAATGTTGAGGACTGATTCATCAGAGATTAATGTAACTATATGAGGTCAGAATTCTAATTATGGATTGGTCCAAAAATCTTAGACATGAGCAAGCTGAACTTATGTCAGAGTTAAAAAGCTAAGACTTAACCTGAAGACCCAGAGATGGAGGGAAAGAAGCATGTCATTAATATTTGGAAGGACGACCAGGGGTGTGGATTTGTGTGTGTGTATATATATATATATATATATATATATATATATATTCATATAAACATTTATAAATAGGCAGACAACCATTAGACTTTTAGATCTTTTGCTTTTATTTACCAAGCTTGCAATGTGTCGACAGTGGCATTACCACTCTGACTGTTTCTAAAGTTCTGGAATTCCCTCCCTAAACCTCTCTGACTCACTACCTCTCTTTGTTCCTTTAAGATGCTCCATAAAACTTACCTCTTCAACCAATCTTTTGGCCATCTGCCCTAATATTGGCTTAGGTGCCTTGGTGTCTAATTTTGCTTTGTAATGATCCTGTGAAGTGCCTTGGAATGTTTTAACATGTTGAAAGCACTATATATATAAATTGTTGTTCTTTCTGTTCAGGTTCAGGCAGCATCACTTTGCATAAAGGTAAACTGTAGGTTTATGTGTTTTCCTATGCAGCCACTTTTTGTGATGATATCGGACGATTGAATTAACTCAGATATCGGCAAAGAGACTATCAGGTGAGAGATAACAAAATGGAACAGGGTCTTGGCTTCAGCTAATACCACCTAAAAACCAATTGGATGATGATTAATCTCAAGGCTGTTTGTGGGACATTACTGGTGCACAAATGGTGCAGGACTTGTCTGCATGACAACAGTCACTGCACTTCAAAAGTAATTCATTTTGTAGCGAATATTGAGATGTTTCAGAGTGAAATGTGATGTAAAAGTACAAACATTATTTCAAGAATACTTACCAGAATGTTGAATGAAGCAAGCTTCAGGAAAATTGCTACTTGAAGTTCCTTTCGAAATACTTGGACTTTGATTAAATTGATCCGAATAAAGTTTTCTGTTCACATTCACAATCCATATTCATATTCATATATGCCACTTATCGCTCACATCCTCATCAACAGGGGCAGAGAGTAAGCTCCACATTTATGTTATGAACATGCCGAGACCCAGTAGTTAGTTGGATTTTGAGGAACACTTGCTTCACAGGACACTTAAACTATTTGGTTCAATTTTAGTACTTTGAGTATACAAATGCATTGGATAATCCTTTCACTGGTATTCCTCAAGAGGAAATTGGGTGGAGAATCCATTTTATGGGAAAATGGATTTTTGCATCACACAATCAGCAACCAGGCCTTCAGCCTCTTAGAGACTATGCTTTGGAATTCCCTTCCTCAATATCTCCACCTCTCCAACCTTTGGTAGTCTATAAAAATCAGAAGAGATGTAAAAATGTCTCTGGTGAGGTACAGTTCTAGCGAACTGGGTGCAACGGGGGCAGAGTGTCTCTGCAAACTAGGACAGGTGGAACATGGGAATGTGACTGTTGAGGTAACTTTTGAAGAAATGCTTGTTTAATTGGATTGTTCAAAATTTAACTGCCACTTTGCACCCTGCCCCCCACGTTTTTGTTTAAAATCAACTATAAAATACAATAAAGTGCGATCCCATAACGAGCAGATCAGATCTAGGCTCTGCAGTCCTGCCACATCCACTCGTGAATGGTGGTGGACAATTAAACAACTAAATGGATGAGGTGGCTCCACAAATATCCCCATCCTCAATGATGGGGGAGCCCAGCACATCAGTGCAAAAGATAAGGCTGAAGCATTTTCAACAACCTTCAGCCACAAGTGCCGTGTTGATGATCCATCTCTGCTGCCTTCTGAACTCCCCAGAATCACAGATGCCAGTCTTCAGCCAATTTGGTTCACTCCATGTGATATCAAGAAACAACTGAAGGCACTGGATACTGCAAAGTCTATGGGCCCTGACAACATTCCGGCAATAGTATTGAAGACCTGTGTTCTAGTACTTGCTGCGCCCCTAACCAAGCTGTGCCAGTACAGCTACAACACTGGCATCTATTCGGCAATGTGGAAACTTGCCCAGGTCTGTCCTGTAAAGTGATGGAAGGTGTCGTCTATAGTGCTATCAAGCGACACTTGCTTAGCAATAACCTGCTCAGTGACACTCAGTTTGGGTTCCGCCAGGGTCACTCAGCTCCTGACCTCATTACAGCCTTGGTTCAAACATGGACAAAAGAACTGAACTCAAGAGGTGAGGCCCTTGACATCAAGAGATCATTTAACAGAGTATGGCATTGAAGAGCCCGAGCAAAACTGGAGTCAATGGGAATCAGAGGAAAACTCTCCGCTGGTTGGAGTCATACCTAGTGCAAAGGAAGATGGTTGTGGTTGTTGGAGGTCAATCATCTCAGCTCCAGGACATCACTGCAGGAGTTCCTCAGGGTAGTGTCCTAGGCCCAACCATTTTCAGCTACTTCACCAATGAACTTCCTTCAATCATAAGGTCAGAAGTGGGGATGTTCACTGATTTTTGCACAACGTTCAGCACCATTTGCGACTCCTCAGATACTGAAGCAGTCCATGTAGAAATGCAGCAAGACCTGGACAATATCCAGGCTTGGGCTGATAAGTGGCAAGTAAATTCGCGCCACACAAGTGTCAGGCAATGTCCATCTCCAACAATAGAGAATCTAACCATCTCCCCTTGACATTTAATGGCATTATGATCGCTGAATCCCCAACTATCAACATCCTGGGGTTACCATTGACCAGAAACTGAACTGGCGTAGCCATATAAATACCATGGCTACAAGAGCAATTCAGAGGCTCGGAATCCTGTGCCGGGTAACTCACCTCCCACCTCCCCAAAGCCTGTCCACCATCTACAAGGCACAAGTCAGGAGAGTGATGGGTGCAGTTCCAACAACAATCAAGAAGCTCGACACCATCCAGAACAAAGCAGCCCGCTTCATTGGCACCCCATCCGCAAACATTCATTCCTTCCACAGATGCACAGTGGCATCAATGTGTACCATCTACAAGATGCATTGCAGCAATGCACCAAGGCTCCTTAGACAGCACCTTCCGAACCCATGACCTCTACCACCTAGAAGGGCAAGGGCAGCAGATGCATGGGCACACCACCACCTGCCAGTTCCCCTCCAAGCAACATACCATCCTGACTTGGAACTATATTGCCGTTCCTTCACTGTCGCTGGGTCAAAATCCTGGAACTCCCTTCCTGACAGCACTGTGGGTGTACCTACCTCACATGGACTGCAGTGGTTCAAGAAGGCATCGCACCATCACCTTCTCAAGGGCAATTAGGGATGGGCAATAAATGCTGGCCTGGCCAGCGATGCACACATTCCATGAACGAATCATAAAAAAAATTAACCATTATGCATAATTGTTCATGTGAAAACTCAATATTTCCTAGACATACTGCTTGTGGACTCTTCTTGAAATATGCCACCGATTTTGTACCTTCAACATTCGTATTTATCTTTCAGCCTTTCATATATACCTAGGATTGATTTTAACATCCCCCAGCTAGTGGAAACGAAGACAATTAAGATACATTGGTGAACTCACCCACTCCATTTCCGCTCCAATCTTGCTAACTGCATTTTAAATTGCAGGCATTTAGGACATCCTGACCCAAGCCAATGGTATCCTATTTAAATCTGGAGGTCAGGCTCTGACAATTGGTGCCAATCCTGCCATTTTAACCTATGCGTCCGAATGGGAAAAAAATAGTAGTTTCCCCACAAGGCAAAACCTGCTGGGAACAGCAGCCAGAGCCAGAAGAGGCCCAGTAAGATAAGTTTTAATTTTTTATTTTACTGGTTTCCTCGTGGGCCAATAGGAGCAGGAGTGCTCTCCAGGACGCACAACAAAGTCTTGACCTGCCGTGACCGAGATGCCTCTCCTGGAGCTGCAGGGAGCTTTTCCCTGTGTTTGGCAGCAGCGTTCTGCCACCTAATTTTAACTGCCAAGCAGCTATCTCCTGCTGAATTCTGGTCTTTGGCAGTGAACATGTTAACAAGGCCTGGCTAATGGAATTGATTAAGCCTCCTTGCTACCACTCCCAATGGGCTGGTCACTCTCTTTTCTGCATTCCTGCCAGGGTGATAAAATCCAGCCCATTGCTTTTTTTCCTTCAATACAAGTTGAGGAATGTTGGATCTATCTTCATCTTAAGTTTCAAAGTCATCGTACTACTTGCTGTCACATGTGATAGGCTTAGAACAGGGACCTTCTTGAGCTTTTTAAGACTGCGTCAACCATTTTGAAGCTATTGATCAGCATTTGTTAGCTTTCCAGACTAGCACGTGTGATTAGGCATAGTTTAATTAAAATATAGGCTGGGAGGTTCCTCAGAGCTGCTCCTGCTCTGCCAGCATTATTTAATCGGAAGTGTGGCAGAAACCTTGGGCTGGATTTTGTAGTTCTGCTGCCGGCAGTAGCAGCAGGCGTAAAAAATGGCAGCCGGCACGCATACACTGCGTGCCACCACACCGCCGCAATCTTGAGCCCGGTGGCTCATTATATGCAGGGTGGCTGCCCTCCCCCCAATCATGGGGCAGGGAGGCCTTGGCGACGCTGCGAATGGCATCAACTGTATCTGCGCAGGCGCTGGCACCATTTTTAAAGGGCTGCCAGCACTGTGCAGAAACTGCAGAGTTGCCCCTGTCCTCCCCACCACTGCACTAAAAATACATATTTTTCCCGTTCCCCCGCCCCCCCCCCCAACTACACTACCAATGCAGAATTGACTCTTTCTCCCCACAACTGCACTAAGTGCAGAGTTGATCCCTTCCCCCCACAAACTCTAGAAAGTGCAGAGTTCACGCTGTCAGACTGCCCCCCCCCCCCCCCCCCCCCGCACCCCCGGACTCTGCTACAAATGCAGAGTTCCCTCCTACCCCACCTCAGTGGTGCCAGCTTTCCTGGACGGGAAAGTGAAGGCGTGCGAGTGCCGTCAGCGCGTTGAAGATCCGGAACTGCAGGTAAGATCGCTGTGGATTCGATTTTAATAAATGCAAACAGCTAATTTAAATATGTAAAGTTGGGTCCCATCGCAGAGCGGCGGAGGGCCCGCCATGGAGTTTCCCTGCCGCCGGGAAGATTGGGCCCCGCAATTCCGGCATCGGGTTCCATGGTGGGCTGCTGCCGCTCGGATCATCTGGCCATCAACCCCCCCCACTCCACCCTCCACCCTGCCTCCCCTGCCACAGAGCCCGCGTCGAGAGGGGAACAAAATCCAACCCCTTATCTACAGAGGGTTTCTGTCATATTTCCAGTGAAGTAACACCCACCGAGCAGGAGCAGCGATAAGGAATTGCCTGGCTATGGATATATTATTGTTGCAGTTACATGTTCAGTGATGCAGATAGGACATTGGACTGTAATGAAGTAGAAAACTAATTAATCAATTGGTGATTATCCAACTGCTTGATTAAATCAACAGCCAACTAGACTTTCTATGCTTTATTAGTAACAATTATATTACAAATGAATTTACAGCACATCACGTTATTTCACCTACCTGGATGAACTCGTGGAAGCCTGTAACTAATGCCGGTCAGTTGTGTGGTTCCTATTCAATGCGGCATTAACAAAAAAATGAGTGTGGGTGGGGATTGAGTGGAGATTGGGAAGCCGTTGTGTGCAGCCAGCTGAATTCAGTATTGAAAGAAGAGTCCTTGAATAAAAAAACACTGACTGCAAAATATCCTTTCTCACCTGTCTGATTCCCTGGACACCAAATAATACAAATCAACTCTAAGGAATTTAACCTGCAATTTTACTGATTTAAAGCTGACACATCTATTTGTTTCAGCTGCTCTCCCTTTGCAAACAAAAGATTTACCAGGAACATTTTACTGAAGACATCTTTTTAGGTCTGTAACTAGTGCAGTTTCAGTTCTTCTTTATTTAATGCTTTCCCCTGAAATCCTAAGAATTGAATAACCAAACAATACTGGCCAATTCCTTGAATCTTTTTAAAATAATATTCTGAGTATCACATTGCATTTATTAGATCCCTGAAATCATATTTCTACTCTATTATTGTACAGTCTTCTTTGGCCTCCTTGTCTCGAGAGATAATGGGTAAGTGCCTGGAGGTGGTCAGTGGTTTGTGAAGCAGCGCCTGGAGTGGCCATAAAGGCCAATTCTAGAGTGACAGACTCTTCCACAGGCGCTGCAGATAAAATTGGTTGTCCGGGCTGTTACACAGTTGGCTCTCTCCTTGCGCTTCTGTCTTTTTTGTTGCCAAGTGCTAAGTCTCTTTGACTCGCCACACTTTAGCCACGCCTTTATGGCTGCCTGCCAGCTCTGGCGATCACTGGCACCTGACTCCCACGACTTATGATCAATGTCACAGGACTTCATGTCGCGTTTGCAGACGTCTTTAAAGCGGAGACATGGATGGCCGGTGGGTCTGATACCAGTGACGAGCTCGCTGTACAATGTGTCCTTGGGGATCCTGCCATCTTCCATGCGACTCACATGGCCAAGCCATCTCAAGCACCACTGGGTCAGTAGGGTGTATATGCTGGGGTTGTTGGCCGCCTCGAGGACTTCTGTGTTGGAGATACGGTCCTGCCACCTGATGCCAAGGATTCTCCGGAGTCAGCGAAGATGGAACGAATTGAGACATCGCTCTTGGCTGACATACGTTGTCCAGGCCTCGCTGCCATAGAGCAAGGTACTGAGGACACAGGCTTGATACACTCGGACTTTTGTGTTCCGTGTCAGTGTGCCATTTTCCCACACTCTCTTGGCCAGTCTGGACACAGCAGTGGAAGCCTTTCCCATGCGCTTGTTGATTTCTGCATCGAGAGACAGGTTACCCATGATAACCAATAGTCTTTCTTCTCATTTTGGTATATTGAGTGTTGGGCTAGTTTCCGGTTCCTCTGCTAAATGGTCAGGACAATCCAGTCACCATAAATTGGACCCTTGAATTTCTTTGGGGCCTGAGGTGTAATTCGGGGTAAAGATGGTAGAAAAGGTTTAGCAGGGGAACAAAATTGGTCGGATCTGACAGTTCTGCATCCTTGCTCAGAAGGAGGGCCAGTGAGATTTTCCTTTGGGGTCTGGGGGGTGGGGGGGATGAAACTTCCACCAACCAATTATAAGGATCATGATATGGTGAGAAGGTGGGACCAACTTCCCCTTGCTAGAGTTTCTCTGGTTCTCACTTCCTTTCTGCCCAGTCATCTGCACATCAGGAATGACCTAGAATCCTAGTCATTGTAAGGACAGGTGTTGATGCCAACTGCATGTCCAAGACTGGACACCCCTGAGAAGTACTGACACACTCTGGCATTTGGCCCCTTTATAAATAAGGCTAAATGGCAGCAATAAAATAAAAAAAAATACTTTAGAGCCTGTTCTATTAGCGAGCCTCACAAGCAGCTTGTCATCACTGCCTTTTACCAGTTGGTGGCCAAGATGAGCCCATACAAGTTTGGGCATCCACCAAAAGTATTGAAATAAGATGACCCTACTCTGTCATTGGATATTCTGGCAGGATTTTAAATGCAGGCCAGTGCTTTTTTTTAAATTCAAGGGATTAGATAATAGACTTTCTAATGCAGATACTTAGAACCCAATCTTAACTCACTCAAAACCCATTCACTTACACAGAGTTAAGATCAGGCTAATTGCAAAAAAAAATCACAGTTAGATTTTTTTATTTGTTTATTTAATAAATCTGTTTAATGTTTTAAACTTAAAATGAGGACTTATGCTTTACTACTTTGGAAAGAGATCCTGTGGAGTTATAGAATAAATTATAGTAGTTCAAAAATAATTAAAAGGGTTTGCAATCCCTGGCATGTTACTGAAAGCTTACCTCGATTATAAAGCTAGGATAGAGCTTCTCAAATGTATGCACATGCCTGAGAAAGTAATCTTGGATATGAGAGCTGCAATAATCTGGAGTAAGAAGGGCAGAAGTGACCTAACAATGTAGCATCTTTGGCATTGTGTATTTACTCATGGAATCAATGACATTTTGTCAGTGGGTAAATGCTCTGCGCCAGTTTCATAAAGCTCCTAATTTCCACTGGGCTACGCAATCCAAGTTGTAGTTTGCCCCACTGCCTCCAGAGTGGAAAAGGAAAAATTCAGCAAACACATTTCTTCCTAAAGAATGTGGATACAGCCCATTAAATTGAAGAATAAAAGGAAAAGACTGTTATATGCAGTTAAACCTCATTGCATTTAACTTGTAGAGACCAACACAATAGTCCTTCTCATCAAGGTTAACCTTCTTCAGATTTGATCTCCTCTGTCAACTCTGGTAGAGTTCCCACTGGAGCCAAGAAAACACATTTGTTATAAGGGAAGGTATCTAATAACGAGGTTCACTGCACTGCAATTATTTTCCTGCTGGTGTTTGATTTTTTATTAATTAAATTTTTAGCAGGGGGCTTAATAGTACAATAGTAGTTTAATGTGGGGCCTTGGGGCATGATGCTCACAAATACAGATCACAGATGAGAAAGGAAAATACAGAATATTGAAGTAATACAATTATAATATATAGCTAAACAATGAAGGATTACACAGTATAGTTGTGTGTTAATTATTATAAAAGACAAAAACTGATATAGTTATTTAGGTGTCAGTTCCATAATAATCATGTACACAGTTTTAACAATAGACAATGTTGCTATATCTGTAACATTGGGAAAAAATAGGATTTTCATCAGGTTGGTTTTTCACCAGCATCACCCATTTTTCAAATTGACACAGGTTATTGATTGAACATTTTAACAGCCAATATTTTGGTTGATATTTTAATATTGCAATAAATTTTGAATTCTTGTTTTATTTCTCGGGGTTAACTGGACCTAATGCTTCTTTGTTAATGCATTTCCTTAAATAATATGCATTTTTAACATCACTGTGGTGGTGCCAGTGAGACCTTGGATTTCTCAAGGGTTCTCCCGATTGTCCACTGTAACTGCATTGAAAAATCCTCTGAAACCCCAAGGGAATAACGTGAGCTCTGTTTATTGCCTTTCCTTGGGCTGTTTGCAGCTTTCCTGCCTGAGATATGTCAGATGATCCGGAGAACCCTGGCAGAAATCAATGGCGTACATTTTCTTTCCTTTAGGTATTGGCTGGCAGTCACAACAGTTTCTGTGAATTGTGTTTAGAGGAGGTTGGAAATAAAGTTTTAATATCATTAAATGACAAGCTTGGAGGGATTTCTGGTGCACCAACCCTGTATTTCTATTCTTCAGACATTGAGATTTAGGCCTTATACTTTTATTTGCATGTTGTATACTTACAAGGTGCAGTGTATATTTATGGCCCTGCAAATCTATAGCTGCTCCAACATTCTCCTATTGGGAGTACACTGGAACAGCTGGAAATTTTTAGGCCCGTCTACACTGCAGTTTCGTAGATGGTCCTTTGAGGAAAGTCTCTGCCCACTCCAACCGTGTCCATGGATGTTAGGGGTGCATGGCTAGAATTAGGATTTTAAAAGTTGGATTTCCTAGGCTGTTGTTAGACCTGCAATCATAGAATTGCAGAATCTACTGTTACGACCAGGTGAGAAAGATGTCTAGGAATCCTTTACTGTCTTCACCTGTCTTATTGTAACAGGTTTTAATTTTAAACACACTGGGCTGAATTTTATTGGGGCACCACCATCTGCGGCGGCGCCCTTTGAACTCAGCGCGTCGCCTGCATTTAGTGGCCGCTGCAGAGCCCTTGCGATATTACGCCCGGGGGCTCATTAGCATCACTGCGCCGAGCCTCCCCCCCGATATTACGTTGGGAGAGGTGGGATATTCGGTGCAGTGAAGAACCCTTTGACAGTTGTGCAGCAGGTGCTGGGACCCTATTTTAAATGCCCCAGCACCTGCTTCCTGACAGCTGTCAAAGAAATACTTACCAGACCGCTGAAGAGTGGGGTTGCTGTCAATCTGGCAGCAAAGCAGAAAGTGCTGCAGAAATCCAGCAGGTCAGGCAGCATCTATGGAGAGAGAAGCAGAGCTAACTTGTCCAAGTTCACAGACCTGAAAGTTAACTGTGCTTCTCTTTCCATAGATGCTGTAATTGCCCTGCTGTGTCTCAGTGTCCTGTGAAGTCATGATCCTCTTCTCCCATTCAAGTGTAACATTCCGTCTTGTAGGCGTGTTGCACCTGGGTCAATAATCTTAAATTTGCACATTCCAGGACATGAGACTTAAATACACCATAAAAGGTATTACAGAGGTTTACAGAGAACACACTGACCCAAATGGGAATACACGGGTATCACAGCAATGTTAATACATCTTTCACTAAATGTTCCTCACCAACATATGTGTCCTTCTCTCTGTACGAATGATGTGCGCCAGCATGTTGCGCCAATGTCACATCCCTTTGCACCGTTGGCCCTTCAGCAGAGCCAATGTATGCAATAACATCATTGCCATGCTACCATTACACATGAGCGTCTCCACGGATGCAGTGACACAGACATTGGCTCAGTCAGCTGCTGCCTCTAATGGTTTACACAGGGATGCTGCAGATGTGGACTGGTGCACAGCAGGTGAGCAAGGGTGATGTGTGGCTTGCAGCGCTCATGTCGGTTCCGATGGAGCCGACAGCCTTTGTCTGATAAGCCACTGCCGTACATCCCTAGCTCACTGCTAGCCCTGCGTGCAGAGTTTGGGTGCTATCTGCCCTCCCATGCGTCTTTCATATTGTAGGTCCTCAGCGTCCTCATAGTCCGAGGAGGAATCCTGTTGATGTCGCTCCTCATCATGCCAAGCCTATTGGATGCATAGTTGTGCAGAGCAGCAAAGAAAGGAGTTGGCCTTTTTGGCCCATAGTACAGGGCATCACCCTATCCATACAGGCATTTGAGGTGCTCTTTCAGCATGTTGATCTTCTGCTCAATGGTGGCTCATGTAGCTCAGTGGCTGGCATTGTATCTCTCCTCTGCAGCAGTGGTGGAGTCTCTCACCGATGTCAGGAGCTATGTCTGCAAAGGATAGCCCTTATCTCCAAGAAGCCACCCCTCCATCTGAGCCAGTTCAGTGAACAGCGGTGGCAGCCGGGACTGGCACAAGACCCAGGTCTCATGGCAGCTGCCTGAGAAGCAGTCACACACACGCTGCAAGCATCTGCGGTGTTCACATACCAGCTTCACCTGGATTGATGACGTCTGCAGGTTGTAGCCTGGCAGTAGGCTTGATGGCCACATGAGAGCAGTCTGTGAACATTACAACCTATGGTTCTCTGGCAATGGTGCCAGAACCAATGTCCCTCTGGGCCTGGCTGTGAGAGTCCAACCTGACATGGACATACTCACTGGCCCTCCGGTGCAGGGCATTGGTGATCTCATGATGCAGCGGTGCACTGCTGACTGTGTGACCCCACAAAGGTCTCTGGTGGGCCCTAAAAGGGGTCAGGCTTGAGAACCACTGCCACTATGAGGAACAAAAGCATTGGATGTCCACCAGAGCCTATGGGCTGCAGGTCATTCTTGGGCAGGGCACAGAGACATGTCACCACCCTCTCTATATGCGTAATCACCTCTGACACTGGTGCTGTGACATCCGATGGCATGTCATGTTGGGCCTGTAGATGCACGGCAACTGTAATGGCGGACTCCCCTTGGGGGCTGCTGCTCATGACCGGGGGCCTCTACGTGGACTGCACCTGCCTGTTGATATTGCCTCTGGTGCATACGGATCCTCACGTGCAGAGGATTACACAATGTAGGATGAGCCACACGTATTTCCATGTGATAAATAAAGTTGAACCCTGCATCTATTCAAAGGTTCCTAACAGGGCATGGATTGGTGTTGACGGGTACATCAGCTGCTTTCCTGGATTCACTATGTGGTGTGCCATGGCATTGCCCATCTTGGCCAACACTCAGAGTGGCACAACATGACCACATCAAGATCCTACCAGCTGAATTGATTGCTCCACCATCCATAACACCTTAATGTTCCTGCCCTTTCTGGCACCCTCCCCACACAGGGTGCCTAGTGTGCCATTTCCCCTCACAAACACAGAGCGTTCACTGTTAACGGAGGGAGGGTACATGGTACCTCCCTTCATGCCAGCACAGCTTTCCCCCCAGTAATCTCAGCTCCCTTCCCTTTCAGAATGCAGACTGCGACCCCTATGTATCCCCCCCTCCTCCCTTTAAGAATGCAGAGTTAGACCCCTGTGTTTCCTCCCCTCCTCCCTTTAAGAATGCAGAGTTAGACCCCTGCATATTCCCCCCCCCTTTCCAGAATGCAGAGTTAGACCCCTGTGTATCCCCCCTCCCTTCCGTAGTGCAGATTGAGGACCCGCTGGCTTTTCAGATCGTGAACGGGACAGTACGTGACGGCCGCCATTTCAACGAAAAATCTGGCACTGTCGGTGGAGAGGCGGCAGGCTGCATAATCAGCATAGGTAAGTAATCATTACCATATGCTAATTGTGGTGCTGCTGCCATACGTCGGTGGGGGGGGGGGGGGGGGAGGGGGACGCACCGAGGTCCTGCTGCTGGCGGTAAAATGCGGCAGGCCTGTCTCGGCGTCATGGGTGAGGCGGGCCTCTCCCCACAGCATTTTACCGGCTCCCGTGCCGCGATCCGCGGCGTCGAGAGGCCGGTAAAATTTAGCCCACTGTGTTTTGAGGTCCTCCTTTGTGAAGCCTTGTTCACAGCTTTCCAATTATAAGGCAAAGAAATGAGCACACCTGGTTTTCTTTAAGTTTAAAGAAGAAAAGTGAAATTTATTAAACCTTAAACTTAAACTCTAAACAGTTAACACCTACAGATAAATGGCATGCCCATGCTAGCCTGCAAACGTGATACACACATGCAAATAGGGACAGAAAAGAGCAGAAGAAAAATAAAATGGAGAGGTTTGAGGCAATTTCGGATGAGGTTTTTTTTTACTGTGCTTCGAGTTCGCTGTAGGATCCTTGATTGTAGGTAGTCTTGCTCTTCATTGGGACCCAGTATTCTTCTTAAACCTTGTTCACTTTTTTTCCCTCTTGGGGTTCATATGTCTTCAATGGTTTCCGAAGCTGGTGAGAGCGAGATGACAGCAGACAGAAGAGAGGTGTTCTCAGTCCAGGAGCTAACAGCCTTCTGATTTTAAATTCCCTGTTGGAAGTTCAAATTCAAAAAATTCCAAGTCTGCTAGTCATGTGACCAATCTGGTCTGACCACTTCTTCTGTGCATTTGGCCATTTTAGTAGTTAATCTGGAATGCTTTAACGTCTAGTAATCAAAAGTCCATTGTGGATTAAATTGGAGCAGGGAATAGCCCCTTTGTCCTTTGAAGTACTATTTGTGGATATGCTAATATCTCTCTCCAGCCAAAGTCTCCAAGTTCTTTCTTCACCAACAACAGTTTAAAATCAATGTTCATGTGGTGAAATTAATTTTCCTCATTCTTGGCAGGTGGGGGGGCTTGCCTGACACTACCATATCAGAAGGAAGTTATTTGGCCCATCATACCTGTGCCAGCCCTTTGAAAGAGCTATTCAATTAGAGCCACTCCCTGCTCTTTATCTGAAGAGGCCTGCCCAGGCATACCTCCCTGTCAAAGGATACAGTGGGGCCCACCTGGGGAGACTTGAGAAGCTGGGGTTGTTCTCCGTACAGCAGAGAAAGCTAAGAGGAGATTTGATAGAGGTGTTCAAAATCATGAATAGTTTTGATAGAGTAAATAGGGAGGAGATACTGTTTCCAGCAGAAGACTCAGTAAGCAGACAACACTGATTTAAGGTGATAGGCAAAAAAACTAGAGGCGACATGAGGAAATTTAATTTTTTTTTACACAGTGAGTTGCTGTGATCTGGAATGCATTGCCTGAAAGAGTGGTTGAATCAGATTCAATGATAACTTTCAAAAGGTAAGTGAATAAATACTTAAAGGGAAAAAATTTTCAAGGCTATGAGAACTGAGCTGGGACATGGGACTAATTGGATAGCTCTTTTAAAGAGCAGTACAGGTGCAATGGGCCAAATGGCCCCCTTCTGTATTGTGTCATTCCATGATTCCATGAAATTTTCACTCCTTTTAGTTTTGTGTTACCAGCCAAAGGAAAAGACTGCAAATGTATTAATGGATTCAACACACAAAAGTGTTGTGCTGTATAAATTTGGCAGCCATGCCAGCCTGGCTGCTTCTCACCTGTTTCAACCCATCCCATTTCAACATGTACAGCAAAGGAAATCTTTCAAGGACTAGCACATGCAGAGTTTTCTTATATCTCTTTCTTGCAGAGTTTTCTTATATCTCTTTCTTAAATGTTTTTAATTTGTCCAGTCTTAGAATGTTAAACAGAGGAAACATGGAGCTGGAATATGGCACATTCTTTGGTTCCTGCCGACTGCACTTTTGCCTCCACTACCACAATTTATAGTACTGGGACAGTGAAGTCCATACTCACTGCAAGTGTATTATTTACAGACAAACAAAAGCTGAATGGGGCTCTAAGTTTGCTACTGCAAACAAGATAACAAGTGTAGCATAAAGCTTCCTCTACAGTACATTAATAGTGAACCTCAACCCCAAACTCAGAAGGACAGAACTTAGTGTGCAATGTGACATTTCCTACAGAGCTAGAGTTGCACCCTTTTCCTGTTACAAAACTGGACATGGGTAGGACATGGGCAGAGCTCTGGACAGCTGGTAGGCATTTTTTTAAAATAATGTTTTATATATGCATGGAACAGGAAATGGGTTAGCTTGCAGATGCACACAGCACTTTAAAAAAAAAGACAAGAATCAAAAACTGGAATTGTGCTATCCAATTTTCAATTTTCAATTATCAAACTTACCAGGCACCCAGGCACAGTAAACTTTTTCAAATGTAGCTGTGTGGTTCTATTGCCCATCTTGGAGCCTTCTAATGTAAGGCTGATAATTTAATGCTAATTAGTCTCGACATATGTGCAGTGCATTTCCTCAGTCACACTCCACAGAACTGGGAAGGGAGTTATAATAGTAGCCAAAAACAGGAACTTTGCCAATTATCTCTTTCTCTCTCATTTTGCTGAATGGGAGTCTTCACCAACCACCCAAGAAGAAACTTCTGCATGTTCCCTGCAGCCTCCTAAGGCCTACTTTAAAACCTGCAGAAAAGAAAATTTGCACCCACTCATCCCTGATACCATTCTGGCAAATCTCTTCCACAAGCCTCTAATGGCTTGACATCCTTCCTAAAGTGTGGTGCCCGACATTGAACACAATACTCTAGCTGAGACCTAACCAGTGTTTTATAACTGTTCAGCATCATGTCCTCACTTTGAACTCTATGCCTCTATAAATAAAGTCAAGGATCCCTTTTGCTTTTTCAGTAGCCTTCTCAACTTGTCCCACCACCATCAAAGATTTGTGTACATACAGCCCCAGGTCTCTGTTCCCACACCTGCTTTAAAAGTGTACCATTTAGTTTATATTGCCTCTTTTCATTCTTCTTCCCAAAATTTATATTTTCATGCTTCTCTGCAGTAAATTACATCTGCTATGTCTCTGCCCATTCCACCAGCCTGTCTATGTTCTCCTGGAGTTTGTTACTATCCTCATCATTGTTTCCTACATTTACGAGTTTTGTATCATCTATAAACTTTGAATTATGTCCTGTATACCCAAGTTCAGGCCATTAATATTTATCAAAAAAATCAGTGGTCCTAATGCCGACCCCTGGGGAATATCATTATATACCTCACTCCAGTCTGAAAAACAACTGTTCACAACTTCTGTTTGCTTTCTGCCCCTTAGTCAATTTTGTATTCATGCTGCCACTGTTCCTTTAATCCCATGGGCCTATATTTTGCTTACAAGTTGTTCTCAGAAAATATTTGACACTCCTTTGTGATACTACTCTTTGATTTTACCATGAAAGATGTGAAAGATTATGTCAATTGACTGACACTGCTTGTCATACAGATATGTATCTTCCATAACAACACTGAATATTCAATACAAGAAACCAGATCCCATTAATAGATTTGGGAGATTCTACTCTATTATACAATAGGGCATTGCAAGGCTTTTGCATTCAGTCTGACCCTTGCATCGCATAGTTAACATTGTTGAATTTTAAGCAGTTTAATGCAGAAGTCTCATAATTACTTAACCATGCAGAACCTATTCAGTTGTGACCCAAAATGACCATTGCAGAGTGCAGTGACCTTCACCACCCAGCTGGTGTGCTGGGAACTGACAGGGGTGGTCTTCATAGCAGGCCATTAGCCTGCTGCTTTGCTCCTAACCTGCTGCATATAAGCTCAATTGCTGTGGCATTCTGATTAGGTTCTGAAAATCCTAAATAAAGCAAAGCTGCTCATGTGAAGCTAGCATCCCTTTCCTGACCATTATTGTTTTGTTTTAAAGCTTAGATTCCCTGTCAAATAGAGGCAAAACTTTACCCTAGCCTCTCTAGAGGTTAGCACATAAATGACAGCAGTTCTTTCACATTTTTGATAAAAGACTTTTGAAAAACCTTGTTGCTGGACGACACCACGGCCTGGATTTTTCTCCACTATATTGCCTAATTGGAAGCCAGAAAAACACAATCTTCTAATCTTCTGTGTGTTTCTGTTCCCTTTAAAGGGATCCCTCCATTTCTGATGCTGTGGAGAATGTACTGCTGCTAATCTGCAGACTCTACTTAAAATACATCGAGGCAACAATACAGAAACAGGCCATTCGGCCTATCCAGTCCATGTTGGCATTTACCCGTCCATGTGAGCAAATAACTATAATCATATTTAACCACTGTTCTCATATCCCTTTATTCTCTTCCCTCATCCACTTATCCAATCTATTCTTGAATGTTGATATAATTTCTGCCACAGCCCAGTAACCAGCCTCAGAAGTCTGCATAAAGTAGTTACTCCTGCCTTCTGTTCTAAATCTCTTACATTCAGTCTTGTATCTATGCTGTCCAATTTTTGACCCCCCAACAACTGGAAACAGAATGTTTCTATCTACCCTTTCCCATCCTTTCATAATTTTCTATCATACCGTTCCATAATTTGCACTGTCCTAATGGAAAAAGACCTAATTTTTCGAGGGTCTCTGTTTTCGTATTTCCTTATACGAAGCAGCATCATAGTGAAGTCACTTTGCACTATCTCTAAAATTTTGATATCCTTCCTTGCAGTGCTAGGCTCCCTCTTGATGTTGGAGGTCCTGCTGAGAGCTCACCTTGCATGCTTATACAGGCCTGATGGAGGAAACTGGGTTGGGCTCACGTTGCAGTCCAGGTGATGGGGGAAAGTCCCTCTGTAACTTCCTTTTGATGGGATTAGGACAGTCCAGCCCCATTTAGTCTATCTTCCTGTTGCTCCAGCAGCTGTGCTCAATAATGGGATTCTCTTCAACATATTTGTCCAATTTTATCTTGAAAAAGTCTCAGCTAGTGACCACTACACCACCCTTGGTAAGCTGTTCCTTAAACCCAACCACCATTACGTCCTGCCTAAATCTACCTCTCCTTAGCCTATCTTCATGTCCCCTGTTCTGCTACCTTGTACCAATTTGAATAGTCTTGAATGATCCTCTACATCTTGAGCCTTACTAATTTGAAAACGTCAATGATGTCTTGAGAGATTTATCTCCTTTAACTCCCAGATTCCTTTACTGATCTATCCTTTGTCAGTATTTTGCCATGAATCATGTAATTTCTCTGCCTGTTCCCTATCCTTAGATGCAAGACATCAAACTGCATTTGCCAATTAGTCCAAATTCCATTTTCCTCTTTTTTCCCCCCGTTTTTCTTTTCATTTTCTCTCTTTTTTCCCCTAGCACCTTTCCTCTATATTTCTCTCTTCAGTCTTCCTGGCTTTGGGCTTTGAAACAACACAAAAATGTTGTAAACCCTGAGTGAGTCAGGCACAGCACCAGTGGAGAGAATTGGCAAGTTAACATTTCAGAGACTTAAGAATATGTTTATTTTCATTTTTTCTTTGATTGGAGAACAAGAGAAACAAAAGAAACCCATGGAGGTGACTTTATTGCAGTATCCATAACAGTAGTGAAAGTTCTGTCATAAACATTTTCTTATCAGCACCTAGTTAAAACAGTTAATAGCTGAGTTGTACAAATCAGGAAGGTCTCAGGTTAGTTGGGTTAGCTGATTCCAGGCAGGGTGGTGCAAGATTATTATCCAGCGACCCCTGCTGGAGGTGCTTTGTGTGAAAAGGAGATTGGTTTTGGCTGCAATACCCTGTGATTGAAAAGCCTGCAGGCATTCAGTAAACTGACATATGAAGAATGATGTGCTGAGAGGCAACTGGCATCTCTGGAACTGTATCCCAGTAGGAAGCATTGCTTTCAGGAGAAGAGTGGATGAGGAAAGAAAATTGGCTGAGAATGGAGGAAAGAAATATGACTGTTGTTAGATCTATTGTAGATTATGAAAGGGTAATCTTATTGTCCTGACAAAGGAACTAGTCATAACACTTACCCTGGTTAATAAATAAGAATCTTACACAGTTAGCAAAACTAATATTGTGATCATCATTTTAAGGCTCAATATGATTATCTCACCATACCACGCTGTATTTACACAGATGGGCGGCACAGTGGCGCAGTGGTTAGCACTGCAGCCTCACAGCTCCAGCAACCCGGGTTCAATTCCAGGTACTGCCTGTGTGGAGTTTGCAAGTTCTCCCTGTGTCTGCGTGGGTTTTCTCCGGGTGCTCCGGTTTCCTCCCACAAGCCAAAAGACTCGCAGGTTGGTAGGTAAATTGGCCATTATAAATTGCCACTAGTATAGGTAGGTGGTAGGGAAATATAGGGACAGGTGGGGATGTGGTAGGAATATGGGATTAGTGTAGATTAGTGTAAAAATGGGTGGTTGATGGTCGGCACAGACTCGGTGGGCCGAAGGGCCTGTTTCAGTGCTGTATCTCTAAACTAAACATTCAAATATTGCTATCATCAACAGTGAACTTACCTATTGATGTACATGAATCATTCTAATAGCTTGCAATGCTGTGAAGCAACAATCTAACTTTATTTTGTTCTAATGTGTACCACTTGTCCCATTGATTAAAAAGAAGCTTCACTGATTAACAATATGTGCAGTTCGAGGGTTACAGTGTAAGACTAAGATTGCTTGCTAGAAGAAGTAAGGCTGTAGAAGGCTGTGCCTGAGTAGTACTGAATGGGAAGGGAGGATGAGAAGGAAGGTAGGAAATTAGTATGCAGGTGCAGCAGATAATAAGGAAGGCAAATGCAATTTTGGCATTTATTGCTAAAGGAATAAAGTATAAAAGTAGGGAAGTGTTGTTGCAACTGTACAAGGCATTAGTGAGACTGCACCTGGAGTATTGCGTACAATTTTGGTCCCCTTACTTGAGAAGGGATGTAGTTGCATTGGAGGCAGTTCAGAGGAGGTTCACTAGATTGATTCCAGAGATGAGGGGTTTGTCTTATGAAGAGAGATTGAGCAGTTTAGGGCTTTACTCTCTAGAGTTTAGAAGAATGAGAGGGGATCTAATTGAGGTATATAAGATGATTAAGGGGATTGACAGAGTAGATGTGGAGAGGATGCTTCCTCTGGTGGGGCAATCTAGAACAAGAGGTCATAGTTTTAGGATAAGGGATAGCAGATTTAAAACAGAGAAGAGGAGAAATTACTTCTCTCAAAGGGTCGTGAGTCTGTGGAATTCACTACCCCAGAGTGCAGTGGATGCAGGGACATTGAGTAAATATAAGGAGGAGATAGACAGATTTTTAATTAGTAATGGGTTGAAGGGTTATGGAGAATGGGCAGCAAAGTGGAGTTGAGGCCGAGATGAGATCAGCCATGATCGTGTTGAATGGCGGAGCAGGCTCGAGGGGCTGTATTGCCTACTCCTGCTCCTAGTTCTTATGTTCTAAATAACTGGAATACCTTCAGAATTTTGTTAAGGCTGGGGATTTCTTTGGAATCCACGCTACTGTAACTTCATCCAAAGTGTGGTGGAAACCCTGTTTACATGTACAAACTGGGTTTCCACTGCACTTCCAGCCAAGTTATGGTGCAGGACAGGAGCAACTTCTAGGAAATCCACATGTTTTATTATTAGTAGGTTTGAAACAATTTATTTATTTATTTAGAGATACAGCACTAAAACAGGCCCTTTGGCCCACTGAGTCTGTGCCGACCAACAACCACCCATTTATACTAATCCTACATTAATCCCATATTCCTACCACATCCCCACCATTCTCCTACCACCTACCTACACTAGGAGCAATTTTCAATGGCCAATTTACCTATCAACCTGCAAGTCTTTGGCTGTGGGAGGAAACCAGAGCACCTGGCAGAAACCCACGCAGTCACAGGAAGAACTTGCAAACTCCACACAGGCAGTACCCAGAACGGAACCCGGGTCGCTGGAGCTGTGAGGCTGCAGTGCTAACCACTGCGCCACCCAATTCTAGTGATTCCTGAAGACTTATATCATTATTGTTGGAATGCTGGGATTATTGTACCACAGGGATATCATTCCAAGTTATGAATTTAAGGAGAGTCACTTTTCTGTTCATTAAAGTGAAAAAATATGATATTAGTAGTAACACATCTCAGATTTCATCCAGTGATGGTACCTGTGATTGGATACAGTGTTCCTGTTGTCATGGTGTCCTGCACTAATTAGGGAATGAGGTCAGGCTGCAGTATGTAGAATCAATAGATTGTATGGTCAAATTCAATTTCAGTTAAACACTTAAGGGGTCAATAATTAACCTGGGCATATTTCGGTCAAGGGGTGGCCAGGCAAAGAGAACTTTGAATTTCATTAATATTCATTAATAACCGATCAGCAGTCATTTCTTGCTACAAGCAGCTAACCGTCATCAGATGTTGTCTATAAAACTGTAGCCAGGTTCCAGTTCTGACTCTTTATGTATCCTTGGCACTTATTTCAGTTACCATAGAGAGTTCAATTTTCATCTGCCCATTGCATTAATATTGAAATGAGTTTCAGGCATCTAACAAGCATACATTGAAAGAGCATGTACACAGTAAGCCCAAGCAAAGAAGATAAAAATAACCCTATTATACAATTTGCATTTAACGAATGGGTACATTTTAACCCTATCCACCTGACGGAGTCGAGGCAGGTGGGAAGTCAGAAACCAGCAGGTGACTTACCCACTTAGAACTCATCCCTCTCTGATATTAACCTGCAGGTTTCTGCAGGTGGATGAAGGAACTACCGAATGAAGACAGGAACCTCATGAAGTTATGCAAATCAGGGTCCTATTACACCCAGAGAATCCCAACTGCATTTTAACTGGGGCCTGAGCAGGGAAGCTGTTGTGGCTGAAAAAAGTTGGCAGCCGATGTAAAGGAAAAATTGGCCCTCCAGGTAAGTCAGAAAATGCCCTGAGTTGGGCCAGGACGATCAGGCTTTCTCTGCCCAGACTCCTTCTCCAACCCGCTTCCCACCCTTCACCTTCCGGTGAGACCCTCCTGAAATCTACCTCCCCACCATTTGCCGGGGAACCAGTGGTTGGTTAAAAGCCACCTGACCATTGATCGCCAGCATCCTCTCTATGCTGTCTTACCATCTATAGGAAGCAAACCGGGAGCATTTAAATGAGGCCTAGGAGTTAAAAACCTCTGGGCCTGAAACTCAGTTTCACACTCTGCCTGCCACCCCTTGCCCGAAACATGCCCAGGTTAATTATTGACCCCTTAAGTATTTAACTGAAATTGAATTTGACGCAGTGAACACAATTATTTCCCTGTACAAAAACAATATTTTTCACAGATGCCATTGTTACCAAAATTACAATTAAGAAGGTTCTCCTAACTTGCTCTCTTAATTGTCTAAAATAACAAAGATTAAAGAATCTTTTAAAATGTGCCACTGTGTTTCCTGCTGTGGTGTGTATTTTAATGAGGGAATAGTCTGCATCTCAATAAAAACGGTAAGTGAGATTACATTACATTGCATCGCATAAGGTTTTCAAAAAACTCATTATTGCTCTAAAACCACACTGATAAATTGCTCATTGTGAAACATTTGCCAAGATAATCAAGATCCATTATTTTTTGTTTCTTAGCTTACTTTGGCTATGGCTCAACACAGCTCAAAACTTCAAGCCCATTTTTAATTTTTTTTATTCTGCCTGTTATACTAAAGATCTTGTATTTGTGCATCTGTACTGTAATGATATTCCAATGTTGCTGATTGGTCTATCTATAACATAAAAAAATTACATCAGTGTGCATTTCTTGTCAACTTTTCCATTGTAAATTCCTATGTCCACATTTATAATGGAAACTGCCCAAGTAAACGTGTCACACTGTCACACCTTTCATTCCAGTGGTGGTGTTGTAGTGCCTACATTACTCAGAATTTTTTTTTTAAATTACCCTCGACACTGGCAAGGATCCATTTATTGCTCATCTGTAATTGCCTTGAGACAATGATGGTGGCCTTTCTCTTATATTTATGGCAGATCTTTGGTGAGGGTGTTCCCAAAATGGTGTTAGCTGGGAATCCCAGGATATTGACTGAGCATGATGAAGGAATAGTGATATGGTGTTGAGGGGAAGTTGGAGGTGATGGCATTCCTATAATGTTGCTTTGCTTGTTCATCTTTCTGGTAGAGGAAGGTTCCATAGAGTAACCTTGTAGGGCTGCTGCAGGTCATTCACGAGATTACACAGACTGCAACCACAGTGTGCCAATGGTGTATATTGATTCCAATAGTGTAATGCTGATCAAGTAAACTGCTCTATCCTGGTTGGTGATGATCTTCTTGAGTGTTATTACAGCTGTATTAATCCAGACAAGTGGTAAGCATTTCATTGCTTTCCTGACTTGAGTCTTGTAGAGGCTTTGAGGGTTCTGGAGGTGAGCCAGTTCACAGAATCACAGAATAATACAGTGCAGAAGAGGCCCTTCGACCCATCGAGTCTGCATCGATGCATTAAAACACTTGACCTGTCTACCTAATCCCATTTGCCAGCACTTGGCCCCCAGCCTTGAATGTTATGACGTGCCAAGTGCTCATCCAGGTACTTTTTAAAGGATGTGAGGCAACCTGCCTCTACCACCCTCCCAGACAGGGCATTCCAGATCCAGTTGTTGCTTGTATCCAGTCTCTGCCCTGTTCTGGTAGCCATGATGTTGATACAGCTGGTCCAGTTAAGCTTTTGATCCATGTTGACCCCAAAGTGTTGATTGTAAGAGACTCAGCGATGTAGCACCAATGTGATATAATTGAAGGCCAGGTAGAGATAGTTATACTTGCTGTTGTTCAAGATGGTTATTTCCAAGTGCCAGCCTTGGTTCATTGGTAGCACTCTTACCTCTGAGTCAGAAAATTGTGGGTTTAAGCCCCATTTCACAAGTTGTGTGCACAACTTCAATCCTTCACTGCAATACCATGAGAGTACTATAACATCTGTAACATCATTTAAAAGAGAATTGGATAAGTTTTTCAAAACAAAGAATATAAAAAGAATATTTGATAAAGGGAGGGCAGTGGGATTAGAGTGTACAGCTCCAGTTTAACAGCTAGACCAACACAGGCACAATGTACTGTACGGCTTCCTTTGATATAGTAGATGCTAGGAGCAGAAGTTTAACCCCTGGACGTCTGGCTTTCCGGGCCAAAACTTTTCCCACACCACTCGCCAGGCTTACCAAGCACCCCCACCCCCAACCACCAACCCCCACCCTCATTCCCATCAATATTGGGGCCTATGGGTCTGGTATTCAGCTTCCTTTCTGGAAGCATCTCTGGCTTAACTGCTGGCAAGGTGCTTGAACTTGGGTGGAACCTGCTTCTGCCAGGATTCCACTATGTGAAAAGAATAGGCTAGGAAATTCTGGTGACCGGGCAGGAGGCAAATCTTCTGTCTATCTTCACCACATCAAGGGTGGGTGGTAGGGGGGGGCGGGGTAACAAGCCTGTGAAAGATCCTAAGCTTTAGCAGATAGACGGAATGCAGCCCATGTCTGCTGGGAGAGGCACAGATTCTGTCATGGGCCTTCCTAAGGCTCCAAAATGATCCTGGATAGGATCCTTGAAAGGCAGCACCATATCTTCTTTGGGAGCTGAGATGTTTTACAGCAGATTTTTTGTGAGGCGCAGCTCACCAACTGGAACTAAATTGCAGTCATGCTGGAGCAGTCATTTATCTGTACCACCAGTAGCACTTAATTTCCATAGGTAGGATTGCCTTCCTCTGAAAGCATGGAAGCTGCCTCGGTTATATTACAGACATAGCAATATAAATAGAGTATCAAATACTTTGTGCACAAAGCAGGAAAGTGAAATTGAATTTGCTGGCAGCTTTACAAAGTACTTACAGATAAGAACATAATAAATAGGAGCAGGATATAGGGCCATTCAGCCCCACGAGCCCACTCCGCCATTCAATGAGATCATGGCTAATCTTCTACTTCAACACCATTTTCCTGCACTATCCCTGTATCCCTTGATGTTTTTAATATGTAGAAATCTATCAATCTCAAGCCCTGAACATACTCAATGACTGAGCTTCCACAACCCTCTGGGGCAGAGAATTCCAAAGATTCACCCTCTGAGAAAAGAAATTCCTCCTCATCTCGGTCCTAAATGGCCGTCCCCTTATTCTGAGACTATGTCCCCTGGTTCTAAACTCCCCAGCCAGGGGAAACATCCTTCCTGCATCTTGTCGAGCCCTGTAAGAATTTCGTATGTTTGAAAAAGATCACCTCTCATTCTTCTAAATGTCAGTGAATAAAAGCCCAGTTTATTTAATCCTTCCTCTTAGGACATTCCCTCCATCCCATGAATTAGTTTGGTGAATCTTCATTGCACTCCCTCTATGGCAAGTATATCTTTCCTTAGATAAGGAGACCAAAACTGCACACAATACTCCAGGTGCGGTCTCACCAAGGCTCTATATAACTGCAGTAAAACATCTTTGCTCCTTTACTCAAATCCTCTTGTAATAAAGGCCAACATACCATGTGTCTTCTTAACTGTTTGCTGTACCTGCATGTTAGCTTTCAATGACTCATGAACAAGGACACCCAAGTCCTTTTGAAGTTCAACAGTACTCAGCCTCTCACCATTTAAGAAATACACTGTATTTCTGTTCTTCCTACCAAATTGGATTATATAGTTTTTTTTATTTTATTTTTTATTTCGAGATACAGCACTGAAACAGGTCCTTCGGCCCACCGAGTCTGTGCCGACCATCAACCACCCATTTATACTAACCCTACACTAATCCCACCTTCCTACCAAATCCCCACCTGTCCCTATATTTCCCTACCACCTACCTATACTAGGGGCAATTTATAATGGCCAATTTACCTACCAACCTGCAAGTCTTTTGGCTGTGGGAGGAAACCGGAGCACCCAGAGAAAACCCACGCAGACACAGGGAGAACTTGCAAACTCCACACAGGCAATACCCAGAATTGAACCCGGGTTGCTGGAGCTGTGAGGCTGCGGTGCTAACCACTGCGCCACTATGCCGCCCTAATTAGCTCACATTTCTCCACATTATATTCCATCTTCCAGATTTTTGCCCACACACTTAGCCTCTCCAAATCTCCTTGAAATGTCTTTGCATCCTCCTCACAATTCATACTTTCACCTAGTTTTGTGTCTTCTGAAAGTTTGGAAATATTACATTTAATCCCCATATCTAAATCATTGATGTAGGTTGTGAATAGCTGGGGCCCAAACACTGATCCTTGCAGTACCCCACTAGTCACAGCCTGCCAACCTGAAAATGACCCATTTATTCCTACTCTCTGTTTTCTGTCTGGTAACCATTTCCCAATCCATGCCAGTATATTCCCCCCAATCCCATGTGCTGTGCAACAGCAATGTGTTGATGTTGGGTTGTATTTTATTGTGTCATACACAGAGCCTTTTCCATGTAACTTTTGTGTTTAGACACCAACAGTCAGCATCAAGCACTCCCAAGCCAGGTCCCATTGTGAGATGCGATGTAAAACCCCCTCAGCTCAGCTTCAACGATATGCCTCAGTTCTGAACTCCAACATCTGAAGGCCATTTTCTTATGCATCTGTGTGACATCTTCCTTTCCACCACCAGCCTCCAGTTTATAGTTTCTCTGAGTGAGAGTGCTAATTTAGTACCAAATTTGGAAATAGTTTTTTGCTGTGGTTCCATACCCACTAGAGACCACGACTGAAAAATTCATTTTACATGGGAATCTCACAGCCCACAGGCAGGAGAAGTTCATCCCAACAATCTGGCTGGATGTGCATTTTCATGACGGAGATAAATATATGCAAATCCATTCCATCAAACAGGTATCCAGAATCACCAGAAGGAATTTTTAAAATATTTGTTTATGGGGATGTGGGCGTTGCTGGCTAGGCCAGCATTTATTGCCCATCCCTAGTTTCCCTTCAGAAGGTGGTGGTGAGATGCGTCTTGAACCGCTGTTGTCCATGTGGGGTAGGTACACCCACAGTGCTGTTTGGAAGGGTGTTCCAGGATTTTGACCCAGCGACAGTGAAGGAATGGCAATATAGTTCCAAGTCAGGATGGTGTGTGGCTTGGAAGGGAACTTGCAGGTGGTGGTGTTCCCATGTATTTGCTGCCCTTGTCCTTCTAGTTGGTAGAGGTCGCAGGTTTGGAAGGTGCTGTCTAAGGAGCCTTGGCACATTGCTGCAGTGCATCTTGTAGATGGTACACACTGCTGCCACTGTGCATCTTTGATGGAGTGTATGAATGTTTGTGGATGGGTTGCCAATGAAGCAGGCTGCTTTGTCCTGCATGGTGTCGAGCTTCTTGAGTGTTGTAGAAGCTGCACCCATCCAGGAATCGGGGAAAACTCTCCGCTGGTTGGAGTCATACCTAGTGCAAAGGAAGATGGTTGTGGTTGTTGGAGGTCAATCATCTCAGCTCCAGGACATCACTGCAGGAGTTCCTCAGAGTAGTGTCCTAGGCCCAACCATCTTCAGCTGCTTAATCAATGACCTTCCTTCAATCATGAGATCAGAAGTGGGGATGTTTGCTGATGATTGCAAAATGTTCAGCACCATTCGCGACTCCTCAGATATTGAAGCAGTCTGTGTAGAAATGCAGCAAGACCTGGACAATATCCAGACTTGGGCTGATAAATATCAAGTAACATTCACACCACACAAATGCCAGGCAATGACCATCTCTAACAAGAGAGAATCTAACCATCTCCTTTGATGCTCAATGACATTACGATCACTGAATCCCCCACTATCAATATCCTGGGGGTTGCCATTGACCAGAAACTGAACTGGAGTAGCCATATAAATGCCTTGGCTACAAGAGCAGGTCAGAGGCCAGGAATCATGCGTTGAGTAACTCACCTGTCCACCATCTACAAGGCACAAATTAGGAGTTATCCTGTACCACCTTGGACAAATATGTGCTGGCTATGCCCCTGTACTGGATTGTCATGCTGCCCACATTGCCTGCAAGTTTAGGGAGTTGAAAGAGAAGATTGATCGTCGTTCTGGCAAAAAGTTGGAAGATTGCCCCAAAGTTGTGAAGTCTGGAAATGCAGCCATTGTAGAGATGGTTCCAACCACGCCCATGTGTGTGGAGAGCTTTTCAGAATACCCACCTCTTGGATGTTTTGCTGTCCGTGACATGAGACAAACTGTGGCTGTAGGTGTGATCAAGTCAGTTACTAAGAAGGAATCTGCTGTGAAAACTACCAAGGCTGCAAGTAAAATATTAAAGAAGTGAATATCACCGCTGAGCCCTAGCATTCAGCAAACCCTGTTGAGACTGACATCACGAAAACATCCTGATTCCCATTGACTCCAGTTTTGCTAGGGCTCCTTGATGCCATACTCTGTCAAATGCTGCCTTGATGTCAAGTGCAGTCACTCTCACCTCATCTTTTGAGTTCAGCTTGTTTGTCCATGTTTGAACCAAGGCTGTAATGAGATCAGGAGCTGAGTGGCCCTGGTGGAACCCAAACTGGCATCACTGAGCAGGTTATTGCTAAGCAAATGCCGCTTGATAGCACTGTCGACGACAATGTTTGTTTGAATGATAAGTCTTACCGCTTCTGTGCACTGTCTACCATTTCTTGACTAGTTTTGTCAAGTTCTAATAAGGGCCTGTTAGAAATATGCCTTTTATAGAAGTCCTTACAAATACAGAACAATGAGGCAACTGCTCGAATTGGAAACTACTCCTCATTCTAAAGAAGCTAACCAGCTGGATCATTTAAAAGTGTCAGCTGACATGCGGGAAAGCTTGACATTGGAAGTAAAGGTACCCTTTCACTATCACAGGAAATCTTTTTACTTTCAGCACTGTACTATATTTTAAGCTGGATGACCATTTTTTGTTACACTCATAAGGGTACAATACTTGCTTATTGTTCTCATTTATCATCCAAGTTTATTAAGTAAAATTGTTTTTGAAAAACAAATCTCGGAGATGTAGCTCTCTAGCTGAAATAAGCTCAGTTAGATATATATGAACATAGTGAAGTAAAGATGAGAGAGAGTTCTAGAAATGTCTCAGTGCGGTATAAGGGATATCATTTTGATTATGTAATATGATTGTACACATCATGCTTCTTTCTGTTACCAAATGCTATTATGGAAATGTTAACTTTTAAAGGGTTTTTACGCATAGGAAATGTTATGAGCATATTAATATCATTGGGTTAATCTCATGACTATTCATGCATAGGTCTAATGCGCAGGTGGTTAGCTGCACTTGCATGTTAAATAAGACTAGTTGTAGCTAACTCAAGTGATTTAATCATTTGTTATGTCATAAATATCGTATAAAAATGGATTGTTGAGTACAGCTGATGGAAAGATACATTATTGAATTTATTGCATTAGCTTAATATTACTGCAAGCTTAAGGCTTCTTTCACAAATGGGGAAAAAGTAGGCTTATAGCCTGAAAACTGCAGTTTCCATTTTTCTATAATAGTGGATTAATATGTGGACTAATTGTGGGAGCTGGACTATGTTCCGTCCTTCCACGACTTCTGAGTTGCCGTGGCGCATGAGCTTGGTGCCTATATTCAAATGGGGCCCGTGCCCACAAATGTTTCAGGCCTCCTGATGCTGCCTCAGGTAGCCAGCATGCTCCTTCTACTGACAGCACTCTTTCAGGTAGAAGTCAAAATTCCCTCTCTATGGGCTCAAACACTGACTGTCAGTTTAAAACACTTTGATCAGACAATGTCTTCAATTCCAGTAAGACCAATCTATAGATGAAGTAGTACTGGAGTGAACCTACATTCATCTGAATGAATGAATTATGAATACAGGGACATTAGTACATGTGGGGTGGGACCGTTGCACTAGAAAGGATGCATTAGTGACTCTAAGATTATGAACCATGTTCCGATTAATTTATCCATGCACATGTATCAGTCGAGTGTATTTGAAATCTTGCTGCCATATTTTTATGCACCATTGTTATACATCTTAGTGTTATATGATTTAGCTTTTAGTTTTGAGCTAGTTTTGAGACCATCCTGCTTTTGTCATGGTTGAAAACATTATTTGTCTTTAAGAGTGTCATTTATAAGACAACCTGAGATGTGCAGATCATTTTCTGGAAACCACAGGATCTCCTCAGAGTTTGTATTCCTGGAAATCATGTGGTCTTCTCAGTTACAGTGATAAGCAGGATTCCTGTAAAAGATGTGACCCCTTATCTCCAATGAACAAAGGGGCTGTGTAATGGATAGCGCTCCCCTTGGTGTCTGTCACTTTAAGAAACCACTGAGAAAGTGATCATGCGCACCTGAGACCAATCAAAAGAACTTGGGGAGGGTCATTTGATTAGGGGTGTAAACTTCCAAGAAAGGGTTAAAAGACTATGCCCAGTAGCCTTTGGCACACAGCTTTATTGAAGAAAGAAGAAAGAAGTAAGAAGAGCCAGAACTAGCATCGACTTGTGTCCAAGCGTCCGGACAGTAAAGGCTGTGTGTGACTTGTAAACAATCGCCTAGTTGTTAAGTATAATTTTGTAACTTAATAAATCTTCTTAATTTGTTGCACCGGAACTACTGTCTGCAACTGGTTTGGCTTATCCAAGAACCCAAGTAAGGTTCAGAACTGCCCAGAACCTTTATAACACCTGTCACAGTGAGCTGCCGGGGCACTGGAGCTACAGGGTCCTGTTCGAAGGACAGAACAGAGGTCTAGAAAGGGCCCAACAGTTCTCAAGAGTAACACAAAATCAAAATACTGCTCATGCTGAAAATCTGAAATAAGACAGAATATGTTGGAAATACTCAGTGCTCTGACGAGAGGTCATTGACCTGAAACTTTAACTCTGTTTCTCTCTTCACAGATGCTGCACGAGCTGCTTAGTATTTCCAACATTTTCTGGTGTTAATACTCAGAGTAAGTTCCTTTTCCGCTCTGATATGAGTGAGTGGGACTGCTGTCCAAGTTATTTCATCCCCTTATTACAGGAAGTCTTTTGTGAGGCCTCAGCTGGTGTGGTTCTGCTGGGTCTTTCAGAAGGAGTAAAGGGTGGAACTGCCAGTGTAACTAAGGAACTCTAATGACACACCTCCTTGACATAGGTTTAAATTATAAATACATGGGCATTGCAGAGTTGTGTTTAAGCACAAATCTATTTTATCTTTAAATAGCGATAATTCAGATACACTCTTTACTGGACCACTTTTTCATGTATTTCAGATTTTTAATTGTGGCCAACTAAATGCTATTGATACATGCTAGGAAACTGTGCACACTGCAAATGTTCAGACTGTATGATCTAACTTGAGCTGATAGACTAACAGTTTTGAGCAAAAGTATTTGTTTCAAGCTCAGGCTTTTGGAAGATACAGAAGAAAAATGGTGAACAATTTTTTCAAGTAGTGTTTTGAACAGTTTGATGACTCATTTCGTTCATGTTCCACTTTTGAAGAAATTTGCATATAACCAAATTGCACTTAATAAATTTGATTCAAAATTAGTGAATTTGCGTTAAAAACAAGAAATGCTGGAAATACTCAGCAGGTCTGGCAGCATCTGTGGAGAGAGAAGCAGAGTTAACGTTTCAGGTCAGTGACCTTTTATCAGAATAGTAAATTTGCATATCAGTCATTCAAATGAATTGAAGTGGAGTGAAATTTCATAGTGTAACACAGAAATTTACGTAAGACAGCATGCTACATGTCACATGTGAGAGACAATGTTTTTTATATTTGTTCAGGGGATGTGGGCATCACTGGCTAGGCCAGCATTTATTGCCCATCCCTAATTGCCCTTGAGAAGGTGGTGGTGAGCTGCCTTCTTAAACTGCCACAGTCCTTGGGGTGTAGGTACACCCACAGTGCTGTTAGGAAGGGGGTTCCAGGATTTTGACCCAGCAACATTGAAGGAACAGCAATACTGTTTCAAGTCGGATGCTGAGTGACTTGGAGAACCTGCAGGTGGTGGCATTCCCATGTGCTTGCTGCCCTTGTCCTTCTAGGTGGCAGAGGTCGTGGGGTTGGAAGGTGCTGTTGAAGGAACCTTGGTGAGTTGCTGCACTGAATCTTGTATATGGTACATACTGCTGCCACTGTGCGTTGGTGGTGGAGGGAATGAACGTTGAAGGTGGTGGATGGGATGCCAATAAGAGGGTTGCTTTGTCCTGGATGGTGTCGAGCTTTTTGAGTGTTGTTGGAGCTGTACCCATTCAGGCAAGTGGAGAATATTCTAGCTCTTATAGCCACAGCATTTATGTGGCTGGACCAGTTCAGTTTCTGGTCAATGGTGCTGGTCAGGATGTTGATAGTGGGGGATTCAGTGATGGTAATGCCATTGAATGTCAAGGGATGGTTAAATTCTCTCTTGTTGGAGATGGTCATTGCCTGGCACTTGTGTGGCGCGAATGTTACTTGCCACTTAATAGTCCAACCTGGATATTGTCCAGGTCTTGCTGCATTTCTACACGGACTGCTTCAGTATCTGAGGAGTCAGGAACGGTGCTGAACATTGTGCAATCATCAGCGAACATCTCCAGTTCAGACCTTATGATGGAGGCAAAGTCATTGATGAAGCAGCTGAAGATGGTTGGGCCTAGGACACTACCCTGAGGAACTCCTGCAGTGATGTCCTGGAGCTGAGATGATTGACCTCTAACAAACACAGCCATCTTCCTTTGTGCTGGGTATGACTTCAACCAGCAGAGAGTTTTCACCCTGACTCCCATTGACTCCAGTTTTGCTAGGGCTCCTTGATGCCATACTCGGTCAAATGCTGCCTTGATGTCAAGTGCAGTCACTCTCACCTCACCTCTGGAGTTCAGCTCTTTTGTCCACGGGAAGAATACAACTCCCCTAACAGGGTGCTTCAAATGACTCAACAGCTGTGCTCAACAGATCTAAAACAGAGTTTGTTTTACAGTTCAGTAACTTGGATACCAGTCCTGAGTATTGCGCAGTACGCTAAGGAATTGGATTACACTAAATTCATTGTTTAACAGCTGTGATAACTCCAAGGTAAAAACAGATGCCCAGAAATGAGGAACATTCCTGGGCCAAAGTTTCTGATCTGTGAGCCATGTTGTCAGTCTGCATTTGCTCTAAAGCAGGAGTTCTCAATCTTTTTGCTTCTGATGCTCCATCCCATGTTATAAAACTTTCATGAACCCCTGTAACACAAGTATTTCACTTACTTAATATGAATCTTGTTGTTGGTGTTATGGACATGTGGAAAGGGGTGTGGATGGTTCCCACTGTTCACCACCCCAACTGACCGCAATTATGTTTTTTAAAAATGCTGCATGAGCCCCTGACTGTCTTTCAGGTCAGATAAACAGACAAATGATAGGTTTTCTAATAAATTTAAATAGATAAGTCTTTTAACACAATTTCCGAAATGGCCACAACCTCCCCCACGTACACATTCATTCACACACACATATACAAGAATAGGTAGATAAAGAGAAAAAGGGTAAGTAGTTTAAAGCGCAAAGTGAGGTAGGTGTTCGTGGTTTTTGATAAACCTGTTGAACCTTTTCAGGAGGACAGTCTGTTTTAAAGGTGCAGGTTCTGGATGTTTGTAGTCTTGAACTTGTTGAGGTGTTGCAGCTTTTCTGGTGGTTAAAACTTCAGACTGGAGGTCTGGTCACTTGAAGTTCTCTGCTGCAGCAAGTTGAAGTGTAGAATTAGCAGCAGGACTTGATCTCTTTCACACTTCTGGCTGGACTGCTTTCGGAAGGGGTTCGCTTAATCTCCCCTTCTCTGTCCAAAGGGTTACCTTTTTAAGGTAAAAATTCATCACATTAGAGTTTCTGTTAGGAGACACATGGTTCACTCACCTGGTGGGACTATGCAACGGACCAGGATATGTAGACCATGACTATCAATTGATGCCTGCCTGGGGACCCTTCTCTTAACACAATGCTATTTCACACCTATTCAATTTTGGTTTATGCTGTGAGTCCGTCGGTCTCCAGAATCCTTTGTTAGGTCACTGAATAACGCTCTTTTCAATTTCATAGGGGCCTCCCCAGAACTATTTCAGATGAGGTTAATGTGTTCCATTCTTGTAGACAGGTTTGCTGATTTCCAGTACAGAATGGATCATGTGACCAGTACTCAATTTTGATTGTGATACAAGTGGCCTTGTTTCACAGTTTTTTTACAAAAATTCAGAATTCTCCATTTCATTGTTTATTTCATCATGGCTCCTTCCGTGCATGACACTGGTGCTGATCAATAATTTTGTCAAGACATGGAGAGATCATCAATGTCTCCAAATGTATATATCCTGGTCCGTTGAGCTACGTACCCTGTTCTTCTCAAATGTGTTGGATCTTTGTTGCTGTGCAACGCCCCTTCGATCCTTCCCGGATCCATTGACCCTCTGGCTATCTTCTTATGAAGAGGCAAACCCATCCGACCCAGAGGTATGTTTGGCTTCAGCTCATCGGGATCCATGTTACTGTCTGCTTCATCTCCCATATCTTGTTGGGGGGTGGCGGGGGAGGGGGGGGGGTGGGGGTGGGGTGGGAAGCGCATCTTCCCCATCTTCTTCCATCACCTTTTCACACAGACTTCCTTTACAAACTCCCTTCAAAGGCATCTGTCCATTAAATGCTATTACTTACTTTCTTTTTTGAAACCAAGCAGCATGCTGCCACTTGACATCATCTACACATGACACAGGCATTGAGAATGGGCAAGAAGGATATGACAATGAGCTAAATTTTGGTGGACGCTTCGAAACCTTCTCGCAGACCCCTGGTTGAGAACCACTGCTCTAAAGATCTGATGGCTGTGGCAAGTCTGTTGATGATTTAATGTTGAGAGACATTAAAAACCATGGATTGCTCATTTGCAGCTGTCCATTAGTCAGCAAACGCAACAATAGCTCAATGACCTCTACCCACTAGTACAGCTTTTACTAATTGTAATCATCCACTAATATAGTAAGTTCTAATGACCATCAATATTCCCCAAAACCTGGCTTCATCGCTGAAATAAAGATTGCTCTCAGAGCATTTTTGCAAAGTGTCATTCATTGTATAGCGTTCTTTATTATTGGCATATATAGAATATGTCACAATGTAATATAATGACAGATTGCAGCTGTAGAAAACTGTGACTAGGATCAACGTCAGAGGGAATTGATCGTAATGGTTGCTAGGAGCTTAAAAGATTTGAAGAAATTTGTACTGAACTATCAATGAGCAAGTTGTACATTTCTCTTAGCATAATACATACTCCAGCAGCCCAAGTTCAGCAAGTGATAACTAACACTATATATAAGGAAACAGTTGTAGATGATACGACAGTATAGAAAAGAAATTGGAAAATGAGTGATGGGACCTGATTCTAAATTTAAACATGTATCTATTGAAACTCCAAAAGAGCCGCCAATCAAAAAAAAAACAGAAAATACTAGTACTTGAACTGAACCCTGGCCAGACACAATAGGCAGCTTACTCTGGTTTTTCTTCAGATCGGATAAATCTTTCGCCTTTTACTAAAGATTTCCGTGGAGAGAAACACTCAGAGTTTTGAACAATCTTTTGTGGCCCTGCTTTTAGTGGGAAAAGAAAAAGCATCTTCCTGCCAAATCAGTCAATATAATGGTGGCAAATGAAGGAAAAATGGTTGGGGAGGCCAACTGTCCTGCCATTAACACTGCCAACTTGCTATTCTCTCCCTCCCTCGCAGCAGGAAAATAACCCATCTGGGCCCAGATCACTCTCTCACATATAGATGATAGAGAGGAGGCAGGTCCCAGGTACCTGCCAGTTTTCTCTCTCTACTACCCAGTCACCACAAAACCAGAAGGGTTTAATGGAGAGCAAGTGATGGTAGATATAGCAGCTGGTGCTTTTCTTAACGCTTTCAGGGGAGTGGGTCATAACTAGATCAAGGCAACATTACTTCCAAATGGAGAGTGAACTAGCTGGTTGAAACTATAATCAATCGTGATTCAGAGTGTAACATAGCCTAATGAGCTTTTGCTTTGCTACCCAGCCATTTGTCATAGTAGAGACGAAGCTTGCTGATGAGAAGGATCGTTAGTCACATATTAATAAACAGATCAGTTAAAATAAACCGGCAGTTTGGGGCTATTCTTGAAGGCTGATTCAGCACCAACTGCCCGACTCCCAAGCACAGCAAACTGCCCATTGACTTCAAAGGACAACGATTCAAGATGAACAGGTTCTGGGACGAGCTCTTGCAGCCAGATCTGCCACACTGTAACATTGACTGTGATTTTCCAGTTGACCTTTTTGAGCAACCAATTTTTCTGTAACCTTAAGCTTTGTGAACTGGCAAATCACTCTTATATGCACTTGATAGAAAATTTCATCCAAAACTCCGCTGTCCATGTCTTAACTTGCACAGTCCTGTTCCCCTATCACCCCTGTGTTCGCTGGCCTGCGTTGGCTCCCAGTCAAGCAACATCTTGATTTTAAAACTCTCATCCTTGTTTTCAAATCCCTCCATGGCCTTACCTCTCCTTATCTCTGTAATCTCCTCCAGCCCCACAATTCTCCAAGGTATCTGCGCTCCACTAATTCTGGCCTCTCGTGAATCCCTGATTTTAATCGCTCCACCATTGGTAGCCACGCCTTCAGTTACCAAAGCCCCAAGCTCTGGAATAGACTCCCTACACCTCTCTGCCTCTTCAACTCGCTTTTCTCTGTTAAGACACTCCTTAAAACTTACCTCTTTGACTAAGCTTTTGATCATCTGACTTAATATCATCTCCTTTTGTGTCTCAGTGTCACACATAGTTTTATAATGCTCCTGTGAAGCACCTTAGGATGGTTATTACTTCAAAGGCACTATACAAATACAAGTTGTTGTTGATAGAATGGTGCAATATGGAACTGGTGTGGATGTCAGACAGCATCTCTTTCAGTCTAATCATCCCGATAAAAATATATATATCTGCACCTCTGGTCTGGGGGCAGGGGTAAATCTTGGCTCAAGTGAAATATGTTGTATCTACTATTCCTACTAATGTAGCCCTTTTATCCTCTTGAAACATATGTGTAATTGATTTATTTCTGTATCACAGCTCTTTTGTCTCTGAATTCTAGATTTAGGGAAGAAAAAAATAAAATTTAAGGTGTAGTGGAAAAATTTGGGAAAGGAAAATTGGTCGCATACCAGGCTAACCCAACAATTAATTGCCTTTCTTCCTTGACAGAAAAATAAAATAAAAATCACATTCTGCACAATTTGGTTCTGCAAAAAAGTAGCAGTGTGGGCATATATTGGCTAATACAAACATCTAACTGTAAACAGAATTATGTTATATTGCTATGAAGTGATATTAAATCTGGTGTTTTATGTCTGTTAATGTTCAGGGTTGGCTGTTTGAAGGATAGGAGCTGTTAACAGTATGTTTTGAATATTAATCTCTAATCAAACTTGGTTTCACAAGCTCATTCAGACTAATCTGTAAGTGAGTTTTATCTGTAGAATGGAAAGCAATAGCTCAGCAATTCAAACTGTCAAGGTTGTCTACAGGAACTTGTAGCTCCAGACTCTTGCCAGTACTTTTCTGTTTGCATTATAGCAAGAAATGATTTATGTTGTACATTATACCTCCTCATATATTATAGGACAGTAATTTGCACTGTGCATTATGGAAAGGATGTACAGCATAGACAAGATTCAAACCATTAACATGCAGTAAAATTGTTCCTTATTTACTGCACAAACAGCTGATGCAAATTGTTATTAGCTTAAATTTTCTGACTATGCATCAGCAGTAAATTGTGCATAAGGGGAAATTGAAGGTGGACGTTTCTTTGCTACCAGTTTAACATCTTATCTAATAGCGGTTAGGAGCTGGAATGTATTGCCTGAGAGTGTGGTGGAGGCAGATTCAATGGTGACTTTCAAAAGGGATTTGGATAATTAACTGCTGACAAAAGATTTACAGAGATATGGGGAAAAGGCAGGGAAGTGGGACTAGCTCAGTTGCTCTTGCAGAGAACCAGCACAGACATGCTGGGCTAAATGGACTCCTTCTGTTCTGTAACAATTTTATGATTCTTTCATTCTATGAACGGGCAGCACCTCCAACAGTGTAGCATTCTGTCAGTACTGATGAGGATTGCCAACTCTGCCTTGATAAGTCATCACATGATTTTCAATCGCCAACCTCCCCTCCCCCATCCAAGGAAACCTGCCATCCTTACCCATCTGGACTTTGTGACTCCAGACGCACAGCAATGTGGTTGACACTTAACTGCCCTCTGAAATAGGCTATCCAACCACTCAGTTATATCAAGCCATTATGAAAAACAATAAGAATAAAATTGGACCGACCACCCAACATCGACCGAGGAACAGGACAAGACCATACCCAGCTTAGTCGACCGTGCAATGTCCTCCTCACTAACATCTGGGGACTTATGCCAAAATTGGAAGAGCTGTTCCACAAAGTAGTCAAGCAAAAGCCTGACATCATCCCTTACAGCCAATGTCCCAGACTCCTCCAACACCATCCCTGGGTATATCTTGTCCCTCTGTCAGGACAGATCCACCAGAAGTGGTGACACTGTGGTCTACAGTCGGGAGGGAGTGGCTCTGGGAGTCTGCAACATGGACTCCGGATCCCATGATGTCTCATGACATCAGGTCAAACATTGGCAGGAAATTTCGTGCTGATTACCATCTACTGCCTTCCCTCAGCTGATGAGTCAGTACTGCTCCATATTGAACACCATTTGGAAGAAGCACTGAGGGTAGCAAGGGAACAGATTGTACTCTGGGTGGGAGACTTCAATGTCCATTACAAAGAGTGGCTCTGTAGCACTGCTACTGATCGAGTGAGCATAGTCCTGAAGAGTATGTGAGAGAACCAAAATGAGGGAGAAACCTACTTGGCCAATTCCTCACCAAGCTACCTGTCACAGATGCATCAGTTCATGACAGTATTGGTAGGAATGACCGTCGCACAGTCCTTGTGGAGATGTAGTCCCGTCTTTACACTGAGGATACCCTCCATCATGTTGTGTGGCAATAACACCGTGCTAAATGAGGTAGATTCAGAACAGATCTAGCAGCTCAAAAATGGGCATCAATGAGGCGCTGTGGGCCATCAGCTACAACAGAATTGTATACCAACACAATCTGTAACTTCATGGCCCGGCTTATCACTCACTCTACCATTACTATCGAGCCAGGGGATTAACGTTAGTTCAATGAGGAATGTAGAAGAGCATGCCAGGAGCAACACCAGGCATACCTAAAAACCAGGTGCCAGCCTGGTGAAATCACAGCACAGGACTATATGCATGCTAGATAGCAGAAACAGCATGTCATAGACAGAGCAAAGCAATCCCACAACCAATGGATCAGATAAAAGCTCTGCAGTCCTGCTGCATCCAGTCCAGAATGATGGTGGGCAATTAAACTACTAACGGGAGGAGAAGGCTCCACAAGCATCCCCATTCTCAATGATGGGTGAACCCAGCACATGAGTACAAAAGATAACACAAACATTTTTGCAACCAGACTTCAGCCAGAAGTACTGAGTGGGTGATCCATTTTGGCCTCCCCCTGAGGACCCCACCATCACAGAAGCCAGTCTTCAGGCAATTCAATTCACTCCATGTGATATCCAGAAATGGTTGAAGGCATTGGATGCTGCAAAGGCTATGGACTCCGAGAACATCCTGGGTGTAGTACGAAAGACTTGTGCTCCAGAACTAGTTGTGCCCCTAGCTAAGTTGTTCCAGTACAGTTACAAAACTGGCATCTACCCAAGAATGTGGAAAATTGCCCAGCTATGTCCTGATTACAAAAATCAGGACAAATCCAATCTGGCCAATTGCATTCCCATCAGTCTACTCTCAAACATCAGCAAAGTGATGGAAGGTGTTGTCGACAGTGCTATCAAGTAACATTTACTCACTTAGATGTAGCTGCTGGGTTTCCAGAGCCAGGAAACCTGGCCACCCATAGTTTAGCTCCAAAAGTAGAATAACAATGAGGCTTGCAGCCTCATTACAGTATTTAAATTGCCAACCAACTTCCTTGTAGTGCTTTGGTTGCCCACCCACCTTCTCGATCTGTGAAAGCCAGAAGTGGCCAGGTTGGAGGTGGGTTTTATGTGAGCATTCTGATTTTTAAGACTTTAATATCCACTGCCACCTCCCCACCCCACCCACCCCACTCCACCCCTCCACTTGACCTGAAACCGCTCTTTTTTTGTGGTTAAAATTCCCCCCTTAGGTGGAATTTTGCAGAACCGGGTTCTGTCCCATTGTCCAGTCCCTTGTGGGTTGATCTTTCCAGTGCCACATAAAGTCCGATTGGAATTTTGGGTTTTCAGATGTTGATTAATCTAAAGCTCAATTTAGTTGACAAATTAAACTTTATGACCTTAAAAAGACGCAGTATTAGAATGTGTATATTTGTAATGGATACTAATAACATCAAGGAATATGGGGATAGTGGGGAAAAATGGCGTGGAGGTAGATGATCAGCCATGATCTAGTTGAATGGTGCAGCAGGCTCAATGGGCCGAATGGCCTACTCATGCTTCTATTTCCTATGTTCCTATGTAATGTTACAAATGATGACTGCAGGACTGTGCCTGTATGCCAAGAATGAATTTTTGGACACGGGAGTCAAAAACATTTGGAGGTTTATTAAAGATTAAATAAATCAACAGACTTATAGCCAACTTTTTCAAACCTCATTTTACTATGTGAGGATTCTTATATCCTTCTAATGACTTAATTTCACATAATGTTAGATGCACTTTGCTCCAATTCTCACCATTCTTAAGAAATTGCTGGCCCTAAACATTTATCTCTATTTGATGTCTTATGGTCTCGAAGTTGTGCATAAATCATTAATGTCTAATGTTAGGGAGGCTAACTGAGTCTGACTGAGTCTCCAGTTTGGACTGATAAAGCGACTCTAGATGTAAGCATACACAAGCAGGCCTCAAAGCAGGCTGTAGCTAACCTTTGTACAGACAATTTTGCAGTTCTGCCATCTCTCAGTCTTCGATTTTCAACTAGAGAGCTTAATATAAAATGGATCTTAATATAAATGAATTCTTTTGTAAAAAAATTGATTCTTTTACTATTTCTTGATCTCTGACAACAGTTCTATCTTAGCAGCAAAATAATGTGTTGTGCATTGTATGTTATAACATTCTGTTAGTTATGCTAAGTTGAATAATATTCTGTTATATAAGGACTGCAGTGTTAGATCATGGGTGATCTGAATTTATATATATGTAAGTATATGAGTGTGTGTGTGGATGGTAATTGTTTTGGCCATCACAATGTATTTTCAGTTATGTTTACAGTAAGGAATAAAAATAAAGTACATAGGTAAAGAAAGTCATATATAGTTAAGGCCCACAAAGCCAGAAAGGCTTTTTAAAAGTTCCTCTGGTGAGCAGATGGCCCTGTTGATAATGGTAATCCCAGTGGGCTCAATTACCATGTCATGTGCATTGTTGAAATTTCAACCCATGAGACACCTTTGCACAAGAGATATGGATCCTGTTTGAGAATGCTCTTTAAATGTCCCCAGAATACTTCAACAATGTAATGGATGTTGGGGGCATGGAGGTGGTGGTGAGGGCAGAAAAAGTGTTGTCCCCTCCTAACTACAATTTGCAGATTGGTGCTGAGTTATGCTTGTCTCCTGCAATATTTAATAATACAATTTTAAATACTGTCAAATGTGTCCTTTTTTTCTGTTTACGCTATATATCATCAGCAGCAAAACTCAAGCTAGACAAAATAAAATGTGCCAAACACACATCACACAATCACCATGACAAAAATTAACTCACAAACATTGTAGCAATGAGTTACGTCTGAATATTTGTTCAATTTATATCAGGAGAGGCATGCAAAACCTTGAAAGTGCAGCAGGACAGATAATAATTTTCAGGAAAGATAGAGAGCAGTGGTGAAAGAATTACTTTTTAAAGCAAAGCCAAAGTATTAATTTTTAAATATGAGCAAGCAGCAAGTAGATAAAATTCATTTATTTAATCTTAAGGGAAGAAATATTAACTTTCAACAGATGCGGTGAATACAGGAAAAAATATAACTTTTTAAATCAGAATGGAGATATTCATTGAAGCACGACAGCTAGTAGCAGATCCCGTAGATTTTTTTAAAATATAGGAATGTAGGGGGAAATTGTTCAGGTATTGATGGAAAATCAGGCAATGCATTCCTACGGTTTTTTAGAAACTGCTTCCTTCAACCACAGAATCAGTTTATCCTAGGAATGTGGCAGTACCATTAACAGAGGAAGTATGCATGTCAGGTATCACAAATTACAAGATTCCCTGTTGCAGTATTACATGGAATGAAGAGCAATTTTTTTTAACTTGTACTACTATAAGTCATTCGAGACCAAAGCCTAGAAATTAATGTTGACGATATGAGTGGATGAAGAATTAACATATTCAGTAAACATTCTGTTGTCTGTTATTTTAGCTTATCCATTGAAAATAAACGGAGTAATGCCTGTGTTGAAACAGTGGACACAGGATTAGAAAACTAATAGAATTATAAAACGTGTATGGAACTCCCAGTTCTAATTTAAAGATCCAGCACAGTGGCGTATGTTTGCTCATAGGATGTAGTAAACACATTAGAAAATATTTACATGTTTACGAAATGTCCACTCCAGAATTCTGAAAAATGCATCAAATAAAGGGTGAAAAATCAAAAATGTTTGAGGAATCACACAGTATCTCTCCTCAAAAAATATTGTTTTTGACCCACTTTAAAAATTGTCAATGCTCCATTGCTGCTTCCTGACTCAATGCATCAGGGAGCTCATGAAAGGGATCGCTCTTCTCAAGTTGGTTCTTTCGACAGTATTCAAGCAGTTAAAATATCTGAACCATTGGGCAATAATGACCAATTAGAGCTGACTATAACCAAAATTTCGTCTGGGAAACTCCTCGGAGCTGTTCCAACTCTGCCTGCGTTACTTCACAGCGAAAACCCCATTTATGCACTCAGAAAATATTCCTTTACATGGCAGATGATTGACACTTGCAACTGGTTGGATTTATTTAAGCAAGAACTCTTATGGGAAGGGTAGATTTTTTTTTTAAGAAGAATGAAATTGAATGAACTGACTTTTTTAATCTCAACCTATCTTGTGATTTTTTACTTTTGTGGTAAACTGCTGTCGGAAAATACAGAATGGTGATAATACTACTACTAGTAATAATTTGAAATAATGAGAGGCAGAATGTTGCCTCCATGTCACCACATTCAAAGAAAATTGAATTGATCCCATTTATTAAATTCCTGTAATGAAATTATTCAAAGGAACAGGCATGATACCCAATAGATTTATGAAATGACTAAAACAATGCTTTGTCACAGTTCTACTCATTTATTCTAAATGATGCTTGAAGTTTTTGAGTGGTCCATCCTTTCAGCGTGTGAAATTGCCTTCCATTGTGTTAATAAATTTCTGAGTTTCCAGTATGTTAAATAAACAGGATATACTTAGCACAAGAGATGCCACAGCTGTTGCATTAAACCTTATTAGTTGATAGTTGTTAAAATAAAAAAAAGCAGAATCCAATTGGCTGCTGAGCACACAGTAATTCCTTTAGAATACTAATGTCTGTGAACTTCATTATGATACAAAAACAGTGCTACACATTCTTTTAACTGGATTATGCATTGAGTTATCTACTAATGGCTGTAGTGTTTAAATCTGAAAGAAGGGACCTGGAGCTAATTAAAGCATTCAGCTATTGCATGAAGCTGTAAGTGCAAATTGCAGTGAGTGAATTCAATGTCAAATCAGGTACAGAAAGAGAAAGATTGGATTGAGAGATAGAGAAAAAGAGACAGAAAGGAAAAGTTAAAGAACATGGGCCAGATTTTGTTTGATAGACACCTGTCCCGCCATCAGTACCGGCAGTGGGTGCATGCCACATTGGGGCCATCAGCAGCTGGCCACTCACAATCCAGTGGTGGCTGGCCAATTAAGGGAATTGAGGCACAAGAGCTGACCAGTTATGCGGTCAGTGGTGGTGGCAGAGGCGGCGATGTTGGCATCAGCTGATGCCGCCGCAGATGATGGCACTATTTTTAAAGGGCTGCCAGACCAGCATTAAATATTGCTGTCTGCGGTGATCAGGAGTGGCTGAGTTATGAAAGGCTGCAGCGTGATGGCAGAAAGTAGACCTCGGGAGGTCCCACACTTCAGTGATACCTCCCTCAGGGTGCTCTTTCAATCTGCCAGGGAAAGGCAGGATATATTCCCTAGGGACGCAAGGATAGTGCTGGGAGCCTGCCCAAGCAAGCCAACCTACAGATTGTGGAGGAGGTCACCAGCCATGGGGTCACACCAAGGACCTAGATTCAGTGCCATAAGCGGTTCAATGACCTCATCCAGGCAGCAAAAGTGAGTAGCTCTTAAAGCTTTCAGCTCTTGGGCCTTGCAAAGCAGGAGGGTGCATTGGGTGGAGAGGGGGTGCCCACCCAGATGTGGGCAAAGAGTCAGGGAATGCAGGCAAACTGCCTGAGGCACAGCAAAATGGCTCTGAAAGGAGACCATTTGTCATTGGAGACCCTCATGAGGTCTCTGGAAAGGAGCCGGATGCAGGAGGCATCTATGTGCCCCCATCCATAACTGATGGACAAATACCAGGCTATGTCTTGGGCCTGTTCCTGCTGGGAAACCAACAGCATTCATCCTCATGTCTGCAGGAGAAGATTATACACAATCAGAGAGAGCAGGCCAAGACCAGTGGTGGACTGCCAAATCTCCATGTCCTGAGCCCGATGGAGGAGGCGACCATGGAGCTGGCTGGACCACAGGATGGAAGAAGCATTGCAGATGGAGAACATAAGAAATAGGAGCAGGAGTAGGCCATTCAGCCCCTCAAGCCTGCCCCCCATTCAATAAGACCATGACTGATCTGTCCCAGGCCTCAACTCCTCTTTCGGGCTTGCTCCGCATACCCCTCGACTCCCCGAGATTTCAAAAATCGATCTACTTCCTCCTTAAATACATTTAGTGACCCAGCCTCCACATCTCTGAGGTAGAGAATTCCTGAGATTCACCACCCTCTGACAGAAGAAATTCCTTTGCATCTCAGTTTTAAATGTGTGCCCCCTTATTCTGTAACTATGTCCCCTAGTTCGAGATTGCCTCACCAGTGGCAACATATTCTCAACATCTACCCTGTCAAGTCCCCTTAAAATCTTATATGTTTCAATCAGATCACCCCTCATTCTGCTAAACTCCAATGGCACAGTGGCGCAGTGGTTAGCACCGCAGCCTCACAGCTCCAGCGACCCGGGTTCAATTCTGGGTACTGCCTGTGTGGAGTTTGCAAGTTCTCCCTGTGTCTGCGTGGGTTTTCGCCGGGTGCTCCGGTTTCCTCCCACCACCAAAAGACTTGCAGGTTGATAGGTAAACTGGCCACTATAAATTGCCCCTAGTATAGGTAGGTGGTAGGGGAATAGAGGGACAGGTGGGGATGTGGTAGGAATATGGGATTAGTGTAGGATTAGTATAAATGGGTGGTTGATGGTCGGCACAGACTCGGTGGGCCGAAGGGCCTGTTTCAGTGCTGTATCTCAAAATATAAAAATAAATAAATAAAATAAAAATGAATAAAGGCCTAACCTGCTTAGTCGTTCTTGATAAGACAATCCCTTCATCCCAGGAATCAGCCTAGTGAACCTTTTCTTAACTGCCTCCAATGCTAGTATATCCTTTCTTAAACACGGGGACCAAAATTGTACGCAATACTCCAGGTGTGGCCTCACCAACACCCTGTACAGTTGTAACAAGTCTTCCCTATTTTTAAACTCCAACTCCCTAGCAACAAAGGCCAAAATTCCATTTGCCTTCCTAATTACTTGCTGCACCTGCATGCTAACTTTTTGTGTTTCATGTACAGGAACACCCAGATCCCTCTGTACTGCAGTATTTTGCAGTCTTTCTCCATCGAAATAATAATCTGCCTTTTTATTCTTCCTACCAAAGTGGATGACCTCACACTTTCCCACATTGAACTCCATCTGCCAAGTTTTTGCCCACTCACTTAACCTATCTATATCCCTTTGCAGATTCTTTGTGTCCTCATCACAACATGCCTTCCCACCTATTTTTGTATCGTCAGCAAATTTGGATACACTACACGTTGTCCCTTCCTCCAAGTCATTGATATAGATAGGTCCTTGTGGCACCCCACTAGTTATGGCTTTCCAACCTGAAAAAGCCCCATTGATTCCGACTCTCTGCCTTCTGTGTGTTAGCCAATCTTCAATCCATGCCAACACATTACCCCCAATACCCTGAGCTCTTATTTTGTGCAATAATCTTTTATGTGACACCTCATCGAACCCCTTCTGAAAATCCAAATACACTACATCTACTGGTTCCCCTTCACCCACTCTGCTTATTATATCCTCAAAGAACTCTAACAAATTTGTCAAACATAATTTCCCTTTCATAAAACCATATTGACTCTGTTTGATTACATTATGTTTTTCTAAACGTCCTGCTATTTCTTCCTTAATAATGGACTCTAGCATTTTCCCAATGACAGATGTTAAGCTAACTGGTCTATAGTTTCCTGCTTTCTGTCTCACTCCTTGCTTGAATAGGGGCGTCACATTAGCGGTTTTCCAATCTGCTGGTACCCTACCGGAATCCGGTGAGTTTTGGTATATTATGACCAATGCCTCCACTATCTCTGCAGCCACTTCTTTTAAAACCCTTGGATGCAGGCCATCAGGTCTTGGCAACTTGTCTGCCTTTAGTCCCATCAGTTTGTCCAATACCTTTTCACTCGTGATGGAGGTTGTTACAAGTTCCTCCCTCCCATTTACACCTTGCTCATCTATTATTGTTGGGATGTTTATAGTATCCTCCACCGTGAAAACCGATGCAAAATATTGGTTTAAATTATCTGCCATTTCCCTGTTCCCTGTTATTAATTCCTCATCCTCCAAGGGTCCCACATTTACTTTAGCTACTCTCTTCCTTTTTATATACCCATAGAAGCTCTTACTGTTTGTTTTTATATTTCTTGCCAATTTACTCTCAATCAATTTTCTCCCTCTTTATTAGCTTTTTAGTCATCCGCTGCTGGTTTCTAAAAAATTCCCAATCCTCTGGCCTACCACTAGCTTTTGCCGATTTGTACACCTTTGTTTTTGATTTGATACTCTCCTTAACTTCCTTTGTTATCCACGGGTGGTTCATCATTCTCATCGAGTCCTTCCTTCTGACCGGAATAAATGTTTGCTGAGTGTTATGAAATATCTGCTTAAAAGTCTGCCACTGCTCCTCGACTGACTTCCCCTGTAGTCTATTTTCCCAGCCCACTTTCGACAACTCTTTCTTCATACCGATATTAAAGCAAAATACTGCGGATACTGGAAATCTGAAATAAAAACAAGAAATACTGGAAATACTCAGCAGGTCTGGCAGCATCTGTGGAGAGAGAAGCATTCTTTCTTCATACCTCTGTAATCACCCTTGTTTAAGTTGAAGACACTGGTTTGAGACCAGAGTTGCTCACCCTCAAACTGAATTTGAAATTTTACCATGTTATGATCGCTTCCCCCGAGAGGATCCTTCACTACGAGATCTCTTATTAATCCTACTTCATTACACATTACCATATCTAAAATAGCCTGTTCCCAGGTAGGTTCTGCAACGTATTGTTCTAAGAAACAATCCCTGATGCACTCTACAAATTCATCTTCCATGCTACCCTTGCCAATTTGATTTGTCCAGTCTATATGCAGATTAAAATCACCCATGATAATTGCAGTGTCCTTCTTTCACGTCTCCATTATTTCCTGATTAATATTTTGTCCTACAGAGAGGCAATTCCTCAGAGGCCTATAGACCACTCCCACCCGTGATTTATTTCCCTTGCTATTCCTTATTTCCACCCAAACTGATTCTACATCCCAATCTATTACACCTATATCATTACTCACAACCGCACTGATTCTCTTCCTTTAATAACAAAGCTACCCCACCTCCTTTTCCTTTCTGCCTATTCTTCCGGATTGTCATATATCCTTGAACATTGGGTTTCCGGTCCTGCTCATCCTATAACCACATCTCTGTGATAGAAAAATATCAATATGATTTGATAGCTATCTGTGCCGTCAGTTTATCTATCTTGTTACAAATGCTACGTGCATTCAGATAAGGAGCCTTAAGCTTTGACTTTTTACCATTTTTACCTACTATGGTTCTAATTTCTGCTGTACTCTTAATGCTTGCATTCTCTGTTCCTTCCTATCACACCCTGATTGATGTATGCCCCTTCACTACCCTGCACCTCTGCTCTCTCATTATTTATTGACTTTTTAAACATCCTTTCAATTGAACCCTCCCCCCCCACTATTTAGTTTAAAACCTTATCTACAACCCTAGTTATACGATTCACCAGGACACTGGTCCCAGCATGGTTCAAGTGAAGCCCATCCCAATGGAACAGCTCTCTCTTTCCCCAGTCCCTGACCACAGCCCAGATTGAATGGAATTAATCTAAGGGTGTGACTGTCTCCTGAAACACAGTGTCCAGGTAACTGAGAGTAAGAGGCACCTTCCCAAGGAGTAAGGTCACCATGAGGCAGAAGGGTACATCCGCAGCAATGGAGCCATGCTGCTCTTGAGGCATTGGGTGCCTACAGGGATCTCCAATGTAAGGGTAATGTCAAGGGAGACCCCTGACCCTTCAATGTCTCTGTTCTGTTATGCAGGTCATATGGAACCTACTTGAAAGAGACCCTGAGGTTGTGGGATTATCACCTTTGAGGGGGAGGACAGAGCTTCAGAGGGTCCATCGTTACCTCATACCCCTGCACCCTCCACGAGTGTAGATACTCACATGTCAGTAGGTATGTACTCACAGATTCAGGCACACAACCTGGTGAGCTCAACACACATGCACCTGAGCAGCTAAGGAGGCTGTGATAGCCCAGGCCTCTGACAGTCAGAGGAATGTGAGAGGCCAGGCCTGTTAGAGAAATTCCAAGCCTCCTTGTGATTAAGGGACTGGGACTGGGACTGGGACTGGGACTGGGACTGGGACTGGGACTGGGACTGGGACTGGGACTGGGACTGGGACTGGGACTGGGACTCTTTGATAGCAATTCTGTATTGCTCACCAAGAGCTTACATCTGCTCTCCAATCACCTCCAGCCAGGGCTGTCTGGCTCTTCTTTATATATACACACTTGAATACAATTAACTAATTAACACCCAACACCTGTCCACCCTATTGTTATGAACAGGTGAGATAGGGTCCAGGGGTTCCCTCTCAGCCTTTGCCTAGTTTAACCGTAATGGTTTAATTTTTAGCTCCCCCTCAGTGAATCTTTGTTCACTGCTCCAATTGTAAGGCAAAGAAATCAAACAGGTTTCCTTAGATTTAAACAAGAAAGGTGGAAGTTTATTAATCTTAAACTCTAATCCAGTTAACGACTACAAATATGTGACACAACCATGCTAGCATGCATACGTGATAAACACACATGCAGTTAGAGACAGAAAAAGTAGACAGAATAAAGAGGAAAGGTTTGAGGCAATATCTGGTAGTTACAGTCCTTTAAGTTCAATGTGGAATCTTTGGTTGCCGGTAAGTCTTGCAATTCGTTGGTTCCCTGTTCATGCTTCAACTTGATGTTTATGTGTTTTCCGTGGGTCCAGTGGCTTGGGAGAGGACGAGAAAGACAGCTAGGAGAGAGAAGCTTTCTTGTTCCAGGTTCCAGTTCACAACTGCCTTCTGATTCTTTCTCTGAGGCACAATTCAAAAAATCCCAGGTTGCCCAGCAGGTTAGTCATATGACTAGCTCCTTATTTGGAACAGTCTCTCCTGCGAAGTTTGTGGATTGTACCTTAACAGTCTCCGGAATGTACTTCCTTACACCTTCAATGTCTGGTGAGCAACACCAATTGGGTAAATTGGAGCAGGGAATAGTCCTTTGTCTCCACAAGCAGCGTCTCTTTGTATGCAAATGTCTTCCAGCCTAGTGTCTGGTGATCTTCAAACAAGTCGTTTCTTCACTCCAGCAACAGTTTAAAATCAATACAAGAAATGCTGGAAATACTCAGGTCTGGCAGCATTTGTGGAGAGAGTAGCAGAGTTAACTCCACAGATGCTGCCAGACCTGCTGAGTATTTCCAGCATTTCTTGTTTTTATTTCAGATTTCCAGCATCTGCAGTATTTTGCTTTTACTTTAAAATCAATGCTCATGTCACAAAATTAATGTGCCACATTCTTGGCAGGTGGGGATCTGCATGTCACCTCCACACCCAGCAGAATGAAATACGATTTTTAAAAACAGCATTTCATTGAAAGGGACGAGAGAGAAGATAAGGACAGGAACACACATATGTATCTCTCTCGTTCTTTCAGAACCCTAACAATTGTTGCAGCCTGTCTTTTCTTGCTTTCTTTTTCTTTTGGGCCTCCTTATCTCGAGAGACAATGGATACGCGCCTGGAGATGGTCAGTGGTTTGTGAAGCAGCGCCTGGAGTGGCTATAAAGGCCAATTCTAGAGTGACAGGCTCTTCCACAGGTGCTGCAGAGAAATTTGTTTGTCGGGGCTGTTGCACAGTTGGCTCTGCCCTTGCGCCTCTGTCTTTTTTCCTGCCAACTACTAAGTCTCTTCGACTCGCCACATTTTAGCCCTGTCTTTATGGCTGCCCGCCAGCTCTGGCGAACGCTGGCAACTGACTCCCACGACTTGTGATCAATGTCACAGGATTGCATGTCGCGTTGTCGCACATCTTGCTAGCAGTGCTGCTTTAAATGGCCCTTTTTGGCATCCCAATAAACATGTGTTTCTTTTGGAGAGGTTTTTTCAGTTTGCACATTTCCATGACTGCCAACAGGGTCTTTGTTCTTGTTGAGGTCTGCAGGGGGAGGGGTAGGTTTAATTATCCCTAGGTGAGAGTTCTGTTTAGGGGCAGCGGCAGTGGGTGGTTCCACTCTGAACTCTCTTTCAGTGCTTTGATGATTTATGCAAGGGCTTTACACCTCAGGGGATGGCTGGTTCCCTTTTTCCTGACTTTGGGGGCGGATTCTTTGCTAATCTCTTTGTCCTCTGGGACACTCCTGCTTGCAGGTATTTGTCCAGATTCTAGTGCACTCCCTGCGACACTTCGACGAGGTGAGACATCACCCTCGTGGTTTCTCTGCCCTCTTGAGGACTTTCTTTGTCTCTGCAGGTGCCTGTAAATGTTGTTGTCAACTCTGGTGGGGTGCCTCTAGTGTCGGCATTTACATAGGAGGATGTGGGGTCTAATTTTTCAAACATTTCGGGGTTGGCTGACCAGACAGTAGGGATTTTCATCCGGGATTCTTCCCGGACTTCCTTTAACCTGCCCTCTTGGTCCCTTCTTCCCAGTTCCTTTCTAACCTGTTGCCAGCCCTGTGCTTGCCTGTTTGTTTCCTTACAGTTCACCAGCCCTCTGCTGGAGGGTCCTCCAAACACTGATACAGGCCAGGGGTGCAGATTTCACTGTAGGTTGGGGTTTCCCCTCAACCTGGCACGGGTGGCAACTCCTACAGTACTCCACCACATCTTTGTGGAGTTTTGGCCAGTCAAACTGCTGCCTTTAGATTAGATTAGAGATACAGCACTGAAACAGGCCCTTCGGCCCACCGAGTCTGTGCCGAACATCAACCACCCATTTATACTAATCCTACACTAATCCCATATTCCTACCAAACATCCCCACCTGTCCCTATATTTCCCTACCACCTACCTATACTAGTGACAATTTATAATGGCCAATTTACCTATCAACCTGCAAGTCTTTTGGCTTGTGGGAGGAAACCGGAGCACCCGGAGAAAACCCACGCAGACACAGGGAGAACTTGCAAACTCCACACAGGCAGTACCCGGAATTGAACCCGGGTCCCTGGAGCTGTGAGGCTGCGGTGCTAACCACTGCGCCACTGTGCCGCCCTTATGCGGGCTATGGTTTTTTGTGTACTGGCCTGTACAGCCACTGCAATCTCATGGACCATTCTTACTATTTCTCTCCAGTACCTCTGCGGCACCACTAACTGCTGACCCACTGTCCACTCCTTGCTCTCAGGTCTATGAGGGGGACTCCAGTTCCTCATCAGTACCTCATTCTATAAATAGTAGCAATCAGGGACTCCGTCTGCTTCAATTTCAGACTGGGCAGCCTGTGCTAACTCTCTCAATACTGGGTCAGCTAGTTGAGTCTCAGCTCCATTTAACTCATTCCCTGGGTCATCTAACTTTCCAAAGAAAGCCTCGGACAGACAGACCTCATGGTCACCTGCCTGCAGTGCCAATTCAGTCTCCTCTGGGGGAGCTAGTTTGATCATGGCCTGATTCACGACACATTCAGGGAAACTGCAGGGGCCTTTCTCCTGCCACTGCCCTGTTTCTCTGACCTCCTGCAGTCTCTCTTTCACTACTGCGGAAGCTACCACCTTCATCTCCGCCAGATCATTACCTAGGAGCAGGTCAATCCCATCCACAGGCAAACCAGGGACAATCCCGACAGTCACTGGTCCCGAAAATAGGTCGCACTCCAAGTGCACCTGATGTAAAGGTACAGGCATTCACTGCCCTCCAATACCATTCACCATCATTCTGGAGTTTACTGAACTCCCAGTAAAAGGGATCTAGTGGCCCCTATGTCCCTGAGAATTACTATGGGCTTGCTTGCCCCACTTGAGGGGTATGGGATTATTCTCCCTTGAGACACAAAACCCTGATAACCCTCAGGAATCCTATTACATTTTCCTGCACTTGCAGCCGTAAACTTCCTGGGTCTCACTTTTACTGCAGTTAAAGCCACAGCTTGTTCTGCTGTGCTTTCCATCAGGTTCACTTCTTCACAGAGCGGGTGTGCCCTGATTAACCCTACAGGTTTTCCCTTTAGTTTCCAGCAGTTAGCTCTTAAATGCCCTGCTTTATTACAATGGAAGCACATAGGTCTCCGGGTCTCACTTCTTCTGCTTACATTAACTTCCCTTTGGCTGGATGAGGGCCCCCTGTGTCTCCTGCTTTTCTTTCCCTCTCAGGCCTGCTTGGGCTTCTATCACTTTCCCATCCTCTGTCCTTTTTGGATTTGTGGGGATGATTAGAAAAGGTTTTCCCCTGGGAAACTGATTTATAAATGAGAGCAAACTCGTGGACCAGGACTGCTGCCTGCCGGGCTTTATGATCCTTTTGTTCCTCCACATGTATCTTCATGGAGAGCGGGAGAGAGTTTTTAAATTCCTCTAACAAAATTACTTCTCTCAGTTTTTCATAGCTGAGCTGTACTTTAAGAGCCCTCAGCCACTGGTCAAAAGTCAGCTGCTTATTTCTCTCAAACTCCAGATAAGTTTGATCAGCTTGCTTCTTGAGGGTTCTAAACTTTTGGCGATAGGCTTCCACTACTAATTCATATGCCCCGAGGAGAGCATTTTTTGTCAGTTCATAATTTGATGAACACTCATCTGGCAACATGGAATAAACCTCATGGGCTTTTCCTACTAATTTGCTCTGTAACAGCAGAGTCCGAGCCCCAGTTGGCCACTTTAACTGCCTTGCCAGTTTTTCAAAAGACACAAAAAAAGCCTGCACGTTTCCCTCATTGAATTTTGGGATCAGTTGGGAAAGTTTTAACAATTCAGTACACAGCCCTGAATTATGCTCCTCCATAGTGGACATGTTTTCATTGGGGTTACTCTGTTGCCCCCTAGTTAACTCAAGCCGCCTTAGCTCTCTTTCTTCGCATTCTTTCTGGAAGTTTCCTTCTCTTTCTCTCTCCTCTCTCTCTCTCTTTCCCTGTCTTCTAATTCCTGTTTCCTCTGTTCCAATTGTATCTTTGCTAGCAAAACCCTGTCTACTTCTAACCCTGTTTCTGCTTCCTCAGATTCAAGGGAAAAATGGTTGGCCACTAGCCTTAGGAGTTCAGTCTTCCTAGCCTTGCCATGTACAGTGATCCCACACTGCTCAGCCATTTTCCTCAACTCCTCCATAGACAGTGCTTTTAACTTATCCCAAGTTACTTCACCCCGGCTTGGGGAGCTACTAGCTTCAGTCACAGAAATGTTAGTATTCAAGCAGACACAACCACAAGAAAACCTGTTTGAAATCTTTTCTCTTTTTCTTTGGGATCAATTTGACTTTCCAATTCCAATTTCTTGTTTGTCTGTGGGTTAAATCTCAGACGCTAGCCCCCAAATTTCTAGGGGTTCCCTCTCAGCCTTTGCCTGGATTAACCATAATAGGGTTTAATTTTAGAAACACTGTTTTTTGCTCCCCCTCAGTAAATCCTTGTTCACTGCTCCAATTGTAAGGCAAAGAAATCAAACAGGTCTCCTTAGATTTAAACATGAAAGGTAGAAATTTTTAAATCTTAAACTCTAATCCAGTTAACCACTACGAATATGCGATGCAACCACGCTAGCATGCATGTGCGATAAACACACACGCAGATAGAGACAGAAAAAGTAGACGGAATAAAGGGGAAAAGTTTGAGGCAATATCTGGTAGTTGCAGTCCTTTAAGTTCAATGTGGAGTCTTTGGTTGCAGATAACTCTTGCAATTCATTGGGGCCCAGTTCACGCTTCAATTTGTTCCGAGGTAGGAGTCTTTTCTCTCTTGAGGTTTACGTGTCTTCCGTGGGTCCGGTGGCTTGGAAGAAGGCGAGAGAGACAGCTCGGACAGAGAGGCTTTCTTGTTCCAGGTTCCAGTTCACAACATCCTTCTGATTCTTTCTCTATGGCACAATTCAAAAACCCCAGGTTGCCCAGCAGGTTAGTCATGTGACTAGCTCCTTATTTGGAACAGTCTGTCCTGCAAGGTTTGTGGATTGTACCTTAGCAGTCTCTGGAATGCGCTTCCTGAGACCTTCAATGTCTGGTGAGCAAAATCCATTTGGGTTAATTGGAGCAGGGAATAGTCCTTTGTCTCCACAAGCAGCATCTCTTAGTATGCAAATGTCCTTCCAGCCTAGTGTCTGGTGATCTTCAAACAAGTCATTTCTTCAATCCAGCAGCAGTTTAAAATCAATGTTGATGTGACAAAATTAATATGCCTCATTCTTGGCAGATGGGGGTTTGCATGACATTATTATCTTGAACTACCAGGTATTCATCATCCATTAACAGAACTTCAGGCCCTAACAAGGCCCATGCTGAACCCAAGGCTCATGATGTGCCTCTGGTGTTGCCAGCATCACAGGAAATGCTACAGCTGCAGCAAGAGGTCAGGCAACATCTGGCCGAGATGCCTGGGACTAGGCATGTCCATGAGCGGATGATGGAGGAGTCTGTCCAGGCTATGAGTGTTTGCATTGTCTCTGGTGCACCAGTGGCATCCTCCATTGAGAGATTGGCGGCTCTCCTGGAGAGCCACATCCATCAGAGCACTCGGTGTCTGCAGGGCATTCATGCAGACCCGCACACCCTCGTCTTGACTATAAGCTCAAGGCAGCAGTGGTAAGATGAGAGGCGGCAGGGGACCTGGAGTCACCACCAGGTCCTCTACCCTCAGGTCAGCAGGGAGGCACAAATTTGCCTTGCAAGGGAGGCATAGAGGCTGCCCACCGCTGCTGGGTGTTCCTTTCAGGGTGCACCTGGTGCGGCCAGCAGTTCCTCTGCCCCTCTACCAGTTACGCAGAGCCTTCAGCATCCCTGATAACAGAGGGTGCTATTGCTTCTGTGCAGGGGGACCCCAACATGCCAGGGCCCATTCGGCCTAAGGCTACCTGAAGATGACCACCAAGTTCATCCTTAGCCAAGGGGTAGCAAGGTCAGCAGCCTGCCTTCTCTTCAGCTGACAGCACAGGGGGCGCACATCATAGGACTGCATGCAAAAGAATGAAGAAGCACACTAAGATGCACGGGGTATTCACAGGTGATTGTGTATTGCAGATGGAAAGGGTAGTGCTTGCTGTCATGGTCAGTAAAGAATATTTTCCAACAAACAAGATCTCTTTCCAATTCTATATGGCCTTTAGCACTCCATTTCAACCCTGCCTCTGTGAAGAGGCTCAAGGCGAGGAATCCTGTTCCGATGGGTCCAGTCTGAAGCCTGGCCAGCTCAATGCTGCACAACTATCAACGAGCATTTGTTCCCTGAGGAAAGAAAGCAACACCAGGGCTGCAAAAAGGTAAATCTTTATTGGTCAACGTACAACTGGCAGTAAGGATCAAAGGAAACGTGTATGTATAAGAGCGTTGCGAGCCTCCCTTGTGTATCTCTCATGGCGTCTCACCTGTTGTCCCTGGGGTCTTTTATCTGGCGATGGTTGGCCATCTTTCTTATCTGCATCCTCATCATCTGAGGAGGCATTGCACTCATACTATCCTCATTGTTCAATGCCTCCCCCCTCTGTAGTGCCAGGTTGTGCAGTGTACAGCAGACTACCACGATATGTGAGACCCTCAGCAGGGCATACTGGAGGGCTCCACCAGATGATCTAGGCACCTGAATATCATCTTTGACAGCCCAATGGCCTGCTGTCTGGTCACACGTGTTGTCCTGTGGCAGGAGTTGTATTTCTCCTCTGCATCTTGAGGTGGTTCCTCACAGGCATCAGTAACCATGTTCTCAATGTCTTCAAGGATCCATCCCTGAAGGCATGAGGGAGGCTGGAAAAGCTTTGGCACCGAGGACTGCCTCAAAATGCCGGCATTGCCAGGAAGTGTGCACAGACCTGCAGGATTCATTTACAGTGGTCACAGACCGGTTGTACATTGAGGGAGTGGAAGTCATTCCTGATGAAGGCCACTGGCTTGTGTTCAGGAGCCTTCATGGCCACATGCGTGCAGTCGACGGATTCCCCCAGGTCCAAGGTATCAGTGATTGTCCCATACCCGATGGCCCTCTCAGCTTGAGATCTGTGCAGAAGCGCACATAGTCTCCGGCCCTCCTGAAAAGGGAATTAGTGACCTCCTAGATGCACTGATGTGATGCTGGCTGTGAGATCCCACACGTATTTCCAGTGGATCCCTGATGATCCAGAGGCATAGCTGTTCAGTTGCACGGTGACCTTCAGCGCCACTGACATTGAATTTCCAAAAAGTCCCTTGGGGTGCAGCTCGTCCTGCATCATAGCACATAAATCAGTAACGGCCTCCCTGGAGAGGCGGAGTCTTCATTGGCATTGCCTCTTGGCCATCTGTAAGTAGCTGAGCCTTGACCTGTAGATTCTGTCTGAAGGGTACCTCGTTCTGTGTGGGGAAGCCACCTATCTTTCCTCTCTGCGCCCTTCTCCACCCTCTGGAGGCCACTGCTGCCCCTTCTGTGGGCTCACAGGTCATTGCAGTGCCCCTGCAGGTGCCTGGAACTCCCTCGCGCTCTGCTGCAGCTCCACTTCAATGGGGTCTGCAAAGCCTGGATGAATGAGGCCCATGATAGGTGGCCTCTCCCTATGTACAATTCCTTCCCCGCCAGTGGCCCCCCTCCTTCCCCCTAGTTGTCACTTCTGATGAGGTGGCAGTTGCCCATTGACCCCCTTTGGAATGGCACCCCCACAGTTCTGGAACCTATGCCCCTACTCCTCAGACAATGCCCGATGCCATCTCTTCTCCACCCTGCCTGGAAGTTGATGCTGCCTCTCCCGATCGCCTCCCTTTGCCAACAATGAGCTCCCACCTCCATGTCGCCACCTTGAAGCATGTGAGTCTGTGCAGCCCTATGAATCTTGTGCGCCATTAATAAATTTTAAAACCACAAAAAAAAAAATCACTGTTAATAGGCCTCTTAAATACCTAAATTACCTGCCCACTGCGGCGCCGTCTGATCTCTGCCCTCCATGTTTGCTGCCAGGGACATAATCAGGATGGACCGTCATGACATCAGACTTCCTGTATGATGTATCCCCATCCAGATTTTATGACCCCCCCGAACCTCTGTTCCCAATCCCAAGGGCCGCACAAAATTTAGCTCCATGTTTTAATTTTAAATTTGACTTTCCTAAAATCTCCCACAACAATTAACACTTGAAGAAATGCAGGTCTATACTTGTAATAGTTAATTTTCAGTGTTAGAAAGGTTGGTTGGCAATAAACAACAATTACCACATTGCTAAAATGTGCTTACGCTTGTAATAACAGGACTAAATTGCTGTGGCACATATAGTTCATATCTACCGCACAAATACAGCAACTTCATGCCTCTGAATGAATTTCAATGGTGAGGCAAACAATGAGATGCCATTTCCATGGAGCTAACTACAGAGCTGTGCAACTTGGACAGCAACTTTTGGATATTTGTCTTTAATTGCACATCTGTCCCTCGCCTGAAGTTGCTGTATCATTTGCACATAAATAACAACGTGCACCATTAGCCTTACCATTATTTTAATGGCAAATAATGGCCCATTACAATTTAACTAAACACTTCAGTGCCGACATTCCCTGAAAATAATTGTAACCGACAGTTCAGCATGAGTAAAACTCCTTCAATACAACTATTAGCTTAGGTCGGGTTCTGGGAGATCGACATATGTGAGCAGGCTCACAACATTTACACAACTAAATCTGGTACCCTTATGGCAGCAACAGAGTCACTGGTGTAATTTTCCATTGGTGTATGACTCTATGGGCTTGGCTAGGCAGTGTAAAGGTGTTGGATTTATTAATATAAATGGCAGGGAGTTAGCTTCTGGATGTTGATTTTCCAGAATCCAACCGAAACAAGCACTAGTATGAATGTGGTTCAAGTCAGTTTAATTCATTCTCGTGATTGTGTGCAGCCAGTTTAAGTGCATACTGTTAAGTGGGCTTTAATTGATCAAAGCGATTATTTGCAGCAATGCTAACTGCTCAGTTGTTATTACAGGCACACATGTAATCACATAGTGATTGAGTGCAGCAGATCAGTTTGGCAGGTGAAAGGAGTTAATTGCAATTTCATATCAAATAGGCAAAAATCATGAAAATCTGTTTTTTTTTATTTCATTTAATTCAAATTCTGAAGCAGAGGTTTATAGATTAACTTTGCAAAATGCAATAATTTAGGTTCAGAATAAATTAAATAACTCCAAGCATACGTACTAATGACACATGGATTAAACCAGTGCAAATATATCCTGAATAGATATCATGACCACTGACTTATTGGTGACAATATAAGTTAAATTGCATTTTCATTAAAAGAGTTTATTATCATTTTCAGGATTTTTTAAATCAATGTTTTAGCTGTGATTTTACCCAGTTTCCACCTGAAAATGTATGATCTTAGTAACTGCTGTATTAGTTTGGTCTTGAAAGGATTATATAGGGTTATGACAGCACAGAAGGGAGCCATTTGACCCATCTATGTCAACACTCTGTTGAGCAATCCAATCAGTCCTATTCCCTCACTCTATCCCTGTAGCCCTGCAAGTCTATTTCCCTCAAGTGTCCATCCAATTTCCTTTTGAAATCATTCATTGGTTCCGCTTCCACCACCCTTGTAGGCAATAGGTTCCATGTCATTATCACTCACTGTGTAAAAAAGTTCTTCCTCACATCTCCCATGCATCTCTTGTGTAAGACCTGCAGGCTGTGTCCCCTAGTCCATATATCATCAGCTAATGGGGACAACCTTTCTTTGCCTGCCTTATCTAAGCCGGTAATAATCTTGTACACCTCTGTCAAATCTCCCGTCAATCTCTTTTACTCCAAGGAGAACAACCCCAGCTTCTCCAACCTAACCTTGTGACTAAAATCCCTCATCCCTGGAACCAATCTCGTAAATCTCCACTGCACCCTTTCAAGGACCCTCACATCCTTCCCAAAGTGTGGTGACCAGAGCGGAACGCAATACTGTAGTTGTGGCCGAACCAGAGCTTTATAAGGGCTCAGCTTAACTTGCCTGCTTTTGTACACAATACCTCTATTTATGAAGCCCAAGGTGCCATATGCTTTGCTAATTACTCTATCAGTATGTCCTGCCACCTTCAAAGATCAATCCACATGAACCCCTAGGTCCCTCTGTCCCTGTACACTCTTCAGAACTTTGCTATTTAGTCTATATTCCCTCTCTGTCCCTTCTGCCAAAATACATAACCTCACACTTCTGTGTATTAAATTTTCTGAATGGTAGACAGTGACTAGTGGGGTACTGCAGTGATCGGTGCTAGGACCCCAGCTATTCACAATATACATTAATGATTTAGATGAGGGAACTAAATGTAATATCTCCAAATTTTCAGATGACACAAAACTGGGTGGGAGGGTGAGTTGTGAGGAGGATGCAGAGAGGCTTCAGGGTGATTTGGACAAGTTGAGTGAGTGGGCTAATGCATGGCAGATGTAGTATAATGTGGATAAATGTGAGGTTATTCACTTTGGTAGCAAAAACAGGAAGGCAGATTATTATCTGAATGGCTATAAACTGAGAGAGGGGAATATGCAGCGAGACCTGGGTGCTCTCGTAACACCAGTCGCTGAAGGTAAGTATGCAGGTGCAACAGGCGGTAAAAAAGGCAAATGGTATGTTGGCCTTCATAGCGAGAGGATTCGAGTACAGAAGCAGGGATGTCTTGCTGCAATTATACAGGGCCTTGGTGAGGCCACACCTGGAAACAGCCGTCTGTCATCACTCTCTGTCTCCCACACATGGGAACACCTACACCTGCAGGTTCTCCAAGTCACTCGGCATCCGACTTGAAACATTATTGCTGTTCCTTCATTGTCGCTGGATCAAAATCCTGGAAATCCCTTCCTAACAGCACTGTAGGTGTACCTACCCCACATGAACTGGAGCAGCTCCAGAAGGTAGCTCACCACCACCTTCTCAAGGTCAATTAGGGATGGGCAACAAATGCTGGCCTTGCCAGTAATGCGCACATCCCAAGAATGAGTAAAAAAAACATAGTCCACTTGGCCCACCTCATTCTACAGCACCAGATCCAGCACTGTCTGCTTCCTAGGTGGACCAAGAACATACTGGTCGAGAAAGTTCTCCTGAACACATTTCAAAAATTCTTCCCTCTCTTTATCTTTTACTCTAACTTTATCCCAATTGATATTTGGATTTTTAAAGTCCACCAATATCACCACTGTGTAGTTCTTGCACATCTCTGATTTCCCTGCAGATTTGCTCTTTTATCTCTCTCTCATTATTCGGCAGCCAATGACTTGTTGTAATTTTCTCCGCTCTTTCCTCAAAACAAAAGATATCATAGAATCATAGAACAGAAGGAGTTCATTCGCCCATCAAGCCTGCACTGGCTCTTTTGAAGAATAGTTCCACTCCACTGCTCTTTCCCCATATCCCTGAATTTTTTTTCTCCTTCAAGTATTTATCTAATTTCCTTTTGAAGGCTCTTACTGAATTTATATCTGACAACCTATCAGGCAATGGTTTCAAAACCCTAACCACATGTTGCATAAAAAAAGTTTTTCCTCATGTCACCTCTGGCTATTTTGCCAGTCACTTCGATCTGTGCCCTCTCGTTGTCAGACCTTCAAACATGGTAAAGAGTTTCTGTTTATTTACTCTATGTAAACTGTTCATGATTTTAAACACCTCCATCAAGCCTCATTTTCTCCTCTAAGAAGAACAACCCAGCTTCTCCAATTTATCCACATGATTGTAATCCCTCAACCATTCTGGTAAATCTCTTCTGTACCCTCTCCAAAGCCTTTACGTCCTTCTTAAAGTGTGATGCCCAGAATTGGACACAATACTCCAGCTGGAGCTGAACTAATGTTTTATATATGTTTAGCATAACCTCCTGGCTTTTGTCCTCTGAGCCTCTGTTTATAAAGCCCTGGATTGCATATGCTTTATTTACTGCTTTGTTAACCTGTCCTGCCTCCTTCAAAGATTTCTGCACAAACATCCTATGATCTCTCTGTTCTTGCACCACCTTTAAAGTTTACCATTTACTTTATATGGCCTCTCCTCATTCCTCCTCTCAAAATATATCACCCCACATTTTTCTGTATTGAATTTCATCTGTCATGTGTCCACCCAATTCTCCCAACATTTATATGCCCGCTTGAAGCCGATTACTATCTTCCTCATTGGTTAGTACACTTCCAAATTTTGTGTCATCTGCAAATTTTGAAATTGTGCCTGGTACTCCTAAGTCCAAGTCATTAATATTTATTGGAAACAGCAGGAACTCCAGTACAGAATCTTGGGGAATTTCTCTGTATATCGCCTTCCAGTCCAAAAAACAACTCTCTATTTTCTATCCCTTAGCCAATTTTGTATCTATGCTGTTACTGACCCTGTTATCCAATGGGTTTTAGTTTTGCTAACAAACCTAATATGTGGTACTTTATCAAATGCCTTTTTGAATTCCACATACACAACATCAACTGCACTGCCCTCATCCACCCTCTCAGATAGCTCACCAAAAAACTCAATCAAGTTAATCAAGCACAGTTTTAGTGTGAATAGTACAATGAAATCAGCCTATATTCATATTGCTAGCCAAAGAAAATAAGACTGGATATGATTGTATAATTCTATTTACAGTATTGACCATCCATTATTTGAGGCAATGGATAAATTACTCACTGAAATTTCAGTTTAATAAATGTGCTAGTGTACAACATATCAAAGTAAATCTGCTGTGAGAAAACTTTATTTGAAAGTATGTTCTTGCAAAGCATTTAACATTGTCTCATTTTTAAGAGCCACACATAAGTGTTGAGTTTAGGGCATTATATAAATATTTGTCAGGTAAATTATGAAAGGTATTAAATGAAAAGTCAAATGTTTACGGTATGGTAACTCTAACATTTCGGATTTCTCTCAACACATTTAATGTGAGCTCATGGCAGAAAAGCAATTTCCATAAACAGACCATGTCTCTTGTACTCTTATACATGTCATGAGTGGCGTGATGTGACATGGAAGTAATAACTAGATTTTAATTATGATATAATGCAGCAGGAGAGCATTGGAATTGTTGAGTGAGAAAGTCACAAAGGAATGGATGAGGGTTGCAAAGAGTCTGGTTCAGTCTGAGGCAGTGGTCAAAAAGAGGGCGTGGAGATGTAGGCAAGGGTGGAGCAATTGTGGTGGGGACTTTGGTCCTTCCCAAATTTTGGCTAGAGAATATTGAAACTTACCCAAGACTTAGCTGGCATTCTGACAGCATGGAGGTGTTGAGAGGTGACAGAGAGAAATATATAGTACCAGCTTACATGTAGAAAGTGACCACATGTCTGCAGGTGATGTTGCCAAATGAAACTATGTAGATGAGGAAGAGAAGGAGGCCTTGACCCATGAAGTGGAATTTTATTTTTAACGTAATAAGTTCCTGATTTGGGGCTCAATTAGACTCGTGATAGGGTTTGGGGCAACGTACCTTCTAATTTTTTTTGGAGTGCGTGGGCAATTTGTTTAAATCTGTAGCCCCTTTAATTTTTTTTGCACAGCCACGCCTGCGTGGTCACTTTAGGGGGCCAACTTGTGCGTGGCCTGCACAAGAACTTTTGGGTTGCTGTGCAGCTGTACAGCCTAGAGGGAACATTGATTTGGGAGTGTTGAGGGGAGAAGTGGATGGGCTGTGAGAGGCAGTTGTCCAGGTTTCTGGGTGCATGGAACAAATAGGCATTTAAGATGCTGTTACGATCAGGTGAGTAAGGGGTCTCAGGCTCCGCTGTCGGCCCTTTACTGGTTTGTCCGTAACAGGGTTTAACTTTTAAAACACTGTTTTTTTTAGCTTCCCCTCAGTGAGTCCTTGTTCACTGCATTTTAATTGTAATTGTAAAGGAATCAACCAGACAAGTTTTCTCCAGTTTAAACAAGAAATGTGTAAGCTTATTAACCTTAAAACTCTAACTTAGTTAGAACTACTAAAAATACATGACGCAACCAAGCTCACATGCATACGTGATCAACACAGATGCAAATAGAGACAGAGGAGGAGAAAGAATTAAAGGGGGAAGGTTTGAAGTAGTAGATGGAATTCAGTTACTGGTTTTGGGTTTGGTGTAAAGTCTTTGATTGGAGTTAAGACTTGCAGTTCTCTCTGGGACCCAGTGCACATTTTCAAACTTGTTTCACTGGTACCAGAAGGCTGCAGGGGTCTTCTCTCTTGAAGCTTAAGTTATTTCCGTGGGTCCCTGGAACTTTGCATGAGAGAGAGAGACAGATACAGAGAGACAGGCCTTGCTTCTCTTTGGTCTTCAAAATGCAGTCTGCCTCCAAAACTTTACTGTGAGCACAATTCAATCAATTCCCAGGTTGGCCAGCAGGTTAGTCATGTGACTAGCTCTTTGAGATGGCATCGCCTACAAGGTGTGTTGATTCTTCAAAGCTCACGAGACACAATCAGTGGAGGGGAAGGTGGCTCTTATACAGACAATGACTCTCAATTTCTTTTGGTCATCACTATTGACAAAACCCATCTGGCTAATTGAATCAGGGGAGCACTCCCATTGTCTCTCTAGGCAACTATCTCTCAGAATGCAAATGTGCAGCCATGTTTTCAGCCACTACCCTGTGGTCTTTTTAAACAAGTTATGTTCACGGTGTAGTAACAGTTCAAATAGTGTTCCATATGATAAAATTAATGTTTCCATTTGGCAGCTGTGGTTTCTGTCACAATGCACATACCAACCCCATACCAATGAGATACCTTTTCATTTCACCTGCAACTTCCTAACAGCAGTGCATGTTGGAGGGCATGAGAAGTGTGAGATTGACACAACCATTGAGGTCACAATCTGTGGAATCTCAGGCTCAAAATCTGAGCATCCACAGTCAGAAAGATGACAAGAAATAGGAAAAGAAGAAAGATAGGGGACAGACTGAAAGCACATTCAAATAAATAATTTTTTTTGAAGACATTTGAAGTGTGGGAGGGAGCAAGGCAAAGTAGTTAATGGGAACAGTTTCAAAGGGTACTGGTTAAAGGATTAGCTCCCAATAATGGAAGAGAGAGTGAATTATCTTGAGTTAGAGGAGAGGGTGTGAGCAGTTTGTATGGCTGGAGAAGATCACTCAACAGGATCTGGAAATAAGTACAAGGATCATGATGCTGATTTCCTGAGATGCAGGGGTCTATTAGAGGTTTGCAAGAATAACTGTGCAAGAATATGCAACAGAACATAGACCATGGCAGGCAATCTTAACTTTTGCCGATTGTAGTTAACATAAAAGGGAATCCAAAAATCTTCTACTGGCATGTAAATAATAAGTGGGTAGTAAGAGATGGGGCGGTTCCTATTAGGGATAGAGAGGGTGATATATGCTTAGAGGTGCAGGGTAAGGCTAGAATACTCAATGAGTACTTTGTATCGGTGTTTACTAAGGAAGAGGATGCTGACAAAATATTTGTAAAAGCAGAAATGTTAGAGGTAATGGATGGGGTGAAAATTGATAGTAAGGATGTACTGGAAAGGCTGACTATACTTGGAGTGAATAAGTTGCCTGGCCTGGATGGCTTGCATCCCAGGTTGGTAAAGGAAGTGGGAGTGGAGATAATGGAAGGGCTTGCCATAATCTTCCCTAGATATGGGGGAGATGCTAGAGGATTGGAGAAAGGGTGTAAGGACGTTCTTAGTAACTAAAGACCGGTCAGTTTAACATCAGTGATGGGTAAGGTTTTAGAAACAATAATCAGGGAAAAGATCAACAGGCAGTTGGAAAGATTTGAGTTAATTAAGGAGAGCCAGCATGGATTTGTAAAATGCAGATTATGCTTGACTAATCTGATTGAATTTTTTGACGAAGTAAAAGATAATGTTCATGAAGGGAATGGAATGAAAGCGTTTGACAAGTACCACATAAAAGGCTGGTTAACAAAGTTGGGGCTCATGGAATAGAAGGGTCAGTGTCACCTCGGATAAAAGAATTAACTTGAGGACAGAAAACAGCGTGATTGTTTTTGCACTGAAGGATGGTAGACAGTGGTGTTCCCTAATGTTCAGTGCTAGGACCACTGCTTTTTTGATTTATATATAAATGACTTGGATATTGGAATACAGAGTAAAATTTTAAAATTTGTCGATGATGTCAAACTTGGAGATGTGGCAGACTATGAGGGTGATACCAAACAACGGCAACAGGATAGGTTAGCAGTATGGGCAGACAAGTGACAGGTGGAATTTAATACAGAGAAGTGTGAGGTGATGTATTTTGGCAGACGGAATATGGAGAGGCAATATAGACTAAGTGGCACATTTGTAAAGAGTGTGCAGGGACAGAGGGACCTAACAGTTCATGTGCATCGATCTTTGAAGGTGGCAGGACATACTGAGAGATTAGTTTGCAAAACATATGGGACCTTGGGCTTCATAGGTAGAGGTATTGAGTACGAAAGCAGGGAAGTTATGCTGAACCTTTATAACCTGGTTAGGCCACAACTACAGTATTGTGTCCAGTTTTGAGATGCAGGGAGGATGTGAGGAAGAACCTTTTTATGCAGCAAGTGGTAATGACCTAGAACTCTGCCTATGAGGGTGGTGGAAGCAGAGATGACGAATGATTGCAAAAATTAACTGGATAGGCACTTGAGGGAAATAAATTTGCAGGGCTACGGGGATAGAGTGGGGGAAAGAAACTGATTGAATTGCTCTACAGGGAGCCAGCATGGACTGAATGGGCCGAATGGCCTCCTATGCCATAATGACTCTCTGAATCTATGACTTTATGTATAAAATGTATATTAGATCACATCACCCCGCCCCACCGCCCGCATTATACACACCCACCTGCCGTATTTTGCTTTTGTTGAAGTGAATGGAACAGAAAATCTCTTGCGGTGATCGAGATTTTTTTGATGCACAACTCATTTTGAAGCTAACTGACATCATTACAAATGAAAGTCATGATATCTTTTTGATGAGATGTTAAAACAAGGTCCCATCTGCCTGTTTAGCTGGACATCAATGAATCTGGTATCCCCTCTTTTACAAAATTGCCATCCGTCATGCAGGCCTCCACCTGCCAAGAATGAGGCATATTAATTTTGCCACATGGTCATTAAATTTTAAATTGTTGCTGGCAAGCAGAGAAGGCCTGTTACAAGGACTGCCAGAATTTGGCTGGAAAAATACATTTGCATATTAACAGACAGTGCTTGGAAAGGACAAAAGACCATTCCCTGACATACAATGCACAGAGCTAAGACATGGTCAGACCAGTTAATCAAATAACTAACCTGTTCGGCAACCTGGGAGTTGTACAGTTTGAACTGAGAGCCTGGAGAAAGCAGAATGCTCCTGGACTGAAGCAGACCTCCTCTCCTGTCTGTCTGCTCCCATCTCTTTCTCACAAGCCTCTGAATCCACTGAAGACACATTAACCCCAAGAGAGAAAAGTCTCCTACAGCGAACAAGGTTTAAGAAGAATACTGGGCCCCAACGAAAAGCAAGATCTACCTACAATCAAGGCCTCTACAGCAAGCTTGAAGCACGGTAACAAAACCCCTTTTCAGAGATTGCCTCAAGCTTTTCCACTTTATTATTTCTTCTGTTTTCTTTCTGTCCCTATCTGCATGTGTGTATCGCGTATGCATGCCAGCGTGGGGCGCGTCATGTATCCATAGGCGTTAACCGAATTAGAGTTTACGTTCAAGTTTAATAAATTTCAACTTTTCTTCTCTAAACCTAAGAAAGCCTGTTTGTGCTGGTTTCTTTGCTTTATAATTGGAATGTAGTGAGCAGGGATTCACCAAGGGGGAGCTAAAAACAGTGTGTTTAAAATTAAACCCTGTTATGGTAAGACCAGGTGAAGGCAGAAAGGAACCCCTAGACCTCTATCTCACCTGGTTGTAACACCGACATTTAAAATTACCCATGTGTTTCTGAAGGTTTGCAAATTTGTTATCTGTGAAGAAGAGACCAGCGATAGATGCATTTGAGAAATCAATTCTCAAGGTAATGAAGGTGTGGATTAGGGTTTTGGTAGTAGTGGGGAGAGGCCTGAGTGTAGGGAGCAATATGTGGAGGTTGAAGAATATGATCTTGGTGACAGTTTGGAGGTGAAGTTAACACTTAGATTGTGTCTCACAGGGTTTGACCTGAGAGGACAGCTAGGGAGGTTGATGTAGTTAGAACCAAAAGTACACAGGTGCAAGCAGGAACCAAAAAGAACTTTGAGCAAATGGAAAGAGAAAATTCCAAATTTCTAATGATTGAGATGTTTTTTGGTGCATGACTCATTTTGACGCTGACTGACCTCATTACAAATGAATCTCATGATATCTTTTGGGTGAAATGTTAAAACAATGTCCCATCTGCCTATTTAGGTGGACATCAATGATTTGATTGCACTATTTAGAAAAAAAGTCAAATGTTCAGCCAGTGTCTTAGCCAACATTCTTCCCTTAATCAACAGCATTAATAAGACTCAGATTAATTGGTCATTGCTGTTTATGAGACTTTGAAAATGCAAGTTCCTGTCGTCATAACAAGTCACTGGACTCCGGTAGTAATTCATTATATGAAGCTATTGCGTATGACATAAGGCAAGTATTCAAGATGTACTATGGTTTCTCTCATTTCTATGTTTATACACTGGCAGCTTTCTAATTTCTGGGTGAATTATTTTTTCAAACAAAGGGGCAGGATTGTCTTGCAGTTATTCAGCATCATCAAGTAAAAGAAGGTACTGTACTGATTTTAAAATGTTAATAGTGCAAGCCTGTCTCCAAATTTTGCACCATAGTCCATCATCACTATGTAGCTTGGCATCTGACAACATATATAAAAATGATAAAAGAAAATGGAAAAGTGTTAAATGCCTTACCACAGTCAGCTAACCTGGACAGCGCTATGGTGTTAGCAGCTGTATTAGTACTACTAACTGGAACAGGGATATTAGGGTTTTTATTTGTCACATTGTTAGCTAGTAGTGGCATAGAATTCATTTTGAGGTCAGATATAAACAGTCCATTGTATAGTTTAAAATACAATGCATAAAAATAGAATTTTTAGTCAATGATTAAATGTTTTACATTCAACACATCACATCCCTGTACATAATTGGGCCTTAATCCTTTCACTGGGACATACTTATAATGAACTAATGCTTGTATTTATACTGTAATGCTCATCTTTGATTTAATAACTCACATTAAGATACCAATCAATAGGAGCATTCCTACTGGTGCTAATTGGAATGTGGCCATCAGGAAATCTCACCTTGAAGAATTCACCTGATTCCTGCTTGATATTCCGCTGTGCAAATTTCTGGTGGCCTTCAACATTGGCAGCCAGCATTCTAGCGCATTCTGTGTGTGTGCTTCATTAAACAAACATCCGCACATCAATAAGGAACACCACATTAAAGCGCAAAATGGAGCTCTTAAAGAGATAGAGGCATCCTTTGGCAAGTCAATATATATTTATGATAGGGTTTACTTTTAAAGTACCCCAATCATAGCATTTCATGATTGAAGTGGTAAAAGACTAGTAATCCAGAAGCCTGGACCAACTAATCTAAATGGTTCATATCTCACCATGGTAGTTTGAGAATTGGAATACAATTTTAAAAAAAAGTGGATATTGAAAAGCTGGTATCACTAAACATGACCATGAAACTGTCTATCGTAAAAGCCCAATTGGTTTACTAATGGCCTTGAGGGATTGAAACCTGCCGCCCTTTCCCGGTTTGATCTACATGTGACACAATCCGTCACCAACATATTTGACTCTTAACTGCCTTCTGAAATGGCTTAACAAGCCACTCAGTTGTATCGAACTGCTCGCAGTTCAAGAAGACCCACTACCTTCTCAGGGCAACGAAGGATGGGCAATAAATGGCAGAATTGCCAGAGATGCTCATACTTTGAGCATTAATAAAAAAAACGGTTTCTGAAGTATTGCATGAAAAGACACTCCAGGGTGATTGGCAGCTAGCAGACCCTGATTTGTCACACCTTTCAAGGTGCCAATAATCATATTTGCAGGCCTTGGCACACCTACATGGCAGCAATCGCAGGAGAATGTCTTTACAAGAGCTGAATCAGCAGACAAGCAGATGTGGAGTTGTGACATCTACCATGTAACATTGGGCTGGCACAGCAGTGGTCAGCTGCAGCTTCCAATCTCCTATCCACCTTCTTCCTGGCAAGCTGAAACACCGGCTTTTGGAAATGGTGCCCAGAAATGACAAAATCAACTCATGCAACACCACTTGCATTTAACCATCCATCAAATATGCGAAATAGGAGCAGGAATAGGCCATCCAGCCCCTCAAGCCTGCTGCACCATTGAATAAGATCATGGCTGGTCTTCTACCTCAACTCCACTTTTCTGGCCTATCCTAAATCCCTTGATTCTGTTAGTGTCCAAAAATATATTGCTCTCAATCTTGAATAAACATGGAGTTGGGTGCCGGGCTATTCTATCACTTCCCTGCAGATTCTGTTTTCTGCCTTCATAGCAGAAAATGAAGTGGAAAGAAACCATATCACTTCTTCCCCCCCCTTTGATGAAAGGTCACAGACCTGAAACATCAACTCTGCTTCTCTCGCCACAGATGCTGCCTGACCTCTGTTTTTACTTCTTCCCCCTTTTCTGCATCAACTTTGGCAAAGGTTGCCAATGGATTAAGTTGCCTTTTTAAGCCTTCCGGAAATTCTTACCCCCATTTCTGCCATGTACTTTTCAACATCCTGAATTAAAATTTTCCCATCCCCTCCTTTAGGCTACTTCCTTGTAGCAAGCCTAGGCTGCACATGGAGCGATGTATAATTATAATAATGAGTTAATCACAGAAAGTTTATTGCAATCAGCACACTGCACTAAGATGTGCTTTGTATTTGTTTCTAGTCATTCTGGACTAAACAGCACTCATATCAGAAAGTCAAGGCTGGTAAGACATAGACAGATAGACAGAATCACCTAAGTTACAATTTATTTGCAGTCACAAACAACAGGATAAAAAAACTGCAAAGCTTTAATATTAAAGTTTAACTATTATGTTGATTTTTAAAAAATATACCTGAAATGCAGCATATTTCTTGTCGAATGGGAGGTCAGTTTTAAAAAATCATATTAAGTGGCCAAATCAGTGCATAAAAATCAGTGCTGCCTTAAGAAAACAGAGCAGTAAGGAAGCAATCTGGTAAATGACTAGTGTAATTGAGCCAGGATTAACTTCATTTAATGGTTGGCTGTATGAAGTATACATTTTTTTAAAAAGATAACATTATTTGCACATGTAAATATGCAGAGTTTTTTTGTTTTTAAAAAAGTGGGGAGACTGAAATTCTACCTGCTCCTGACCTTTTGGCTGTTAGTCTTCTGGGTCCCTTTTCTAATGGGCACCTGCCCAGGGGAGCTAAATGGAGTAGGACAACTGTTACATCATGCCCACCTCATTTAAATACTTCTGTCTGCTGTCGGCACTGTGGGCAGCCACTCTTTTATTTTCTGATTTGTGACTGAGTGCTGCACATTTCTGAGTGCAAAGAATCACCTGCTGCTGAAACCCCTTGATTATTCCAATGTTTTCCTTGCAGAGGCTCCCAGAGCCCAGATAGAATTTCAGACCCATGGTTCAATCCAAACAAGGCTGAATCCTAGCAAAATCAGGCCTCACCCAAAATTCCTACCCTCCCAGGTGGAAATCTGGCTTTCTCCACTCTCCAAAAATAGGAATGTTCAATAAGCTTATAAAAGCTTTCAGACTGACTTGTCCTTATAACTTATTAAGGTATACCTGAAGTATAACGAATGTAAAAGAGGTAGGGCACAGTACTTCTATCACAAATAGAATTATCATAGAATTATAGAACGATTACAGCACAGAAGGAGGCTATTTGGGCCATCATGTCCATGCCACCTCTCTGGAAGACCATCTCAGCTGGCTCCACTGCCTTGCCATTTCCCTGTAGCACTGCAATTTTTTTCTCTTCAGATAAATATCCACTTCCCTTTTGAAAGTCACAGTTGAATCTGCCTCCACCACCCTTTCAGGCAGTGCATTCCAGATTCTAACCACTTGCTGCTTAAGAAAGTTTTCCTCATGTTGCCGTTGGTTCTTTTGCCATTCACCTTAAATCGGTGTCCTCTATTTCTCGACCCTTCCGCCAATGAGAACAGTTTTTCCCTGTCTACTCTGTCCAGACTCCTCATGACTTTGAACACCTCTGTCAAATCTCCTCTCAACCTTCTTTTCTGTAAGTAGAACAGCCCCAGCTTCTCCAACTTATCTATGTAACTAAAGTCTGTCATCCTGGAATATTTTCGTAATTCTTTTCTGCACTCTTTCTGATGCTTTCACATCCTTCCTAAAGTGTGGTGTCCAGAATTGGACACAATACTCCAGTTGAGGCCAAACCAGTGTTTTATAAAGGTTCACCATAATGTCCTTGCTTTTGTACTCTATGCCTCTACTCATAAAGCCCAGGATCCTATGTGCCTTATTAACTGTTTTCTTAACCTGCCCTGCCATCCAGGTCCCCCTGCTCCTGCACACCTTCTAGCATTGTACTCTTTATTTTATATTGCCTCTCCTCATTCTTCATACCTAAATGTATCACTTCACACTGCTCTGCATTAACTTTCATCTGCCATATGTCTGCCCATTCCATCAGCTTGTCTATGTCCTCTTGAAGTCTATCACTATCCTCCTCATAGTTCACAATATTTCCAAGGCTTGTGTCATCAGCAAATTTTGAAATTGTTCCCTGTACACCCAAGTCTAGGTCACTGATATAGATTTTTAAAAAAGCAGTGGTCCTAATACTGACAAAATATCCTCCAGTACGGAAAACAACCATTCACAACTGTTTTCACCACTGTTTTCTGTCACTCAGCCAACTTTGTATGCATGCTGCAACTGCCCCTTTTATTCCATGAGCTTCAACTTTGTTTACAAGCCTGTTATGTGTCACTTCATCTTTTGAATGCCCATGAACACCACATCAACCCTCTCTGTTACTTCATCAAAAACTTGATCAAATTAGTTAAACACAATTTGCCCTTAAAAAATCCATGCTGGCTTTCATTAATTTGTCCACATTTCTCCAAATGACTATTAATTTTGTCCTGGATTATCATTTCCAAAAGCTTTCTCACCACTGAGGTTAAACTGACTGGCCTGCAGTTTCTGTGCTTGTCCTTACACACTTTTTTGAACAAGGTTGTTACATTTGCAATTCTCCAGTCCTCTGGCACCACACTTGTATCTAAGGAAGTCTGGAAGAGTCTGGTTAGTGTCTCCTCAATTTCCACCCTTACTTCCCTCAGTATCCTTGGATGCATCTCATCTGGTACTTTAAGTACAGCCAGCCTTTCTAACAATTACAAAGTGACGTTTAAATATGTATTAGCCCAAATGATACCATAAAATTTGTATGTGGTTTATTCATTATTTTAAAAACTTTCATATTAGAAAAATAAAATGAAGCCCAGTTTGTCTTAATGATAAAAACAGCCAGTTCTGAAGAAGGGTCACTGACCTAAAACGTTAACTCTGCTTCTCTCTCCACAGATGCTGCCAGACCTGCTGAGTATATTCAGCATTTCTTGTTTTTATTTCAGATTTCCAGCATCCGCAGTATTTTGCTTTTGTCTTAATGAATGTTTGGAACAATAAATTCAACAGATATTCTCTACATGTTTCATTATTCGGAGGGTGTTACAATCAGACAGATCCAGCAGCAGCTTTGTAATTGCCTTGAGGTATTGACGCCCCCTCCCACTGCCCCTCCAGTCCCTCCCAAGTTTCTGCTTGTTAATAATGTGAAGAGCCTTACCTTTTAACAAATACCTATCCACCTTGATACTATCACACAGGGATTTCCGTGATCAGCTTGACACTAGTTTTTAGGAACAAACAGTTCCATCATTCTCTGGCAGGCAGGTGTCTTGAACCTCTTTGGGCCCTAGGTCCTTTTACAAATGTCATTAATGATGGCCAATCCACCCAGACAAAAACATCTGGGGGGGCAGTCGTTAATAGGAATGTGTCTGATCGGTTTTGTAGATTAGGTTCTCATATGCGGCATATTCTATTTATTAAGGCATCTTAAGAACTTTTGGACTAATTTCATTCCTGTGACCACACAAAATAGCTCTAACAGCTACATTTGATTTGGAATAAGGTTAGGAATATGAATTGAATAAACTTGTCAGCAGTGTTACAGTTAAAATTAACGGATACCACATTTACCTCGGCAGAAGTAATTTTTGTTTTAATGCAGTTGTGTCAAAGATAATCTAAATGCTATTAATAAGTATTTTCATGTTTTCAAAGGGCACATATGCTCATCTGGTTATTTGTCTTCTGCTTGTGCCTCCTCATCACTGAGATAGCTGTCAGCTGTTGGGAAATCGTCCATTAGCTTTTGATTATGAAAGTACCGATTGCTGTCAGAATATTTAAGAAAACCACAAAAAATGCTCCAAATACAAAGCAAGTCAGTTATCACTTCCAGGAGATAGATGTTTTTTAGTGAAATATTTTGCTGTGGATTTCTAGCATTTTCTGTTTTCTTTCATATTGCAATATTTACATTTTATTAATCAAATGCTGTTACATATTCTTCGGCAGCTGTGATTACCACAGTGATGACCTTCTCTCCTCAAATATCAGGGTTCTATGAATTAATCATTCATGCCTCAAACCTCAGGGTCAGAGTTTGAACTTTGGACAGGACATGCAACAGTTTTAGGAATGAATACTGTATTAATGCCATTCCTCTACTGGGTTTCAGTAAGAATAGTGTTTGATTACTGCAGAGGTAACTGGCTGGAGATCTGCTATTGAAATATTTTATGTGCTCAAGAAATTATGCCCCTGTAACAACTCGAAAATGCATCCTATATTTAAGTGAAGAGAGGGACGGGAGAAATTTGGTAGAAAAAGTAGGAATAAAGATGCTTTCACTTGGGTAGGACTGTGATATATTGAATTGGTGTTGAGCCTTGGAGGGTATGATAGGGTTCGCGTACAAATTCCCAATAAAGTGAGTTTCCAGACTCAGCCACACCATGGGACAGGAGGGAAAGAATGAAAAAAATTGCCTTTATATAGCATCTAATCAAATCTCTTAAAGTACTTTACGCACAGAGATACTTTTAAGTGCAATGACTTGTTACATCAGTAAAAGGGGCTGCTGTTTTGTGCATAGCAAAATCCCACAAACTACAATCAGATAAATGACCAGTTAATTTGTTTTTAGATTCTGTTGATCAGGGAAGAATACTGGCCCAGATACGAGAAGAACTTCAAGCTTTTCTTTGAATTTTATTTTATTCACTCTCGGGATGTGGGCATTGCCGGCATAGCTGGCATTTATAGCCGATCCCTAGGTGCCCCTGAGAAGGTGGTGGTAGGCCTTTTTTTGTACCATTTCAGACCATGTGCTGAACATGGTCCTACAATGCTATTAGGTAAAGAGTTCCAGTTTTTCAAGCTTGTGACGAGGAAGGATCGACAATATATTTCCAAGTCAGGATGGAGGTGATAGTGTCCTTGTCCTTCTAGATGGCGGAGTTTGGAGGTTCTGCCTTTGTGAGTTGCTACAGTGCATACTGTAGATAATGTACACTGCGGCTATGGTATGTTGATGGTGGATTTGTAGGCTAGTGGTTAGGGACAAAGCATTGTCCTGGATGGTATTGAGCTTCTTGTGTGTTGTTGCAACTGAAGCCAGCCAGACAAGTGGAGAGTATTCAGTTATACTCCTGGCTTCTGCTTTGTAGGTGGTGTACAGTCAGGAGGTGAGTCAATTGCTGCAGAATACCAAACCTCTGAACTCATAGCCACAGAATTTATATAACTGGTCCAGTTGACTCACTGGTCATTCGTGACCCCCCCAGGAAATTGATCATTGGAAACTTGACAATGGTAATGTCATTGAACACAGAACAAAGAACAAAGAACAGTACAGCACAGGAACAGGCCATTCGGCCCTCCAAGCCTGCACCGATCTTGATGCCTGTCTAAACTAAAACCTTCTGCACTTCCGGGGCCCATATCCCTCTATTCCCTTCCTGTTCATGTATTTGTCAAGATGTCTCTTAAACGTCGCTATCGTATCTGCTTCCACCACCTCCCCTGGCAGCAAGTTCCAGGCACTCACCACCCTCTGTGTAAAAAACTTGCCTCGCTCATCCCCTCTAAACTTTGCCCCTCGCACCTTAAACCTATGTCCCCTAGTAACTGACGCTTCCACCCTGGGAAAAAGCTTCTGACTATCCACTCTGTCCATGCCGCTCATAACTTTATAAACCTCTATCATGTCGCCCCTCCACCTCCGTCATTCCAGTGAAAACATTGTGTTTTTCCAACCTCTCCTCATAGCTAATGCCCGCCAGACCAGGCAACATCCTGGTAAACCGCCTCTGTACCCTCTCCAAAGCCTCCACGTCCTTCTGGTAGTGTGGCGACCAGAATTGCACGCAATATTCTAAGTGTGGCCTAACTAAAGTTCTGTACAGCTGCAACATGACTTGCCAATTTTTATACTCTATGCCCCGACCGATGAAGGCAAGCATGCCGTATGCCTTCTTGACTACCTTCTCCACCTGCGTTGCCACTTTCAGTGACCTGTGGACCTGTACGCCCAGATCTTTCTGCCTGTCAATACTCCTAAGGGTTCTGCCATTTACTGTATACCTCCCACCTGCATTAGACCTTCCAAAATGCATTACCTCACATTTGTCCGGATTAAACTCCATCTGCTATTTCTCCGCCCAAGTCTCCAACCGATCTATATCCTGCTGTATCCTTTGACAATCCTCATCATTATTCGCAACTCCACCAACCTTTGTGTCGTCCGCAAACTTACTAATCAGACCAGCTACATTTTCCTCCAAATCATTTATATATACTACAAACAGCAAAGGTCCCAGCACTGATCCCTGCAGAACACCACTAGTCACATTCCTCCATTCAGAAAAACACCCATCCACTGATACCCTCTGTGTTCTATGACCGAGCCAGTTCTGTAACCATCTTGCCAGCTCACCTCTGATCCCGTGTGATTTCACCTTTTGTACCAGTCTGCCATGAGGGACCTTGTCAAAGGCTTTACTAAAGTCCATATAGATAACATCCACTGCCCTTCCTTCATCAATCATCTTCGTCACTTCCTCAAAAAACTCAATCAAATTAGTAAGACACGACCTCCCCTTCACAAAACCATGCTGTCTCTCGCTAATAAATTTGTTTGTTTCCAAATGGGAGTAAATCCTGTCCCGAAGAATCCTCTCTAATAATTTCCCTACCACTGACGTAAGGCTCACCGGCCTATAATTTCCTGGATTATCCTTGCTACCCTTCTTTAACAAAGGCACAACATTGGCTATTCTCCAGTCCTCTGGGACCTCACCTGTAGCCAATGAGGATACAAAGATTTCTGTCAAGTCCCCAGCAATTTCTTCCCTTGAAAATCAAGGGGAGATGATTAGTCTCTCTGCTGTTGAAGATGCTCATTCCCTGCTTTTCCCAGAGGTGGGATGGGGTTTGGCAGGGTAATTATGCAGGGTAAATGGCCCATTAAGGCCTATTGTCAGGGACTAGGCCATCTGCCTGGAAGCTGGAAGCTTGGTATAAGTACATTTTCACACCTGCCTGCCTTTGTACTTGCCGCCATTTGGGGGCAAAAATCATACCCTTCTTTTAAATTCTAGATTTATTTAATTAATCGAATTTAAGCTCTCCCAGCTGCCATGTTGGGATTTGAATTCATGTCGCTAGAGCATTAGTCCAGGCCTCTAGATTACTAGTCCAGTAACATAACCACTATGCTACCATTTCCAGTAATATTGCATAACAGATTGTAGCTAGAAATGCGAATAATGTAATTATCAGTTAAGCTTGATAGCTTCTTTCATAAACTGGGAAATTTCTACTAGGTGGTAAATGGCAAAATGTTTTACTATGTTGGCTAATAGTTTGCAAATGTAGATTAATGCTCAAAAATGAAATTTGCATAAAAGTTACTTAAATCAAGCTTTAATAAATCATTTTTACCATAGCTGCAATAAGTTTAAAGGGAAAGAATATTCTGTGGAATTGTGAGACAATTCTAAATGTTATAACTGGAAAAACAAATATGCTTCCTAGTGTTTCGTCGTGTTCCCTTGTTTACAAATTTTATGGTTTTAAACTGCTGGTTAGAAGCAGCTTGGGGACAGACATTTTGTGTAGAATTTCCCTCATTAACAGACTTTATGAGATAGGTGGAGAACTGTGGAGAGCATGTTTAATTCATGATGTTATTGGGGAAGAAATTCAGCTGATTATGTCTGCTTCCAGACTCCCTAAATCTGACATTTGAAAGCATAAAATACAGAAACAACAGTTTCCCTTTTCCAATGTTCTCTTCTCTATTGAAGGTGCCAATTTGTATTAGGATACTATTCCACGAGCAGCAGGCACTTTTCGGTCGAGATATTAAGCCGAGGTCCCGTCTGCTCTCTCAGGTCGGTGTAAAAGGTCCCATGGCACTATTTCAAAGAGCAGAGGAGTTTTCCCCAGTGTCCTGGCTAATATTTAGCCTTCAGTCAACATCTACCTCGGCTCAACTATCACCAGTAACCTGTCTCTAGATGCAGAAATCAACAAGCGCATGGGTAAGGCTTCCACTGCTATGTCCAGACTGGCCACGAGAGTGTGGGAAAATGGCGCACGGACACGGAACACAAAAGTCCGAGTGTATCAGGCCTGTTTCCTCAGTACCTTGCTCTATGGCAGCGAGGCCTGGACAATGTATGCCAGCCAAGAGCGACGTCTCAATTCATTCCATCTTCGCTGCCTCTGGAGAATACTTGGCATCAGGTGGCAGGACTATATCTCCAACACAGAAGTCCTTGAAGCGGCCAACACCCCCAGCTTATACACACTACTGAGTCAGCGGCGCTTGAGATGGCTTGGCCATGTGAGCCGCATGGAAGATGGCAGGATCCCCAAAGACACATTGTACAGCGAGCTCGCCACTGGTATCAGACTCACCGGCCGTCCATGTCTCCGCTATAAAGACGTCTGCAAACGCGACATGAAATCGTGTGACATTGATCACAAGTCGTGGCAGTCAGTTGCCAGCATTCGCCAGAGCTGGCGGGCAGCCATAAAGACAGGGCTAAATTGTGGCGAGTCGAAGAGACTTAGTAGTTGGCAGGAAAAAAGACAGAGGCGCAAGGGGAGAGCCAACTGTGCAACAGCCCCGACAAACAAATTTCTCTGCAGCACCTGTGGAAGAGCCTGTCACTCTAGAATTGGCCTTTATAGCCACTCCAGGCGATGCTTCACAAACCACTGACCACCTCCAGGCGCGTATCCATTGTCTCTCGAGATAAGGAGGCCCAAAAGGAGGAGTCAACATCACTGAAAACATTATCTGGTCATTATCACATTGCTATTTGTGGGAGCTTGCTGTGCGCAAATTAGCTGCTGCATTTTCTATGTTACAACTGTGACTATACTTCAAAAGCACTTTGATGGTTGTAAAGTGCTTTGGGATGTCCTGAGGTCATGAAAGGTGCTATATAAATGTAAGTCTGTCTTTTTCTGTAGTCTACAAGTAGTAATTCTTCATGTAAATACAGCAGGCAATTTGATTGTGCTTGATTGTATGCAGACATTGAGTGAGGATACAAATACTTTCCATCAGGGGTCATTTATCAGCAATCACAAATGGGATCATGGGCTGATTTTTACAACCTTTCTCGTCCAGGTTACTGGTGCTATTTCTATTGACCCAACTCCTGGCTATCTGAGCTCAGTTAACTTAGTTAGGCAAGGAATTGAATTTGGTCTGCATGAATCTGTTTTGCATTGTGTTTTTGCTAATTGGCATTGATATTGGAATCCTATATACATTATTTTTAAACATGCTGGTTATGACTTTCAATTCAAATTCCCATGTTTTCTGCAGAATTATTTTAAGCAGGCTAATGACTTTGTTAGACTAGTGCACATAAAAATCTGATGTTACCTCATGAACCAGTGAACTAAAACTTGGGAACCTTGTATCCAAGCTATTCGGTTGCCAGAGCAATCTCACTTTATAGCATTTACAATTATGCAACATTCCAAGGAATACCTTCCCCTTCAATCAAATAAATTGGTAGTAATGTCAAACCTCAACCATTCCGAAAGGGCTCTTAATGATGGCTGCAAAAATTACACTCAAACCTTCTTTAAAAGACTGCCTACTTCCACCTCCGTAATGTTGTTCATCTCCAACTCTGCCTCAGCCCACCTGCTGCTGAGATCCTCATCCATGCTTTTATTACCCCCAGACTTGACTATTCCAATGCTCTCCTGGCCAGTCACCCGTCCTCCATCATCCAGCCTAAGATTCATCCAAAAGTCTGCTGTCTGGATTCTAACTTACACTAAATCCCATTCGTTGATCACCCATGTACTTGCTGACCTACTTTGGCTCTTGGGCTGGCGATTTTAACATTCTCATCCTCATTTTCAAATCCCTCCATTACATCACCCCTCCTTATGTCCTGCTCTACAGCTCTCCGAGATACCTGCGCTGCTCCAATTCTGGCATCTGTGCATCCCCAATTTTAATCGCTCCACCATTAGCAGCCATGCCTTTGGCTGCCTAAACCCTAAGCTCTGGAAGTCTCTCCCTGAACCTCTCTATCTCTTTCTCCTCCTGTAAGACCCTCCTTAAAACCTACCTCTTTGACCGAGCTCTTTGTTACCTGCCATAATGTCTTCTTTGACTCAGTGCCAATTTTGTCTGATTCTGCTCCTGTGAAGCGTTTTACTGAATTAAAAATGCTCTGACTTTTCAAAATAGTTTTCTACCTGTATCAGGCGCGATAGTCCATATGATCACAACAAGCTTCGATTTAATCAACATGACTATTAATTTCTGTTCTTTTCAGTGGAACTGTTAATGAATGTTTCTCAATTCAGACGGCTGACAACTAGTTTCTCTGATAGTTACATAACTATAGAAAGGGCAGAAAATCCGTAATCCTAGTCCGCTGTCATAATTGTGATGGAGCAGGACTTCTATGCCTCACAGTTACATGCCTGATCGCAAAGAATTTCCAGAGTGAGTAGAATAGCAGGGGTTGCAAGTGTCACAGGCCTGGCAGAAGTTGAAAACATTTACAACCAATGGATCCCTCTGCTGGAAATCTGGTTTTGTGACCATCGGCTTTCAGGAAACCAGAGCCTTTTTTTTACATTGATGGATCCCACTTCTTCCAGCTTCAAGAAATATATGGCTGTTTCATGCAGACATATTTTGCAGTGAAGGAATCAAAGACAGGAATGTAGGAATTTAGGTGGGTGATGAAAAAATTACTTTCCCTTTTTGTCAATGGCAGTTCCTGGCTCAGGACTAACAGGGCAGAAACCTGGTGTAACTGTGTCCCACTTCACTTTCTGTCTTGCCTGCCACGATAGGGCAGGGTCTCATACTATTTTGTTTCTTTAAGATAAACATGGATAAAATCATCAGGTGAAACTAACTGGATTCCAATTTGATTAGAAACATGAATTTTATGATACATATATACATAGAAATTACAACATGAAAACAGATCATTCAGCTCAAACAGTCTGCGTTGGCGTTTACCCTCCGCACGAGTAAATAGTTCTCATCACATTTATTCATTCTGCTACCATTTCCCTTCAAGCCTCTCTCTTTCATCCACCAATCCAATCTTGAATGTTGATAGAGGGGGAAATTTTAATAACCCCATCACGTCAGGCAGGAGAAGGGCTTGTCGGAGGGGTTAAAAATAAAAATTCTTGTAATTGACCCTAATCCACCACGTACATGCATTGCCGCCATTTTTATGGTGATGGGTTGTGTGGCATCTCTGTGACTCCTTCCCCATAGGCCGGAAACCTCATTACATTTTTAATACTGGTCAACTGGGTTTCTCAGGGCTCAGGAAACCCAGCAGCAAAACGGAGATGGGGACAATTGGATAAGGCACTGCTTGTAAGCCAGGAGGAGCATGACTGCTTCTCTGGCCTGCTCAGCAAATATTCTATGGCAATAAGCTATCCCCCTGTCCAAACCTGCGATCCCAAGACTTCTGTCTTGTGATCTGTCCCTCCTGATTACTGGTTCAACACCCTCTAACCTCTGCCCCACCATCTCTCATGATTCCACCTTCTTCCCAATTGCTGGTTGAAATCTCCCTTCTGCCATGCAATATCTTTGATCCCCTACCCTCACCTCAACCTCCCCACCAATCCCCAATCTTTCCTGGTTGCTAGGGACTGTCCAGAATGGTCCCCATTGCAGCATTCTACCACTGATGTTCCTTCCCTGCAGCTGATTAGCCTGTCCATCTGGCCATCTGCCAGGCAGGATACGGGGTAAATACAAGAATGAGGTTCCGCCATTAAATTTAGCAGGATCTCCACCTCCGCTTTCAGGGTTCCCACCGCCCCTGCAAACACATTGCCCCACTCCCACCCTCTCTCTATACTTTAACCACATACCCTGGAAGTGTAACGGTGTTGCTTCTGCTCTCTCCAAATCCCTTACATTTAAACTTTTATCTGTGGCCCCTTGTTCCTTAACGCCAAATTACTGGAAATAGTTTGCTTTTATCTACACTGCCCCAGCTCCTCCTTTCTGAAAAAGGAGAAATTTAACCCACTTTGCTTGACAGGAATGGGGAGAGAAACAGGGCTTTAAAATGGAGCATTCACCCCTACCACCCTATTCACGCTGGCCACCATTTTGCTCACTGCAGTCAGGTGGCTATGGCGCTCACCAAAAACCTCCTAAATTTATGCAAATTGAGATCCCATTATGTCAGTGGAACCCCAGTTACATTTTAACCTGGGCCTGAGTGGAAGAGTTTTTATGGCTTTCCCATCAAGTGAAGACAGATCGGGAGGATAAAGCAGACCTCTAAGGCAAGTGAAATTCTTTCCTTTGTGGGGCTAAGAGGAGCAAGAGTGGCATTCAAATGCCTGTTCCCACCCACTGCTCAACCACTGCTTTTTTCCCATTTTGAGCAGATAGCTGACCATTAGTCCGCGGTTGAGATGCATGAGGTAAAATATCCCAGGCCTCAACTTTAGCGCTGTTAATTCCTTTTTCATTTGTCCCTGCCCCACACAAAACATGCTGGGGATTAAAATCAACTGTAAAATTTTAAACAATTTTAATATTGTCATAGAGTCATTTACAGCACAGAAGGAGGCCATTTGGCCCATCGAGTCCATGCTGGCTCTCTGTGGAGAAATCCAGTCAGTCCCATTCCCCCACTTGATCCCCGTAGCCGTGCAAGTGTTTTTCCTTTAAGTGCCCATCCAATTCCCTCTTGAAATCATTGTCTCCACTTCCACCATGTTTGTGGGCAGCGAGTTCCAGGTCATTGCCACTAACTGCGTGAAATAGTTCTTCCTCACCTTCCCCCTGCATCTCCTGCCCAAAACCTTCAATCTGTGTCTCATAGCCCTGGTACCATCAGTTAATGGCAATAGTTTTTCTTTGTCTAACTTATCTGAGCCTGTCATGATCTTGTACAGCTCCATCAAATCTCCCCTTAATCTCCCAGCATTTCCAACCTAACCTTGCAACTACAATTCCCCATCCCTGCAACTATTCTGGTAAATCTCCTCTGAATTCTCTCAAGGACCTTCACATCCTTCCTAAAGTGTGGTGACCAAAACGGGACACAATACTCAAGTTGGGGCCTAACCAGAGATTTATAAAGGTCCAGCATAATTTCCCTGCTTTTCTACTCTGTGCCTCTATTTATGAAGTCCAAGGTCCCATATGCTTTGCTAACTGCTCTCGCAATATGTCCTGCCACCTTCAAAGATTGATGCACATGCACCTCCAGGTCCCTCTGTTCCTGCACACTCTTTAGAACTGTGCTATTAACTCTATATTGCCTCACCCTATCCCTTCTGCCAAAATGCATCACCTCACACTTGTCTGCATTAAATTCCATCTCTCACTTGTCTGCCCATTCTGCTAGCCTATCTATGTCCTGTTGCAGTTGATTGGTATCATCCTCACTGTCTGCCACATCTCCAAGTTTGGTATCATTGACAAATTGAGAAATTCTACTCTGTAGTCGAAGACCCAATTCATTTATATATAGCAAAAAAAAAGCAGTGGTCCCAGCACTGACCTTTGGGAACACCACTGTCTACCATCCTCCAGTCTGAAAAGCAACCATTTACCATGATTCTAAAATAAAAGCAAAATACTGCAGATGCTGGAAATCTGAAATAAAAACAAGAAATGCTGGAAAAACTCAGCAGGTATGGCAGCATCTGTGGAGAGAAAAACAAAGTTAACATTTCAGGTCAGTCACCCTTCATCAGAACTGAAAGCCATCCGACCAGGTGACTTATCTACCCTAATTGCCCTGAAATCTATTATTCTCTCAAAGAGCAAATATTCCAAGTCTTTCTTTGTATTTAAAATTCCCCATACCAGGCAGACCCCAATACTATACATAAAACACGAATTGAGGTTTTACTTCGGCTCAATGCCGCTTGCCTTTTATATTCTACATTTTGTGATAAAAATCTAGAATTCTGTCAGACGTTTATTACAGCTTTATTAACCTGAAGTGCTGCCTTTAATGTTCTGTGAATTTGAACCCTCAAATCTAGCTGCTGTTTCACAACACTGAGCTTTCTTCCATTTAGGGTATAATTATTGCTTTTTTTAAAACCGTACTCACACTATGCTATATGAGGCAAAGGAGGAGATTGCAGGGGCTCTGACACAAATTTTCAAATCCTCTCTGGCCACATGAGAGGTGCCAGAGGACCGGAGAACAACGAATGTGGTACCATTATTCAAGAAGGGTAGTCTTCAAGAAGGATAAACCAGGTAATTACAGGCTAGTGAGTGAACATCAGTGATCGGGAAACAATTGGAAAAAATTCTGAGGAACGGGATTAATCTCCATTTGGAGCGGCAGGGATTAATCAAGGATATTCAGCATGGCTTTGTCAAGGGGAGATCATGTCTAACAAACTTGATTGAATTTTTAGAGGAGGTGACTAGGTCTGTAGATGAGGGTAAAGCAGTTGATGTAGTCTACATGGACTTCAGTAAGGCTTTTGATAAGGTTCAGCATGGGAGATTGGTCAAGAAGATAAGAGCCCAGGGGATCCAGGGCAATTTGGCAAATTGGATCTAAAATTGGCTTAGTGGCAGGAGGCAGAGGGTGATGGTCAAGGGTTATTTTTGCGATTGGAAACCTATGACCAATGGTGTACTGCAGGGATTGGTGCTGGGACCCTTGCTTCTGTAGTGTGCATTAACGACTTAGACATGAATATGACATGAAAATTGGTGGTGTCGTAAATAGTGAGGAGGAAAGCTTTAGATTACATGACGATATGGATGGGCAGAGCAGTGGAAAATGAAATTTAATCCTGTGAAGTGTGAGGTGATGCATTTTGGGAGGACTAACAAGGCAAGGGAATATACAATGGATGGTAGTACCCTAGGAAGTACAGACAGTCAGAGGGACCTTGGTGTACTTGTCCATTGATCACTGTAGGCAGCAGCACAGGTAGATAAAATGGTTAGGAAGGCATATGGGATACTTGCCTTTATTAGCCAAGGCATAGAATATAAGAGCAGGGAGGTTATGATGGAGCGGTATAAAACACTAGTTAGGCCATGGCGAGAGTACTGTGTACAGTTCTGGTCGCCACACTATAGGAAGGATGTGATTGCACTGGAGAGGGTGCAGAGGAGATTCAACCAGGATGTTGCCTGGGCTGGAGCATTTCAGCTATGAAGAGAGACTGGATAGGTTAGGGTTGTTTTCCTCAGAGCAGAGAAGGTTGAGGGGTGACATGATTGAGGTATACAAAATTATGAGGGGCATAGATAAGGTAGATAGGAAGAAACTTTTTCCTTTAGTGGAGGTGTCAATAACCCGGGGGAATAGATTTAAGGTAAGGGGCAGGAGGTTTAGAGGGGATTTAAGGAAACATTTTTTCACCCAGAGGGTGGTTGGAATCTGGAACACACAGCCTGAAGGGGTGGTAGAGGCAGGAACCCTCACAACATTTAAGAAGTATTTAGATGAGCACTTGAAACGCCATAGCATAGAAGGCTTCGGGCCAAGTGCTGGAAAATGGGATTAGAATAGATAGGTGCTTGATGGCCGGCACAGACATGATGGGCCGAAGGGCCTGTTTCTGTGCTGTGTAACTCTATGACTCTATGACTTACTGACATTGAAATCATCTTCCACTTTTTAGCCCATTCCACTATCATAATCAATATTCACTGATAGCTTTCTTTGGTCTTCTTAAGACATACTTACAACTTCTATTTTGCTATCATTTGAAAATTTCAACATGACTTTCTCTAAGACTATATTCAAATCATTTATATATACAAGGAACAGATGTGACCCCAGAACTAAACCCTGCGGGACACCACCACTCAATTACAACTGCTCCAAAACTGATCCCTCAAATCCTACTCTCAGTTTTCTTCCTTCTAACCAATGTTAACCAATGTTAAACCAATGTTTAATCAAGTTTTCTAGCTTCTGCTAATTCCATACCCCACAAGCTTCTTTAATCATCTCATCTTAGTGGCCTTAGACCTTCAAAATGGCGGCTGTGGCACACGTGCAGAATTTTGGGGTGAGTAGCGCAGAATGCCTTATTGGTGAGGGTGTTAAACCTCACGCAGTAAACACGAGTAGGCAGATCATGACGCCAATCAGTGTGCAATCCTAATTTGATGCCAGCAGTGCTATTTTGGAGCTCAACAGTCCAGCTAATGTCCTTTGTTAAACTCACACTGTTGAAAATGCAGTAGTGGGAAGGACCTCCCCCCGCCTCACCCCCCCAACCAGCACTATTCAAAGGGACAATCAACTACTTACAGGTCAATTGCTGTTTCATTTCTCCTGCTATTGCTATGATTCAACAAGTGTTTGGTGCTTTCGATAGTTATTTAAAGTTGCAGTAGTCTACAGGTAGTGGAGTGGCAGGTGCTGAAGGAGCTTATGCTGACTTCAAGGCTTCTTCACAAACCAGTTGCTCCCAGACTTAGTTGTACTAGTAGCCATTCCCCTTGGAATACAACAAAATTTGGAGAATGACCCAAGGCCATGCAGAACAGGAAAAGCTGCTGGGAGAGGGAGGGGGAGAATAAGGGCTTTCAGCAGGAGGCCAGGGTGTTCAGGGAGCAATTCTCCTACCTGAACCTCAGTGAGAAACTATGTATGCGATTTCTGCACTTCTGTAGGAAACATCCTCACTGAAATCTACCACCTGCAGCAGTCACAGCTCCAATCTCAAAGCAGATTAAGGATGACATTGCCAGTGGCTGTGAAGGTGACCGTAGTGATGAAGTTTTATGTATCTGGCACCTTCCAGGCTGGAGCTGGAGATATTTGTAACAACTCAGATTTTGCCATTCACTGTTGCGTGAGGGTGGTCACTGAGGCTCACTATTCAAAGAGAGCTGACTACATTTCATTCTGTCTTGCCAGGGATCAGCAGACAGACTAAGCACGTGACTTTGTGAGGATGGGAAGCTTCTGCAGGATGCAATTGACTACAGATACATCACTTTGCAGGTGCCGCAAGTCAACATTGCCCTACACCAGAACCAAAAGGAATTCCATTTCCTCAGCATCCAGCTGGTGTATGACCATAGGCAGTGACTCATGCAGATCAGTGCTTGGTATTCTGGCAGCAGTCATGATACCTCCCTTCTGCAGCGGTTCAATGTGCCAACTGCATTTCAGCTACCACACAAAGTAAAGGGTGGCTATTGGTGACAAGGGCTATCCACTGATGACATGGCTGATGACTCCAATGTGCAACCCATGGGTATGCGTGCAACATGCATACAATGAAAGCCATGCTGACATGCTAAATGTGATAAAGCTGATGATTGGCATGCTGTAATAACACTTCCGCTCCTGGACCACTCTGGAGGAGCCCTGCCGTATTTGGCAAAGCAAGTATTAAGAGATGTCGTAGTCTGCTGCATGCTGCACAACATGAGGGCCATAGCCCTTGTCACCAGCTATATGATGAGCAGCTAAGGAACAGGAGCATGAGGAAGAGTAAAAGCAGCAGGTCTTCACTATAGAGGATACAAAAAACATTCCCGTAATAGCTGTAAATCAGGAGGTGAAAGGAAGAGAAGAACTTGGTGAAGTTACAATCACCAGGGAAACAGTACTGACCAAACTGATGGAGCTGCTGGCTGACATGTCTCCGGGCATGATGTGCTTCATCCTAGGGTCTTAAAAGAGGTGGCTAATGAGGTAGTAGATGTGTTGGTGCTAATTTTTCAAAATTTGCTAGATTCTGGAAAGGTTCTGTAAGACTGGAAAATAGCAAATATAACCCCTCTATTGAAGAAGGTGGGGGGGAGGCAGAAAACAGGTAACGATAGGCCATTTAGCTTGACATCTGTCATAGGGAAGGTGTTAGAATAGATCATTAAGGAGGCTATAGCTGGGCACTTAGAAAAACGCAAGGTAATTGGGAATGGTCAGCATGGCTTTTGAAAGGAAGATCATGTTTAACCAATTTATTGGAGTTCTTTGAAGGAGTAACATGTGCTGTGGATAAAAGGGAGCCCGTTGACGTACTGTACTTGGATTTCCAGAAGGTATTTGACAAGGTGCCACATAAAAGGTTATTGTGCAAAATAGGAGCTCATGATGTAGTGGGTAATATATTAGCATGGATAGAAGATTAGCTGGCTGGCAGAAAACAGGGTATGCATAAATGGGTCCTTTTCTGATTGGCGAGTGGAGTCCCGCAAGGATCTGTGCTGGGGCCTCGACTTTTACAATTTATATCAATGGTTTAGATGAGGGGAGCAATGACATGGTGGCTAAATTTGCAGATGACACAAAGATAGCTATGAGAGTATGTTGTGAAGAGGACATAAGAAGCCTGCAGACGATATAGATAGGTTGAGTGAGTGGGCAAAAATCTGGCAGATGGAGTATAATGTTGGAAAATGTGAAGTTGTTCACTTTGGCAGAAAGAATAAAAAAGCAGAGTATTACTTATTACTTTTAGTTTAGGCAGGCATCAAGATCGGCACAGGCTTGGAGGGCCAAATGGCCTGTTCCTGTGCTGTACTGTTCTTTGTTCTTTGTTCTTGAGAATGACTGCAGAACTCCGAGGTGCAGAGGGATCTAGGTGTTCTCGTGCATGAGTCACAACAAGTTAATATACAGGTACAGCAAGGCTAATGGAATGCTATCCTTTATTACGAGAGGAATTGAAAATAAAAGTAAGGATGCTATGCTTCAGTTATACAGTGTGAGACCACATCTCGAATATTGTGTGCAGTTTTGGTCTCCTTATTTGAGGAAGGATGTGAATACTTTGGAGGCGGTTCAGAGAAGGTTTACTAGGTTGATACCTGGAATGAGCGGGTTGTCTTCTGAGGAAAGGTTGGACAGACTGGGCTTGTTTTCACTGGTGTTTAGAAGAGTGAGGGGAGACTTGATTGAAGTACATAAGATCCTGAACAGTCTTGACAAGGTGGATGTGGAAAGGATGTTTCCTTTTGTGGGGGAGTCCAGAACTAGGGGGCACTGTTTTAAAATTAGGGGTCGCCATTTTAGGACTGAGGTGAGGGGAAAGTTTTTCTCTCAGAGGGTTGTGAGACTTTGGAACTCTCTGCCTCAGAAGATGGCGGAGGCGGGGTCATTGAATATCTTTAAGGCAGGGGTAGATAGATTCTTGTTAGGCCATGAAATCAAAGGTTATCAGGGATAGATGGGAGTGTGGAATTAGAGACACAAACCGATCAGCCATGATCTTATTGACTGGTGGAGCAGGCTAGAGGGGCCGAATGGCCTACTTCTGCTCCTAATTCATATGTGCATGAGGATGAGGAAGAGGAAGGGAGAGGGCAACCTTTACAGATCCTTTCTGCCAAGGCTGTCTGTGAAGATCTCAGCTAAGTATGATACCAGTGATCGCACCCCCATTTTCCCATTCACCATCTTCCCATACCTTACTTCTCCTTTGTGACTGACCATTACAGTCTCCACTTGGGCAAAATACAACAATAAAAGTCACCACAAAATAAACCTTTCAAAAACAAATTTATAAACTAAATCATTCCATATTGCATATAAACGTCAACTAATCACCCTTGTGCATTTTGAGGGCCTTTGCTGGCCTATTGCTCCTAAGCAGTGCTACCCCAGTGGCTGCATCATGAAGGAAGGTTGTTGACTTTCAGTGGGGGAGACTGTAGTTGGCTCTGGGCAAAGGAGGCCTGGCTTCAGCCTGCACCATTGCAGCATAGGCGGTACCACTCTGGGCTGGCTGGCTAGTGAGCAACAGCAGAGGCACTGGTGGAGTGGCAGTCATAGAATCATAGAAAGTTTAAGGCACAGAAAGAGGCCACTTGGCCCTTCATGGTGCTGTGTCATGGGAGGATGACTACAGTTATCCTGAGAGAAGTCAGCAGGTTTATGCTCTTTGGGAGCCACTGCTACCCCCTGGGGCACCACCTCAGCAATCCGAGAAATCAGAAAGCCCCTTTGTGCACTGTAATCCACACCCATTATGGCAGTGTCTGAGCTTCCACTGCAGAATCTGTGAAATCGGCCATGCAATGCTGCATCGTGGTTGGATCCATAAGCGACCACAACGGAGATAGCCACCATTTCCATGCTGGAAAGGATGGGCTCTGAGCTCTGCTCAAAACTGTGTGCCAAGTTGCTGTCAGGCTCTTCCATCTCCTTGACATTGACTTCAGGCTTCCCAATGCACCAAGCATGTCAGCGTGCAAACTCATCTGAGTTTTTCTGTAGGCTGCCTCCTTTGAAGAACTCATCTGAGTTCTTTGCAACAGAAATTGTGTGTGACCTTACCCTCCGGTGAGCTGGCCCCTGTGCTGTCCTTTCCCTTTGCCCTGTCTACACGCTACTTACGCGCGGTGTCTCAGCACAAAGTGTCAGTGTCCGAACTGGTGGCTGCAAGTGAGAAATGGAGTGATGGGTCATCTTCATCATCACTGTCTCCTTGCTGTTCCTCCACTTCTTGGTCAGTTTGCAGTTCTTGGGTATCTGAAAGAAGAAAGGCACAAGGATAGGATTGTGGTGAGGGGAGCAGGGTAAACACGAGGTGCATGTTTACAGCACTTTGTAAATCAGAAGTGATTGTGGGATGATGGGGAAGTGGGAGGTGAGAGTGATGATTCGGTGTGAGGATACTACTACAATCAGGTGAGGAGGGATCAAAGGGTCCCCCTCTTTTTCCTCTCATGTTTGACCACAACAGGTCTATTTCTTTCTAAGTGGATATACTTGCCAATTCAGTGCGAGTTTAACTGTTTATGCACCGTGATCATCAAAAGAGCCAATCACACAGGTTTTCTCAAATTTACCAAAGAAAGAAGTTAGCTTTATTGTACTTAAATCGAATTAAATAAAATAATAAAATACCCTCCAATTTTCACACACACACACAAATGGGTTACAGAGTGGAGAAGAAGAGATTGTTCGAATTAGAGTCCAGAGAAATAAAAGGGGTATACAGTTTGTAGAGGTTGGCGATTTGGCTGGCTTCAGGCTGAATTCAGTGGCCCTAAGGCTTCTATTTTGAAGATGTGGAAGGCTGTTTTGGTGGTTCTCTGGGAGGCAGCAGTGTGACTGAGTTCCTTCATGGGGGTCTCTGTCTGTTCTTTCCAGAACCTTCTCTAGCTCCACTCTCAGGCTTAAGTAATTAAGCACAGTGAACATCGATCGGTGAACAGACTAACAATCAAACACAGATCAATTAAACCACTGAATACTACAGTCTGCAGCAGGGTAAATGCCTTGGTGGTCACAGTCAGCAGGAAGAGTTCAAAGCTTGCAAGGTTTGAGTAGTTCATCTCATTCAAGTTTCCAGCCTCAAAAAAAAATCATTTGATATAGCACATTTTAGTGTCATGCTATCATCTTCAATGGTGCACCTGCCATTTCCAGTTCACTTCTGCTGCCTCCAGTTGTGCGCCACCTTGTCCTGTAAGAGAAGGAAGTGTGTCAGTGAGTGTGGTGCAATGTGATTGGGTGATGTGATGTCATGGTTGAATAGCTGGCAGTGTGTGTAAGTTGCGAGATGTGGGTGTGAAGCTTGCATTATGTGTAAGGGTGCAGTAGAGTATGTGCATGTTTGCTTGGTGTTCTGATTGATAGAGACTGTTGGTAGGTGAGTATGGTGAATTGAATAGTGTCTGAGAGTAGTGATGCAGTTGGTAGTGTTACGCCAATGTGTTTTGTTGAATGATAATTTTCTTTGGTCCACTGACTAGAGATCTGAATTTATATATTTTTTAAAAGATATATTAAAAAGACAAGCTGAAAGCAAAGTCATCCTTTCAGCTTAAGATGATGACCTAATTTGCAACACTGTACCTTACACTGCTATGCTTGTGAGGAGAGAGATGAAATACGTGCTAAGTCCCCAGTAAGAACCAAGACCCAGGAAGTTTAAAGGAACTGCCTGTTCTCACAGCCAGAAGAAGAAATACTGCTAACCACTATGTTTGAATCACATAGTGACTGTCATGTGACAAGCCCCTCCCCATCTGTGGTTTTTAAGCTGGGTGTTTTTCTCTGCAGCAGAGGAGAAGCAACTGAACTCTGACATGAGCAGACCTGTAGTAAAGGTTCGTCTTTCTCTGTCTCTGTCTCTTTCTCTTTCTCTCTCGGTCCATTCCAGCATGAAAGCTTTCAAAACCTGCTTGTTGACTGACCACCTTTGCATACTCTGGCTATAATCAGAAATTTGGTTGGAGGAAATCAACTGCATCACTATCTCCAAGAGACTCATTAAACCAGACATCTACCTCTTCAAACTAAAAGCTTCAGGACCACTGAAGTCAGCTAGAAGCCAGCTGAATCACCATACTGCATAGATTGTATACCTTTTTATGGACTCTAACTCAAACAATCTACCTTTCCCCACTCTGTAACCTCCTTGTGTGTGTGTGTAAACCTCTAGTGTGTGTGTGAGAGTGAAAGTTGGTGTGTTGTTTATTCTTTTATTTGTTAGGTTTAGGTACAATAAAGTTAACCTCTTTCTTTGTTAAACTCAAGAAAACCTGTCCGATTAGTTCCTGGTACGTAGTGCCTGAATGAGGCACACAGCATCAGGAAGGGGGAAGTCCGCTGCGGGCCACCCCCACCATTCTTGCTGTCTAACCCCCCCTCCCCCGAGACCCCCACCCCATGAAACCTCCCCGCCTTGTCCTAACTGAGGCCTGGTTCCAGCGACGCTCCTCAGCCTCCGATAGGTGCAGCTACTGTAGCAGGCACCGCCTCGTTGGTGGTGCTGCAGCTGCCAGCCTCTGATTGACCGGCTGCTCTGCAAGGCTGGGACTTCCAGCAACTGGGTCCTAAATCCTATGGAAGGTCTGTTGCTGTCAAGTTAAGTGCCTGATTTACACTAAATTCGGCGGGCCTTCCATACAAAAGATGGTGCGGGGATCTTGGCATCAGTTTCCCCCAGTGTTGAGACCTCTGCCACCAGCATAAAATTCCCTCCTAAGTGTCAATTCACTGTCTGACTGATTGATTAGAAACCTTGCAGACCTAGGAAAATACTATTAAGGCCAAATTCTGAAGGCAACAACTGTAGATAAATCTGCTGGATTCAGGAACTGCTTTTGAGTTCCCAGAAGCTTTGACGTCTCGATGACTTTACATACAATTGGAGGCATATTTGGAATTCTGAGATGCATCTCTCCCTTTTTACTCTGCGCAGTAAAACTTTGCACAACACCGTCTGCAGCCAAAGTCTGACTTTGACAGCGAAACTTCTCCCCCCTTTACTTGTTGTTTCGCTGGTGATTCAGCTCTGTGCCCTGCCTCTGTGCTGCTGCAGTTGGCAAGGTTTGATGTGCTAACCATAGTGGAGCCTGGCCTTGATTTGATAGATGTTCAGAAGAGCAGATGGAGTGAAAGAAAGTTGCACATGCGGCTCATAATTACAAGCAGCCTGCGATTCGCTTTGTTAGTTGTACCATCATCAAAAGAACCAAGACAGGTCACAGACACCTCATTTGATTTGTTCAATTCAAAATATGCCTGTCAAGTAAGATGATGAGGTAACATATGATAGTATGAGAGTGAAAATGATTATTCAAAAGTGATAGTGTCACCCTTGAACTGATGGTGATTTGGAACTTTTTTAATTGAACGTTTCATTCATATGAACACTCTCTGGATACACTTAGGTGCTAAAATAACAAGGGCTTTTTTCTTCAGATGCAAATTGGGTAACCTCAAAATTCTGACATTTCTTTTTTTACTGCCACTATTTAAAAAAAAGTTACTTTTTATTTCTACAATAGGACTATTAACCTCATAGAGAAATAGAAACATGACCAAAGTTTGGATCACCATTATAAAATGTTACTTTGTTATTTGTAAAGCTACATTCAGTTGCTTTGTGCATGTAAGTTGAGATCTGAATGTGGGAACAATTGAATCCGAATGTTAATTCGGAATGCTGCCCTCCAGTCTGGCATTACCTGATGCAGAAAGAGAGAGCTGCCCTGGTCTTCTCAGGATACTATTGAGCAGAGCTTCAATCATTCTGCTTGTACCACAGGAAGAAGGGATTTGATTGGCCTGCTGGATGAGGACAAAATGTCTTTGATGGTAAATGAGATGAAAGTCCCAGGTGAATTGAAATCAATCTCCACTGGAGTGCCTGATTGCTCATCCATAATGTACAGGGCCTCAGAAATGTTACACATGAGCATTAGGAATGTCGATTTGCAGGGTTGATCAATACTGTGATCATTTTGCAGCCTGATGAGTGATAATCCAAGCTGCTAAAGCGTGTTCATCTATTTAATTTTTCTTCTACTTTAGGGCGCTGGTTGTCACTGTCTGTTGATTCCTGTCAGTGTAGTGTTTGATTGATTTGGGTTTGATTGTATTAGTCTGTCCACTTATCTGTGTTCACTATGTTTGATTGCTTAAGCCTATGGGTGGAGCTGAAGCGTTGAAACTGAAACAAAAAAGGCAAGACTAGAATGTTTTACAGAAAAACACACTGTTCTGAAGAAAACATTGTACTGAGATCTAGTACAGCTGAGATATTTTAAAGTGTTGTAAAATAAACCATTTGGTGATTTAATACAAGTGCATCTGCATTGCTCTGAGATAAATCAGATAAACATAATATATCCAGCAACCCAGCGTAAACATAAGTCCGGTCTTGCTAGTTTTCCCTCAACTTTCTGTTTCTTACTGGGCCACAACTCCCCTTAACAGTATATTAACAATTCTTTATCTGATGGATTGTGTTGTAATAACCCTTTGTGCACTGCAGTAGCATCTCTGCATCAAATACAAGTTAATACATAAAGAATAGATTATGATAAATATTGCATAGATGATACTTTAGTTAAAAAATCTGCTGAGTGGAGCAGTCAGGTGGCTGGTATGCTCATTGAACTTAAACTACATTTTAGAGTTACTTGCTTTGCAAATGGTGCAATGGGGCAGCAGTAGGGGACAAAAGTCAATAGTCCCTGAAATGAGGTGTAGGAATCGTGATACGCAATTAACCTGTGCATAATACTTCTGATGCAGGAGGCCTACAAATTTTGGGCTGCCTACTTATTTAAATCATAGCTGTGTGCAGCTCAGCACTAAATGCGCCGTTGAGTGGCTGAACGCCTCACAGGAAACCCAAGTTTGTGTGGGGTTAGCACCACTTAAAGCTAGTTGCACTACTTAAAACCAGCCTGCACCTCTTAAAGGAGACGTGCATTCTGGAGCAGGTGCTGGAAGAGGCTAGTGAAGAGAGTCTGACCAGCAAGAAGATTAACTAATGGTGCAACAGGACTGAGAGTGGGTTCTTAGACACATCACTGAAGGCCTTGGTGCAGGAGGTGCACAGGAGACTATCCACAAGAAGCTATCCCCTCTATCCACAAGAGCCAGGAGGCCCTCCCAACTCTGAAAAGGCACCAAGCAGTGCAGCCCCGAGGACCTGGATGCAGTACTGCAAGAGGTTTAATGACCTCACACAAATGGTCAAGGTTAGTGAATTCACACCCCCATCCCTCACTCAGCAACAATCTCTATCAATCAGAACACATACCAAGCATTCACATGCTCCACTGCACACTAACACATTTAGCACTGCTGCAAGCTTGACACACATATCTCAGATCTTGCATACACTGCTAGCACATCATCCAAACATATTGCACCACACTCACTGACACACTTTCCACTCTGAAAGGACAAGGTGATGCACAACTGGAGATAGCAGGAGCTAATTGGAGGCGATCAGGTGCACCTGCATGTCCTAACAGCCATGGAGGAGACAGTGCTGGCCATTATCGGGTCAGCCATTGCTGAATTTTGTGGGCAGTGGCAGGGCTGAAACAATAGAAGATGATGGTATGCTCATACCTAATCCTTTTCTCACATCCCACTTCCCCTCATCCCACAATCTCTTCTGATTTACAAGCTGCTGGCAGTGTGAACATGAACTCCTTACTTTCCCTCCTCCCCTCACAACCCTATTCTTGTGCCTTTCTCCTTTCAGATACCCAAGAGCTGCCACCTGGCCAGTCAGTGGTGAAACAGCAAGAGGTAGAAGAGCAGGAAGACAATGATGAAGAAGAAACACTGTTACTCCCTCTCACTCTCACAGCTACCAGCTCAGCACGGATACTGCAATCACTTTAGAGGGTAACTTAGAGGCAGGATCTGCATGTGTTGAGACACAACCATAAGTGGCCTGCAGCTAGGTCAGGAGACAAGGGTAGCACAGGTGCCTGCTTACTGGATGGCAAGGTCACACATGCATTCTGCTGCAGAAGACTCAGATGAGGACTTTGTTGGGCGGCTGACAGAAGAAGGTTGATGGGTATGTACACTGAAATCCTTGGTGCTTTAGCTTGCTGACAATGTCAAGGAGCATAGAGGAGTCTTGCACCAACTTGGCAAAGGCTTTGTGGAGAGCTGGAGAGTATCCACTCTTGCATGTATGTGGTTGCCAGCTCCCTGAGAACACTTGCAAAGCCATCTACGATCCAGCATCTAATGACTGATGTCTCGGCTTCCATTGCAGCACAGATGAAGCCATCTAAAGTTTGGGTGCTACAGTGGAAGCTCAGACAGAAGTCATGTAAGCTCAGCTTGCTGCCATGCAAGCTCAGACTGCTGTTATCATAGCTCCAGATACCTGCTTTCAAAGTGGCTTGCAGGGTCACATTGCAGTTCAGCATTCCGTCCTCCAACACATTGATAGGGTTGCTAAGGCGCTACACCGTAGAAGTGGCTGTGGCTCCTTGGAACACAAACCTAGGCCGGATCTTGTGCTCATCTGGAAGCTGGGTTTTTTGGCAGGGGTTGGGGGGAGTGGGGGGACCGGAGAATTGGGGCGAAACTGCCCGCCATGGAACCTAACACAGGATTTCCAGTTCTGATCTACCCAGGGGCGGGATAGACTGACGACGACCTTCCCACCCAGGGCCAATTGAGGCCCTTAAGTGGTCTATTAGCAACCAGTTAAGGGCTTCTTCACATTGTTGCTGGGATCTTACCTGTGGTGGGGTGGCGCCCTCCCTGCGGGCTTAGGGAGGATGTGGAATCATGCTGTGAAAAAATTGAAGTATTTTCCTCTTGTCCATAGCAGGGAAAGTCCTGATACGCATTTTCCTGAATCACCTACTTCCTGTGGCTGAGGAAATCCTTTCAGAGATAAAGTGTGGCTTTAGACCTTTCAGAAGGACCTCCAACATGGTCTTTGTTGCCTGATAAATCCAAGAAAAATGTTGAGAGCAACACCAGGAACGCTTCATTGCATTCAACGACCTGACCAAAGCATTTGACTCAGTAAATCATGAGGCTCTGTGGATTGTGCTCCAAAGATTTAGACGTTCAAGAAACTTCATCACAATCCTGCAATTACTCCATGATGATATGACTGCACTGTCTTGAGTGGGAGATCTGAAACAGAAACGTTCAAAATCTGGACTGTTGTCAAGCAAGGCTGTGTGATAGCCCCCATACTATTTACAGTCTACCTGACAGTGGCTATTCACCTCATCAAAGATCAGCTGCTTCAAAGACACTCTGAAGCTCTATTTGAAGCGTGGCAGCATTGACTTTGATGACTGGGAGGAGCTTGCTACCAATTGTTCAAAATGGTGACAACATGTCCATCGAGCTGCATCATGCTTTGAGTCCAAATGCCTCAATGATGAGGAAGATCAGCAGCAGAGAAGGGAAGAGAAGGAAGAAAACCCTGCACTCCGGATCCCACTACTTCATGAGACATTTTGCACCATGTGCCCAAAAATCTGCGGGTTGACAATCAGCCTGTTCAGTCATCTGAAGACCCATGCAAAAACTCGCGACCTTGAGCAGATGTCATCCTCGAATTGAGGGACAGCCGATGAGGACGACAATTCTTCACTGTCAGTCAAACAGCCTTTTTTTGTCTATCTCCAATATTTTCGTAACAATTAACTAGAACTATTCAAAGAAAATGAAAAAGGCATTTAAAAAAAAATGCTGCTATGCTTTTTCTCCAGGATGAATCCTGTTAGTGTCCTTTCAATTCCTGGAGGCTCCAGGCCAATTCTGGAAGGTTGACATTCCTAGATTAGACAGTAAGTTTCTGTCAGATGGTGCCCCTAACTGATAGTGTATACAAACTGCATTCTAGAATTACTCTAAATAAAATCTGTCAAGCTGATCAGAACCACTTCCAAAGCTTGTTAAACACAGCTGTCATTGCAGGAACCTTGGCAACACTTGATACTGAAAATCATTGAATTCTCCAATAAAAAAGTCAGATTATTGAACTACAGATTGAACAGGCTTGGGTTCTCTTCTCTAGAAAAATCTTTAGATAGAAATCTTTAAAATTATGAAAGGGTTAATAAGGTAGTAATAGAAAGATGTTTCCAGTTGCAGGTAAGATCCCTTCATCTACAAAAGATGATGGTCACGCAGCAAACAATCCATTAAAGTGGGGTGTCTTCTCTTGGTGCACCGTTGCTGATGGCTGTGGAGGCCAATCCTTGAGAGGCAGGTTCTGCCACAAGTGCTGCACATAAAGCTACCAAGTGACACTGTGAGTTGTTATTTTTGATGTTGGCAACCGTTGCTAAGCTGCTGTAGCCACTGGTCATTGTGGTAGTGCACACCAGTCCACAGGATGTGTTGCTATTTCCCTCTTTCACCAGCTAGTAAATCCCGGGTGCCAGAGTCGACATTTAGCGCCTTCATGTCACGCTTGCAAGCTTCCTTGAAGCGGAGCTTTGGGCGTCCCACTGGTCATCTGGCCCAGCTATCTCACCATACAGAAGGTCCTTGTGTATGTGACTGTCATTCATTCTGCGGATGTGTTCGATCCACTGAAGCTGCCTCTGTGTGATTAGTGCCAACGCACTTGGGAGCTCTGCCTTTGAGAGGACTGCCAGATTTGTGATTTTGTTCTGCCATAATACACCATAGACAGTGAAGTTGGAAATTATTGAGCTTCTTTTCCCGGCAGCTGTAAGTCGCCTATGTTTCACAGCCATACAGCAAGGTGCTGAGAACACAGGCCTTATAAACCATCAGCTTGGCCCTAAGGGTCAGCTTGGTGTTATCCCATGCACGTTTTGCAAGTCAACCAAAGGTGGTAGCTGCTTTTCCTATGCGTGTATCGGGCTCTACATCAAGGGACGGATTGTCACTGTGGACCCAAGGTAGCAGAATTTGCTAACCACTTCCAGTGGGGTATTATTTAGTGTGATCAGGGGCAGAGATGCAACACTTTGTCCCATGACCAAGGAGAACAAGTTACAGGCACAGGAGAGATAGTCCATGAGTCTTTGTGGCTGAGTTTCCGTGTGAGCAACTAGCACAGCATCATCAGCGTAGCAGAGTTCTCTGATCAGGACGTGATGTGTTTTTTTCTTCGCTTTCAGCCTCGATAGATTGCATAAATCAGGCATAAATATAAGATGGTTACGAAGAAAAATAATAAGGAATTCAGGAGGAGCTTCTTTATCCAGAGACTGGTTAGAACATGGAACTTGCAACCACAAGGAGTAGTTGAGGCGAATAACATAGATGCTTTTAAGGGGAAGATAGAAAAGCATGTAAGGGAGAAAGGAACAGAAGGATATGCTGATAGCGTTAGGTGTAGAGGGGTGGGAGGAGGCTCTTGTGGAGCATAAACACCAAATGGTCTGTTACTGCAGTGTCAATACTTTGTAATATTTTGTAACAGATAGAGGGATGGAAGTTTTTTGTGTGACATCACCAAAAATAACTGTCCACAAATAACTGCTATAAAGATTTAATAGGTACCTGTATTAATAAAAACAGTAATCAATCCTATTTTTAAATATTCATGGAAAAATTGGAACAGCATATACAGCAAATGCTGTAACACCAAACCGTATAAGGAGATATTAGAGCAGATGACCAAAAGCTTGGTCCAGGAGTTTTAAGAAGCATCTTACAGGAGGAAAGAGAGGCAAAGAGGTTTAAGTAGGGAATTTCAGAGTTTAGGGGCTCAACGGCTGAAGGCATTAATTCAATTAAGATTCTCCTGCTCATTTGGTATCATTTTGCTAATTTCCAGGGTTTTTGCAGCTCTCCTGTTGAAGTTACAGTAGACGAGCGAGAGAAGCCTCATGCAAATTTACCTTCATTGGGTGCCATAATTATGCTGGAGTATCCTGTGGCTTTGTGGCCTTTTTTTGGAGATTTAGCTTCCGTCTATCCCAAGCAAGGCCATTGATGTCAATGGGGCAACCTCCAATTGACTTTGCACATTTTGTGCCGAACACAATCCCAGCTTAACTGCTGGAATCCCATCCCTCAGTAATTTCAGGCCCATCCTTAATTGTGAGAGGTTACCTTGAAACTTAAAACCTGTGACATTTGTCATGGTGCTCTGTCCAGCTACTCCTTTAAAAACAAATCAAGAGATGCTTTCAACATTTGTATGTAACATGGGTCATCCCAGGCACCAGTCTATATTTCACCTGGTATGAAAGATGGAGTGCAGAGTGTTTAAGTAATCTGAGATGTAGTGGTGACAGAACATGACAGTTATGTGAAGCAAAGAATTTTTTTTCCACCTGGCTTTTTGCATGACTGCTTACACTGGGCAAAGCAAACCCACCACCTGGTTGATGGAAGTAGCCTGAGGCCCCATTATTTTTCATAGGCAAGCTTCAACATCATTCCGTTGGTCAGCTGCTGAGGTAATTTGGAGCAGCTCGGGAGGGAATGAAAACCTAGCAGCTCCATTGCAGTGCTTTGCTAGGGGAAGTTCAAGGGAGGGAAGTGATTCTGAGAGAGGGACATGGGGGAGGTTCTGCTAATCCCACAAAAACCATTTACAGCCTGTTTTTCTGAGTGTCCATTTGTTTCGTTGAGCTGGACTAGGTGCTTGCGCAACACTGAGCAGAAATCAGTCACAACCCTTCCCAAGAAGTCCAACAACCTGAACAGCAAACCTGCATTCCTGCAGCCACCACTGAGCAGTAATGCCACCAGCAAATGACCCCATTGAACAGATAACTGCTACTAACATCCATTCTCCTCAGCAGAAATTCATTGCAGCTCATCCCACTGAGGAAAAATTCAACCTTCCTTCCACCCTGCTGAGGACCAAAGTCCTGCCACTCTCCACCCCCCCAGTGAGAATAGCTATTCACCCATTCTAACTGTGGAAAAAGACATTACCCATGCCACCCAACCATTGAATAGAATCTTCCCACTTTTCCTCAACTGAAGACAAACTAAACCATCTAGTCCACACTTAGCACAAACTAGACCTTCTCCTTTCCTCTGCTGAGAACAAATCCCCACACCAGGCTGAACTGAAAGTTGCCTTCCCACTTCCACTTGAATCTATCTCCAGTGGACAGTAACACATCCCCCGCCCAATAAGCAAACTTTCATCTCACCCTTTCCTGCCCTGTACTCCTCCTTTCCCACCTCCCCATTCCCCCTGTGTTTCATGTGATGCATCGAAATGGCAAGAGCATAAATTGACATCAGAGGCCATGTGTGTATGGCAAGCCAAAGTGTATAAAGGTATTTATTCAAACACCTTCCACTTCTTCCTCTCCCTGACCCGACATTTCTTCCCTCCTCTGTCTCTGCCCTGCTTGTTACCCACTCTGCCATCTCCCATCTGTCTCCTCTCTTCCCCAGCCCCTAACTCAGCTGGTTCCAGTTTTACATCCACCTTCTAAACTGCTTGATGTGAATATTGGACTTGATTCCTTGTGCACAATGCCATGGGTGATCCTCTATTATATATATATGTGCACCAAAAAATGCACAGGTGCAGGGACTATTTTACATATTATGTTGAGGATTTCTACATACGAACATACAACTTAACAGCAGAAGTAGGACATTCACCCCTCGAGCCTGCTCCGCCATTCAATAAGACCATGTCTGATCTGTTTGTGTCTCGAATTCCACACTCCCATCTACCTTTGAATCCCTTGCCTAACAAGAATCTATCTACCCCTGCCTTAAAATTATTCAATGACCCCGCCTCCACCATCTTCTGAGGCAGAGAGTTCCCAAGTCACACAATCCTCTGAGAGAAAAAAATTCTCCTCATCTCTGTCCTAAAAGGGCAACCCCTAATTTTGAAACTGTGCCCTCTAGTTCCGGACTCACCGACAAGAGGAAACATCCTTTCCACATCCACCTTGTCAAGACCGTTCAGGATCTTATAAACCTCAATCAAGTCTCCCCTCACTTTTCTAAACTCCAGTGAAAACGAGCCCAGTCTGTCCAACCTTTCCTCATAAGACAACCCGCTCATTCCAGGTATCAATCTAGTAAACCTCCTCTGAACCACCTCCAATGCATTCATATCCTTCCTTAAATAAGGAGATCAAAACTGCACACAATATTCGAGATGTGGTCTCACCAATGCTTGTATAACCGAAGCATAACATCCTTACTTTTATTTTCAGTTCCTCTCATAAGAAAGGAGAGCATTCCATTAGCCTTCTTTATTACTTGCTGCACCTGTATACCAACTTTTTGTGACTCATGCACTAGAACACCTAGATCCCTTTGCACCACAGAGTTCTGCAGTCGTTCTCCATTTAAGTAATACTCTGCTTTTTTATTCTTCCTGCCAAAATGAATGACTTCACATTTTCCCACATTATACTCCATCTGCCAGATTTTTGCCCACTCACTCAACCTATCTATATTGGTCTGCAAACTCCTTATGTCCTCTTCACAACATACTTTCCTACCTATCTTTGTGTCATCTGCAAATTTAGTTCCTATGCCATTGCTCCCCTCATCTAAGTCATTGATATAAATTGTAAAAGTTGAGGCCCCAGCCCCTGTGGGACTCCACTCATCACATCCTGCCACTCAGAAAAGGACCCACTTATGCAAACTCTCTGTTTTCTGCCAGCCAGCCAAATGGAAGAGTCCTGGGGAAAATTGATGTACAGAGAGATTTGGGTGTTCAGGTCCATTGTTCCCTGAAGGTGGCAACGCAGGTCAATAGAGTGGTCAAGAAGGCATACTTCATCGGACGGGGTATTGAGTACAAGGGTTGGCAGGTCATGTTACAGTTGTATAAGACTTTGGTTCGGCCACATTTGGAATACTGTGTGCAGTTCTGGTCGCCACATTACCAAAAGGATGTAGATGCTTTGGAGAGGGTGCAGAGGAGGTTCACCAGGATGTTGCCTGGTATGGAGGGTGCTAGCTATGAAGAGAGGTTGAGTAGATTAGGATTATTTTCATTAGAAAGACGGAGGTTGAGGGGGGACCTGATTGAGGTGTACAAAATCATGAGAGGTATAGACAGGGTGGATAGCAAGAAGCTTTTTCCCAGAGTGGGGGATTCAATTACTAGGGGTCACGAGTTCAAAGTGAGAGGGGAAAAGTTTAGGGGGGATATGCGTGGAAAGTTCTTTATGCAGAGGGTGGTGGGTGCCTGGAATGCGTTGCCAGCGGAGGTGGTAGACGCGGGCACGATAGCGTCTTTTAAGATGTATCTAGACAGATACATGAATGGGCAGGAAGCAAAGAGATACAGACCCTTAGAAAATAGGCGACATGTTTAGATATAGGATCTGGATCGGCGCAGGCTTGGAGGGCCGAAGGGCCTGTTCCTGTGCTGTCATTTTCTTTGTTCTTTGTTCTATCCATACATACAAAAATGGATTGTAAAAGCTTCTATTGGTACGTAAAAGGAAACATTTGGCTAAGACAAATGTGGGTCCATTACAGACAGAGTGAGGAGAATTTATAATGGGGAATAGAGAAATGGCAGAAAAGCTAAATGATTATTCTGTGTCTGTCTTCACTAAGGAAGATACAAAAAATCTCCTAGAATTAGAGATCCATGGGATTGGGGGAATGAGGAATTGAAGGAAATTAGTATTAGTAAGAAGGTTGTATTGGAGAAATTAATGGGTCTGAAGGTTGATAGGTCCCCAGGACCTGATATTCTACATCCCAGAGTGTTGAAAGAGGTAGCTATGGAGATAAACACTGGCGATCAGCTTCCAAAATTCTATAGATTCTGGAGCGGTTCCTGCAGATTGGAAGGTTGCAAATGTCACTCCACTATTTAAGAAGGGAGGTAGAGAGAAAACAATGAATTACAGACTGGTTAGCCTTACATCAGTCGTTGGGAAAATGCTAGAATCTATACTAAGGGATGTAATAAATGGACAGTTGGATACTAATGATCTGATTGGACATAGTCAACATGGATTTATGAATGCGAGATCATGTTTGACGCACCTATTGGAGTTTTTTGAGGATGTTATGAACAGAATTGATAAAGAGGAGTCAGTAGACTTGGTATACTTGGATTTTCAGAAGGCTTTTGATAAAGTCCGCCACAGGAGGTTGGTTAGCAAAATTAAAGCACATGGGATAGGATGTAATATGCTGGCATGGATTAAGGATTGGTTAACAGGCAGAAAACAGAAAGTAGGAATAAACAGGTCATTCTCGCATTGGCAGGCTGTGACGAGTGGGGTCCTGCAGGGATCAGTGCTTGGGCCCCAGCTGTTCACAATATATATCAATGATTTTGATGTGGGGACCAAATGTAGTATTTCCAAGTTTGCAGATGACACAAAACTAGGTGGGAATGTGTGTTGTGAGGAAGATGCAAAGCAGCTTCAAGAGGATTTGGACAGACTTAGTGAGTGGACAAGAACGTGGCAGATGGAATATAACGTGGAACAATGTGAGATCATCCACTTTGGTAGGAGGAATAGATGTGCAGAGTAAATGGTAAAGAGATTAGAAAGTGTAGATGTACAAAGGGACCTTGGTGTCTTTGTCAATAAGTCACTGAAAGCTAACATGCAGGTGCAGCAAGCAATTAAGAAGGCTAATGGTATGTTAGCCTTTATCACAAGAGGATTTGAGTACAGGAGTAGTGAAGTCTTGCTTCAATTGTTTAGAACCTTGCTTAGACCGCACATGGAGTACTGTGTGCAGTTTTGGTCCCCTTATCTTAGGAAGGATATTATTGCCATAGAGAGAGTGCAATGAAGGTTCACCAGACTTGTTCTCGGGATGGCGGGACTGTCCTATGAAGAGAGATTGGGGAAACTGGGCCTGTATTCTGCAGAGTTTTGAAGAATGAGAGGTGATCTAATTAAAACCTACAAAATACATAAAGAGATAGACAGGGTAGATGCAGCTAAGATGTTTCCCCTGGTTGGGGAGTCTAGAAGCAGGGTACACAATTTCAAAATAAGGGGGAAGCCACTGAGGACAGAGATGAGGAGAAATTTCTTTACTCAGAGGGTTGTGAATCTTTGGAATTCTCTACCCCAGAGGGCTATGGAAGCTTAGTCATTGAGTATGTTTAAAGCAGAGATTGACAGATTTCTAAATACAAATGGCAAAAGGGGATATAAGGATAGTGTGGGGAAAAAAGTATTGAAGTGGAAGATCAGCCATGATCATATTGAATGGTGGGCAGGCTCGATGGACTGAATAGCCGACTAAGTTCCTATGTTCCTAATATGTTACCCACTACACCATGAGCTCCAACTTTGCACAATAACCTTTTATGTGGCACCTTGTCAAATGCCTTCTGGAAATCTAAGTACAGTAAGTCACATGTTACTCTTTCTAAGAACTCCAATAAATTGGTTAAACATGATCTCCCTTTCGCAAAGCCATGCTGACTATTCCCGATTACCTTGAGTTTTTCTAAGTGCCCAGCTATAGCCTCCTTAATGATTAATTCTAACACCTTTCCCACAATAGACATAAAGATAATTGACCTATAGTTACCCGTTTTCTGCCTCCCCCACTCCTCCCCCCTCCATTTCTTCAATAAAGGGGTTATATTCGCTATTTTCGAGTCTGATGGAATCTTTCCAGAATCTAGCGAATTTTGAAAAATTAACACCAACACATCTGCTACCTCATTAGCCACCTCTTTTAAGATCCTAGGTTGAAGTCCATCAGGATCTGGAGACGTGTCAGCCCGCAGTTCCATCAGTTTGCTCAGTACTGCTTCCCTGGTGATTGTAATTTCACTAAGTTCCTCTCTTCCTTCCACCTCCTGATTTAAAGCTATTACTGGAATATTTTTTGTATCCTCTATAGTGAAGACAGAAGCATGTTATTCATTCATTTCATCAGCCATTTCCTTATTATTTACTATTAAATTCCCATTCTCACTCTCCAGAGGACCAACACTCACTTTACTTACACTTTTCCTTTTTAAATACCTGTAGAAGCTCTTGCCATCCATTTTTACAATTCTAGCTAGCTTCCTCATACTCTAATTTCTTTTTCCTGATTAACCTTTTAGTCGTTCTCGGCTGTTCTTTATATTTTGAACAATCATCTGACCTGCCACTCATCTTTATGCAATTATATGCCTTTTCCTTAAGTTTGATGCTTTTCTTAACTTCTTGAGTTAATCACGGATGGTGGGTCCCCCCCTTGGAATTTTTCTTTATAGTAGGAATATGCTTATATTGAGTATTCTGAAATATCCCCTTGAATGTCTGCCACTACTTCTCTATTGATTTATCTCCTAGCCAAGTAACCCAGTTCACTTCAGCTAGCTCAACTTTCGTGCCCACATAGTTGTCCTTATTTAAGTTTAAAATACTAGTCTGAGACTCACTCTTCTCCCATTCAAGCTGGATGTCAAATTCAATCATATTGTGGTCACTGCTACCTTGAGGTGTCCTTACTCTGAGGTCATTCATTATTTCTGTCACATTACACAATACCAAGTCTAATATAACTTGCTCTCTGGTTGGTTCTAGAACGTGCTGCTCTAAGAAACTATTTTGAAAGCATTCTATGAACTCCACATCCAGGCTACTATTGCCAATCTGATTTTTCCAGTTTATATGTAGATTAAAATCACCCATGATTACTGCTGTCCCTTTGTCACAAGCACCCAATATTTCTTCTTGTATACTTTGTCCTACATTATGGCTACTGTTAGGGGGCCTGTAGACCACTCCCATTAGTCACTTCTTTCCCCTACGATTCCTCGTCTCCACAAAACCAATTCTACATCCTGATCTCCTGAACCAAGGTCAGCTCTAACTATTGCACCAAAGCCATCCTTGATTAAGAGTGCTACCCCTGCACCTTTAGCTAGCTTCCTATTCTTCTTCAACGTTATATGCCCCTCAATATTCAGGACCCAATCCTTGTCATCCTGCAGCTACATCTCCGTAATGGCTATCAGATCATATTTATTTACTTCAATGTGTGCTATCAGTTCATCCACTTTGTTATGAATGCTATGTGAATTCAGATACAGAGCCTTTAGTTTTGTCTTTTTGTTATCTTTGTAACATCTAGTCTTGACTGTTGGTGTGTTATTAGGTATGTTCTCTCTGTCCTCTGAACAGAACTTTAGTTAGGCCACACTTGGAATATTGCGTGCAATTCTGGTCGCCACACTACCAGAAGGATGTGGATGCTTTGGAGAGGGTACAGAAGAGGTTTACCAGGATGTTGACTGGTCTGGAGGGTATTAGCTATGAGGAGAGGTTGGATAAACTCAGATTGTTTTCACTGGAACGACAGAGGTGGAGGTGCAACATGATAGAGGTTTACAAAGTTATGAGCGGCATGGACAGAGTGGATAGTCAGAAGCTTTTTCCCAGGGTGGAAGAGTCAGTTACTAGGGGACATAGGTTTAAGGTGCGAGGGGCAAAGTTTAGAGGGGATGTATGAGGCAAGTTTTTTACACAGAGGGTGGTGAGTGCCTGGAATTTGTTGCCGGGGGAGGTGGTGGAAGCAGGTACGACAGCGACGTTTAAGAGGCATCTTGACAAATACATGAATAGGATGGGAATAGAGGGATACGGTCCCCGGAAGTGCAGAAGGTTTTAGTTTAGACAGGCATCAAGATTGGCGCAGGCTTGGAGGGCTTGTTCATGTGCTGTACTGTTCTTTGTTCTTTGTCCCTTCCTGCCATTCTCTGACCTTCATTTCCCATGTTACTATTCTGTTCTCCTGCCTTGACTCTACCACTTGGTTTGCTACATCTACCCAGGCTTGATCCCTCAACCCCCCTTGTTTAGTTTAAAGTCCTCTCTACTTCCCTAGCTATACGGTTTACTAGAACATTGGTCCCAGCACGGTTCAGATGCAGACTGTCCCAATGGCACAGCCCCCATTTTCCCCAATACTGGGGCTAGTGCCCCATGAACTGAAACCCACTTCTCCCACACCAGTCTTTCAGCCACATATTCATTTCACTAATCTTATGTGCTCTCTGCCAATTGACACATGGCTCAGGTAATAATCCAGAGATTATTACCCTTGAGGTTCTGCTCTTCAATTTGGTGCCTAGCTCCTTTTTATTATTCATTCATGGGATGTGGGCGTCGCTGGCCAGGCCATCATTTATTGCCCATCCCTAATTGCCCTTGAGAAGGTGGTGGTGAGCTGCCTTCTTGAACTCCTGCTGTCCATGTATGGTAGGTACACCCACAGTGCTGTTAGGAAGGGGGTTCCAGGATTTTGGCCCAGCGACAGTGAAAGAACAGCGATATAGTTCCACGTCACGATGGTGTGTGACTTGGAGGAGAAGTTGCAGGTGTTGGTGTTCCCATACATTTGCTGCCCTTGTCCTTCTAGTTGGTAGCGGTCGTGGGTTTGGAAGGTGCTGTCTAAGGAGCCTTGGTGCATTGCTGCAGTGCATCTTGTAGATAGTAAACACTGCTGCCACTATGCGTTGATGGTGGAGGGAGTGAATGTTTGTAGATGGGGTTCCAATCAAGCAGGCTGCTTTGTCCTGGATGGTGTCAAGCTTCTTGAGTGTTGTTGGGGCTGCACCCATCCAGGCAAGTGGAGAATATTCCATCACACTCCTGACTTGTGCCTTGTAGATGGTGGACAGGCTTTGGGAAATCAGGAGGTGAGTTACTCACCACAGAATTCCCAGCCTCTGACCTGCTCTTGTAGCCACGGTATTTATATGGCTATTCCAGTTCAGTTTCTGGTCAATGGTAGCTGCTATGATGTTGATAGTGGGGGATTCAGCAATGGTAATGCTATTGAATGTCAAGGGGAGATGGTTAGATTCTCTCTTGTTGGAGATGGTCATTGCCTGGCACTTGTGTGGCGCGAATGTTACTTGCCACTTATCAGCCCAAGCCTGGATACTGTCCAGGTCTTGCTGCATTTCGACATGGACTGCTTCAGTATTTGAGGAGTCGCGAATGGTGCTGAACATTGTGCAATCATCAGCGAACACCCCCACTTCTGACCTTATGATTGAAGGAAGGTCATTGATGAAGCAGCTGAAGATGGTTGGGCCTGAGACACTACCCTGAGGAACTCCTGCAGTGATGTCCTGGAGCTCAGATGATTGTCCTCCAACAACCACCAGCATCTTTCTTTGCGTTAGGTATGACTCCAACCAGCGGAGAGTTTTCCCCCGATTCCCATTGACTTCAGTTTTTCTAGGGCTCCTTGATGCCATACTCGGTCAAATGCTGCCTTGATGTCAAGGGCCGTCACTCTCACCTCACCTCTTGAGTTCAGCTCTTTTGTCCATGTTTGAACCAAGGCTGTAATGAGGTCAGGAGCTGAGTGGCCCTGGTGGAACCCAAACTGAGCGTCACTAAGCAGGTTATTGCTAAGCAAGTGCTGCTTGATGGCACTGTTGATGACACCTTCCATCACTTTACTGATGATTGAGAGTAGACTGATGGGGCGGTAATTGGCCGGGTTGGACTTGTCCTGCTTTTTGTGTACAGGACATGCCTGGGCAATTTTCCATATTGCTGGGTAGATGCCAGTGTTGTAGCTGTACTGGAACAGCTTGGCTCGGAGTAAGGCAAGTTCTGGAGCACAGGTCTTCAGTACTATTGTCGGAATACTGTCAGGGCCCATCACCTTTGCAGTATCCAATGCCTTCAGTTATTTCTTGATATCACGAGGTGTGAATCGAATTGGCTGAAGTCTGGCATCTGTGATGCTGGGGACTTCAGGAGGAGGCCAAGATGAATCATCAACTCGACACTTCTGGCTGAAGATTGCTGCAAATGCTTCTGCCTTATCTTTTGCACTGATGTGCTGGGCTCCTCCATCATTGAGGATGGAGATATTTGTGGAGCCACCTCCTCCAGTTAGTTGTTTAATTGTCCACCACCATTCACGGCTGGATGTGACAGGATTGTGGAGCATAGATCTGATCCGTTGGTTATGGGATCACTTAGCTCTGTCTATTGCATGCTGCTTATGCAGTTTGGCATGCAAGTAGTCCTCTGTTGTAGCTTCACCAGGCTGACACCTCATTTTGAGGTATGCCTGGTGCTGCTCCTGGCATGCCCTCCTGCACTCTTCATTGAACCAGTGTTGGTCTCCTGGCTTGATGGTAATGGTAGAGTGGGGGATATGCCCGGCCATGAGGTTATAGATTGTGGTCGAGTACAATTCTGCTGCTGCTGATGGCCCACAGCGCCTCATGGATGCCCAATTTTGCTTTGTTAGATCTGTTCCTCATATTGTCTAAGCAGAACCTCTTTCCTAGTCCTACCTATGTTGTTGGTACCTACATGGAACACGACAATTGGATCCTCCCCCTCCCACTCCAAGTCCAGCCCTGAGCAGATGTCCCGAACCCTGGCACCAGGTAGGCAACACAGCCTTCTGGACTCACGCTCTCGGCTGCAAAGAGCAGTGTCAATCCCCCTCACTATACTATCCCCTACTTCCACTACATTCCTTTTTGCTCCCCCCACTTGACTGGCTTCCTGTACCACAGTGCAATGGCCAGTCTGCTCATCCACCTTGCAGACCTCGCTTTCGTCAACACAGGTTGCGAACACCTCAAACCTGTTTGACAATTGCAAAGTCTGAGGCTGTTCCACTACTGTCTGCTTGGTTCCTTTACCTGCCTCATTCATGGTCACATCCTCCTGACCAAAACAGCTGACCCTGTTCTAAGAGGTGTGACCGACTTCTGGAACATAATGTCCAGGTATTGCTCCCCCTCCCTTATGTTGCGTAATGTTTGCAGTTCAACTTCCAGATCAATAATCCTGATCCGGAATTCCTCTAGCTGCTTATAATTTCTGCAGACATGTTTGCCCTGCATTGTCTTGGCATCCAAAAGCTTCCACATACCGCAGCTGCAACATAACACCTGTCCTGCCATTGTTACTTAGAGTTGCTGTTTTCCTTTAAAAGGCTGTAATGGTTAGAGTCAGGAAATAATTTTGCAGTATATTCACTGGCAGAAGGTTTTGAATTCAGTCCCTAAAATCTTCCCTGCTTAATGAGTTTGTGATCTTCTGTACCATATTAGTTCTTGGCCATGATGGGAACATTTTCTGGAGGCAACATCATCTAAATCATGCTGGCCAAATCCTAGCTCTGGAGAAACATGCACAGTCCCATCCAACAGGATATGCCATTTTGAGAAGTATCCAGAAAGCAAAGAAAAATTGATTGGGTTTGGGTGGGGGGCGTGGGGGGATGGTGGGGATGGTTGGGGGGTGGTGAAGGGAGTGCATATAATAATACATATCTTAAAATAAAAAATGGAGCTGGTTTGTAATGATCTACAATATAGAACCAAGCTATTTCTGCTATCCAGTCAACTAATTTCATTTTTGACGGTATTTACATTCATATCACTTGTGGAAGCAGTCAGGCCATGAAGGATGCCATGCTGTTGTTCGGAAAGCCATGAAACAAAGGAAAATTTATTCAGAAGCCTGAGCAGACTGTAGAAAAAGTGATGTAAAACTATTGAAATTCTCTTTTTAAAGCCCCCAAACCTCCACTTTTTGTGGAAGGAATCATGAGTAAAGTAACGAGGATTTGCAGTCTTAGTTCCCAACTGTACCAAGACTGATAGTCAATGTCATATTAATGACAATATCAATTTTGTTGTTATTAATTGTGTATTTGATCTCCTTCTGTAAAATCTCGTGGATATCTCCACTGGATTGGTGATGCTTCATTCTTTTGATACACTTTTTGCTTGACAAGATTGAATCAGGAAATGACGGAGGCTCCATACCCCAATCACAGGGCCGCGGGCAGTAAAGGCTGCACCTGCAACCCAGATGCTTCCTCCGGAAGGAATTCTCTTCTGCTCCAAGGTGCTTAACTGCTCCGGCCCTCTTATTTTTGAATTGTTTCCACTTCTCCAAGGGCGCCTCCAGGGTGAGATGCCCTCACAGTCCCCGACCTGCTTCAGTAGCGCCGACCTCTGCTGGTGGGGCTGCCAAGGCTCCAGAGCTGCTGGACCTCGAATGGGCTGGCAGCATCAAGAGCCCACCCCCACCCTCCATAATAGGATGGTGAGCGTGGAGGCAGCCAATTAGGAGGTTACCTCCCAGAAGATTGTGCTGCAGGTCTCACTGCTGGCAAGTTACATCCCATTTGGTCTGGAAATCGAGGTCCTGATGCTCTTGGGAAAATCCAGCCCATAGATATCAGATTAGATAGAAATTATAACAATTGAGTATTCCTGTTTCTGAATAAGATGCATATAATGTGTTCCCATGATATTTGCATCAATGTTCGTTTCTGTGGGATTTTACATGCCTGTTGAAGGTAGGACCATTGGTGGGAGGGCAAGAGAATCTCTGCAGAGCCATCCACCATGTAACCTGGCGCAATTATGATTGTTTTTGATTTTGTTGGAGGTGGCGAAGTACTGTGATGGCACTGCCACCCTGACTCAACGGCATCAGTATTTAAATGTTTTACACACTGTTTTACATACATTTGAATGTCATTCACCATGATTCAATGAGGGGTTCTCAATTTTGTTCTGCTTGACATGTGGCACTCATGTGCCTTCAGTTTCACATCTTTCAAAAGCTGGTGCCAGCAAGAGGACTCGGTGCCTTGAGAGGGAAGGTAACTTTACCGGAGTTATGTAGGGGAAGTGGGGTTTGCAGCAGACATTGCTGATATGCTGACTGTGCAAGGGGATTATTTGTCAAGGTGGTGATGGAAAACTGCAAGTGGATTGTGTTTGAAGAGGGGTTGGTGGAACACTGCAAGTAAATTGTTTTTGAAGATGGGGATCTCTGAGAATGTATAGGCTGTGTTCGTCGGGCAGGGGGCATTACAGTGTAGTTTAAATGGTTTTTTTTATGGTAAGGATGACTTGCACTTATTGAAAAATTGGCAGACCAACATTAATCTATACTATAGAGCTACTGCAGGCATCCTACAGAACCAAAATTTGCACTTCTTTGCCCAGACAGGTTTACTTTAGTTTTTGAGGAAACCGAAGGTCCAAGGAGAATGGAGGTGGCATATGCAGGATTGGCAGCCTTTTAAATATAGTGCCAGCACCTGCTCCAACATCAGGTGACAGCGTGAACAGCATATTCACTGCCGCCTCCACCATGTGATTGGGGGGGGGATAGCCGTTTCCGTTATACTAAATGGCTGCCCACTACATAATCGCGGTGGTGCGGCCACTGACGTCACAGGCGGGACCGCCGACATTTTGCATACGCGGGATAATTAACTTCAGCCCAGTGAAAAAGTGTTAGTGGGAAGATGTTGCTGTCCATGGTTAGCCAGGGAATCTAGAGAAAGATTACCCTTCCAGGTCGAAGGAAGGAGAGTGCCACAGTTTTAAGAGCTGAGGAATTGACAGGGAGGAACGTGGAACAGGGAATGATTTCTTACAAATTGATTTTGTTGTGTGATCAGTGTATGATGCGGTCTGAGGGATCATTGATGTCTTCTGTAGGCTGGCTAGGAACAGATGTCTTCAGGATCACATTCCAACTGACCATACTCCAGACCTAACTGGAAGGATTCCAGGAAATCTTGTATTTTTCAGCTGTTCACTGTAACCATGAAAGGAATTAGGAATTGTTCCACACTCAGCCTATGAGAATGTACCATTCTCTTAGATTTGGCAATCTTCCAGAGCATGTGCATCCAGATGATCACATTGTTAATGCTGGCTGGCACTACTTGAATGATACACACTGTTCTGTAGTGTAGAACAGTAAATCAAATAATCAGTCCATATTAGGGTCAAGTGGGAATCCCTAGCATGAGTGTAAGGAAGCAACAGAGTTGGTTTAGCTAAATGTAATGGATTTAGCTTTTTTTGTGACATGCTCAATATGGTGGGACTCTCAGACATGTCCAGAAGATTGGAATTACTAGATACTGTACAAAACCTTCCCACATGCATTTGATACTGCATCACTTACCTTGCGGTAAGGTTATACTGGGTGGCGTTAAATGTATGCAGGATTTTAGTTGGCGCTTGCATGTGTTTTCTATGGCAGTTGTATAGCTTGTAGAGCATGTTAAGATAATCTTTCTTGTCTCTTTTACGTGGCTGAAACTTACTCATGTCACCGAAGTAAAAATGGAATAATAAAAAAAATTACGCCATGGAAATCCTCAGAAAATGATTGGGATGAGATGGCAGATAGGTGTAGTAGTACTTTAAAGAAATTACATACCTCCTTTCATGTTAAGATTTTGTCCAATATTAGTGACTGGGGCTTTAGGATGTAAGGAATACTAGAAATTGTTGTGAAGAGAAGAATACAGCTATGATCAAGCGAGGCAGACAATCCTGATACATCCTATTCTCTTCTCGTGACCTGCTGGGACATGAATTCATTGCATTATTGTGCAGATCCTGGGAGCCCAGAAGCAAAGACATCTCTCCTCCCTTTTTTTCAAGTAATTGAAATTTGACAACTTTTACTCCTTTAAAAAAATCTATAGATAAAAGCCCCAGCTTGGGCACTCCTTACAAATTACGTAGAATGTGATTTTGAAGGCCGCATCTGCCAAATTGGCTTTGAAAATTAATTTTATACACTCCTCAGAAACCTTAACTTTAACCTTGATCACAAGTGTAATAATCTTCCTGCAGAATAATTTCCGACCTGTTGATTGACATCTTTCACCAATCCAGTGATTGTTACTGCTGAAAGTGAAGAACTATAATCTAAAGTCTGGCATTTTGTAAGAAATCATACGAACGTGCATATGAACATATGAACAAGGAGCAGGAGTAGGCCATTCAGCTCTTCGAGCCTGCTCCACCATTCTATAAGATCATGGCTAATCTGTTTGTGGACTCAAATCCACTTTCCTGCCTACCACCAATACCCTTTGACTCCCTTGTTTGTCAAGAATCTGTCTCCCTCTGCCTTAAAAACATTTAATGACCCCGCCTCCACCGCTCTCAAGAGAAGAGAGTTCCACAGACTCATGACCCGCCGAGAGAAAACATTTCTCCTCCTCTCCGTTTTAAATGGGAGACCCTTTATTTTTAAACTTGCCCCCTAGTTTTAGTCTCTCCCACAAGGAGAAGTATCCTTTCAACATCCACCCTGTTAAATCCCCTCAGGATCTTATATGTTTCAATAAGATCAACTCTCATTCTTCTAAACTCCAATGAATACAGACCCAACCTGTCCAACCTTTCCTCATAAGATAACCCTCTCATCCCAGGAATCAGTTGAGTGAACCTTCTCTGAACTGCTTCCAATGCAATTATATCCTTTCTTAAGGAAGGAGACCGAAACCGTACAATATTCTAGATGTGGTCTCACCAATGCCCTGTACAACTGTAGCAAAACATCTCTACTTTTATATTCCATTCCCCTTGCAATAAATGACAATACATTTGCCTTGTTAATCATTCGCTGTACCTGCATACTAACCTTTTGCATAAACCTTGGGCATGTTCAAGAAATGTTGGGAAGTACAGCTTTTCATATAGTACCACCCCCCTCCCCCGCCCCGAAACCCGCCAGCTATTTCTCCCTGAGGGCCATTTCAGAATATGGAATATTTTACTACAAGTGGGGACTGATACTAAATTGATTATAACATTCAAAAAGGTTATGGGGGATCAAAAGCAGAAAGATTTAATTAATTTGTGGAGGAAACAGGAAAATGGAACTTTATAAAATTGGCCCCTGAGAGAGGCCTAAATTCAGCACTGATGAAAATGTGCAACTCTCCATTCATTGTAAGTGGATCTCTGTTTGCTTATGCCTTGACCTTTACCTCCATGAGAGCAACAAATTCCTAAAAGAATGCCCATTCTACTCATGGAATCAGTTGCAATGAACTCAGTTCTGACAGTCAGCAAGTGTGCCTATTTTATACTGACGTTTGGTGATGATCATGAATTTCATTACTGCCTTTGATGATAGAACTCCAGAACTTGAAAGAGCTCAACTTTTAAACAAAATATGTGTGTGTTTCTGTCTGTTCTCATAGGACACATGTAGCCACTTTATATGGCACAGGGAGCACTTCATTTTCTTTCCAATAGTAAGCACTAACATACAATACACCTTTTATTACCTGCATCACGTGCTGAAGGCTGAACAAAATTTCACAGGGGAGTGAGAGAATATGAGGATGCAGTTACTGATCCATGTCAATTCCTTTTGTATTCGAAGAAAGACTTGCATTTATATAGTGCGTAATCACATGTTTTAGAAAGATCTCAAAGTACTTCATATACTATGAATTACTTTGGCAGACAGCTATAAAGGCGGGGCTAAAGAGAGGCGAGTTGAAGAGAAGGAAAGAGACAGAAGTGTAAGGAGAGAGCCAATTGCGTAACAGCCCCGACAACCAATTTTATCTGCAGCGCCTGTGGAAGAGTCTGCCACTCTAGAATTGGCCTTTATAGCCACTCCAGGCGCTGCTCCACAAACCACTGACCACCTCTAGGCGCTTACCCATTGTCTCTCGAGACAAGGAGGCCAAAGAAGAAGAAGACTTTGAACTGCAGTGACTTGTTATGTAGGGAACTGCAGCTACCATTTTAATACAGCAAATCTGCACAAACAGTAATGAGAGGAATGACTAGTTAACTTGCATTTGGTAGTGTTAATTGTGAGGAATGTTGACCAGGAAATCAGGATTAATCCCATGGAATCTTTAACATTCACAGAACCATCAGAACAGGCAGACAGACCCTTCATTTACCTTCTCATTTGAAGGATTGTTATAGTTTCTGAAAACATTTATTATTTACTTTAAATTGTTTTGTTGAAAATATTCCATCTTGTTTCTTTTCAAGACTTTTGCTGATCAAATCTAAAGTTAAATTGTTACATTTTTATTTCATTTGTGACCTGAAAAAACATGAATTTGCTTGTGGCCAGTATGATGCCATTTTATAAACCAAATTCAGGAAAAATACAAAAACAGAAAATTAGAGGATGAATATAGGTCATCAATGTTCTTTGCTCTGTTGAAAAAATGTCAGTAATTAACTAAAAAATTAATATACTGTGTCTTATGGTTAATTTTCAAGCTATTCTTAAAGGTTTAGGATTTACTTCCTAAGAAGCTATATCATTTTCATAAACACAGAATTCGGTAACCAGTGTTTCCTTGTCTCCTGAGGTTAATGTTAAAGTGCAGTGATGAGTAGATTGATGATCAGTTTTTTGATACCTTAATTGTGAAATCTTAACAGATCCAATAATGAGTAGTTTGCTCTGGGAAAGAGATATTACAAGTATTACTTTTGTAATATAAGTTCTTTTGAGAATACAGTGCAAATCTACAAATATGAGCCAGAATAGATCTGTGATGCAGAAGTGTATGGAATGCGCATAAGTTTTAGAATAGTTTTTTTCTTTCTAAAGATGAAGCCCACATCACAGGAAATGATACAGTGCACTGCAATGATTAAAACAAGCGGTTTTTTAGTAGATTATAAACTTTGGCTTTCTTGAAACTTTAATTTATGAGGCCCCTCTCTTAGAAGATGAAGTATCTAACATGAGTGAAATTATCACTGCAGGTCAAGAACCTTCCTTTCACTGGTTATATTCAGAAGGATGGCGTGACAAGTCATTTGCCAGAAAACACAGCTCCTTTCAATTTACACTCCAATTCTACCCATGGGACTTGGGCTGTGAAAGCAGTCATTCTGACAGCTGACTGTTCTATCTTTCAGACACGATAGCTGAAAATTTTAAACATGGCAAAAATAAAATCAGTTAGTGAACAGTTAAATATTACGGTAGGCTGTAAATCTTTACAGTTTTATATCCATCTTAATTGTAAAAATGGCTCCCTCCGGGTGCTATCTGTGTTGCCACTCAATCAGTGAAAGAACTTGTCTCTGATCATTGACTGTGCCCTAATATGCAGATCACTTGTTCTTTTAGAGAGCTGCTGCTGTCGCTGGCACTGGGCCAGGTGCTGTCATTGTTGATCTGTGGTATAGGCCTGACTAGCAAGTACTTGGTGGAGGACTTCCATGCCAACACTCCAGTGTTTCAGAGCTTTCTCAACTACATCCTCCTGTTCCTGGTTTACACAACCACGTTGGCAGTACGACAAGGTAGGCAACACTTAACTTCACAAGATCTTCCTTTTTTAATTGTGAAGGATGAAAAAAAAAATTATTCATCCAACATGCTGTTGCAATTCGTTTAATATTCCTGTATCAAATTAAAAACTTGATGTATGTTACTCTTAAGGTAATTTATCTGCCAGTAGGAATTGTGAGATTGTGGTGTCATCTTCTGGCAATTTCATTAACCAGTACTATTCAAATGATTATTCTCATGGATCTGTGTTCCTTGACAAAGCTCTGGTTAATGCAACTTATGGCAGGTTTGGTGGGTGGAGAGGAGGTAATTTAATGGATTTCATTCTATTAAAAAGCTACAAATACTCAGTGCCTGCTAGTTGATACTGAACATCAATGGCAATGTTGTAATTCTCTGCCCTTTGTTCGATTGCTCCTTGGAAAGCAACTGCTGCTCCTGTATCATTGTTGGTCATAACATAACATCACTGAAGCCATAATTGTGATATGAAGACCAAACAAATACTGGTAATCTTTAAAGGTTTGTTTTCTTCCATTGGTAGAGCAAGCAAGATAAAGTGATTGAGACAGGGACAGTAGGAGTTGGACTCAACATAGTAACAGGCCTGTGCAGGAAGAAGGAGAGAGTTCTTGAAAAATAGGATAAAAATTATTGATAAGACATTCAGTGAAATTGCTTGAAGTGAAAGAGACAAGCACTGTTCTTTTCATATCTGTTTGGCCTCAGTCTGCTTTTGATGTATGCAGGCTGAACAGTGTTTTGAAAGGTTGCAGGAGTTTCCATTCAGTCCAGCTACTTATATTCCTTTTACATGGGTTTTATGGCAGTGCCTGCTCCAAACAGTACACAAATGAGCAGACACAAGGGAGGCTAAATTAGATAGCCATCAAAAATGGGTGTGGGGATTGCGATTCATGATTAATCCTTACCCGTTCAATGTAATGCAGGCAGCATGTCATCTTTCTGTTGCTTGCTGATTTACATGGTTTCTGTGTGCATCCAGAGTTAACTTTGCTGCTGATTGGCTGCACGTATCAGCTGGGGGCCTAAAATTAATATTTACTAACACTACTTAATACTTGCCTGCACTACTTAAAGGGGAGCTGCTTTGTGGCTGGAACAGATGATGGACATCCTGTGTGAGCTGAATCTGACCTCAGAAAGACAGAGGAATGGCTAAGCATGGGAGAGAGCAAGCACCCAGGTTTTCTCACACTGTGCTCTTGGTCAAGAGGTGAAAAGAGGAGAGGTGTCCTGTATCCACAGGGGGCCAGAAGGCCCTCCCGACACATGATGAGAAGACAGTGGGAACAGAGAGCCAGGGAGGTTAATGCCAGGAGTTTAGCCCTGAGGACCTGAATACAGTGCTGCAAGAGGTTTAATGACCTCACATGAGTGGTCAAGGTCAGTGAATGCACCTTCAAATGCTATATCATATCAACTATACCACTGGCCTCAGACTCTGTTCAATTCACCTATCACTCACCTACTAACATTCTCTGTCAATCAGGACTCGTATGTAAGATGCATATGCTTCACTTCATCCTCACACAATCAGCACTGCTGCAAACCTCACACCCACATCTCACAGCTTGAACACACTGCCAGATATTCAAGCATCACAGCCACATCACATAAACACTCTGCACTACACTCAATGACACATTTCCCTCTCTAGCAGGACAAGGCAGTGCACAACCAAAGGTAGCAGAACTAAACAGAGGGAGACAGGTGTGCCTGCCAGAAAAGCTGTGTTCCATGTTAAGGAACACGGAGGAGTCCAACATCAACTTGTCACATGACTTTGTACTGAGCTTGGAGCCCATCCTTTCCAGATTGCTAGTGGTGGCCAACTCCATGAAAACAGTTGTGGACCCAGCCATGATGCAGCATCTGATTACCGATGTCTCAGCTTCCATTGCAGCAGAAGCAGCTTCCACCAAAAGTTTGAGAATTGCAGTGGAAGCTCAGACTGAAGCCATGCAGGGTCAGCTTGCTGTCATGCACTCTCAGATTGCTGCCATCACAGCTGCAGATACCAGTTCTCAAAGGGACTTGCAGGGTGTCACAGCAGTCCAGCAATCTGTTCTTCAGCAGCTTATTAAGATTATGGAGTCTCCATTCTGAGGGAGTGGCAGTGGCTCCATGGAGAATGAGTCTGCTGTCCTCTCTCTCAGGATGACATTTGTTCTCCCACCCTGCCACTCCACCAGTGCCCTTGTTTTTGGCTTTCAGTTATCCAGCACAGATTGTTGACATCCATACTGAGGTGGTGCAGGCCAAAGGTGGGCCTTCTAGGCCCAGAGCTATTCGAGGTTCTCATGCAAGGCAGTCTGCTGTCTCCCCAACTTCCGCCAGCCATACTGCTGCTACTGGGGTGGCACTTCACACTCTAACGGTGATTTCTGTGATGATTCCATTGGCGAAGACTGCAACAGACTGTGGAGGAGCAGGGTGTCTCTGACATTCAAGTAGGGAGAGAAAAGGAATGTGGTAGTGGTAGGGAACAGTATAGTCAGGGGGATAGAGACTGCCTCGGCAGCTGCAACCCAGAGTCCCAAATGCTCTGTGCCTCCTGGTGCCAGGATTAAGAAAATCTCTTCATGGCTGAAAAAGAACTTGAAGTGGGAGGGGGATGATCCAGTTGTCGTGGTCCACATAGGAAACAAAGACATAGATAGAACTAGGAATGAGGTTCTGGTGGGAGAGTTTAAGGAGCTAGGATCAAAATTAAAATGCAGAACTGCACAGGTAATAATCTCTGGATTGTAACCTGAGCCATGCACAAATTGGCATAGCAAAAGGAAAAAAAGAAAGACTTGTATTTATATAGTGCCTTTCAGAAACACATGATGTCCCTCAGTGTTTTACAGCCCATGAAGTACTCTTGAAGTGAAGTCATTTGTAGGAAACGTGGCAGCCACTTTGTGCACAGAAAGTGCACACAAACAGCAATGTGATAATGACCAGATAATCTATTTTTGTAATGTTGATTGAGGGATAAATATTGGCCAGGACTCCAGGGATAACTCCCTGGCTTCTCTTCAAAATAGTGCCATGGGATCTTTTACGTCTACCTGAGAGGGCAAGCGGGGCCTTGGTTTTAATGTGTCATCTGAAAGATGGCACTTCTGACAGTGCAGCAATCCCACAGTAGTGCACTGGAGTGCCAGCCTTGATTTTTGTGCTCACATCCTGGAGTGGGACTTGAACCCACAACCTCTAACTCAGAGGTCAGTGCTACACACTGAGCCACGGCTGAACAAACAGATTACAAACAGATAGGGACAAACTGATTAGAAGATTAAATGTGTAGCTCAGAGTGATGTGAGAGGCAGGGGATTTGGTTCATGAGGTACTGGCAGCAGTACTGGGGAAAGAGGGAGCTGTTCTGTTGGGACAGGCTCCACATTAACTATGTTGGGACGAGTGTCCTGGTGAATCGAAATCACTAGGGCAGTATATAGGGCTTTAAATTGATGAAGTGGGGAGCAAAGGGTAGGAGGATTCAGGAAAGAATAAACTTGAAAGCAGTAAGAGAAATGTCAAGGTGGTAGAGCAGAGTGACTCAGGAAGAGACAGAGAGCTTAACAAAGGTAATAGGACATTAGTGACTAAGGTGACAGCAGGGAAAAGTAGAAAACTTTAGACACTATATTTGAATGTGCAAAACACTCACAACAAAATAGGTAAGTAAATAGCACAGATGGAAATTAATGGTTTAATCTAATAGACATTAATGAAGCATGGGGCAGGATTTTCTTTCCGGGGGTAGGAAACGGAAGTTGGACTCTTTCCAGGTCCCGAACTCGCCCCTGGGTGGAAGCAGTCACGGCCCTGATTTTCCCAGGGGCACCCCCTTAATTAGCCTGCAGTTGGGTTTGGCAGCCAATTAGCAGCCACAGGGGCAAGAACGGAAACGGGACTGTTCAAGTGTGGGTCTGATTTAAACAGACCAGTGCTGCTGTTTCACTGCTTCACCTTCAGTGTTGTACATCATTGAATCATCAAATCATCGAATATCTCAGGAGAGCCAGAGGCCTGGAACCCAGGGCAGAGCAGCCGCTCGATTCATGGATGCCTCTTCCCGGAGGTGGCAAGAGGAGGCCATCCACCCAGACTTAACAGGCCTGGATGGAGATAGCTGACACAGTCAGCAGAAGGAGTGTGATGCACGGAAACTGGATCCAGTGTCGGAAGATGTTTAATGACCTGATATGCTCTGGCAATGTGAGTGCAACCCCTAACCCTAAGGGCAGGCCTCTGAGTTTCACCCTCCAGCAGACACACCAGCTAAGGAGCCTGAGGCTGTATGCGGGTCCTGAACAGGGGAGCAGTGCCCAGAGCATTTGCTGAACCCTGAGAATGCTTCAGAGCCACAGTGCTGCTGAGAAGCTGCCAGCACTGAAACATGCAGCTTCTATTGAATAGGAACAGCTGACATTAGTCATAGAGTACAGCAGTGCCTGATCTCAATCTCTTTTGTTCTTGCAGGAGAAACAGAATCACATAATCACGGAATCACAGAATTGTTACAGTGCAGAAGGAGGCCATTCGACTCATCGTGTCTGCACCGGCACTCAAACGAGCAATTCACTCAGTACCAATCCCCCACCTTCTCCCAGTATCCCTGCACATTCTTCCTTTTCATATAACAGTCTAATTCCCTTTTGAATGTTTCAATTGAACTTGCATCCACCACACTCTCAGGCAGCGCATTCCAGACCTTAACCACTTGTTGCATGAAAAAGCTTTTCCTCATGTCAGTTTTGCTTCTCTTACCCTTACTTTAAATCTGTGCCCTCTCGTTCTCGATCCTTTCACCAGTGGGAACAGTTTCTCTCTATCTACTCTGTCCAGACCACTCATGATTTTGAATACCTCTATCAAATCATCTCTCAGCCTTCTCTTCTCCAACAAAAGCAGTCTTAACTTCTCCAATCTATCTTCATAACTGAAGTTCTTCATCCCTGGAACCATTCTCGTGAATCTTTTCTGTACTCTCTCCAATGCCTTCATGTCTTTCCTAAAGTGCGGCGCCCAGAACTGGACGCAGTACTCCAGCTGAGTTCGAACAAGTGTCTTATATAAGTTCAACATAAAGGGGCCCAGAATGCCTGCAAGAGGGCCCAGATCGGGGGAGGAGTTCCCTACCTTCATGTTATCACCAACATGGAGGAGGGTGCCGTGGAAATAACCAGGGTTGTGGACAATGAGGAAGTCAGGTGTGGTGAGATGGGCATTCACGGTGGGGATGGTGTTTAGAGAGTGCAATGCGTTCATTAAGGGGGTGCATTGCACTCCACCTCATCCAGCAGCACACTGAACACTGAGTTACATTGGGAAGCCTCAGCACTGCAGAGGCTTCTGCTCTCCAAGGCTGCTTCTCATGATCTCTTCTCGTGTCTCCCACAGTTGCAGATGTCGAGGCAATAAGACCAGCTCTCTCACCATCACTGGGTCAGGCGCAGCTGGAGCAGAATTCAGACCAAGCAGCATCACACCTGACAAGCACACCCTCCACCAACACACACATAGTCACCTTAGTGGGTCCTCGCACGGGGTTAGATAGGGTGGCACTGGGTGATGAGCATGGCACTAGTGTGCAGGAGGAGGTACCAGAGGCTGGGGCATCTGTGGGCAGTACTGCTCGGAGGATAGAGGACAGCCACAGCCTTAGTCAGCGGGGCACAGATGCAGGTATGCAGGAGTCACAGGAAAGGAGGCTCTACCTAGACTGGCAGCAACAGATGTGCTCCCATATGTCAGAGTTTTGTGAGGCATTGCATGATCACGGACTGAGAATGGAGGAGCCCATCCAACATATGTGTGCCACAATGGCTCAGGGCTTCGAGAGCATGAGCTCGTCCGTTGAGAGATTGGTCAACCTCAGGGAGAGCCATATGCGGCAGCACTTGGACTGCATGCAGGAACTGCGCATTGAGGTTCACAGGATGCATGCCACACTGTAGCCTTGGCTGTTCAGTGGCACTGATGGTGTAGGGATGTCTTGAGAGGATGCCAGTTGTGCCCCAACTGGTGCTCCCCTCCAGCCATTCGGAGCTCCATCTAAGGGCTGAGGCATTCACCAAGCAGGATAAGGGTGCCACCTCTCATGGGGCTTTATCATCATCATTATCATCGGCCTCCTTGGTCCCTCTGATGGTGGGAGTATCTGTGCAGCAGGACCCAGTGACAGAGGATGCCACTGCAATGATGCAGGTGCAGCAGCCTCTGGAGTTTCCTCCACTGGCATTTCCAGGAGGAGGATGACTGCCACGTGTGTCTCAGTCACAGGCACATTGTGTCCATGCCAGCTCTCTGCAAGAGGAACACACCTAGTCCTATTCCCCAGCCTTTTCTCCACAACCCTGCAAATTTTTTCTCTTCAGATAATTCTTCAATTCTCTTTTGAAAGCCAAGCACAGGGGCCACTGCTTTGGGCAGACCACTGAGTGAACCACTGTGGTGTCTTCTACCTGTAACTGTGCTCCTTTTCCCTTTATGAGCTCAATTTAAATATTGACACATGAAGCCAGACATTTGAGCCTCCTTTTATTAATGGCAGGACGAGAAAAGAGGTATGAAGTGTTGAAGACGATCAAGGATCCGTCTATGGTGACGGTGAAACCTCTGGGCAGATGTGTATCCTTCATTAGTGTTAAGAGTTTACATTTTCCAGTCCTTGTCTTCAATGGAAGTGTTAACACAGGCAGCTCAGAGTGAGTTCTATACCATGCCGTTCCTTCTGGGTCAGAGGGGCTCAGCTGAAACGTGACTGAATCAGATGATCCCTGACATTAATGGCATCCTGACGGAACCCTCAAGCCCCGCACTGGGTCCGCCATGTCCCTCTGCAGCCAGGGCACCTCAGTGTTCTGCTGCTTCTCCCTCCGCCTCCTATTCCTCCTCTTCTTCCATGTCCTGTACCTCCTCTTCCTCCAATGAGCTGTGTCCCTCCAGGGCCTCACCCTCTTCAAGGTTCACATCTCTCTGGAGGCCATGTTATGGAGAGCACAGCAGACAATCACAATTAGCAAGACCCTTGCAGAAGTGTACTGCAGGGCACCACCTGACCAGTCCAGGCACTGGAATCGCATCTTCAGAAGCCTGATGGCCTGCTCAGTGGTTGTCCTAGTCAGCAGATGTCTTCAGTTGTATCTCCTCTGTACCTCAGGGTCAGGTTTTTGTAGAGAGGTGAGTAGCCATCTCTTCAAGGGATTTCGCTTGTCCCCTAGAATCCATCCAGAGTTTGGGAGTGGAGTGAAGAATTGCAACAACCTGGACTGGCGTAAGATGAAGGAGTCATGGAAACTGCCAGGGAAGTGAGCATACACATGGAGGAAGTTCTTGTAGCAGACCAGCTGAAAATTGAGGGAGTGGAAGCCCTTCCTGTTCATGAATCTGTCTGGCCTGTCAGTCGGTGCCTTGATGGCCATATGAATGCAATCAGTGATACCCTGTACTTGGGGACACCAGCAATGGTTGCAAAACCCCCTGCCCTCTGTGTCTGTGAGGCTGCATCTGCCTGAAATTCAGTGTACCTTCCAGCTCTGGCAAATAGGGTATGAGTGGTGATCTGTGAGATGCAGTGATGTGCAGCTGTTTGTGAGATGTCACCAAGGTTCACATCTGATTGTTGGAAAGAGCCAGAAGCGAGAAGTTCAAGACCACAGTGACTTTGACAGCTACGAGCAAAGCCAGGGGACCAGTGCTGTGAGGTGTGAAGTCTTTGGTGATTAGGGCATAGATGTCTGTGACCATTGTTAGGACCAGGTGAGAAAGGTCTGTAGGGGTACCTTTCAGCTTTCACCTGGTCTTACCGTAACAGGGTTTAATTTTTAAACACACTGTAGTTTTAGCTCCCCCTTGGTGAATCCTTGTTTTGCCCTTTCCAATTATAAGGCAAAGAAACCAGCACAGACAGATTTTTTTAGATTTAAAGAAGAAAAGTTGAAATTTATTAAACTTAAACTCTAATTCGGTCGACGCCTACAGATACACGACACGCCCAGGCTAGCATGCATACGCGATACACACATGCAAATACAGACAGAAAAGAGCAGAAGAATAAAATAAAGTGGAAAATTTTGAGGCAATATCTGAAGAGGTTTTGTTATGGTTCTTTGAGCTCATTGTAGAGTCCTTGATTGTAGTTAGATCTTGCATTTCGTTGGGGCCCAGTATTCTTCTTAAACTTTGTTTGCTGTAGGAGACTTTTCTCTCTTGGGGTTTATCTGTCTTCAGTGGATTCAGAGGCTTGTGAGAAAGAGATGGGAGCAGACAGGAGAGATGTTCTCAGTCCAGGAGCAAACAGACTTTCTGAGTTCAAACAGTTTGTATAATTCAGAAAAATCCAGGTTGCCACGTAGGCTAGTCATGCGACTAACTGGTCTGACCACATCTTGGATTGTATCACCTTAGCAGTCTCTGTAATGCTCCCATTACACACAATACCTATTGATCAAGGTTCTTTGTGGGTTGAATGTGTCAGGGAATGGTCCTTTGTCCTTCCAGTCACCATCTGTTAATATGCAAATGTATTTTCCAGCCTGATCTGTTTAACAAATCCTTTCTTCACTCCAGTAACAGTTTAAAATCAGTCTTCGTGACAAAATTAATGTGCCTCATTCTTGGCAGGTGGGGGCCCAGCATGACACCATCTGCCTGTAGAGTTGTAGTCACCTGCGGCACTGGTTCTCTGTCATTTCAAGATAGTTTCATCTTTGGCAGCAGGTCTTATGTTGAGTGTATGGCCTCTGTGTCCTTCCTGCCCCTCAGTCCTCTCTTCTGCTCTCTTGATGCCTGGGACTGTGGCCTTCCTGCAGACGTGTTGCTCCTCATCATTACTGGACCTAAAATCTGAGAGTCATGCCCCCATTGTCAGCTGCTGTCTTTCTGGTGTTCAGGTGCCTCCTCAATTGTGTTTTGGCAGCCTTGTCCCCACCTCTTAAGCCCCCGCCATGCCAGGAGGTTGACGACCTCCTGCACTGCCTGAGCATTTACTGCCTGAAACCTGTGCTGACCTGAAGGCACCTGTGCACCAATGGCTGAATTCCCCTCTGCACCATTCACCCTTTCATGAGGCGCACCTAATTCCCTGAGCCGGCCGGGACTGTCTCCCTGCTGTGTGTCCACCTCCATTCACCTGGTCTATGCCAGACAGCACTTGCAGCCCATGTACTCCCTCATCAAAATCAGAACATTCCCCTTAACGAGCTGTCAATGAGCTCTTTAACTGTCAATTGGCGGTTAATAGATTAGACAGGATCGCGGGGCTGACCTCCCCCTGCTCTGATGAAATTCGCTGGCGCCAGGAAATCGGCACGCCAGACAGCACTGGTATTTTTGTCCCTGGCCTGCCTCTGTTGCTGTCCATAATTGCAGAATGACTAAGCTTGGGAGCTAATAATTCCTGGATACTTGACTTTTAGAAGAATTAGGCAAAATAAAAAAGGAAGTGGGTGGGTTGCCCTAATAATAAAGGATGGGGTAAAGACAGTAAAAAGAAAGGATCTTAGCTTGGGAAATCACAATATTTAATCAGTTTGCGTGGAGCAAGGAAATAAGGGGTAGAAAACATTGGTGCAAGTAACTTATAGGCCCCCCAACCATAGTTGTAGAGTTGAGCAGAGTACAACTCAAGAAATTAAAGGTGCATATTGCTATATGTTGGTTTTGGTACACTGCCACCTTATTTAATATAGCCAGAGAGATTCTTAGTCTGTAATAGTTAAACATTAATCTTTCTTACATAATAACTATATACACTCTTCAGTAGCCTGTGTGGCTCATTCCAGAGCCGTGCTGCATCTGTTCTCGAGTGTATCTCACATGTGATCTCTTACATCATCATAGTAGGATGTATTCTTTACACACTCTCAAGATTAACCCTTTCAGACCCTTATACTACACATGTAACAAAGGTAATACAGTAAACATGGGGTCTTTAATCTTCATATAGACTGGTCAAACCACATTTGCAGTAATAGTGTGGAAGATGGGTTTGTGGAATGTACACAAGATAGTTTTCTAGATCTGTATGCTGAGGAACTAAGACAAGACTATTTTAGATCTGGTATTATGCAAATGGATGGGTGAATTAATAACTTCGTAGTAAAGGAACTTCTGGGGAAGTGTGATCATAATATGATTGAATTTTCTATTGATTTTGAGAGTGATTTAATTAAGTATGAAACTAGGGTCTTAAATATGATCTAAGCAACCAACATAGGCGAGATGGGCAAGTTGCCTAATATAGATTGGGAAATTACATTAAAAAAGAGTGGCGAACCAAGGGTCCTGCAAGAATGAGGAACTTAAAGAAATTAATATCAGTAAAGAAATAGTACTGGAGAAATTAATGGGACCACAACTCAACAAACCTCCTGGACATGACGACCTGCATCCTAGGGTTTTAAGAGGTGGCTATAAAGATAGTGGATGCATTGTTTTGATCTTCTGGAACTCCTTAAATTCCAGAATAGTTCCCAAGAATTGTAAGGTAGCAAACATAACTTGGCTATTTAAGAAAGGATGGAGAGAGAAAACAGGGAATTATAAACCAATTAGCCTGGCATCAGTAGTAAGGAAAATGCTAGAATTCATTATTAGGGTCGTGGTAACAGGGCCATATCAAAATCATAATATGATTGGGCAGAGTCAAATTTTTATGATTTATGAAAGAGAAATTGTGTTTGACAAATCTGCTAGAGTTTTGTTTTGAGGTGGCAACTAGCAGGGTTGATGAGTGAAACCAGTGCTGTTAGGAAGGGAGTTCCAGGATTTTGACCCAACAACAGTAAAGGAACAGCGATATAGTTCCAAGTCAGGATGGTGTGTGGCTTGGAGGGGAAAGTGCAGGTGGTGGTGTTCCCTTGCATTTGCTGCCCTTGTCCTTCTTGGTGGTAGAGGTTGTGGATTTGGAAGGTGCTAAGGAGCCTTGGTACATTGCTGCAGTGCATCTTGTAGATGGTACACACTGCTGCCACTGTTTCTCAGTAGTGAAGGAAGTGACTGTTTGTGCATGGGGTGACAATCAAGTGGGTGGCTTTGGCCTGGATGGTGTCAAGCTTCTTGTGTGTTGTTGGAGCTGCACCCATCCAAACAACTGGAGAGTATTCCATCACACTCCTGACTTGTGCCTTGTAGATGGTGGACAGACTTTGGGGAGTCAGGAGGTGAGTTACCCGCCACAGGATTCCTAGCCTCTGACCTGCTCTCGTAGCCATGGTATCTATATGGCTACTTCAGTTCAGTTTCTGGTCAATGGTAACCCCTAGGATGTTGATAGTGGGGGATTCAGCAATTGTAATGCCATTGAATGTCAAGGGGAGATGGTTAGATTCTCTCTTGTTGGAGAAGGTCATTGCCTGGCACTTGTGTGGCACGAATGTTACTTGCCACTTATCAGTCCAAACCTGGATATTGTCCAGGTCTTGCTGCATTTCTACATTGATTGCTTCAGTATCTGAGCGAATGGTGCTGAACATTGTGCAAACATCAGCGGACAACCCCACCTCTGACCTTATGATTGAAGGTAGGTCATTGATGAAGCAGCTGAAGATGGTTCGGCCTAGGACACTACCCTGAGGAACTCCTGCGGTGATGTCCTGGAGCTGAGTTGATTGACCTCCAACAACCACAACCAGCTTCCTTTGTGCTAGGTATGACTCCAACCAGCAGAGAGTTTTCCCCCGATCCCATTGACTCCAGTTTTGCTAGGGCTCCTTGATGCTGTACTCAGTCAAATGCTGTGTTGATGTCAAGGGCAGTCACTCTTACGTCACCTCTTGAGTTAAGCTCTTTTGTCCATGTTTGAACAAAGGCTGTAATGAGGTCTGGAGCTGAGTGCCCCTGTCAGAACCCAAACTGAACGTCAATGAGCAGGTTATTACTAAGCAAGTGCCACTTGATAGCACTGTCGATGACACCTTCCACCACTTCACTGATGATCGAGAGTAGACTGATGGGGTGGTAATTGGCTGGGTTGGATTTGTCCTGCTTTTTGTGTACAGGACATACCTGGGCAATTTTCCACATTGCTGGGTAGATGCCAGTGCTGTAGTTGTACTGGAACAGCTTGGCCAGGACTGTGGCAAGTTCTGGAGCACAGGTCTTCAGTACTATTGCCAGAATGTTGTCAGGGCTCATAGCTTTTGCAGTATCCAGTGTATTTAGTCGTTTAGTGATTTAATGCGGAATGAATCGAATTGGCTGAAGGCAGGGATCTGTGATGCTGGGGATTTCAGGAGGAGGCGTGATGGATCATCCAGTTAGCACTTCTGACTGAAGATTGGTGCAAATTCTACAGGTACAGCAAGCAATGCTGAAAGCAAATGGTATGTTAGCGTTTAATGTAAAGGATTGGAATGTAAGAGTAAAGAAGTCTTACTACAATTACATAGGGTTTTGATGAAACCACACTTGGAATACAGTGCACAGTTTAGGTCTGTTTACCTACGGAAAGATGTACTTGCCTTAGAGGGAGTGCAACAAATGTTCACTAGACTTCATGGGATCAGGGGATTGCCCGTTCATGAGAGATTGAGTAGACTACCCTATATTTCCTAGAGTTTAGAAAAATGGGAAGTGATCTAATCGGAAACATAAAATTCTTAAGGGGTTTGATAGTATTGATTGCTGGGGGGTCTAGAACTAGGGATCACAATCTCAGAATATGGGATCAGCCAATTAGGACTGAGATGAGGAGAAATTTATTCACTCAAAGGGTCATGAATCTTTGGAATTCTCTACCCCAAAGAGCTGTGGATGCTTGGTTATTGAGAATAATCAAGACATAGATTGATAGATTTTGGATACTAAGGGAATCAAGGGAATCAAAATTCCATGCCATTATCTCTTCCTTTCCAATGATATAGATTTTCTATGTTAGCAGCAGGTGAACAAAATTGATTATTTGAATGACCTTTTAGGTTAAAGAAATAAAAAAAAAAATTGATAAAAGTGCCCATTACGCATTCTGTTGCACTTGGGCAATGAAAACAAATTGTTGTTCTGAGGTAAAGTGGAAAGAGAAAATGTAGGACAGGAGGAGAAAGGGATGGGAGGGGTAAGTAGGAGGGAGGGAAGAGAAGGAATTGAAATGAGGAAGAGTTAATATGTGAGGGAAAGTTAAGAGGTGGTGGAGGAAATAGAGATAGCACAAAGAAGAGATAGGAGTGTGGGAGGGGAGCAGGAGTAATTGAAAGAAGGAAAAATCATGGGAAGACAGTGAAGAGATGGAGAGAAAACATTGTTGCCAGCAGTAGAAGTCATGGTTGAAAAAATGTTAAATTAAAATAAAAGGGCATGAATGGTTACAGCTGTAAATAAGTAAATATCTAAGGCAGAAAGGAGTGACAATGGGTCCATGAATAAAATGTAAAATTCATGGAAAGAGGGGTTGATCAGCCAGGAGAGTGAGTGGGAGTAGTCAGGCAGACAGGCAATGCTCCAGAGAGGGACCAAGATTGAGGGAGGAAATGAAGGAGCTGGGGCTTTCACCTAGGGTTGCCAACTCTGGTTGGTCTTATCCTGGAGTGTTGATCATGTGATTATCGAGCATGTGATGTTTGATCACAGGACATTTGCCGCAAATGTTTTTGCACGTACCTTGGTCCCACATAGGTTTTTATACTCCCATTCTACATAGCTAAATTGTTTCAAGAATTATCATATTCAACTCAATGTTCCAATGATGCTGCCCCATTACAGAAACTAACTGTTGATTGAATGAGAGCCAGTTGTTAATTTCGCTATCCAACTTGGAAGACCATTCCAGTTATTACTTATTGCATGAGTTTCATGCTGAACTTATCTTTTATCAGTTGAGCTCTGGTTCCTTTTGTATCTTAAGCAGTAGAGGGGTTTCTAAGGAATTTTCATCAGCACCAGAGACAGCATCAGGGCTGTGAAGGTTGTTTTCTTCCAATATTTTGAAGTGTCTCTGCCAGTAGACATGACCAAATTTGTCTCCTATTGAGTTTTAAGCTCTGTGAAATTGGGAGTTAACCCTACCTAAATGTAACTGAATATTTTAAAATGCAGGTCTTGTGATGGGCTCTAATCAAGGTCCGTTAGGGGGTGAACCAGGATATTTTGCTCTGATTCAATTTGATTAATTTGGAGGGCAGGCTTAGTCTTGGGTTGTGTTCAGGGTTAGGGTTAGCCTTGGGGATGGGAGCTACAAGGATAAGGTGAGGCAGGAATGAGCGTGTAGACTACAAAGACTCATTGGCGCAAACTGCACATACAAAGTATCTCTCTTCCAGGTCGTCAACAGCAGCACCTGGGAGATCAATCGTCAATTCCAGGAGACTCCCAAGTAAAGTGGGAGGGTTAACAATCCTACTTTGACCTTTGGAAAAATAGTACAGTCGCATGTGAGGTAGGGGAGAAACAAGGCTCCTATTTAGAGACAGGAAATAGTGGCAGTAGAAAGTTTAACTCCATGACAGGTGTGAAGAAACACAGTCCAGGTCTAGTAGAAACAAAAGTAAATTTCAGGGGAAATGTCACATGCTAAAGATAAATAAGAAAAGTTATTTGCATTTATTAAGTGAAAAGTTAAAACTTAAAAACTAGAGAATTTACATGCAACAGTAAGACTCCAAGATGGTAGAAATCCAGATACCATTTGGGAGCTGTGGAATTTACTACTCCACAGTGTCACTCATTGGTTGGAGTGTGGAACTACATGAAGATTCAAAGATATCCTTAAATTATCCTTGAATCAAAGGCTGTCACATGGATGCAAAATCCTATTAAAAACACCATAGAGCAGTTGTCATCAGTTGTGGACTTAACTAACAAAGTTAACATGCAGGTACAGCAGGCAATTAGGAAGGCAAATGATATGTTAGCCTTTATTGCCAGGGGATTGGATATGGCAGTAGGGAAGGCTTGCTGCAATTACATAGTGCTTTGCTGAGGCCACACCTGGAGTACTGTAATACAGTTTTGGTTTCCTTACTTAAGACTGAGTGCAACAAAGGCATACTAGATTTATTCCTGGAATGAGAGATTTGTCCAATGAAGAGAGATTGAGTAGATTGGGCCTATATTCTCTGGAGTTTAAAAGAATTAAATGTGATGTTATTGAAATGCATATCGTTCTTAGAAGGCTTGACAGGGTAGATGCTAACAGGCATCTAGAACTAAGGGTCACAGTCTTAGGATAAGGAGTTGGCCATTTAGGACCGAGATGAAAAGATGTTTCTTCATTCAGAGGGTTGTGACTTCTGGAATTGTCCATCCCAGAGGGATGTCGATGCTCAGTCATTGAGTATATTCAAGACTGAGATCAATAGATTTTTAGGCACTAAGGGAATCAAAGGATAGGGTGCCAACGAGAAATTGAGGTAGAAGGTTACCCTGATTTTATTAAACAGTGGAGCAGGCAGTTAGGGACTTATGGTCTACTCCTGCTCCTATTTCTTATGTTCTTAACATTGTCTATCCCAAATTGGGACGCTTACTGAGAGAGTTCTGGTGCTGGGAAGTAAAAAAATTGCCACTTACTTATTAATGCCTTTATTTTACATTAATCCAGTCAAAAAAACATTCACAAGATTGCTAATAAGTAACACTATTTCCATGATTGGAAACAGTTGTATGGTTAAACCTAAATGCTCTGTTGAATTAGTCTGGATAGTTACTCTGCCACATCCTATGGAAAAATAACAGGATATATGATCTAATTAGAAAAAAGTTCTTGCATACAAATGACTTGTGTTTTTTGAAATTATTACAACATTTAATTCTTAAAGAAATTGTAATACTCACTTTATTATTCCATCCATACTGTAGTAATTTAATTTAGTCCAAATATAAAATAGGATATGGCAGAACAATTATCTAGACCAAGTGAACAGAACAAGTAGGTCTAACAATACAACTATTTTCAATGATGGAAAAAAGTGTTGTTCCTTAGCAATCCCGTGAATGTTTTTTGACTGTAAGAATGAAAAATAAAAGAATTAATAAATAAGGGTCAATCTTCTTACTTTACACTGTCAGCAGGGAACCTCTCTCTGCAAGAGCACGCATAAATTCCAGTATGTACGGCACACCATTTTCTAATATGCTTGGAAAATTGTGTGCAGCATGTGCGAGAATTTTCAATATGCACACTCGGCAGGAGATTTCCCTGCCAGGAGCACAAAGTCAGCAAATTACCCCTGTAGAATAAGCTATTGAAGAACAATTTCTCACAGCTTCGCAGAAAATATCAGAAACAAATTTGCTTTCTCCTTAGGTGTAGGAAATACTTCAAGTAACATATTATTTCCAAATACTTTCTGTAGGCATTCATTAACTATAATTACAGCAATATTACTTTTAAACAAAAAACATGTTTTGTCAGTTCAATTAGTTTCCATTGTTTGTGGCATTATAACCATGCATGTGTCGGATTCCTTTCCTTTTTATGGCATGTGAGCTTGGAGTATCTGGGAAAAAGGTGGCGGTGCATGGTTACAGTTTTTATGGTGATGGGGAGTGAAGTTGGAATGTCTATGATAATGGCAGTGTGTAGCTAGAACATCTGTAGTTATGGAGATATGAGGTTGGAAAACATGCTAGTATTGGTGGAAGATTAGTATGTCAATGGCAGGCTGAGATTGGAATGTTCATGGTTATGTGAATTTTTAGTGTCTTGGTAATAGTGGTGTAAGGTTAGTATATTTATAGTGGAGTGAGGCTGGAATGTTTATGGTAATGGCAGTGTGAAATTGGAGTTTCTACACTTTATTCTTAGTAACATCCATTCTTCAATACCGCATATAGCCTGAACAGTCACTTCTGACAGCATGACCATATTTTCTCTGTTGGATAATGTTAACAAGAAAGTAAACACAGTGGAGTGGCAATTTTAGAGGGGTATACTGTAATACATGTACAATATTTATTGTTTGGTGGCAGGGTGAAAGGGGTCATTTTGTTTGGGGTATTTCCAGTATTTGGCTGTCAATATTTTATTTACATGTAACTTTTTTTGATCACTTTACTACTTCATATGTGAGAATCTATCCCATGGTGCTTGACTGAAAATTAGAACTGAGTCATAATCATTATGGCCATCTATTGTTGACAAGATTATATACTTATTTCTTACTATACCATCACATATTTTCAATGCAAAAGTTACTGTTAGTGATATTAGTTTGCTAGTTCTGTTTCCACTATTTTAACACAGGCATTACCCCATTTACTTTAAATGGGTAAACATAACCCTCAGCTAAAAAAACAAAGTAACGTTATGCGAATGCGCTAAGTCTTCATCCACTAATATCGTCAATGATAATCTCCAGGCTTTAGCTCCTAAATAAAACACTGATAATCTAAACATACAATGTAAAAAAATAGACCTTCATTAAAGTAATTGCTGCAGAGCCTTTCAACCTTCATCAGAAGATGGCTGTCCGTCTCACATCGACCTTGTGTTATTTGCCATTTTGTACTTTTGAAGAAATTAAAAATAAAAACTGTGTCTACTCAGTATACCTTCAGTTATATGCTGCTTAAAACGTGGGCATATTCTTACCTCCAAAAACAGAAAGTCGCTATGATCTACATATCCTCCACTACATCCCTGAGTAGAGATGATTAAAAGCTGGCACAAGTACCAGTAGATAAAAAGTAGTACTGGACTATTTGATTGTATTTAATGTTGATCTGAAGCTCTGTATCTCTGCAGAAATGGATCAAAGAATTTAGCAAGAAATTCTGAGAAAACCAATTTTTGCCCCTCGAGGCCTTGAAATATATATCAAGTTAGTCTCTTTAAATCTAAGATGGTAGTGAGCACTAGTCGGCCCAGACTACCAAAAGTGTTTTTTTTAATCTTGTGATTGAATCAGATTGATGATTTTGATGTGTTCATTTATTCATACCTTTTGCAGAATAAATTTGAACATGGCTGGTGACTGTAGATATGTAAACATTATGGGCAGTGTGAGGTGAGGCACCATGTGGAGTTGACTAGTTGGCTGTCATGTAAGTAGCAGTCCTATGAGAACACAAATCTCAGCACAAGTGTCACAGGAACACATCTCTAACCTCTTGTTTTTCTGGATGACAACATCTTAGGAATATTTTGAATTATTGCAGCAGGATTACTCACTGTTAGAGGTACATAGGACTTCTGCTTCTACAGAAATAGGGTATTTCACTGCTATTAGCTCCTGGTACATCCCTCGAGACTACAGCACATAGAAGTAGATTAGGACGCACAGTTTTGAGAAGAAGCACTAGGAGCACAAAGATCAGTGTTATAGTCCAGAAGGATACAACTAGAACAAATCTTTACAAACATTTATAAGCATTTAATTACAGAAATATACATTACAACCATGCACCTCCTCAACCAACACCCACAGTTGCAGTCTATTCCTTTTTGTAGGGGTACAGGTGAATCCCCAGTTAATGCCCTCCATCCACATACAATTAGATACAATTAATATACAATTAACACTCAGTAATATACCACACACAATAAATGGATTTCTCCTATTCACTGATGATACCCATTTCCAATATGTTACATATAAATCTTTGCACGTGAAACATACCTTTTCACTCATTGTAGTTCGCACACTCTGGTAAATGACATTCAGAAGAATTTGAATAGTAGTAAGCATGATGTAAATGTTGGCTCTAGCTAAAACATTATGTAGTCTGTGCCTAGTCTGTAAACACCTAAAGATATCAGCACATGCTCATATTGCTGGATTATTAAGATGCAACAATGACAACTTATATTTATCTCGAGCCTTTAACATAATAAAATGTCCCAAGACTCGTCACAGGAGCATTAATAAACAAAATATGACACTGACCCACATAAGGGGATATTAGGTCAGATGATCAAAAGTTTGGTCAAAGAGGTTGGTTTTAAGGAGGATCTTAAAGGAGGAAAATGAGGTAGAGAGGCAGAGAGCTTAGGCAGCTGAAGGCACAACCACCAATGGTGGTGTAATTAAAATCGGGAATGTGCAATAGGCTAGAATTCGATGAGTGCAGATATCTCAGAGGGATGTGGCTGTGCAAAGCAGGACTGAAAAAGCAAATATGACAGACATCATCATAACCAGCACAAGGCAGATATTTCATTGTAGCAACTTGGAGGAAGAAAGTATCAATTAATCAGTTGTTTTGCTGCCAATTAATGTTGTTACTCAGGGGTCAATACTATTATCCCTGCTTTTTATAATATCTTATTAGCCCAGTATTTGTCTACGATACCCAGGTTCCAGTGAAGCCATTGTGTGAAGACAGCATAAGCCATTTTTGCAATCTATAGCCCATATTCACCCAGCAGTCATAAGATCATAATTATAGATGAGGAAAACAACTTGACCCATGCGTGCAGAAGCACCTTACAGCCTCTTATTGCAGCATCCAATTGTTTCTTAAATGCATTCTGGGTTTTTGCTCCCACCACTCTATTGAGAAGCCCATTCCAAATGTAGATCACTCTTCGATAAAAAACCTCCTGATATCAGTCTTAATGTTACCTTTTACTAGTTTGAACCTATGTTCTCTTATTCTATACCCGCAATTTAATTTAAAGTAATATTCCGGATTTACCTTTTCTATGTAATATACTATCTCTATGAGATCGTTTCTCAGATACCATTTTTCCAGGCTAAAAAAGCTTGAGTCTCTCGTCTTTCCTCAAAACCGAGATTCCTGACAACAAATGTCAGGCTTGTAGTTCTTCCCTGCATTGCTTCCAGCACTTGAATATCTTCTTCACATCTTAGCAACCAGAAGTGGACACATTACTCAAGGTGCAGTCTTACCAGAGCAGTGTACGGTTTAATTATGACTTGCTTTGAAATATATTTGACTGTTTTGTAGTTTAACATTTTATTGATTTTGCTGATTGCTGCTCTACGTTGGTTGGCCATCTTTAGTGTTCAATCTACCAGGTCTATTCAGTCTCTTTTCATTTCATCTTCAGCTACTTAAATGCTATTATGGAGTACATGCTTTGCTTATCTTCCCATCCTATGTCCAATAATTTGCAATTATCTGCATTAAATTGCATGCACCATTGATTTGGCCATGGAATTAATTTGTCCAATTCACTATATCTTTTCTGAGCTGCTTCCTCTCCTTCCAGAGTCCTCCCAATTTCGTATCATTAGTGGATCTTACCACTGTGTTTTTGAGTGCAGGTCATTTATGGAAATGCGAAACAGTGATGATCCCAACACCAGGGTCTGAGACACCTAATTTGTTTTGTTGCCAACCCAACATAACTCTTCCAACAAATACTTGTTACTTTCCACTCTTGAGCCATCTATTCCTAGGGTGTACCCAAAATACTTGCGGGTTGAGTTTGATTAATAACCTTTTAAGAGGGACTTTGTCAAATGCCTTTTGGAAGTGTGATATACTGGCCTAGAAATTCACTGGTTTGAGGGAAATGGGACTAATTTGAAAACTCTTTCAAAGTGCCAGCACAAGCATGATGGGCTGACTGACATCTTTCTGTATTGTAACTTTCTATGAATCTAATTTTAATCTTGTATCTATGGCCTCTTGTTCTTGACCCCTCAGCTACTGGAAACAGTTTGTTTCTATTTACTCTTTCCCATAATTTTTATAATTTCATAATTTTAAACTCTTCTATAACACTTCTATCATATTGCTTCATAATTTGCATTTTTCATATTGCTATGACCAGGTGAGAAAGGGGTCTAGGGGTTCCCTCTCAGCCTTTGCCTGGTTTAACTGTAACAGGGTTTTATTTTTAAAAACACCATGTTTTTTTTAGCTCCCCCTCAGTGAATCCTTGTTCACTGCTTTCTAATTGTAAGGCAAAGAAATCAATCAGACAGGCTTTCTTAGATTTAAACAAGAAAGGTGGAAGTTTATTAATCTTAAACTCTAATTCAGTTAACAACTACGAATATGCGACGTGACCATGCCTGCATGCATACACGATAAACACACACGCAGACAGAGACAGAAATAGAAAGAATAAAGGGGAAAGTTTGAGGCAATAGCTGATATCTGTTTACACTTCTTTGCGTTCATTGTAGAGTCTTTGGTTGCAGGTAAGTTTTGCCAATTCGTTGGGGCCCAGTGCTGCTTTAAAACTTGTTTCGATGAGTCTTTTTCTCTTGAGGTTTAAGTGACTTCAGTGGATCGGGAGATTTGTGAGAGAGAGAGAGAGAGGTTCTCTTCTTCCAAGTTCAGTTGCAATCTGCAGTCTGACCCAAGCTGTCTTGTGAGCAGTTCAAAACCAGACCTGGGGCAGCAGGTTAGTCATGTGACTCGCTTTTTGAACAAAGCCCTGCGTTTGTGGATTACAAAGCTCTCGGTGGAGGGGGGGTGTGCGGGGTGGGGGTTGTAGTGCTATCTCTTACACCGACAAGATGTGGATCACCCTTGTCCAGATTAATCTCTGTTAATTGTACCAGTGTGCAGTTCCCATTGCCTTTTCCTAGGCGACTGTTTCTTAGTATGCAAATTTTTTCCAGCCACTGCTGATCTCTTTAAACAAGTCATCTCTTCATTCCAGCAACAGTTTAAAATTAATGTTCATATGACGAAATTGATATCCCTCATTCTTGGCAGGTGGGGGTCTTCATGACAATATTTACACATATATGGGAACATTGACTATAGCACTATGACTACAGAATTACACAACATATAAGAAGGCCATTCAGCCCATCATGCCTCTGCCAGCTCTTTGAAGCACCTATCCAATTAGGCCCATCCCCTGCTCTTTCCCCATAGCCCTGCAATTTTTCCCCTTCAAGTGTCCAATTCACACTTGAAAGTTATTATTGAATTTGCATACCCAGCCTTTCAAGCAGTATGTTCAAAATTGTAGCAACTCGCTACATAAAAAAAATCTCCTCACCTCGCTTCTGGTTCTTTTGTCAATTACCTTGAATCTGTGTCCTTTGGTTACTGACCCTTCTGCCACTGGCAACATTTTATGCTTATTTACTCAATCAAAACATTTTCATGATCCTGATCACCTCTGTCAAATCTTCTGTTCATTTTTCTATCTATTAACACCCTCTTTGCACTAATGCTTTGTCTTTCAACATGCCATTAACATACCGTTTGCCTTTGCTCCATGATCTTCTGGTCAGTTATGCTCTGTGATCCTGTCCTATCAACACCTTTACTTTTGTTATCTCTTGCCCCACCCCCACTTTATTTGCTTAAAACCTGTTACATTTTCTAACCTTTGCCAGATTTGCTGAAGGGTCACTGACTTGAAACATTAACTCTGCTTCTCTCTTCACAGATGCTGCCAGACCTGCTGAGTATTTCCAGCATTTCTTGTTTTTACGCCTGTTAACCTTCTCTGCTCTAAGGAAAACAATCCCAGCTTCTCCAGTTCACTGAAGTCTTGTATCCCAGGTGCCTTTCAAGTTAACCTCCTCTGCACACTATCTAAGGCCTTGACATCCTTCGTAAAGTCTACACTTATCTTCTTTCACTATATTCTTCCAAGACTTTGCCTTATTTTTCTCCATTCTTTCTGCACTTCCATATTTTTAATGCCTCCTTGTATTTTATACTTTTGCTACTTTATTTTTCTTTGCCTTCATCCTTTATTTTACACATTATCTTCATCTCCATTCTTATTTTCTCTCCTTTTATTCTATTCTTTTTTTACTCGGTTCCATTCCCTTCCCAAGTTCAAATCGGGACCGAGGTTCAGATGGGTATCTAACCTAAGCTTTGCAAAGTCTGACTGTGGTCACAATCGGGGAGTTAAGCAGATGGAAACAAATAAAGTGGCCAATGAGATTATAGGAGAGTCCCAGCAACTAATAGCTCTTTTGAAATTGTGACATGGAAATAATCAGTAAAAACATTTACAGAAAACAAGGTTTTGCAATCACTGCTTCCAGAGAACAAAAAGCTGTATTACAAATCAAACATGACAATTGTATGTGTATATAGAGAGCCAACTGTGCAACAGCCCCAACAAACAAATTTCTCTGCAGCACCTGTGGAAGAGCCTGTCACTCCAGAATTGGCCTTTATAGCCACTCCAGGCGCTGCTTCACAAACCACTGACCACCTCCAGGCGCGTATCCATTGTCTCTCGAGATAAGGAGGCCCAAAAGAATAGGAATACTGCATACAAATTGTTAACAAATAGTTATGTCTGCATTCCATTAAGCATTCACTAGACACTGAAAAGAAGAGATTCCACAAATGATGTGAAAATGGAATACCACAGTACAATCAATGATACAAAGCAGAAAATCTCTAACGGGGTTCCTACTGGCTTATGTCATCCAGACATGCCTTCCACTGTTTAAACGTTGAATTGAGGGCGGCATAGTGGCGCAGTGGTTAGCACCGCAGCCTCACAGCTCCAGGGACCCGGGTTCAATTCCGGGTACTGCCTGTGTGGAGTTTGCAAGTTCTCCCTGTGTCTGCGTGGGTTTCCTCCGGGTGCTCCGGTTTCCTCCCACAAGCCAAAAGACTTGCAGATTGATAGGTAAATTGACCATTATAAATTGTCACTAGTATAGGTAGGTGGTAGGGAAATATAGGAACAGGTGGGGATGTTTGGTAGGAATATGGGATTAGTATAAATGGGTGGTTAATGGTCGGCACAGACTCGGTGGGCCGAAGGGCCTGTTTCAGTGCTGTATCTCTAATCTAATCTAATCTAATTAAGATGATATCAACAATGAGTGGCTTAGTTATGAGGAGAGTCTATGGTGTTTGTGCCTTGTTTCATTTGGACAAAGAAGGCTCTGATAGGGATGTTCAAAACTATGGGGGGTTTTGATAAGATGAATCAGGCAAAACTATTTCCATCAGTCCATGTGATCCATGATGGATTGAATGGCCTTCTTCTGTGTTGTAAAATTCTATGAAGGTTATAACAGAGAAGTCAAATAAATTCACTACCCTTATAGAGGCAAGTTTTTACTATTCACAGTACTCATCCTATGTATATGTTACTTATATGTTACAACATAAAGACATCTTATATAAACATTGCTGTTAATAGTAATATCCTTTACTGTCCGAGGTACAGATCCCTGGGAAGATTAGCTCATTTTACAGTAGTTTGGTCAAGTAAAATCGTGGGAAACAAACATCATGTTTAAATGCAAAAAAAAAAAGAGAAAGCATTGTAATAATGATTTATCTCATCAACTAGTACCAACATGTGTAAAACTCACCATCTTTCTATGTCCCTTATACACATCTGTTCGAATGCAACAACAATTATTTAGTAGACGAGGTGAAAAAAGGATGAATTCTGATGTGATACTACTTATTCTGTAAAGTTGGCTTTAGACATTAGCCTTTATGTGACATGAATTTCTTCCCCTGTACTTCGCTGCAAGTGAAGGTGGTAATCCAAAGGATAGATGGAACCTATATATCTGTTCCCTTATATCGTGTTGATTTAAAATGTGACTTGGTCACTGGTCCTGTTACCGTTGGTGTAATTTCTAGTTTACCGATTGAGGGTGTAGATTTTCTGTAAGGAAATTAGTTGACTGGGGATGATGTGGTGGCATGCCCAGTAGTTTTGGAAAAGCCAGTTGATGTTGCTGAAACTGAGGTTTTACAGGAAGAATTTCCTGGAGTATTTCCAGATTGTATTGTAACTAGATCCCAGGCTCATAGGGTTAAACAAGATGAGAAGGACTCAGTTGTTGTGGAGGACGATTCGGGTTTTGGGTTAGCTGAAACCTTTTTCAAGGATTTTGATGGGGATGTTGGTGGTAAAGGCTCCAAGGCCAAATGGTGAATGTTTCACAGATCATCCTTGATTGAGGAACAACAGGTAGACACTGACTTAAGAAACTTGTCTCCGATGGCATGTTCTGAGGCAGAAGCTGAAAAGATCCTTGAGTGTTGTTATGTTAAGAATAACATTTTGATGAGGAAGTGGAGACCTCCCCGCTAATGGTGATTGGGATGTCGTTCATCAAATTGTTGTCCCTCCTTCCTACTGTAGTGAAATTTTGAGAATTGCCCATGAGATTCCAGTTGCAGGCGTTTAGGTATTTGGAAGACTCAGGCTAACGTAGTGATGCATTTTTACTGGCCGAAACTGCACAGGGATGTGATTGACTTCTGTGAGACATGTCATGCATGTCAGATGAAGCCACAGCCTTCGATTAACTTAGCCCTATTAATACCGATACCTGCATTTGATGACTGTTTAGTAGGGTTCTTGTGGATTGTGTTGGACGCTTACCCATGACTAAGTCGGTTCATAAGTATCTCCTGACCATTATAGATTTGGCCACTCGATTCCGGAGGCGATACCCTTGAAAAAGATAGTGAAAATTGTGATTGAATAGCTGGTCCAGTTTTTCAATAGGTATAGGTTGCCAAAAGAAATTCAGTCGGACCAGGGATCAAATTTATTGTCAGGTCAAGAGGTCATGTGTAGTTTAGCAGTGAAGCATAGAGTCATAGAGTTATACAGCACGGGAACAGGCCCTTCGGACCATCGTGTCTGTGCCGGCCATCAAGCACCTAACTTTCTAATCCCATTTTCCAGCATTTGGCCCGTAGCTTTGTATGCTAGGGCGTTTCAAGTGCTCATCTAAATACTTCTTAAATGTTGTGAGGGTTCCTGCCTCTACCACCTCTTCAGGCAGTGCATTCCATATTCCAACCACCCTCTGGGTGAAAAAATGTTTCCTCAAATCCCCTCTAAACCTCCTGCCCCTTACCTTAAATCTATGCCCCCTGGTTATTGATCCCTCCGCTAAGGGAAAAAGTTTCTTCCTATCTAACCTATTAATGCGCCTCATAATTTTGTATACCTCAATCATGTCCCCCCTCAGCCTTCTCCGTTCTGAGGAAAACAACCCTAGCCTTTTCAGTCTCTCTTCATAGCGAAAATGCTCCAGCCCAGGCAACATCCTGTTGATTCTCCTCTGCACCCTCTCCGGTGCAATCACCTCCTTCCTATAGTGTGGTGCCCAGAACTGGACACAGCAGTCCATCTGTGGCCTAACTAGTGTTTTATACAGCTCCATCAGAACCTCCCTGCTCTTATATTCTATGCCTCGGCTAATAAAGGCAAGTATCCCATGTGCTTTCCTAACCACCTTATCGACCTGTGCTGCTGCCTTCAGTGATCTATGAACAAGTACACCAAGTTCCCTCTGACCCTCTGTACTTCCTAGGGTCCTAACTTCCATTGTATATTCCCTTGCCTTGTTATTCCTCCCAAAATGCATCGCCTCACATTTCTCAGGATTAAATTCCATTTGCCACAGCTCTGCCCATCTTACCAGCCCATCCATATCGTCCTGTAATCTAAGGCTTTCCTCCTCACTATTTGCGACACCACCAATTTTCGTGTCATCTGCGAACTTACTGATCATACCTCCTATATTCACGTCTAAGTCATTAATGTACACTACAAACAGCAAGGGTACCAGCACCGATCCCTGTGGTACACCACTGGTCACAGGCTTCCACTCGCAAAAACAACCCTTGACCGTTACCCTCTGCCTCCTGCCACTAAGCCAATTTTGGCTCCAATTTGCCAAATTGCCCTGGATCCCATGGGCTCTTACCTTCTTTACCAATCTCCCATGAGGGACCTTATCAAAAGCCTTACTGAAGTCCATATAGACTACATCAACTGCTCTACCTTCATTTACACAATTCGTCACCACCTCAAAAAATTCAATCAAGTTAGTCAGACACGATCTCCCCCTGACAAAGTCATGCTGACTATCCCTGATTAATCCCTACCTCTCCAAGTGGAGATTAATCCTGTCCCTCAGAAGTTTTTCCAATATTTTCCCTACCACTGATGTTAGACTCACCGCCCTGTAATTACCTGGCTTATCCCTGTTACCCTTCTTAAATAATGGTACCACATTCGCTGTCCTCCAATCCTCTGGTACCTCTCCTATGGCCAGAGAGGATTTGAAAATTTGTTTCAGAGGCCATGCTATTTCCTCCCTTGCCTCACATAACAGCCTGGGATACATCTCATCTGGGCCTGGGGATTTATCCACTTTTAAGCCAGCTAAAACATCTAATGCTTACTCCCTTTCAATGCTAATATGTTCAAGTATATCACAATCCCCCCTACCTGTAATGTTCATAGACTGCACTCATGTGGCTATCAGGCCTACTGCCAGGCTACCACCTGCAGATGTCACCATTAAAGGAGCCCTCTCAATCTAGGTGAAGCTGGTATGTGAGCACCGCAGATGTTTTCAGCGAGTGTGTGACCGCTTCTCAGGCAGCTGCCATGACACCTGGGTCTTGTGCCAGTCCCGGCTGCCACCGCTGTTCACTGAACTGGCTCAGATGGAGGGGTGGCTTCTTGGAGATAAGCGCTATCCTTTGCAGACATGGCTCCCGACACCAGTGAGAGACTCCACTACTGCTGCAGAGGAGACATAAAATGCCAGCCGCTGAGCTACATGAGCTACCAGTGAGCAGGAGATCGTCATGCTGAAAGAGCGCTTCCAATGCCTGTATGGATAGGGTGATGCCCTGCCTAAAAGGCCAGCTCCTTTCTTTGCTGCTCTGCACAACTATGCACCCAATCGGAGGTATTGTCTTTCACCACACCATTAACATACCATTTACCTTTGCTCCATGACCTTCTGGTCAGTTATTCTCTGTGACCTTATCCTATCAACACCTTCTGTTTTGTTATCTCTTGTTCCCCCCTCCCCCCACTTCTTTACTTGCTTAAAACCTATTACATTTCTGGTTCTGCCAGTTCTGATGAAGGGTCACTGACCTGAAACATTAACTCTGCTTCTCTCTCCACCGATGCTGCCAGACCTGCTGAGTATTTCCAGCATTTCTTGTTTTTATTATGCACCCAATAGGCCTGGCATGATGAGGAGAGACGTCAACAGGATTCCTCCTCGGACTATGAGGATGCTGAGGACCTACAATATGAAAGACGCTTGGGAGGGCAGATGGCACCCAGGCTCTGCACGCAGGGTTAACAGTGGGGTAGGGATGTACGTCAGTGGCTTCTCAGAAAAAGGCTGTCTGCTCCTAGGAACTGACATGAGCTCTGCAAGCCACACATCACCCTCGCTCACCTGCTGTGCACCAGTCCACATCTGCAGCATCCCTGTGTAAACCATTAGAGACAGCAGCTGACTAAGCCAATGTCTGTGTCACTGCATCCGTGGAGATGCTCATGTGTAATGGTGGCATTGCAATAATGTTATTGCATACATTGGCTCTTCTGAAGGATCAATGGTGCAAAGCAATGTGACATTGGCGCTACATGCTGGCACACATCATTCGCACAGAGAAAACAGCACACATGTTGGTGAGGAACATTTAGTGAAAGAAGTATTTACATTGCTGTGACACCCGTGCATTCCCATTTGTGTCTGTGTGTTCTCTGTAAATCTCTGTAATACCTTTTATGGTCTATTTAAGTCTCAGGTCCTGGAATGTTCAAATTTAAGCTTATTCACCCAGGTGCGGCACACCTACAAGAAGGAATGTTACACTTGAGTGGGAGAAGCGGAACGCAACTTCACAGGACACTGGGACACAGCAGGGTAAGTATGCGGCAGCAAAGAAGAAAGTACTGGGGTAACTCAGCAGGTCCGGCAGCATCTGTGGAGAGAGAAGCAGAGTTAACTTTCAGGTCTGTGAAGTTGGACAAGTTAACTCTGCTTCTCTCTCCACAGATGCTGCCTGACCTGCTGGATTTCTGCAGCACTTTCTGCTTTGCTGCCAGATTGACTGCAATCCCACTCTTCAGCAGTCAGGTAATTATTCTTTGACAGCTGTCAGGAAGCAGGTGCTGGGGGATTTAAAATAGGGCCCCAGCACCTGCTGCAAACTGTCAAAGGGTTCCTCACTGTGGCGAATGTCCTGCCTCTCCCCACATAATATCGGGGGCAGGGGAGGCTCGGCGCAGTGATGCTAATGAGCCCCCGCGTGTAATATCGCGGCGGCTCTGCGGCAGCCACTAATGCGGGTGCCGAGCTGAGTTCAAAGGGTGCCTCTGCAGACAGCAGCGCCCCAATAAAATTCAGCCCAATATTTGTAATTGTAACATAGGAAGATATTACCTGTACAGTATACAATAAGCTATTTGTTAAAAATGTTTATGATATTAACAACTTGCTGTATTTCTGAATTGTTTGAAAGAAAACCTTACTATGGTAAGGTATTCATTTCCCCAAGGGGGCGTGTGATGGAGTCCTCATGTACGGACTGCGTGCTGTGCAGCTGATGTGTTGGGTCTTATGACTTTTGATTCAATGTGTATTTTTTTGTGACAGACCCTGATTTGAAAATGAAACCAAAAGCCTCAATGTTCTGAGAGGACAAAACCAGGTTAAACAAACAAACAGTTTTTTTTTTAACCAGAGACAGGTGCTTGGAGCTTCGATTTCAGTTTTACAAAATGACTTTGGAGGGTGGAAGCCAACTTCAAAACTGGGGATTGTTTTAAAAAGTTTCACAGAGCTGCTGAACTGAAACAAGCCAGGAGCTGTTGGTTTTAAAAAAGACAAGCCCTTTGAATTGGAACCTGTTTTCTGAGAGCTGATCCTTGGAAAATACAAGTTGCTACCATTGTTTTTGGTGTCTGAAAGAGTTACGGAAGGTGTGGCCAGTGAAGCCACCAGGGTTGTTGTGAGCAAAACCATGGCAGCTCTGGAAGGGTGTGCACTTTTGGTGGAGATGGTATTGGTGTGGTTCCGATTGCAGAGAAACTGCCACCAATTGAAAATGACATTTGCATCTTGGGAGACAGGATCTGGAGATCTACTTGAAAAGTTCAAAGACCTGAAGGACAATTTGATATCATCCTACTGATAGGACTACCAAAGGACTTGTGAGATATGTCCTTGTTGCATCTGATAATTAATATGTATCATTTAAGACATATAAATTGACTGTGATTTAACTGTTAGTTCATGTTTAATTTGTGCTGGTTTTAGTTTGAGTGTTAAAATTTATAAAAGTGAAATCTTGTCTGTTTTTTGTTTCCTAAACTGGGGTCAGTCGGTGGATTTGATTATTTTGTTTTGTTGGTGGTCTCCATGGGGATCCTAACAATAGAGCAAAATAATGATTGGGACATAGACATGGGGCGAAGGGAGATCTGAAATTTCATGATTAATTTTAATTAAAAAAATATTAATTTAAAACATCTAGTAACTAATCATAATGGAGACATTTAACAACACTCCACAAAGATAAATTATTTTTTCTAGGTTAGATCTATTGTTGAGCAATAGATATTACTCAGATCGCTGTTAAAAACCCAGTTACACCTGATTGAACAAGGTGTAACTTTTTATGGTGTTCCTAACAGTGATGTGAGAGTGGAAAAGGGGAGGTTCTCACCGCAACAACTGATTTTCCTGATTGCTGGCTCGAGTGGGGGTTGGGAAGTGGGGGTTCACTGCATAGCCTGTGGTGGAGCAGTGAGAGACAGACAGCAATGTCAGGATTTCCATGTTGATCTTCCCATGCGCTAAATCCTGAAGTTTTGGTCAGTTTCAGAGGCGTAATGACACAGTTTGCCATCGCAAACCCATGCAAAATCCAGGTCTTGGTTCTTCTCGATCTGTGTGGCTCAGCTGGGTAAATGCAATGGGCCTATAGGGGAGCTGGAGAAATTTGAAAACAAAATGTGTATTTTTAAAACTTCAGAAGTTGTAATACTCAAAGGGATAAAACTGGTACAATACCTCAAAATGACATAACATGAAAATGTTATTCTGATCTATTAGTCAGCTTGTCTTAACATTTCAGCTTTAATGGAATTTAACTGATGCTATTCCTCAGGGTATGAATATGATTTCCTTTGTGACAAATAAGGTCTAATCAGTGTCCTTGAAAAAAGCAGCTTATTAATTTGTTTTAAATTAAGATTTCACAGTACTCTTGAAATGCATATGTACTACAGATTTATAACATAAGACAGTGTCACAATCAGCCAGCCTGATGGTGGAGGTCAATGACAGATGCCAGTATCTCTTTATTCCTTTACTGCTGTGGAAGCACAGTGGATGCTGATATGTGACACAATCACACAAAATCATACAGACCATAAAGTTCCAATGCCAGTGACTTTTAATGGTACTTGCGGACTTTTAATGAGTATGGGATTGGGATTCTCTCTGATGTTGAAGATGAACAGGCAGAAAATTGATGAAATAAAGGAGAAAGGAATAGAAGGACACGTTGATGGGGTTAGATGAAGTGGAGGATGGAAAGAGACTTGTGTCGAGCATAAAAACTGGCATAGACTTGTTGGACCAAGCAGCCTGTTTTTGTGCTTGTAAACTTTATGCAATTATCTCCCTCTATCAATCCTCCAGTTCATATTGATATGAGACCCAATACAACAAACCTAAATCAGTTTAATACCACCTTTCAGCCATTCAGGAGATTGTAGATAGAAATTTACTCTCATTACATCACTGGATTGATTAAGTCAGGCGATGATTGAATTTTCAGCACCTTTGATAGCCTGAATTGGCTTGAGTGCCTGTTAGAATATCTCAATTGTGATTCAGCCAGCTGTGTTAAGAACAAATTGATGAAAAGAGGATTTGGGAAATGGAAAAGTTTCCCACTTTTTGTCAGAATTAAGGCATGGGTAGCACAGACAGATGCGAAATAAAGTTTCCATTACTGTACCCTAACAACATGCCTTAATAATAAATTTAGAAGGGCATCACTACTGTATCATTTCCCACATTAATATTTTTTGGCTGACTGAGTGAGGTGAACAGTTTAGTATCAATTATTAACACATGATGGCAAGTCTATGCAATGGACACAAAGTCTTTAGAAATTGTGCGGAATCTACCCAGATTAATTTCACCCAGTTGAGAAAGAAGACACCCAAGCCTCTCAATTTGAGCAAGAATCTTGGTTGCAGTGGTTAATGTGTCTAAGCCAATCGCACCACCCAGTACTTATAAAATGTTCTATTCAGTAGTAGTTCAAACAGTGTTATTGTGAAATGAATTAAAATATTGCAGTCATTAAAGGAAAAAATGCTTTTATTCCATATTAGTGTGGGATGTATTCAAACCCAAACTCGAGATAAAAGCCATCGCACCATTTTGTAACATGCATTGATCTTGGGAAAACACCAAAGGCACCAAAGAAAAAATTCTGGCAATACAGTTTCAATTTAGTGGCCTATTAATTTTAAGTGCACCACCCTGTTCTGGTCCATTTATGCATTGAGTGTACAGTGCCATTGATTTTTTTTGTGACCACTTGAATTGATAAATTGTGTTACCCCTTTGAGTGCTAAACCATTTCAAGTTTTAGAAAAATCAAGCTGTAGTGAATGTAGACAGCCTAAAGTTGGAACCTATTTTTAATGATTACGTGTGTGTTAGAGAATGTCAAGCCTGTGCTTGTGCTGCACGTTAGCAAATCTTCTGCACCTGAACATGACAGTATGTTAATCCAATCTGTCACTAATACTAGAAAATTCTCTATCTCCATTTGAAATTACATCCTGCAGATTTGCTTTGAGTATGCAGCTGAACAAATCTTGTTGGGTGTGATCACTTTATGAGGTCGGGAAGTTGCTCATGGTGTACATTGTAAAAATCAAAGAAAACAAAGCTTCAAATAGGCCTTCCTGTTCATAATTTCACTCGCATGACTTGTCTACTTTCCCATCACTTTTGAACTGCATTTTGACTGGCTCTTCCTAACGTCTTGATCAAACCTTTTTGTCATGTATAATGGTATTTTTGGGTGTTACTTCTCCAATTAAGTGAATAATTACAGATGATACTCTCACTTATTTTAACCATCTTGAAAATAGAGTGGAGAAGGGGATTGTGTTGCATTATGTTGGCCTGGACTTTGTGTTAAGAATGACGGTGATGCTGTCAGCGCTCACTGTTTATATGGAATAAATGGAATAGCAACCTCTGGAGTTTGTACATACACAGTTAAACATGGAAATCGAGAAGTTGCAGTTCAAATTGTCCTGTTCCCACAAAGACTATGCTCTACTGGTACCTTGCCATTAGGTTCGGCATTGGAATCTATATAAGGGTGTGAAGTTGCAGTATTGACCCACTAGTTACCCACTAAACAACAAAAAAAGTTAGGGTTGGTGGATTCAGGTGTAAGTGAATTTTTAATGGCATGATATAAAAGTGGGCCATCTTACAGTGCTGACCTTGTTTACACTGGAGTGCTGACTTGGGTTGCATTAGAGTGTTAAAGTGGAAGTTTGATGACTGAGGATAATTAAGGGTTAATTTTATCTTAAGTCTAGTCTGTCTTTTATTTAGCAGATTAACATAACAGTTGCTGTTTGGGTTGGAGAAGGTGAGTTTTAGACCAGCTTTAAACAGAGTTCACTCAGGCTCTGCTTGCAGCTGCACCTTGTTAGTTAGAAAACTGGCTTAAACCAGTTTTCAGGGGCTAGAGTCAGACAGTATAAAAGTGGGCCATCTTACAATGCTGACTTCGTTTGCACTGCAGTGCTGACCTGGGCTGCATTAGAGTGTTAAAGTGGGAGTTTGGTGACTGAGGAAGTTCGGTGAGGATGGAGCGAGGAGTTCCTTTCATTTCCTACCTGTCCTCAGAGTGAGGGGAGCTGAAAGTTTCCAAAGAGCACAGCTGACTGGTGAGTAAGTCCTGGTGGGTATTTTTCAAAGTGGATTGAATTGTAAGTCATTGTTTTAGCAAGTTTTTAAAATTATAATCTTCTAAAATTTAAATTTAAAGGGTTTAGTCATGGCAAGAGAGCTTGAAGCCATGGTTTGCTCCTCTTGCTGCATGTGGGAATCCGGGAACATTTCCAGTCCCCGGGACCAGCATGTGTGTAGGAAGCGTGTCCAGCTGCAGCTCCTGGAAGCTCGGGTTTCAGAGCTGGAACGGCGGCTGGAAACACTGTAGAGCATCCGTGAGTCTGAGAGCATTGTGGATAGCACGTATAGAGAGGTGGTCACACTGCAGCTGAAGGGACTTGATGAAGGAAGGGAATGGGTGACCACCAGGCAGTCCAAGAGAATCAGGCAGGTAGTTCAGGAGTCCCCTGGGGTCCCACTTGCAAATCGGTATTCCATTTTGGAGGCTGATGAGGCTGGTTCCTCCAGGGAGTTAGGACAGAACCAAGCTTTAGGCACCGCAAGCAGCCTGTCTGCACAGGAAGGGGGAAAGAGAGGAAGAGCAATAGTAATAGGGGATTCTATAGTCAGGGGAACAGATAGGCGCTACTGTGGCCATCAACGTGACTCCAGGATGGTGTGTTGCCTCCCTGGTGCCAGGGTCCGGGATGTCACTGAACGGCTGCAGGGCATCCTGAAGGGGGAGGGTGATAAAGCAGAGGTCAAGGTACATGTTGGTACCAATGACATAGGTAGAAGGAAGGATGAGGTCTTGCATCAAGAATTCAGGGAGTTAGGCAATAGACTAAAAAGCAAGACCTCTCGGGTTGTAATCTCTGGATTACTCCCAGTGCCACGTGCTAGCGAGTAAAGAAATAGGAGAATAGCACAGATGAATGCGTGGCTTAAGAGTTGGTGCAGGAGGGAGGGTTTTAGATTCCTGGACCACTGGGACCATTTCTGTGGAAGGTGGGACCTGTACAAGCGGGACGGTCTACATCTGAACCAAAGGGGGACTAACATCCTTGCTGGCGGGTTTGCTAGTGCTGTTGGGAGGAATTTAAACTAATTTGGCAGGGGGAGGGGATGCAGACTCCTAGCAGAATAGGGACACAGCTAAACACAGGAAAGCAAACAAGTCAGAGGGAATACAGCGGAAGTAAGTTTCAAGGGAGTAAGACCAGGATGGAAGGCCTCTACTTTAATGCCAGGAGTATTGCAGGTAAAACGGATGAGTTAAGGGCAATGATTGACATGTGGAATTGTGATATAGTAGCCATCACGGAGACATGGTTGAGGGAGGGGCAGGATTGGCAGCTCAGTATCCCAGGATATAGAATCTTCAGGCGAGACAGAGGAGGGGGTAAAAGAGGAGGGGGCATTGCAATATTAGTTAAGGAGTCAGTTACTGCAGTAAGGAGAGATGATATCTTGGAGGGGGCATCAAATGAAGCTTTATGGGTAGAGTTCAGGAATAAAAAAGGGACCGCCACATTACGAGGTGTTTATTATAGACCCCCAGACAGTCAGCAGGAAATTGAGGAGCAAATATGTGCGCAATTTGCAGAGGTGTGTAAAAATAATAATAGGGTAATTATATTAGGTGATTTCAACTTTCCCAACATTAATTGGGATAGTCATCGTGTTAAGGGTTTAGATGGAGTGGAGTTCTTAAAATGTATACAGGAGAACTATTTCGCTCAATATGTAGAGGATTCAACAAGGGAGGGTGCAGTGCTGGACCTAATTCTGGGGAATGAAGCCGGACAGGTGGTTGATGTGTTGGTGGGGGAGCATTTTGGTGGTTGCGACCACAACATGGTACAATTTAAGCTTGTTATGGAGCAAGAAATAGACAAGTTGCAAAAAAAGGTTTTGGATTGGGGGAGAGCAAATTTTAGTAAAATAAGGCAGGATCTGGCCAAGGTAGACTGGAAAGAGTTACTTGTCGGGAAATCTACAGAAGAGCAGTGGGGCGCATTCAAAAAGGAAATGGGGAGGATACAGGCCCAACATGTTCCCTCTAAGGTAAGAGGTAGGAGCAATAAGCCCAGAGAACCATGGATGACCAGAAACATTCAGGGTACGATGAGAAGGAAAAGAGAGGCTTTTAGCAAATACAAGGAGAGCAAATCAATGGAAGCATTAGTGGAGTACAGAAAGTGTAGGATGGAGCTCAAAAAAGCAATTAGGAGAGCAAAGAGGGGATATGAGAAAGCTCTGGCTGGTAAAAGTAGAGAAAATCCCAAGATATTCTATAAGTACATCAATGGGAAGAGGATAACCAGGGAAAGAGTAGGACTCATTAGGGACCAAGGGGGAAATCTGTGGGTGGAGCCAGAGGACATTGGTAGAGTGTTGAACGAATATTTCACATCTGTCTTCACCCAAGAGAAAGAGGATGTACATATGGAACTTAGAGAGAGAGACTGTGAGGTTCTTGAGCAAATTGTCATAGGGAATGACTAGGTATTGGAGGTTTTGGAAGGCTTAAAAGTAGACAGATCTCCAGGTCCAGGTTATTTGTGTCCCAGGATGCTGTGGGAGGCGAGGGTGGAGATTGCAGGGGCTCTGACCCTAATTTTTAATTCCTCCCTGGCCACAGGGGAGGTGCCAGAGGACTGGAGAACAGCTAATGTGGTCCCACTATTTAAGAAAGGTTGTAGAGATAAGCCAGGGAACTACAGACCAGTGAGTCTCACGTCAGTGGTCGGGAAACTATTGGAGAAAATTCTGAAGGAGAGAATGTATCACCACTTGGAGAGGCAAAATTTGATTAGGAATAGTCAGCATGGCTTTGTCAGAGGGAGGTCATGCCTAACAAATTTGATTGAATTTTTTGAGCATGTGACCAGGTGTGTAGATGAGGGTGGTGCAGTTGATGTAGTTTACATGGATTTCAGCAAAGCCTTTGACAAGGTCCCACATGGGAAACTTATCAAGAAAACAAATGCACATGGGATACAAGGTAACTTGATAAGGTGGATTCAAAATTGGCTTAGCTGTAGGAGACAGAGAGTGATGATGGATGGCTGTTTTAGTGACTGGAAGCCAGTGTCCAGTGGCGTACCACAGGGATCTGTGCTGGGTCCCCTATTGTTTGTCATTTATCTAAACGACATAGATGACTATGTGGGGGGTAGGATCAGTAAGTTCGCGGATGACACAAAGATTGGCCGAGTGGTTAACAGTGATGTGGAGTGTCTTAGGTTACAGGAAGATATAGACGGGATGGTCAAATGGGCAGAAAAGTGGCAGATGGAATTTAACGCTGAAAAGTGTGAGTGATACACTTTGGAAGGAGTAATGTGACACGGAAATATTCAATGAATGGCCTGACACTGGGAAGTTCTGAGGAACAAAGGGACCTTGGCGTGTTTGTCCATAGATCTCTGAAGGCAGAAGGGCAGGTTAATAGGGTGGTGAAAAAGACATATGGGACACTTGCCTTTTTCAATCGAGGCATAGATTACAAAAGCAGGGAGGTCATGTTGGAGTTGTACTGAACTTTGGTAAGGCCACAGCTGGAGTACTGTGTGCAATTCTGGTCGCCACATTATAGGAAGGATGTGATTGCACTGGAGGGGGTGCAAAGGCGATTCACCAGGATATTGCCTAGGCTGGAACATTTAAACTATAAAGAGAGTTGGATAGGCTTGGGTTGTTTTCGCTGGAGCAGAGAAGACTGAGGGGTGACCTGATCGAGGTGTACAAGATTATGAGGTGCATGGACAGGGTGGATAGGGAGCAGCTGTTCCCCTTAGTTGAAGGGTCAGTTACGAGGGGTCACAAGTTTAAGGTGAGGGGCGGGAGGTTTAAGGGGGATTTGAGGAAGAACTTTTTTACCCAGAGGGTGGTGACAGTCTGGAATGCCCTGCCTGGGAGGGTGGTAGAGGCGGGTTGCCTCACATCCTTTAAAAAGTACCTGGATGAGCACTTGGCACGTCATAACATTCAAGGCTATGGGCCAAGTGCTGGCAAATGGGATTAGGTAGACAGGTCAGGTGTTTTAATGCATCGGTGCAGACTCGATGGGCTGAAGGGCCTCTTCTGCACTGTATTATTCTGTGATTCTGTGATGATAAGTCTTAATTATTGTTAAACAACTTCTGTGGTCCTGAAAATGGAATTTAATAAGTGTGGACTGTCAGTCCTTCAGAATTTAATTATTGTTGGAGACTTTTTTAATATTTTACTTTATCTGTCTCTTTTATCTCTCTCACAATGCCATCTTTCCCCTCTCTTTAGTTTTTTTTTTGTACATGAATTTACAATGATTTAAATATTCTAATTTATACTTCTCGATTCAGACTATGCATGTCTCAGTGGCGATTCTTTAATCTGATTGGTTGAAGCAATACACTCTCGCTCGCCCTGCTCACACATTCCACAAATCCCCTGCAGAGGACACTATCGGAAGTTTGGTGACAACGTTTTGCCGCTCAAAAGCCTGCAAAACGTCTGTGGGCTGCTTTAAGCATAACGAATGGTGTGTGTCATTCTTTTGCCACTGACCAGAAAATTTGGGCCGTTATGTATTCCAGTTCCCTGTGAGTTTTTTTGTTAGCTTCCTATCTCAATGAAAATGTGTAACATTGATTTTATATTATTTAAGATGACTGTTAGGTAGATTTGTTTCTGATAGTTATCAGGTTCAACAACACTTGGAACCTAACCTGTGGATTACTGTCCCAGTGTTATCAATGAGCCCATTTTTAAAAAAATAAACTGAACAACACTTTCATTGACATTCCATTCAGGTTCCATTCATTCTGGTCAGTCCATTTGTAATGTTTTGACTGCAAGAAAGATAGGTAAGTTGGCCATTGTAAAAAAAATTGCCCCTAGTGCAGGTAGGTGATAGGAGAATTGAGGGAAGGTTGGGATGTGAGAGGGAAAATGGGATTAATGTAGGATTAGTATAAATGGGTGGTTGATAGTCGGCGCAGACTCAGTGGGCCGAAGGGCCTGTTTCGGTGCTGTATCTCTCTATAACTCTTCAGATATTGCCTCAGCTTTTCTGTCTCTATTTGCATGTGTGTATTGCGTATGCATGCTAGCATGTGGCACGTCGTATATCTGTAGGTGTTAACCAAATTAAGTTTAATAAATTTCAAATTTTCTTCTTTAAACCTAAGAAAGCCTGTTTGTGCTGGTTTCGTTGCCTTATAATTGAAAAGCAGTGAACAAGGATTCACCAAGGGGGAGCTAAAAACATGAAATGTTTAAAATTAAAACCCTGTTACAGTAAGACCAGATGAAGGCTGAGAGGGACCTCTAGATACCTTTCTCACTGGGTCGTAACACTGAATTTAAGAGTTCTGCACAAATGGGTTGCTGCCAGACATGGAAGTAAAAGTAGCCATTTCCCCCAAATTACAGCATGACTTGGAGAATGAACAGAGGTCACACAGAGCAGGACAAGCTGCTGGAAGAGAGTGGGGAGAAGGGCTCTCAGCAGGTGGCCATATTTGCCTAGGATTTTCAGCAAGCAGTTCTCCTACCTGAACCTCAGCAAGGAACAATGTGTGCACAATCAGTCCTCATGGAAATCTGCCATCCACTACTGTACTGCAACCCCAATTCCCCATTCATCAACAATCCCAAACCTTCCTTCCCTCTGTCACTGACCAGCACAATGGCCACAATGCAAAAATAAAAGCCACCACAAAATAAACATTCCAAACCAAATTTACAAATCAAACCATGCCATATTGCATACAAATGCCAACTAATCACCCTTGTGCATTCCCTGAGTGCCTGTATTAGAACATAGAACATAGAACATAGAACAGTACAGCACAGTACAGGCCCTTCGGCCCACGATGTTGTGCCGAACCTTTAACCTACTCTAAGATCAAACTACCCACCTTTCATTCATTCTACTATCATCCATGTACCTATCCAAGAGTCGCTTAAATGCCCCTAATGTATCTGCTTCTACTACCACCGCTGGCAGCGCATTCCACGCACCCACCACTCTCTGTGTAAAGAACCTACCTCTGACATCTCCCTGAAACCTTCCTCCAATCACCTTAAAATTATGCCCCCTGGTGATAGCCCTTTCCACCCTGGGAAAAAGTCTCTGACTATCCACTCTATCTATGCCTCTCATCATCTTGTACCCCTCTATCAAGTCACCTCTCATGCTTCTTCGCTCCAATGAGAAAAGCCCTAGCTCCCTCAGTCTTTCTTCGTAGGACATGCCCTCCAGTCCAGGCAGTAAATCTCCTCTGCACCCTCTCTAAAGCTTCCACATCCTTCCTTTAATGAGGCGACCAGAACTGAACACAATATTCCAAGTGTGGTCGAACCAGGGCCTTATAGAGCTGCAGCATAACCTCGCGGCTCTTAAACTCAATCCCCCTGTTAATGAAAGCCAACACACCATACGCCTTCTGAACAACCCTATCAACTTGGGTGGCAACTTTGAGCAATCTATGGACATGGACCCCAAGATCCCTCTGTTCCTCCACACTACCAAGAATCCTGTCTTTAAGCCTGTATTCCGCATTCAAATTCGACCTTCCAAAATGAATCACTTCACACTTTTCCAGGTTGAAATCCATCTGCCACTTCTCAGCCCAGCTCTGCATCCTGTCAATGTCCCGTTGCAACCCATAACAGCCTTCCACACTATCCACAACTCCAGCAACCTTCATGTCATCGGCAAACTTGCTAGCCCAGCCTTCCACTTCCGCATCCAAGTCATTTATAAAAATCACAAAGAGCAGAGGTCCCAGAACAGATCCTTGTGGAACACCACTGGTCGAGCTCCATGCTGAATACTTTCCATCTACTACCACCCTCTGACTTCTATGGGCCAGCCAATTTTGTTTCCAGACAGCCAACTTTCCCTGAATCGCATGCCTCCTTACTTTCTGAATGAGCCTACCATGGGGAACCTTATCAAACGCCTTGCTAAAATCCATATACACCACATCCACTGCTCTTCCTTCATCAATGTGTTTTGTCACATCTTCAAAGAATTCAATAAGGCTTGTGAGGCATGACCTGCCCCTCACAAAGCCATGCTGACTGTCTCTAATCAAACCATGCTTTTCCAAATAATCATAAATCCTGTCTCTCAGAATCCTCGTCTGTGTGCCATTGCCCGTCCTAGTGCTCCTGCGCATTGCTGCCCCAGAGACTGCAGCATGGCTGGTGGAGGGCTGCTAAAATTCATTTGAGGAGACTGTAGCTGGCCTTAGAGAACAACCTCAAACAGCTATAGGGCTAGAAAGCCTGGCTGCAGACTGCAGCTTCTTGCCATGGGCAGCAGCAGTCTGGGCTTTTTGGCTGACAAGCAACAGGAAGGGCATTAGCAGACTTTCAGTGGGACTGAATGCTGTCATTCAGAGGACAGCAGGCCGCTGCTCCATGAACACACTGTCACAAACTCCGGGTGGTGGTTGGTGGCGGGGGTTGTGGAGAGTGGGACGTCTCAGCAATCACAGTGATCTGTTGAAGGACAGCTTGTTAGACTGCTGTGACATCTCACAAGTCCCTTTTCACATTGTAATCCACAACCATGATGGCAGCAGTATGAGCTTGCATGACTTCAGTCTGAGCTTCCACAGCAGTGCTCAGACTTCTGCTGGAAGCTGCTCGTGCTGCAGGACAAGCGTCGACATTGGCCATGCGACACTTCATCATGGTTGGACTCACAAGTTATGAAGTTGGCCACCACTTCCATGCTAGAAAGGATAGGCTCCAAACTCTGGGCAAAGCCCTGTGCCAAGTTTCTGCTGGACTCCTCCAAGCTCCTTGACATTAACTGCAGGTTTTCTGGCAAGCTTGACAATGCCCCATCAAAGTGCTCATCTAAGTCCTCTGCAGCAAAACTCATGTATAAAAAAAAAACAAAAAAAAAACTCATGTATGGCCTCGCCCGCTGGAAAGCTGGCACCTGTGCTATCCTTGACTCCTACCTTGGCTGCAGGCCACTTGTGCCTGGTCTGTCACCACGTGCAGGTCCCATCTCTAAGCTATCCTCTAAATTACAGGCAGTGCCAGTATCTGAGCTGGTGGCTGAGAGTGTGAAATCAAGTGATGATGTACTTCATCATTACTGTCCTCTTGCTGTTCCTCCACTGCCTGGCCAGATTGCATTCCTTGGATATCTGACAGGAGAAAAGCACAATGTTGTACTGTGGGGAGAGGGGGGGAAAGTAAGAGAAGCTTGCTTACATCATCTGCATTTTTAAAATCAGAAGAGTGTGGGAAGAGGGGGAGGTGGAATGTGAGAAGAAGGATTAGGCATGAGGATACCATCATTTTTGATGGCTTCAGGCCCTCCACTGGCCATAACCTCAGCAATTGGGTCCCAATAATGGCCACCACTTTCTCTTCCATTGGGGTTAGGACATACAGTCGCTTTTGTTGCCCTCTGGTTAGCTCCTACTGCTACTGGTTGTGTGTAACCTTGTCCTACAACAGAGAGGAAAGTGTGTCAGGAAGTGTGGTGCAATTTGATTCAGTGAAGTGGCTGTCATGGTTGAATAGCTGGCAGTGTGTACAACTGTGAGGCTTGTATGAGTGCTAACTGTGTGAGGATGTGGTGGAGTATATAAATGCTAAGTATGAATCCTGTTTGATAAAGATTTTTGGTAGATGAGTGATGGGGGTGTGTTGAATTGAGCAGTGTGTGAGGCTAGTGGTGCAATTGGTAGGATATAACATTTGAAAATGCATTCACTGACCTTGACATCTTGTGTGAAGCCATTGAAATTCGTGTGGCACTGCATCCAGATCCTCAGGGCTTTACTACTGTATTGACCTCCACAGCTATCTGCCTCTAGTAACTCTGAGTGTGTGTCTGCAGGGGCTCTTTTTCAACTACAGATATAGGGCATCTCTCCTGCTTTCCATCTCCTTCTCCAAGGCCTCCAGTGCAGTGTCTAAAAACCTTGGAGCCTGATCGCTCCCATGTTGTGCTATTCTTCACTATTTCACAGGTCAGATTCACACTGCATGACTGCCAGCACCAACTCCAGCCACGATGCCTCTCCCATTTAAGGGGTGCAGGCAAGTTTCAAGCAGTGCAGGCTAGCTTTGAACAATGCTAGCCACTCATGATGTTTGCTCCCCTGCTGAAGCTTCCAGCCAATAAACAACATGGATAGTGCTGACTGGATGATGAAATCATTTAAAAAAGCAGGCAGCACAAAGTTAGTGTGCTGCCTGCATTACATTGAACGGGTGTGGGTTAATTGCGAATCCTGCACCCGTTTTCCGAGGCTATCACATTCAGCCCCCCTAGTACTGTCTGATTATTTTCCAATTGCTAACCCTAGAATGAGGTAATATGTTCATAGCTAAATATTTAGCACAAACGAGAACTGAACCAAGAAACTGAAGATTTCTTTCTTTTGCACGAAAGTCACAACTGCTTTTCTGAATATTGGGTCACACTGTGTGGCTTGTCATCATAATCCCTAATGTTTTTTGGACCCAAAATAAATTCTAAATTGTGAAGGCTTTTAGTGAAAATTGAAAATGTTTCAGTTAATCACCCAAGAGACACTATCTGTAAAAGACAACATCGTAGCTAATAATTTATGCCATGTCTTGAAATGTGCATCTGATGGGAATTTTTGTGCAATTAGTAACATTAAAAATATGTGAACAGAACATTTTAATATGTTTCAAAATTGAGTCTGCTCAGCCCTATTGAAAGGATCCACAATTAAAATTATCCTCTGGTTCCTCCATATACCACCTTGCAGTCTGTCATGCTGACAGCAAGGATCTGCTTAGTAATGCTACTGAAGGCTGTAAGAATTATTAAAGCTAGAGGTAATCAAATTGTTTACCGAACAAAAAACCCAGACACTGTTGTAAACACTCGCAGGTCAGGCAACAGTGGAGAGAAGAAAGTGGGATTAAAATTTCAGGTTTGAAAGAGTGTGCTAGTTTGTTGAGACAGCTAACTAGTGCAGGGTTTGTATCAACCATAGAGTGATAGCAGATATTGAGGAATCCCAATAGTGATCAGAACAATTTCCCATTAATTATGTAAGTGCATTATCATCATGTTTCTGAACAAAGCATGGGTCCACATATCCCATTGAATGGTAGTTCCTCCAGTTGGAGATGCAGAATTCAGCATCAGCTGTTTGCCCTTCTTCAACCTGATTATCAGCCCGCAGATAATGTCTTTCAGCAGCTGTCAGCCCATGCCTCAGAGTTTCCTCATCAGCTCATTGCCACCTGCTTCATCCAGGCCCTAAGGAAATGGAGGCTGACAAAATATCAGTAGAAGCAAAGAGAGTAGAGGCAATAGATAGGATAAAAATTGAGAGGGAGAAGTTATTAAAAAGGCTGGCTATGCTTCGGGTTGATAAGTCACCTGGTCCTGATGGCTTGCATCCCAGGTTGCTACGGGAAGTGGGGATGGAGATTGTGAAAGGGCTTGGCATAATCTTCCAATCTTCCCTCGATACGGGGTGATGCCAGAGGATTGGAGAATGGCAAATGTGACACCCTTATTCAAGAAAGGGTGTGTTATGAAAGTGCTTCCATTTTTAAATTTTTTTTTGAGGAATTCTGTTAAAACTGAAAGGATTCCATGCATGTGGTTTTTTTGCCAGGTTCTCCAGGGAGACACTTGGGATGTTTGAGGGCCACCTGTGCTGGAAGTCATGTGCTTTGGGCTCAGTAAACAACAGAACCCTTAGTGACCTGGGGAGAAATGGTTACAGAGAAGCCACATGTCAAAGTTTATGGAAGTCAGGAGGTCGACTGTCTGTTTGGGGTTTGGAAATTGTTTTCAGTTAAGTTGGGATGTGAACTGTTTGAAGACAGTTGGTGCTTTTCCTGCCAAGGAAAAGGAAACCACCCAGCTCACCTCTTTCTCTACCTCTTTGAAGAAATCCTGCAAAGATCCAGTGTGGGACAGCTAAAATCCCTGGTGTTACATCTCTCCTTGGAGAGGGTACAGAGGAGGTTTACCAGGATGTTGCCTGGTCTGGAGGGCATTAGCTATGAGGAGAGGTTGGAAAAACTCGGATTGTTTTCACTGGAACAACGGAGGTGGAGGGGCGACATGATAGAGGTTTACAAAGTTATGAGCGGCATGGACAGAGTGGATAGTCAGAAGCTTTTTCCCAGGGTGGAAGAGTCAGTTACTAGGGGACATAGGTTTAAGTTGCGAGGGGCAAAGTTTAGAGGGGATGTGCGAGGCAAGTATTTTTACACAGAGGGTGGTGAGTGCCTGGAACTTGCTGCCAGGGGAGGTGGTGGAAGCAGATACGATAGCAACGTTTAAGAGACATCTTGACAAATCTATGAATAGGGAAGGGAATAGAGGGATATGGACCCCGGAAGTGCAGAAGGTGTTAGTTTCGGCAGGCATCGAGAGCGGTGCAGGCTTGGAGGGCCGAATGGCCTGTTCCTGTGCTGTACTGTTCTTTGTTCTTTGTTCCTGAGAAGCTGGAAAAAAATCCTGCGACTCAAGTGTGTCCTGGCGGAAAACCCGGATGCCTAATTTCTCCTAGAAAGCCGACAAGAATAATTCTCGACATCTCCAGAACAGACTGCTTCTGAAATAATCCCAGTGACTCGTCTCCGTATACTCGGATGCCAGACCAAAAAAGGGACAACTGACATCCTTCCATATCTTTTTTTTTCTCATCAAGAATTAGCAAGTATTTGGCCAAAGTAGTCTTATATGTATTTTTTTTTTGTAACAGACCCCTGCAGAGAGAATTTCTGTATTTTTTCCAGTGTGTGTGTGTGTAATTGGGGAATTTCAAAAGGGAAATTTCATATTTCAATCTCTTTGTTAATGCTTTTCTTCATTACTGGTTAAGTCTTGTTTCATAATAAACTAATAATTTTGCTGTTTATTAAAGAAACCTGGTTGGTGTATTTTATTCTGGAATATAAAATAGAGTAGAGGATTGGCTGTATTGGTAACTGGGGTAAACATTTAAGTATATGTTGTGACTTGTGGAGAAGTGGAACTAGAAAAGACAGTGCACTCCTCCGGCCTTGGTCATAACAGGTGTAAAGACAGTCTTAGCAACCACAGGCCAGTTAGTTTAAAATCAGTGGTGGCTAAGGTTTTGGAAGCAATAATTGGGGAAAATATCAATGGACACTTAGGTTCAAATTAATTAAGGATAGCCAACATGGATTGCAAAAGGCAGATCATGCTTGATTAATCTAATTGAATTCTTTAATGAAGTAACAGAGAAGGTTGATGAAGGGAATGCGGTGGACATCGTTTATATGGGTTTTAAGAAAGCATTTGATAAGGTACCACATAATAGGCTGGTTAACAAAATTGACGCTCAAGGAATAGGAGGGTCAGTGTCCAATTGGATAAGAACTTGGCTTCAGGACAGAAAACAGCGAGGAGGTTGGCTGGCCACCTGAGAGAAATAGACTTGCAGGACTATGGGTATCAAGCCAGGGAGTAGGACTGACTGCATAGCTCCTTGAAGAGCCAGCATGGATTTGGTGGGCCAAATGGCCTCCTTCTGTGCCGTAAATGACTCTATGACTTTAAGTCAGGATGGTGTATGTTCCTTCCCTGAAATCATTTCCCTTTAGCATAAAATTTCACCTCCCAGCTTCTCCTGGACCTTGCACATGAGCTGGTGGATTTTATCCAGATGTGCACTCCAGGGTAGATGAGAGATTCACTGAACTTATTACTCTTTCGAATGGTGAGGCATGATTTTCCACAGCCTATACTATTTGTCTACAATGAGATTTCTTGGTAGTTTTCAGCAATATCCCATGGTAGATTCTAGGCTCACTGGAATTCTAGTGGATAGAAAATACAACTGTGCTGTTGCCACAAATAGAGTTCTAGGGGGAAGTTTTAACCGCCCTCACAATGGGAGTGGGGGAGGAGTTAAAAATTAAAAATTGCTTATCGTGATCCCAAACTGCCTTGTCTGCACCTGCTGGCACCTTTTATGCTGTTAGGTTGTCTGTGCAGCTTGTGCAACTTTCTGAGCAAATAGAAATAACCCAATAATTGTGTCTGTGTCCCACTCTTGAGTTTGGACACCTCATTATAATATTTAAATCAGGCTCCCACAATACAGTTAGAAGGCTGATTAAATTTATCCTCAGGCTCAGGAAATCTGGCAGCAAAATGGAGACAGGAGCAGCCAGATCAAGCAGGTAAGAGCTTTTTTATAGCACTGATTGTGGGCTAGAAGGATAAGGAGTGCTCCCCTCGGCCTCTCAAGCAAATCTTCTGCTGCAATTGGCTGTCTTCCTACCAATCCTGCCTTGTGGTCGGCGCAACATCGAGGGCCGAAGGGCCTGTACTGCGCTGTAATGTTCTAATGTTCTAATCTTTGCTGACCCCATCCTTATGGCCTTCGATCTTTGCTGATTGCCGGGACTGTCTAAAACAGGCTTTGCTGCCCGGCAACCAATTAGCCAGTCGATCTGGCCAGTTACTGGGAGGGAAATGAAATTTCTTTAAATGGGATTCATGAATTTACAACTGGTGTAAATTCGAGTACAACTACTCTGGGTACAAGACAACTAGATTAGAATGTGCTCTTTCGCCCACCTTGAGGGAAATATTCAGTTCTGTTTGTGTTGTCAATATAAGTTATATATTTTCAGTACATGACAAAACAGTAAGTCACTTATTAGCATCATTATTTAAGATATATAAGCAGCTTGTGCAACTTTCTGAGCAAATAGAAATAACCCAATAATTGTGCAAAATTCAGGAACTCATCAGCAAGACAGGTGGAACCACATTCTGGAAAATTGAGTTGTTAGTATCTATTATTGGTGTTACGCCAATATGTTTTGTTGAATGATAATTTTCTTGAATCCACTGGCTGGAGATCTGAATTTATATGTTTTTTAAAAAGTACATTTTTAAAAGACCAGCTAAAAGGATGATTTTGCTGGCAGCTTAAGTTGGCTTCCTAATTTGCAACACTGTATCCTATACTGCAAAGCTTGTGAGGCGGGAGACAAAATGTCTGCTAATTTCCCAGCAAGAACCAAGACCCAGGAAGTTTAAAGGAACAGCTTGTTCTTTTTGCAAGAGAGAAATACTGCTAACTGCTATGTTTGAATCACTGAGTGACTGTCATGTGACAAGCCCTTCCCCATCTGTGGTTTTAAGCTGGTGCTTTCTGTGCAGCAGAAGAGAAGCAACTGGACTCTTACATGAGCAGACCCTAAGTGGGTGTCCCTCTCTCTCTCTCTCTCTCTCCATTCCAGCTTGAAAGCTTTCAAATCCTGCCTGTTGACTGACCACCTTTGCATACTTCGGCTAAAATCAGAAAACCCGTTGGGGAAATAATCCACATCGCTATCTCCAATAGACCCACCAAACCAGTCATCTACATCTTCAAACTAAAAGCCTCAGGACCACTGAATTCAGCTAGAAACCAGCCAAATCACCAAACTCCACAGACTGTATACCTTTTTTATGGCCTCTACCTCAACCAATCTACCTTTCCCCACTCTAACCTACATGTGTGTGTAAACCTCTAGTGTGTGCGGGACTGCGAGTGAATGTTGTTTATTATTTTATTCATTTTAGGTACAATAAAGTTAACCTTTTTTTTGTTAAACTCAAGAAAACCTGTCTGATTGGTTCTTGTTATGATCATAGCATATAAATAATAAAACACCCACTGAATTGACCAGTACATCCACTTTAAGAAAGAATTAAACCTGTTGTGGTCAAACAAGAAGAGGGAAAAGAGGGAAGCCCTTCATTCCCTCTTCAAGTGACCGTAACATTGTTTACAGAAATACTTCATTATTTTAACTGAGACAAGTACATTTCTCAAGTTACAATTTTGTGATGAATTTATTGCCAGAATTGAGAAAGAAAGTCAGACTTGGAGTAAATTCAAGAGGTTTTGAAAGAAGAGCCATCATATTATTTCTGACAGCTTTATTTGTTATTTTTGGTTTAAATTATCTGTAAATTTGATGTGAATATTGTCTGCAGAATGCACCCTGGCAGATTAAAAAAAACAAGAATTTTGTTGTTATTGAAGTTCCAGTGAATTTTTTAGAACTTCAGCATTAGTACTGAATGCGTGCGAGCAGATGTAGAAATATATTTGTGCAAATAAAATTTTCCAGTTTTTATTGGTAATGTTCTAATGTAAGTGTAACTTTCTCTCCAATAGTGAAATTCCCAGGACTTGACATAGTCAAAAAAAATCAATCTCAAAGTCCTGATTTGTTTAAATAGCTTCATTCTAATTTGATAGGCTTGATTACACAACAGATAAACATTTCCTGAACAGGTCCACCAAACCTTAGTAATATCTTTAAAAGACTGAACTTTGTCTAATGCTGTAGGCCCATTGTCCCACCATTCTTATTGCCTTGTTGTTAACTCTGGCCTTTGTAGTCAGTGTGCTCATGTGAGGTGCTATCAGTTTAGCATTTCTAGCTCTCAAATGTACCTATGGGGCTGAATTTTACTGGCCCTCCAATGGTGGGGGTTGTGGCAGGGGGGCCTGTGAAATTCTTCCGGGAGCGGCCCACCACAACCCCGATGCTGTGAAGGCCCCACCACATTTTACCGGCAGCAGCAGGACCTCGGTGCAGCCCCCTTGCCGCTCGGCAGCGGCACCCTAATTTACATATGCTAAGCGCTACTGACCTTGCCTGATTATGCATCCTGCTGCTCGCCTCTCCTCAGTTCCTCATTTTTTGCTGAACGGGTGACTGTTACGTGCCGTCCTGTTCACAAATGAGAGGAGCTGGCGAGACAGCAGAAGAGCAGCAATTGGAGATAGTGCAGGTCAGTCTCTGTATATCGGGGTCTCCACTCTGCATTCTTGAAGGGAGGTGGGAGGGGCTGTGGCAATATCGGGGTCTCCACTCTGCAGACATGAAGGGAGGTGGGGGGGTATGTTATTACTGGGGCTACAGCTCTGCAGGCATGAAGGGAGGTACTGTGTACACCTCTCCGTAAATGGTGGCTGCTCTGCGCATTGTTTGTTTGTGCGTGTGTGTGAAGAAGCAATGGCACACTAGTCACCCTTTACTTGGGAAGGGTGCTGGAAATGGTAGGCGTGTAAAGGTTATCTGGCTGGTGGGGCAATCGATGCAGCTGGTGGAATCTTCCTGTAATCATTCTGTGCCACTCCTAGTGGGAGCTAAGACGGGCAATACTGTGCCAGGCCACATAGTTCATCCATGAAAGCATCTGATGTACCCGTCAGCAACAATGCCTGCCCTGTTAGGAACCTTCGAAAAAGTGAAGGCCATTGCTTTATTTGGCACGTGGAGGTGGCAATGGCTCATCCGAGATAGCATGATCCGCTTCTCCTGAGGATCCATATGTGCCACAGGCTGAACCAACAGCCAGATGCAGACTACGTCGAGACTCCCTGTCATGGGCAGCAGCCTCAAGGGGTGCTCGCCACTATAGAACGCCGTGCATCCACAGGTACTGCTTGACATACCAGCGGATGTCAGAGCGCCAGTGTCAGAGGTGACTGTGGATGTCGAGGGAGGTGGACACATCTCTGTGCCCTGCTCTGTGGTGACCTGCAGCCCATGGGGTTCGGTGGAGATTCTATGCCTGTTGCCCTCATAGTGACAGCGGTTCCTGTCCTTGTCACTGCATCCGTGGAGATGCATATGAGTAATGCTGACATGGCAATGATGTTATTGCATACATTGGCATTCCTGAAAGGCCAATGATGAAGATGGATGAGACATTAGCGGTAAATGCTGGCACACCTCATTCACACAGAAAAAAGGATACACATGTTAGTGAAGAAGATTTAGTGAAAAATGTATTTACATTGCAGTGACACCTGTGCATTCCCTCTTGTGTCAGTGTGTTTTCTTTAAGTGCTTCTCGGTGCAACCTCAGCACTAGCAGCCTGACTAGAAGAAGGCTGCTGATCTGATTGCCCTTGAGCTGTGGATGACTTTGGCGGTCATCCTCTGTGTGCATGAGGCCTGGAGGGCCCTGGCTGGCTGGGGGGATCCTGTGTCAGAGCAGAACTCTCCTCAGCTGTCACAGGAGGAGGGGCTGGCGTCCACATTGGGATCACCTTTGGGGGGGACCCCAGATGCGTCGTGCAGGCTTGCATCTTCCATCTCAGGGTTCCTTGGAACCCTTCTGCTCTCCCGGGAAGGAGCAGGGGCAGGGACAGTCTCTATGCCCCTGGTCCCTCTCTCACCTTGCCACTGCTGATTGGATGTCATGGCCATGGCGAGGGAGTGCAGATCAGCACGTAGAAATTGATTCTGGCTCATCTGGAGGGCCACCCCTTCAATAGATGATGGCAGGCACTCAAATGCCTGGGACATGGCAGCAGTCATGGCCTGGATGGACTTGCCCATTGTCTGCTCAAGGCTGCGCACAGCTTGTGGCATTTCCGCCTGCTGTTGCCGGTACTTCTGCACCAGTTCCAGCATGCCCTGTGATGTCGACAGCAGAGGGTCATCAGTAGCCTGGGGCTCAGCATGGGCCTAGAATACCACTGCCCTCTGACTGTCGGTGGCCTCGGCTGTCTCAGTCTTAGTCAGCTGTTGGGCGTGTGTGCAGTGCTCTCGCCAGCTTGTGACCCAGACTGTAAGACCGAACGGATTCCCACCGATGTGACAGTATCTGCGCTGGTGGAAGGTGCGTTAGTGTCATGGGATGCTGCTTCCTCGGAGGGCGATGCTTCCTCTGAGGTGTGGGTGGGGTCCTGTGCGGCTGGGGTCAGCTCAGAGCTGACAGACAAAATGGGAAGAGCACACTATCAGTTCCGTTGTAGTACATTTCACAATTACAACAGCATTGCATCACAGAACTGCAATTCCACATTGATCATTGCTCATATTGATCGAAAGTATGTTCACCATGGTCCCCAACGTCAACTTCACCAGATGAGCGGGTCAACTCGCTGATATCTCCAGGGCCTCGTCCTCAGCATCTGTCAGCCACCTCCACCGGTACGGGCGGCTTCCCTGGCCTTGGCGGTCCGCTTCGCTTGGAGGAGCAAGGAGGCAGCTATTATGGATGGCATTTTATCAGCACGACACGTGTCACAAAGGTGGGGGATGTTCGGTGTGCACTCCTGAGTGAGCCACTCATGTAAGTGCCATTCTCTGAGCAGCAGACAAGGGAAAGTTCTATCATACATTTCTCCATTCGTGTCACGCCTTTCCTCCCTGCCCAACCTCCCTTTCATCGGCATGGCAGTGGCACCCAGTTTCAATGGATCCCTGATGTAAAGTTGCATTTACTCTTGTGGTTCGCAGCAGGTCATTCACCCGTTTGCGACACTGGACCCAGTCTTGGCGGTTAGCCCCACGGTTCAGAAGCAGAATCACAGAATCATAGAATAATACAGTGCAGAAGAGGCCCTTCGGCCCATCGAGTCTGCACCGATGCATTAAAACACCTGACCTGTCTACCTAATCCCATTTGGCAGCACTTGCCCCATAGCCTTGAATGTTATGACGTGCCAAGTGCTCATCCAGGTACTTTTTAAAGGATGTGAGACAACCTGCATCTACCACCCTCCCAGGCAGGGCATTCCAGACCGTCACCACCCTCTGGGTAAAAAGGTTCTTCCTCAAGTCCCCCTTAAACCTCCCGCCCCTCACCTTAAACTTGTGACCCCTCGTAACTGACCCTTCAACTAAGGGGAACAGCTGCTCCCTATCCACCCTGTCCATGCCCCTCATAATCTTGTACACCTCGATCAGGTCACCCCTCAGTCTTCTCTGCTCCAGCGAAAACAACCCAAGCCTATCCAACCTCTCTTCATAGCTTAAATGTTCCATCCCAGGCAATATCCTGGTGAATCGCCTCTGCACCCCCTCCAATGCAATCACATCCTTCCTATAATGTGGCGACCAGAATTGCACACAGTACTCCAGCTGTGGCTTTACCAAAGTTCTATACAACTCCAACATGACCTCCCTGCTTTTGTAATCTATGCCTCGATTGATAAAGGCAAGTGTCCCATATGCCTTTTTCACCACCCTATTAACCTGGCCTTCTGCCTTCAGAGATCTATGGACAAACACGCCAAGGTCCCTTTGGCATTCCTCCAAGGTTCCTCGGAACTTCCCAGTGTCAGGCCATTCATTGAATATTTCCGTGTCACATTACTCCTTCCAAAGTGTATCACCTCACACTTTTCAGCGTTAAATTCCATCTGCCACTTTTCTGCCCATTTGACCATCCCGTCTATATCTTCCTGTAACCTAAGACACTCCACCTCACTGTTAACCACTCGGCCAATCTTTGTGTCATCTGCGAACTTACTGATCCTACCCCCCACATAATCATCTATGTCGTATATATAAATGACAAACAATAGGGGACCCAGCACAGATCGCTGTCGTACGCCACTGGACACTGGCTTCCAGTCACTAAAACAGCCGTCTGTCATCACTCTCTGTCTCCTACAGCTAAGCCAATTTTGAATCCACCTTATCAAGTTACCTTGTATCCCATGTGCGTTTGCTTTCTTGATAAGTCTCCCATGTGGGACCTTGTCAAAGGCTTTGCTGAAATCCATGTAAACTACATCAACTGCACTACCCTCATGTACACACCTGGTCACATGCTCAAAAAATTCAATCAAATTTGTTAGGCATGACCTCCCTCTGACAAAGCCATGCTGACTATTCCTAATCAAATTTTGCCTCTCCAAGTGGTGATAGATTCTCTCCTTCAGAATTTTCTCCAATAGTTTCCCTACCACTGACGTGAGACTCACTGGTCTGTAGTTCCCTGGCTTATCTCTACAACCTTTCTTAAATAGTAGCTGTTCTCCAGTCCTCTGGCACCTCCCCCGTGGCCAGAGAGGAATTAACAATTAGGGTCAGAGCCCTTGCAATCTCCACCCTCAGCTCCCACAGCATCCTGGGACACAAATCGTCCGGACCTGGAGATTGTCCACTTTTAAGCCTTCCAAAACCTCCAATGCCTTGTCACTCCCTATGACAATTTGCTCAAGAACCTCACAGTCTCTCTCTCTAAGTTCCATATCTGTATCATCATTCTCTTGGGTGAAGACAGATGTGAAGTATTCATTCAACACCCTACCAGCACCCTACGGTTCGTGACCTCCTCTGCCACCTCCAGCCAGGCTACCTTGGTATGGCGGGAGGGCCTGTTCTTGCCATCGCTGGGGAAGAGGACTTTCCGCCTTGCCCACATAGCCTGGAAGAGAGTGAGCAGGGAGGCTTCACTGAACCTTGGTGCCACCTGGCATGCCCCTCTGTCTCCATGCAGATATGTTTCTCTTTTCACTGATGGATCGGTCTCTGTAGTCCAACTGCTGCTTGCTTCTGTCTCTACTGTGGGTGCAGGAATAGCTGATGTCCCAGCTGCCCTTTAAATAGGACCCCAGCACATGACCATTAGCTGTGTCAATGTTCATCATGGCGCTGGATGTCCTGCTCCCCCCAACATAGTATGGGAGGGGGTGGTGCTGCACCTCACTGCTATGTTAATGAGCCCCCGCGCATAATGTAGTGGGGGCTCAGTGGTGGCCGATACGCACGAACATGCTGCCAAGATCCGAGTGCACTACCGCAATTTGCGGCGCGTTCATAAAATTCAGCCCATGTTCTTTAACTATCCTTCTATCTTAATGGTGCAAGCCATTTTGAAATTTGCTCTTCAGTCAGCAGAGCTGCCAACATTGAATTTTCAGTGTAAAGTCAACATTATACCTGAGGTGCCACCTCGTGCCAAAAACACAGATGTGTTAAGAGGCTAGACCACAGAGGACAGACAATCTGTCTGCTATTATCTGAATCCTCTGCTGCATACCACTAATGCTGCCACTTTTAAGCACTTATTTTCTTCAATTATCATTAGAGCAACCATCACGTTTCCTGGGAACTGTGGAAAGAAGCTTTATTAGCCAATTTGAACAAGTGGTTTCACATCAAGAAAGATGGGTATTGCCATAAAAGCAGCTAGTGCTAAGCTCAGCATAAAAGCAAATTTGAAATTTGAAAACTGACTTCCATGACCAGATCTATCACCATTACAGCTTAACAACAGAAGAAAACTCATTATCTTGCCAGCTCCTTTCAACAGTTAATTTGCAATGCTGGTGGGAGCTATGCCTCCGGAGTGTTTTCCCTCTCTTGCTGGAGAATAAAAGTAAAAGAAATCATGTAAGATCACACGAAGAAAGCAGCAAGATGGGGGACCAAATACTCAGGTGTTCCATTCTTCAGAGAATGTCGTTAAGCCTCTGAGTCAGTATTTTATATGCTGTACACAGGAGAAACCAGCGGATTAGAAATGCAACAATAAATGTTGAATTTTCAAGATATGAATTGACATTGTTTAGTTTATCTGACAAGGATTTTTCAATTCAAACTATGCAATCAGAACAGATAAAAGTCAAACCCTGGCCCTGTCTAGAATATTGCAGATTTGATAATGCGAGATTAACTACTTTTAAAATTTTTTTAATTTTTATTTGTTAGGGCGGCACAGTGGCACAGTGGTTAGCACTGCAGCCTCACAGCTCCAGTGACCCGGGTTCAATTCTGGGTACTGCCTGTGCGGAGTTTGCAAGTTCTCCCTGTGACCGCGTGGGTTTTCGCCGGGTGCTCTGGTTTCCTCCCACAGCCAAAAACTTGCAGTTTGATAGGTAAATTGGCCATTATAAATTGCCCCTAGTATAGGTAGGTGGTAGGGGAATTGTGGGGATGTGGTAGGAATATGGGATTAATGTAGGAATAGCCTTTGTCCTTGATCTTTATGTCGTCATTGTCGACAGGAATAGTGCCGGAAGACTGGAGGATAGCAAATGTTGTCCCCTTGTTCAAGAAGGGGAGTAGAGACAGCCCTGGTAATTATAGACCTGTGAGCCTTACTTCGGTTGTGGGTAAAATGTTGGAAAAGGTTATAAGAGACAGGATTTATAATCATCTTGAAAAGAATAAGTTCATTAGCGATAGTCAGCACGGTTTTGTGACGGGTAGGTCGTGCCTCACAAACCTTATTGAGTTTTTCGAGAAGGTGACCAAACAGGTGGATGAGGGTAAAGCAGTGGATGTGGTGTATATGGATTTCAGTAAGGCGTTTGATAAGGTTCCCCACGGTAGGCTATTGCAGAAAATACGGAAGTATGGGGTTGAAGGTGATTTAGAGCTTTGGATCAGAAATTGGCTAGCTGAAAGAAGACAGAGGGTGGTGGTTGATGGCAAATGTTCATCCTGGAGTTTAGTTACTAGTGGTGTACCGCAAGGATCTGTTTTGGGGCCACTGCTGTTTGTCATTTTTATAAATGACCTGGAAGAGGGTGTAGAAGGCTGGGTTAGTAAATTTGCGGACGACACTAAGGTCGGTGGAGTTGTGGATAGTGCCGAAGGATGTTGTAGGGTACAGAGGAACATAGATAGGCTGCAGAGCTGGGCTGAGAGATGGCAAATGGAGTTTAATGCGGAAAAGTGCGAGGTGATTCACTTTGGAAGGAGTAACAGGAATGCAGAGTACTGGGCTAATGGGAAGATTCTTGGTAGTGTAGATGAACAGAGTGATCTTGGTGTCCAGGTACATAAATCCCTGAAGGTTGCTACCCAGGTTAATAGGGCTGTTAAGAAGGCATATGGTGTGTTAGCTTTTATTAGTAGGGGGATCGAGTTTCGGAGCCACGAGGTCATGCTGCAGCTGTACAAAACGCTGGTGAGACCGCACCTGGAGTATTGCGTGCAGGTCTGGTCACCGCATTATAGGAAGGATGTGGAAGCTTTGGAAAGGGTGCAGAGGAGATTTACTAGGATGTTGCCTGGTATGGAGGGAAGGTCTTACGAGGAAAGGCTGAGGGACTTGAGGTTGTTTTCGTTGGAGAGAAGGAGGAGGAGAGGTGACTTAATAGAGACATATAAGATAATCAGAGGGTTAGATAGGGTGGATAGTGAGAGTCTTTTTCCTCGGATGGTGATGGCAAACACGAGGGGACATGGCTTTAAGTTGAGGGGTGATAGATATAGGACAGATGTTAAAGGTAGTTTCTTTACTCAGAGAGTAGTAGGGGCGTGGAACGTCCTGCCTGCAACAGTAGTAGACTCGCCAACTTTAAGGGCATTTAAGTGGTCATTGGATAGACATATGGATGAAAATGGAATAGTGTAGGTCAGATGGTTTCACAGGTCGGCGCAACATCGAGGGCCGAAGGGCCTGTACTGCGCTGTAATGTTCTAAAGTAATGTTCTAATAAATGGGTGGTTGATGGTCGGCACAGACTCAGTGGGCTGAAGGGTCTGTTTCAGTGCTGTATTAATAAAAAAAATAAAAAACTTCATTAGACAATTGTTTCAAACTGACTGTGAACATGTTTACAATAGTATCTTCTGTGCTATAATAATGAGGTATTTTTTTGTGCCAGTAAGAAAGTAATAAAACATTTATCCAACTGTCACCTTTTGAGAAGGAATTCATTACTAAGTCCAGCTTGTGTGCTCAATAATGGATGTAAACTACTTTAGCCACCACTCACTATGAACAAACTGCTGTTGTTCCTTTGCTCTTACTATTGTGTTAACCATATATTTTTAGTGCAAAATTACTTGAGAAATAGACCCACAACGAGAGAAGATAGTGATCAAAAACATACCTAACTGTCCGAACCCTTCCTGCTGCTTCCCATACTGCTGTTGCAACAATATTGCAATAACTAAACAGTTTGGTGATTCCTTGTGTTTTCTGGAACTTTATGGGAAGAAAATATTCTTTTTTTTTCTCCAATAGAGATCAACATTTAATAATTGGAGCCCAATGCCAGGGAACCATGATACAATCATTTTATTATCTTGTATAAAGAAGAGGTAGGAGGTTTGGAACTATTAGTGGATAGGAGATTTCCTTTCTCTTGCTGGCTTACAGATCATGGGAAAGCAAAATCAGAAGTCACCCCTTGGTACTTGGAAACTATTATTTATTTAAGTTGTCTTTTCTACATTGGTATTATAACAAACAGGAGGGAAATGATGAATCAATCAAATCCCATGGAAACTTACATTTATGTAGGTTTTTGTCATCAAATACAATGAATTATTATGAAGTGCAGCAGATGTTATGAAGGCAAATACAGCCAGTTATACATTGCAAAACCACACAAACAGCGAATAACCATTCAATCTGCATTTGATTGAGGGTGGAATGCTGCCTATGGCACTATTTTCTCTGGTGGGGGATTCCAGAACAACAATAACTTGCATGTATACAGCATAGTAAAATGTCCCAAGACATTTCACAGGAACATTATTCAACATAATTTGACACCAAGCCACATAAGGAGATATTAGGACAGGTGATCAAAAGCTTGGTCAAAGAAGTAGGTTATAAGGAGTGTTTTAAAGGAGGAGTGAGACAGGAACATTATTCAACATAATTTGACACCAAGCCACATAAGGAGATTTAGGAAGGGAGTACCAAAGCTTGGGCCTAGGCAGCTGCAGGCATGGCTGCTAATCATGGAATGAAGTAAATCGAGGATATACAAGAGACCAGAATTAGAGGTAACCAGAGTTCTTGGAGGGTTGTATTGCAGGCGAAGGTTACAGAGATAGGTGAAGCCATGGAGAGATTTAAAAACAAGGATGAGAATTTTAAATTTGAGGAGTTGCTGGTGATGGGGGAACAGCATGTGATGTGGGTTAGAATACAAGCAACAAAGTTTTGGATGAGTTCAAGTTTGCAGAAGGTGGAAGATGGGTGGCCAGTCAGGGGAATGTTGAAATAGTTGAGTTTAGAGGTAACAAAGTGAATGGATGATGGTTTCAGCAGCTGATGGGCTGAGGCAGGGGCAGAGGCAGGCGATATTATGGAGGTGCAGGTAGGCAGTTTGGATGATGGAGAATGTAAGATCTCACATTGTAGATCTGCTACTGTATATCTCTGGAAGAAACACACAGCACTTTTTGGATTGCTGCAGTAAATTGAATTTTTATTATCGACTCCTTATAGTGATACACTCTGCATGCTACGTCAAGCATGCATGATGGCATCAAATGAACAATACACTACATACCGAATGAACAATACCCTATAGCCCTCCTCTTCTTGGTAAATGAGAGTTCCAATGGTTTGCTTACATTATTCTGTTTAGACATTTCTTCAGTTTGTAATCTAATTGTTTACGTATGGTAAACTTTTCCACTCACGAACAATTGACATCAAGTGTTGTCTCATTTAACTCATATGCTTCATCTGAAATGTCGATGTCTGGATTGGATGCAATGCTTGCAGATGGTGTTTACAACACTTTGAAGAGTGATGGGTTATATGTGATGATTTATGAACGACGCTTAGCAGTGATCAGTGATCCTTTTGTGTTGGTCACAACAAATGGCTGGATGTCATAGGGGTTGTTTGTTTTCCAACATAACCATCACTTTATCTCCTGGCTTTAGAGGTGTAGTTCTGAATTTCATATTTCGCTCTGCATTTGCTTTCATGTGATCCTTCTGTCCTTGACCACGCTCACATATGTGGTTATCATTAGCTCTGTGGGGTAGCTCAGAAAGATGTCTGCGCATAGGATTTGCGAAGAGAAACGTAGCTGGAGGCTTTCCAGTGGTCGAGTGGGGAGTTGCTCTGTAATTGAGAAGAAAATGATACAACTCCTAATTCCACAACTTGCTCTCAGCAGTAGCAGTACGGATCATTCTTTTCAAGGTCTGCATAAATCTCTGAACGTCTCCATTAGCTCTTGGCCAATAGGGTGTATTTTTTCAGTGAATGAAGTCAATGTAGCTCACAAATGTACTGAACTCATCGTTGTTGAATGGGGGGGGGGTGGGGGTAGGGGCGGTGGGTGGGTTCCATTGTGACTTCTCACCATTTGAGGGACTCCAAACAAAGCAAAAATCTGGTCAAGATTTGGGATAACTGCTTTAGCTGAGGTAAACATAACTATTTCTACGACTGGTAACATGCTGTAGTCATCAGTGACAACAAGCAAGTGCTCATCTGTGGGCAGGTCTGCCAAGTGTTACGACCAGGTGAGAAAGGAGTCTAGGGATTCCCTCTCAGCCTTTGCCTGTTTTAACTGTAACAAGGTTTAATTTTAAAAACACCATGTTTTACCTCCCCCTCAGTGAATCCTTATTCACTACTTTCCAAGTGTAAGGCAAATAAATCAACCCAACAGATTTTCTTAGATTTTAACAAGAAAGGTGGAAGTTTATTAATCTTGAACTCTAATTCGGTTAACGACTATGAATACGTGACACAACCACGCTAGCATGCATTCACGATAAACACACATGCAGATAGAGACAGAAAAAGTAGAAAGAATAAAGGGGAAAAGTTTGAGGCAGTAGCTGGGTGTATTTACAGTTCTTTGAGTTCAATGTGGAGTCTTTGGTTGCCGGTATGTCTTGTTTTTCATAGGGGCCCAGTGCACACTTTAACTTGTTTCGATGTAGGAGTCTTTTCTCTCTTGAGGTTTAAGCGACTTCAGTGGGTCCGGAGGTTTGTGAGAAAGTGAGAGACAGCCAGCCAGGAGAGAGGCTCTCTTGTTCCAGGTTCAGTTGCAATCTGTCTTCAAACTGTTCTATGCCTCGTTCAAAAAGCTTGGGCCAGCAGGTTAGTCATGTGACCAGTTGGCTTAACCACTCCTGCGTTTGTGGATTCTCCATCTTAGCAGACATTGGAATGCGAGCTTCCTTACACCATCAATGTCTGGTGATCAGAATCCATTTGGGTTAATTGGACCAGGGAGTAGTTGCTTTGTCTCTCTAAGCACTGTTTCTTAGTATGCAAATGTCCTCCAGCCAAATGTCTGGTGATCTCTTTAAACAAGTCATTTCTTCACTCCAACAACAGTTTAAAATTAATGTTCATATTACGAAATTAATATGCCACATTCTTGGCAGGTGGAGGTCTTCATGACACAAGTCTATGCTAACTTCAATCCATGGGCCTGCAGGTAGTTCAAACGTGTTGAGCAGCTCACGAAGATTTGACATTACAGTTGCTTGACATGGCAAACACTGATTGATTTTGTACTCCACCGTGTGTTCAATTCCCCGGAACCAGACATTTTCCTGAAGAAGTTGCTTGGTTTTGACAATTCCCTGGTAAACCGGGAGGTGGAACGAAGAGAGGAACTTGGTGAAATTACAATCACTAGGGAAATGGTACTGACCAAACTGATGGAGCTGCAGGCTGACAAGTACCCGGGTACTAGGGTCTTAAAACAGGTGGCTAATGAGGTAGTAGATGCGTTGGTGCTAATTTTTCAAAACTCGCTAGATTCTGGAAAGGTTCCATCAGACTGGAAAGTAGCAAATATAACCCCCATATTGAAGAAGGTAGAGAGGCAGAAAACAGGTAACTATAGGCCAGTTAGCTGGATGTCTGTCATCGGGAAGGTGTTAGAATCGATCATTAAGGAAGTTATAGATGGGCACTTAGAAAAACTCAAGGTAGTTGGGAATAGTCAGCATGGCTTTGTGAAAGGGAGATCATGTTTAACCAATTAATTGGAGTTCTTTGAGGGAGTAACATGTGCCATGGAGAAAGGGGAGCCTGTTGATGTACTGTACTTGGATTTTCAGAAGGCATTTGACAAGGTGCCACATAAAAGGTTATTGTGCAAAGTAGGTGCTCATGGTGTAGGGGGCAACATATTAGCATGGAGAAAAGATTGGCTGGCTGGCAGAAAACAGAGTGTTTGCATAAATGGGTCCTTTTCTGATTGGTAGGCTGTGACGAGTGGAGTCCCACAGGGGTCTGTGCTGGGGTCTCAACCTTTTACATTTTTTATCAATGGCTTAGATGAGGGGAGAAATGACATGGTAACTAAATTTACAGATGACACAAAGATAGGTAGGAAAGTATGTTGTGAAGAAGATATAAGAAGCTTGCAGACCAATATAGATAGGTTGAGTGAGTGGGCAAAAGTCTGGCAGATGGAGTATAATGTGGGAAAATGTGAAGTGGTTCACTTTGGTAGGAAGAATAAAAAAGCAGAGTATTACTTAAATGGAGAACGACTGCAGAACTCCAAGGTGCAAAGGGATCTAGGTGTTCTAGTGCTTGAGTCACAAAAAGTTAGTATACAGGTACAGCATGTAATAAAGAAGGCTAATGGGATGCTATCCTTTATTACGAGAGGAATTGAAAATAAAAGTAAGGATGTTATGCCTCAGTTATATAGGGCATTGGTGAGACCACATCTCGAATACTGTGTGCAGTTTTGGTCTCCTTATTTAAGGAAGGATGTGAATACGTTGGAGGCAGTTCAGAGGAGGTTTTCTAGATTGATGCCTGGAATGAGCGGGTTGTCTTACGAGGAAAGGTTGGACCGACTGGGCTTGTTTTTACTGGAGTTTAGAAGAGTGAGGGGAGACTTGATTGAAGTATATAAGATCCTGAATGCTCTTGACAAGGTGGATGTGGAAAAGATGTTTCCTCTTGTGGGGGAGTCCAGAACTAGGGGTCACTGTTTTAAAATTAGGGGTCACACATTTAGGACAGAGATTAGGAGAATATTTTTCTCTCAGAGGGTTGTGTGGCTTTGGAAGTCTCTACCTCAGAAGATGGTGGAAGTAGGGTCATTGAATAATTTTAAGGCAGAGATAGATAGATTCTTGTCAGGCAAGGGAATCAAAGGTTATCAGGGTAGATGGGAGTGTGGAATTCGAGACACAAACAGATCAGCAATGATCTTATTGAATGGCGGAACAGGCTAGAGGGGCCAAATGGCCTACTTCTGCTCCTAATTCATAAGTTCATATGTAACACTCCATTCAAGTCGATGGCTTGCTATGCAGATTGTTGAACAAGGTCACTAGTAGCCTATGATCGGTTATCACTTCAAACTTGCTTCCATACAAGTCAACATGAAAGTGTAGGATGCTCCATGTGATTGAGAGCGCTTCTCTCTCTGTTTGTGAATATTGTTGTTCTATATGCATTAATGATCTGCTTGCCTTCACAACAATTGATGGGTGACCTGCTTTGTCTTTCTGCACCAGAACTGCACCCAAACCAACCAGGCTCACATTCACGACTAGCTGGGTGGTTTTCTCAGGGTCAAAGTAGGCATTTGTGCAACTTGCTGACAACGTTGTTTGATCTGGTGTACAGCTTGTTTGTGCAATTTAGTCCACTCCCATTTGGTGGTCTCTTTTGTTAGATCACGTAAGGGGCAGATACTGTGGCAAGATCAGGAATGAATTGACTGCAGTATGTGATCAGCTCATGCAGACTCTGGACTTCATGCACGTTTGCAGGATCTGCAACGTTTGCAATGGCTTTGACTTTCTGTGGATCAGGTGACACTCCTTCACCGCTGAACACATGATCGAAGAATTCAATTCTGCTTTCATTGAACAGGCACTTGTCTTTGTTCAGGGTGAGGTTGCATTCTCTGAGATGATGTAGGCATGTCTGAAGTTCACTTGCAGTACATCTGTCGATAAGCATGTCATCACTGATATTCAGCATGTCCTCAGCTCCTTGCAGTACAGATTGAATCATGTGCTGAAATACCTCAGCTGCTGAGTTGACTCGAAAGTTGAGCCTCTTATATGGAAAGGGCCTGATGAATCTCATTAAGGGAATCTTGTAACTTCTTCTGGTTCAATGGTCATCATTACTGTCAGGGGAGCGAGGAACCTTGAAACAGTGTGAAGGAAGACACCTGGGTGATTGAGAGAGGGACAGACATTCGCAGCATGGTTGGCAACAGAGGCCGTCTACTTTGTCTTTGTCACTAGCATCTAGTAGGGACTCTGTCCATGGGAGGTAATGTCACCCTTGACCACTCACAGGGCTGACCATGCAGGGAGCAGCCAATCCCTGATCGCCACAGGTTCTGAATACCTGCACAGAGCGGTGTAAGAAAGACGTACCTTCCTTTGTTCTTCGCTGTACAGCCGGACTGTTGGCTAACGTGTCAGAAATTACATCTTTTCCACTGGACATCTGACCAGCGCTCCAGGTGCAAACAGAGATTAGAGGGACCAGCTGGGCTGCGTAAGAGAAAAGCTTGTGAGTATCATTCAGGGGACGTGTAACCCTTTAATCTCCTGGTTGAGTTAAAGTGGAGAGCTGGAGGGGAAGTGCAAGTTTTCTGTGGTTGAGTTAACGAAATTGAAGGGTAAGGCTAGGGACGGTGTGGATGATTCATCTTTGTGGATATGATCCAGATAACTGGATTTATTTATTTATTTAGAGATACAGCACTGAAACAGGCCCTTCGGCCCACCGAGTCTGTGCCAACCAACAACCACCCATTTATACTAACCCTACAGTAATCCCATATTCCCTATCACCTCCCTACACTAGGGGCAATTTACAATGGCCAATTTACCTATCACTTGCAAGTCTTTGGATGTGGGAGGGAACCGGAGCACCCGGCGAAAACCCACGCAGATACAGGGAGTACTTGCAAACTCCGCACAGGCAGTACCCAGAATCGAACCCAGGTCCCTGGAGCTGTGAGGCTGCGGTGCTAACCACTGCGCCACTGTGTAAACCTTTGATCTCAGTTTAAATTAAGACAGACCAGTTGTACTGTGGATTGGAAAGATTCAGCTTCTGTGGGGTGTTTACAAATTGAGGACATAACTGAATTGAAAGAGGTCCATTTGTGAGTTTTGTTTTCCATTGATAGGTCCTACATGGTGCGATTCATCTGTTCTTCAGCGATCAGTGTGCTATTTATATCCTTGTGATTTTGAAGCATAGTTCAAGAAAGTTTGTTCGAGAATTTTGTAATCCTATACCTTTGCCAGTGTCATTATTTATTCTATTTGAGTCTTAAAACTCGTAACAGTTCACGCGTTACACGTTACAGAACAGGAGGTCATTCAGCCCATTGTGTTTGCACTGGCTCTCCAAAAGAGCAATTTACCGAGTGCCACTGCCCCGTCTTCTCCCTGTAGTCCTGCACATTTTTCCTTTTCAGATAACAATCCAATTCTTTCTTGAATGCCTTGATTGAACCTGCCTTCACCACACTCTCAGGCAGTGCATTCCAGATCCTAACCACTTGCTGTGTGAAGAAGTTTTTCCTCATGTCACTATTGCTTCTTTTGCCAATTACCTGAAATCTGTGCCCTCTTGTTCTTGATCCTTCCACCAATGGGAACAGTTTTTCCCTATCTACCCTGTCCAGACCCCTCATGATTTTGAACACCTCTATCAAATTTCCTCGCAACCTTCTCTTCTCCAAAGAAAATAGTCCTAACTTCTCTAATCTATCCACATAACCGAAGTGCGTCATCCCAGGAACCATTCTCATGAATCTTTTCTGCACTCTCTCCAATGCCATCACATCTTTCCTAAAATGTGACGCCCGGAAATGGACATAATAATCCAGTTGAGGCCGAACCAGTGTTCTATATAAGTTTATCATACCTTCCTTGCTTTTGTACTCCATGCCCCTATTAATGAAGCCTAGGATGCTGAATGCTCTATAAACCACTCTCAACTTGTCCTGCCATGTTCAATGATTTATGCACATGTACATCCAGGACTCTGTCCTCCTGCACCCTCTCAATTCTTCTGCAACTTGAGTTGATGGTAGCCTGCATTGAAGTCAAGTTTAGCAAAACATTTGGCACCATTCACTTACTCTATGATATTGTCAATTGTTGGTGTCAAATGTCTTTCTCATATTTCTTGGTACATTGATGCAGAGTCTGATCTTGTTCTCGCTCTTGGGTTTCTTGACAACTTGTGTTGGTGAGACTCGGTGGGTTCATCCCTAGTATTCTCAATGATGTTGAGGTCAAGCAGTCGCTGTGGTTCCTTCTCTGTCTGCTTTCTGACACGGAACGATATTTCTCTATGTTGATGCACGACTGGACGCACCTTGGGATCTACATGCAGCTTGCATCTAGCGCCCTTCAGTTTGCGGATACCCGTTAAGCAGTCAGCATACAGTTGAAGAATGTTGTTGGTACTCGTAGGAACTGTGTATGTAACTGCAATCATGCGCAGATATGTTGCTGTGTGGAAACTGATGTTTTCCATATATGACACAGATTGTAACATTCGTTGTGGTGTCTTTGAATATGACTGGCATTTCAAAACTCCCAAGAACAAGGCCATCAGCAGCAGCAGAATTATATTCAACCATAATCTGTAAACTCTGGCCCGACATATCCCCCACTCCACCATTACCATCAAGCCGGGGGACCAACTCAATGAAGAGTGCAGGAGGGCATGCCAGCAGCAGCATCAGGCATACCTCAAAATGAGGTATCAGCCAGGTGAAGCTGCAACACAGGACTACTTGCATGCTAAACAGCAGAAGCAGCATGCAATAGAGTGGGCGAAGCGATCCCACAACCAACAGATCAGATCTAAGCTCTGCAGTCTTGCCACATCCAATCACGAATGGTGGTGGACAACTAACAGGCTCCACAACTACCTCCATCCTCAATGATGGGGGAACTCAGTACATCAGTACAAAAGACAAAGCTGAAGCAATTGCACTATCTTCAGCCAGAAGTGCCAAGTGGATGATCCGTCTAGGCCTCCTCCTGAGGTCCCCAGCATCACAGAGTCAGTCTTCAGGCAATCCAATTCACTCCACGTTGTTACACCAATGTGCTTTGTTGAATGATAATTTTCTTTAGTCCACTGAATGGATATCTGAATTTTTTTTAAAGATATTGAAGAAAGAAAAGTTACAAGGATGACTTTGCTGGCACCTTAGGATGGTCATTTAATTTGCAACATGGTAGCCTATACTGCAATGCTTGTGAGGAGGGAGATGAAATGTGTGCTCATGCCCCAGCAGGAACCAAGACCCAGGAAGTTTAAAGAGGCTACTTGTTTTTTTTTCTTTTTAGCAAGAGAGATATACTGCTAACTACTATGCCTGAATGACTGAGTGACTGTCATGTGACAAGCCCCTCCCCATCTGTAATTTTAAGCTTGGGTCTTTTTGCAGCAGAGAGAGAAGCAACTGGACTCTGACATGAGCAGACCCTAAGTGGGTCTATTGGAGGAAATCATCTGCATCGCTGTCTCCAAGAGACCCACCAACCGGTCATCTACCTCTTCAAACTAAATTCAGCTAGAAGCTAGCCGAATCACCAAACACCACAGACTGTATACTCCTTTGTTTTCTATGGACTCCAACTCAACCAATCTGCCTTCCCCACTCTGTAACCTTTGTGTGCGTGTAAGCCTCTAGTGCGTGTGTGTGAGTGAAAGTTGGCATGCTGTTTATTATTTTTATTAGCTTGGTTTAGGTACAATAAAGTTAACCTCTTTCTTTGTTAACTCAAGATAACTTGTCCGATTGGTTCTTGTTATGATCATAGCAATTAACTAATCAAACACCTAATGAACTGGCCAGTACATCCACTTTAAGAAAGAATTAAACCTGCTGTGGTCAAGCAAGGAGAGGGAAAAGAGGGAAGTCTTCGACCCCTCCTCACTTGCCCGTAACAACATGATATCAAGAAATGGCTGAAGGCACTGGATACTGCAAAAACTATGGGCCCTGACAACATTCCGGCAATAGTACTGAAGACTTGTGCTCCAGAACTAGCCTCTAACCAAGCTATTCCAGTACAGCTACAACACTGGCATCTACCTGGCAATGTGGAAAATTGGCCAATTATGTCCTGTCCACAAAAAGCAGGACAAATCCAACCAGGCCAACTACGGCCCTATTGGTCTACTCTTGATCATTTCAACTTCCCTAATATCAACTGGGATTTTCTTCTTTTGGGCCTCCTTATCTCGAGAGACAATGGATACGCGCCTGGAGGTGGTCAGTGGTTTGTGAAGCAGCGCCTGGAGTGGCTTTAAAGGCCAATTCTGGAGTGACAGGCTCTTCCACAGGTGCTGCAGAGAAATTTGTTTGTCGGGGCTGTTGCACAGTTGGCTCTCCCCTTGCGCCTCTGTCTTTTTTCCTGCCAACTACTAAGTCTCTTCGACTCGCCACAATTTAGCCCTGTCTTTATGGCTGCCCGCCAGCTCTGGCGAATGCTGGCAACTGACTCCCACGACTTGTGATCAATGTCACACGATTTCATGTCGCGTTTGCAGACGTCTTTATAGCGGAGACATGGACGGCCGGTGGGTCTGATACCAGTGGCGAGCTCGCTGTACAATGTGTCTTTGGGGATCCTGCCATCTTCCATGCGGCTCACATGGCCAAGCCATCTCAAGCGCCGCTGACTCAGTAGTGTGTATAAGCTGGGGGTGTTGGCCGCTTCAAGGACTTCTGTGTTGGAGATATAGTCCTGCCACCTGATGCCAAGTATTCTCCGAAGGCAGCGAAGATGGTATGAATTGAGACGTCGCTCTTGGCTGGCATACGTTGTCCAGGCCTCGCTGCCGTAGAGCAAGGTACTGAGGACACAGGCCTGATACACTCGGACTTTTGTGTTCCGTGTCAGTGCGCCATTTTCCCACACTCTCTTGGCCAGTCTGGACATAGCAGTGGAAGCCTTACCCATGCGCTTGTTGATTTCTGCATCTAGAGACAGGTTACTGGTGATAGTTGAGCCTAGGTAGGTGAACTCTTGAACCACTTCCAGAGCGTGGTCGCCAATATTGATGGATGGAGCATTTCTGACGTCCTGCCCCATGATGTTCGTTTTCTTGAGGCTGATGGTTAGGCCAAATTCATTGCAGGCAGACGCAAACCTGTCGATGAGACTCTGCAGGCACTCTTCAGTGTGAGATGTTAAAGCAGCATCGTCAGCAAAGAGGAGTTCTCTGATGAGGACTTTCCGTACTTTGGACTTCGCTCTTAGACGGGCAAAGTTGAACAACCTGCCCCCTGATCTTGTGTGGAGGAAAATTCCTTCTTCAGAGGATTTGAACGCATGTGAAAGCAGCAGGGAGAAGAAAATCCCAAAAAGTGTGGGTGCGAGAACACAGCCCTGTTTCACACCACTCAGGATAGGAAAGGGCTCTGATGAGGAACCACCATGTTGAATTGTGCCTTTCATATTGTCATGGAATGAGGTGATGATACTTAGTAGCTTTGGTGGACATCCGATCTTTTCTAGTAGTCTGAAGAGACCACGTCTGCTGACGAGGTCAAAGGCTTTGGTGAGATCAATGAAAGCAATGTAGAGGGGCATCTGTTGTTCACGGCATTTCTCCTGTATCTGACGAAGGGAGAACAGCATGTCCATGGTCGATCTCTCTGCACGAAAGCCACACTGTGCCTCAGGGTAGACGCGCTCGGCCAGCTTCTGGAGCCTGTTCAGAGCGACTCGAGCAAAGACTTTCCCCACTATGCTGAGCAGGGAGATTCCACGGTAGTTGTTGCAGTCACCGCGGTCACCTTTGTTTTTATAGAGGGTGATGATGTTGGCATCGCGCATGTCCTGGGGTACTGCTCCCTCGTCCCAGCACAGGCATAGCAGTTCATGTAGTGCTGAGAGTATAGCAGGCTTGGCACTCTTGATTATTTCAGGGGTAATGCTGTCCTTCCCAGGGGCTTTTCCGCTGGCTAGGGAATCAATGGCATCACTGAGTTCCGATTTGGTTGGCTGTATGTCCAGCTCATCCATGACTGGTAGAGGCTGGGCTGCATTGAGGGCAGTCTCAGTGACAGCATTCTCCCTGGAGTACAGTAGTCTTATTGAAAAAGGCTTAAAGGGGGCGGAATTCTTAAAATGCATACAGGATAGCTTTTTGAGCCAGTACGTAGAAAGTCCTACAAGAGAAAGGACAGTCCTGGACCTAATCCTAGGGAATGAAGCTGGACAAGTGGTAGAAGTGTCAGTGGGGGAGCATTTTGAGGATAGTGACCATAACTCTGTAAGATTTAAGGTAGTTATGGAAAAGGACAAAGACGGACCGGAAATAAAGGTATTGAATTGGGGGAAGGCCGATTTTAGTATGATCAAACAGGATCTGGCTAAAGTGGACTGGGAGCAGCTACTTGTAGGAAAGTCTACATCAGACCGGTGGGAGTCATTCAAAGAGGAAACAGTGAGAGTTCACAGCCAACATTTACCTGTTAAGGTGAAGGGCAGGACCAACAAGTCCATGGAACCCTGGATGACAAGGGATATAGAGGATTGGATCAATTAAAAAAAGGAGGCTTATGGCAGATTCAGAGCGCTGAAAACAGCAGAGGCCCTAGAGGAGTATAGAAAGTGTAGGGGGGTACTTAAAAAAGTAATTAGGAGAGCGAAGAGGGGACATGAAAAAACACTGGTGGGCAAGATAAAGGAAATTTCTAATGCATTTTATAAGTATATTAAGGGCAAGATGATAAGCAGGGAAAGAGTAAGGCCCATTAGGGACCAATGTGGCAATCTGTGTGTGGAGCCGGAGGATATAGGTGAGGTTTTAAATGATTACTTTTCATCTGTGTTCACTATGGAGAAGGACGATGTAGGTGTAGAGATCAGGGAGGGGGGATTGTGATATACTTGAACATATTAGTATTGAAATGGAGGAAGTATTAGCTTTTTTAGCGGGCTTAAAAGTGGATAAATCTCCAGGCCCAGATGAGATGTATCCCAGGCTGTTATGTGTGAGGCAAGGGAGGAGATAGCAGGGGCTCTTTGGCCACAGGAGAGGTACCAGAGGATGGGAGGACAGCAAATGGGGTACCATTATTCAAGAAGGGTAGCAAGTGGTTGGGAAACTATTGGAAAAAATTCTGAGGGACAGAATTAATCTCCACTTGGAGAGGCAGGAATTAATTAGGGATAGTCAGTATGACTTTGTCAGGGGGAGATCGTGTCTAACTAACTTGATTGAATTTTTCGAGAAGATGACTAGATGTGTAGATGAGGTGTAGTCTACATGGACTTCAGTAAGGCTTTTGATAAGGTCCCGCATGGGAGGTTGGTTAAGAAGGTAAGTGCCCATGGGATCCAGGGCAATTTGGCAAATTGGATCCAAAACTGCCTTAGTGGCAGGAGGCAGAGGGTGATGGTCGAGGATTGTTTCTGCGACCAGTGGTGTACCGCAGGGACCAGTGCTGGGACCTTTGAAGTTTGTAGTGCACATTAATGATATAGACATGAATATAGGAGGTATGATCAGTGAGTTCGCAGATGAAAGGAAAATTGGTGGTGTCGTAAATAGTGAGGAGGAAAGCCTTAGATGACAGGACGATATAGATGGGCTGGTAAGATGGGCGGAGCAGTGGCAAATGAAATTTAATCCTGAGAGGTCTGAGGTGATGCATTTTTGGAGGACTAACAAGGCAAGGGAATATATAATGGACGGTAGGATCCTAGGAAGTACAGAGGGTCAGAGGGATCCTGGTGTACTTGTCCATAGATCACTGAAGGCAGCAGCACAGGTAGATAAGGTGGTTAGGAAGGCATACAGGATACTTGCCTTTATTAGCCAAGGCATAAAATATAAGAGCAGGGAGGTTATGATGGAGCTGTATAAAACGCTGGTTAGGCCACAGCTAGAGTACTGTGTACAGTTCTGGGCACTACACTATAGGAAGGATGTGATTGCACTGGAAAGGGTGCAGAGGAGATTCACCAGGATGTTGCCTGGGCTGGAGCGTTTCAGCTATGAAGAGAGACTGAAAAGGCTAGCGTTTTCCTTAGAGCTGAGAAGGCTGAGGGGGGACATGATTGAGGTATACAAAATTATGAGGGGTATTGATAGATTAGATAGGAAGAAACGTTTTCCCTTAGTGGAGGGGTCAATAACCAGGGGGCATAGATTTAAGGTAAGGTGCAGGAGGTTTAGAGGGGAATTGAGGAAAAAAAATTTCACCCAGAGGGTGGTTGGAATCTGGAACACACTGCATGAAGAGGTGGAAGAGGCAGTAACCCTCATAACATTAAGAAGTATTTAGATGAGCAGTTGAAACACCATAGCATAGAAGGCTACGGGCCAAGTGCTGGAAAATGGGATTAGAATAGGTGGGTGCTTGATGGCCGGCATGGACATGATGGGCCGAAGGGCCTGTTTCTGTGCTGTATGACTCTATAACTCTATGACCTTGCCCCTCTCTATCTTTGTAAACCCTCCAGCCCCACACAGCCCTCCGAAATATCAACAGTCCTCTAATTCTGGCTTCTTGAGCATCTCCAATTTTAATTGCTCCACCATTGGTGGCCATGCCTTCAGCTGCCTCAGCCCTGAGCTCTGGAATACCCTCCCTACACCTCTCTGACTCTCTACCTCTCTTTCTTCCTTTAAAATATTCCTTAAAACCTACCTCTTTGGCAAAGCTTTTGTCCATCTGGGCTAATATTGCCTTATGTAGTTGAGTGTCAAATTTTGCTCCTGTAAAGTGCCGAGGGATGTTTTATTACATTAAAGGTGCTATATATATCCAAGTTGTTATTATATTGTTTTGAACATAAGATGCTTAAAATTGCACACAATAAGGTTGATAATGCAATCAGATACGCTGGACGTTGCTGCAGATTAGATGAGCGAGCTGCGTATTATTGGGCTAACAGGACTTGGGCTTGTTTCTTGCCATGATTCAGGAGCAGATGATAATTATACATTTCTTCCCATTGCCTTTAGAATTTTTGCTAATTAATATAAATTGCCAGTTGATGCTGTTTCATGCCAAAGTCATTCAATGTCAATTTAAACAGGCAATGCTTCAAAGCCAACTCTAACTATCTGGATGTCACATTTGTAAAAAGGAGTGCCTTTTTATCTGGGAACTTTCCACTGCAGCATTGTTCATTTAGGTTTTTTTTGTTGCATTTATTGTTGGTTTTAGTTGTGGCCTCCGTTTTTGCATTTTTAGAGTTTTTCAGCAGTTCCTTAAATTCAGTCTGTGGCTTGTTGTCCTAGCTGAATGTTGGAGCTGAAAAATCAGGCAGCAAACAGGAATACCTATCTAAAGACACAGTAAGGAGGAACATTTTCATCAGTGTGTCTTATCTGGATCATTTATAAAAATGTGTGATGCATGTCTCCTAAGCACCTAGTGACCTAATGCCAAATCTCAGTGATTACCCAGTGGGTGGAGGACGTGTGACGTCTGATTGCTGTGTGTCAGTGTTTGATTCTTAAGACAGAGGTTATCTAGTTCTTGTCCTGCAACAAGTGGTTACCTGTATCTGCATGTTGTCTGTTGTCATGTGTCATTTGAGCAGGGAGGCTTGTCAGGGCAGATGTCATATTGTCCTGCGAGGCAGCTCCATTCAGCATGCCAGCCTCTGCCATCCCCTTATAGATGGACATTTCCCCAGCAAATCCAGTAATTTGTGTTGTACCAGAAAAGTGTGTAATAACAAAATGATTGAAAATCTGCATTACGCCAACATCAATCGATCCTTCAGCTAGTGAAACTACCAAAATGCCAATCTACACCCCCTGTCAGTGCATTCAGTAGAGAAATTGTGCTTGATTTTAGGATCTCAGTCATTAGGGGATCTGCTAGTTTGGCCACGATATCCATAGTACCCTATAGTCAAACATCACTGCACATATGTGATTAATGTACTTTCCCATAATTGCTCCAGACTTTTCTGGCTGCTCTTATGAATGCTTAAAACATTGGTGCTCAAAACTGGACTTCTTTTGTAGGTAGACTCCATGCGGTGCCTAGCAGCTGAAGGAAGACTCAAGCTGGCTCCTGACCAGCAGGTTTCTGCTCCTCCACTGCCACCTTTGCTTTCTCTTCCTCATTTATTCTCTTGCAATTCACCCAGTGTTCCCTCTGGCAGTTCATCAATGAAAGTCCCTGGAATGAATGTGCTGATGTTTGCCACTGTTGAAATGAGTCAGATAGGATGCTGTGAAGTGCTGGAGACAGGATAGTGGATAGTGAACTCTGGGGTCTCCTTATGGACACAGATCAGAAAAAGAACATATAAAAATGATGGTCAGAAAAAGACCAGATGGTCATTTGAGTTTGCCCCATGCAGTCGTAATTCCTTAGGCACCAGTGGTTTTGTGCTGCTAAATGGTAGAGGGAGGAATGGGTATGTGTATGAGAATGATGGTGCAAGAATAGAAGGGTGCTAGTTTGGTTTTCACCATCAATTGTCTTGAAGTGCGATGGGGCAGCTGTGTGCAGTATTGGGCTTCACACTACTGGAAGGATAACGAGGCTTTAGGGAAGTGTTACACCAATGTGTTTTGTTGGCAACCTTCTGACGGCCTGGAGGGGGCCCTCCTGATCAGGCACCATGTACCCGATGGAGGATCGCCCCCGATGCCTCAACCACTCCCAATGCCCAACACAGCCCACCCCCTCCCCCCCCCCCCCCCCAATCAAACCCCCTTGCCTCATTGGGGCTTGACCGGTAACCCCCCGGTAAGGTCCCAAAAACTCACCTCTTTTCCAGGGCCGTCCTTCCTCTTCATTTTGAAGCTGGTTTGCAGTCCCAGCAGTGGTCACTGCTCCCGGCGGCGCTGCCGGGAGTCAGAGCTGCCGGCCCGCTGATTGGCCAGAACTTCATTAGGTGGGACTGCTTGCCTCAATGAGGTGGAAGTCCCGCCTCAGACCAATTAAGGGCCTAGGGACTGTAAAATGCCGTCCAGATCCCCAAGCCTGGCATAGGTAGATCGCCACCGACTTTTCGTTCCGTGGATGGCTCCTGTCCATCGAGAGTAAAATTCCGGCCATAAAGTTAGATAACATCAAAACTAGTGATGCGGGATATAGATTATAAAATTTACAAGTATAGAAGCTAAAGAGTCCCTATATCATTTCGGTGGTTTGACAACTCTTCCATAGAACAATAGAACCATAGAAAAATTTAGAACCATAGAAAAATTACAGCACAGAACGAGGCCATTCAGCCCATCGTGTCCGTGCCGGCCGAAAACTAGCCGCCTAATCTAATTTCACCTTCCAGCACCTGGTCCATAGCCTTGCAGGTTGCAGCACTTCAGTGCATGTCCAGGTACCTTTTAAATGAGTTGAGAGTTTCTGCCACCACCACCATGCCTGGCACTGAATTCCAGCCACCCACCACCCTCTGGGTGAAAAGGTTTTTCCTCACGTCCCCTCTAATCCTTCTACCAATCACCTTAATATTTGTGCCCCCTTGTAATTGACCTCTCCGAAAGGGGAAACACGTCCTTCCTGTCCACTCTATCTCGGCCCCTCATAATTTTGTACACCTCTATTAAGTCACCCCTCAGCGCCCTCTGTTCTAAGGAAAAAAGCCCTAGCCTATCCAATCTTTCCTCATTGCTGCAACTTTCAAGCCCTGGCAACATTCTTGTAAATCTCCTCTGTACTCTCTCCAGAGTAATTATGTCCTTCCTGTAATGTGGTGACAAGAACTATACACAATACCGCAACTGTGGTCGAACCAGTATTTTATACAGTTGCAGCAATATATCACTGCTTTTGTATTCTATACCTCGGCCAATAAAGGAAAGCATTCCATATGCTTCATTACTTTATCTACCTATCCTGCCACCTTTAGGGACCTGTGGATATGCACTGCAAGGTCTCTCACTTCTCCTACCCCTCTCAATATGCTCCCGTTTATTGTGTATTTCCTCGCTTTATTTGCCCTCCCCAAGTGCATTCCCTCACACTTCTCTGGATTGAAATCCATTTGCCACTTTTTTACCCACTCAACCAAACCATTGATATCATTCTGGAGTCTACAGCTATCCTCTTCACTATCAACTACACGACTAATTTTTGTGTCATCAGCAAATTTGCCAATCATGACTCCCACATTTAAGTCCAAATCATTAATAACCTTATGGGGATGTGGATTTCACCTTTGGCTGTTTTTGGTTTGCAGACATGTTGTCAATGTATTGGTTGTTGTGCTGTTGTTCCATCACACCCTCATCGTCAGACTGTGTTCTTTCGAGTCTGCTGTGCGCAATAGCAGTATTGCACACTTCTCTCAATTGGCTTCGGTTCCTTCTCAACACTGTTCTTCTAGATGTAATCTCATAGGACTGCATACTTTGGATACCTCTGCAGGTAACCATGTTTTCATTGTGGGGTGTATGACCCGGACCTTTTGTCCTACGTGTAGTTCGGCCCCTGCGTGTTGGTCATACACCACTTTCATTCTCTCCTGTTTTTCGAGCAGTGTCTCCTATATCTTGGAAAATTTGGACAGATGGTGGCTTGGTAGAGTCATCCTCACTTGTCTGACAAACATGATCTCTGCTGGTGACGGTAAGCCCATATCCGTAGGTGTAGCTCTGAGGTGGAGCATGGCAACACGGAAATCTTATTTCGTTGTCCTACACTTCAGAATAAGTGCTTTGACTGTGCAAACCTTTCACTCGCAAGACCATTAGATCTAGGGTAATGTGGTGAGGACGTCACATGGTTTACGCCCCATTTGGTGCACATATCTCTGAAAGGTTTGCCCATATACTGTGGGCCAATGTCAGAAATAGCTTTATCAGGTGCACTGAATAGACTGAATATACCACTCACTGTGTCTGCGACAACCGCGCTTGAAGTGTCTTTTACCCGAGTGACAATTGGAAATCTGGAGAAATAATCAGTGACTAAGATAAAGTCATCCCCATGAACAGAAAACAGGTCAATGGCGATTTTGGACCAAGGGACTGACGGAATCTCGTGAGGGTGTAGAGGTTCTTTGCGTGGCTGGTGGCTCTGGCATGCCTCGCACATCCTCACTAATCTTTCGATGTCACTGTTGATCCCTGGCCAATAAACAGTGTCGCGTGCCAGTTTTCTTGTTCGCTCTATCCCCATATGGCCTTGAAGTTGTGACAAGATGTCCTGTCGGAGAGCTTTGGGCACTATCACTTGTTTTCCCTTGAAGGTTATGCCTCTTGAGATACCGAGTTCATCTCTATAAAGCCAAAAGCATCTGAGGGTTTCTGGCACTTCTTTTACCATGTCAGGCCAACCTTCTATGATGACTCTCCACATTGCCTTCAGTTGTGAGTCATTGACTGTTTCTGATTGCAGTTGGTCACATTTGTGCTGACCAAAATGCAATAAATCGGTTTTGAGCACATCTTCCACCTCGATGTCCATGCTGTCTACCTGTAGATCCAGTGGAACTTCATCATTCTTGTTCGGATTTAGCAATCTGCTCAGCATATCCAAGGTGACCATTTTGGTACCTGGTTTGTAGCAGACGTCAAAGTTATACCCCTGTACTTTTACTGAGAGTCGCTGTAGTTGAAGTGGTGCGCTTGTCAATGGCTTGTGCCAGATCATCTCCAGTGGTTTGTGGTCAGTTTCCACTGTGAAGTGCTGACCGGACAGGTAGGTATAGAACATTGTGATCCCAAGCACCAGAGCAAATGTTTCACACTCTATGTTTGAGTAATTAGATTGTGCTGGTGATAAACATTTGGACCTGATAGCAATTTGCCGTCCTGCAGGATGCATGCTCCTGGCCCTTTCTGTGAGGCGTCAACTTCTAGGATTGTCTTATTCCTTGGATTGTAGTACTGCTGGGTACAAGTTTCTGCTGGCAATGCTTACTTGAGAGACTCAAACATATGCTGTTGGTCCTCCCACCATACAAAAGCAAATGGAGTCCAGCTATACACAAACAGGTTTATTACAGCTAAACAATTATATACAGTACAGAGCAAACTATTTATAAAACCTTCCTCTAGATGTTACAGTTGCAGAGTCACATGACTACATTCTGATATTAGCTCATTAGCATACTATGATCTTAAAGGGACATCACTCTTAAAGGCAATCTTACAACAGGCATATTAAAAAGACAAGCTGCCAGCAAAGTCATCCTTTCAGCTTAAGATGATCACCTAATTTACAATACTGAATCCTACACTGCAATGCTTGTGAGGAGAGAGACAAAATGTCTGTCAATATCCCAGCATGAACCAAGACCCAGAAAGTTTAAAGGAACTACCTGTTGTCTCAGCAAGCAGAAAAATACTGCTGTTATGTTTGACTGACTGAGTGACTGTGATGTGACCAGCCCCTCCCCATCTGTGGTTTTAAGCTGGTATTTTCTCTGCAGCAAAGGGAGAAGCTTTTGGACTCTGACATAAGCAGACCCTAAGTGGCTGTCCCACTCTATCTCTCTACATTCCAGCTTGAAAGCTCTCAAATCCTGCTTGTTGACTGACCACTTTTGCATATTCCGGCTACAATCAGAAAACCCGTTGGAGGAAATCATCTGCATTGCTATCTCCAAGAGACTCACCAAACCAATCATCTACCTCTTCAAACTAAAAGCCTTAGGGCCACTGAATTCAGCTGGAAGCCAGCCGAATTACCGATCTCCACAGACTGTATACCTTTTTTTATGGACTCTACCTCAACCAATCTGCCTTTCCTCACTCTGTAACCTATTTGTGTATGTGTAAACCTCTAGTGTGTGTGTGAGTGAAAGATGGCGCGTTGCTTATTATTTTATCAATTTGGTTTAGGTACAATAAAGGCTTTCTTTGTTAACTCAAGAAAGCCTGGCCGATTGGTTCTTGTTATAATCATAGCAAGTAAGTAATCAAACACCTATAGAATTAGCCAGTACATCCACTTTCAGAAAGAATTAAACCTGTTGTGGTATAACAAGAAGAGGGAAAAGAGTGAAGCCCTTCAACCCCTCCTCATTTGACGGTAACAGTAGGTATAATGTAGATTCACTGGGATGCTCCCTAATTTGAGGAAGGAATTGAAAAAGGTTTTTAATCTACCACCCCATAATAATAATTATAAAGTGTTTAAAGTTATGAAAGGATGGGATAGAGTAGATTTAAGCAAACAGTTTCCAGTAGTTGAGGGGTCAAAAAAATGGGCCATAGATGCAAGGTTAAGTGTAAGAGTCTTAGACAGATGGCGGAAGAAACATCTTCATACAGAGAATTATGAGGACGTGGAGTCCACTTCCAGGGTTAGTGATTGAGGCAGACACTATGTTGTGTCAACAGTCAAGATTAGATCAACTTGGTGGGCGAAGGAAAGGGGGTAGAAGGGATATGGGAACAGGGTGAGTAATTGTGATTAGAAATATTAGTCTCATGGAGGGTAAATGCCGACACAGCCTGGTTGGGCTGAATGGCCTGTTTCTGTGTTGTAACTTCTATGTATTTCTACGCGTATGGGATGGGTGGGCAGGATTTTCTCAGTGGTGGGAAAGCAGATAGTGCTCGGCGGCCAGGTGAAATTCGCCTTGGGCGACTGTGTAAGACAGTTGATAGTGCATCGGCAGCCCATTTTACATGTTGTCTGATTAGCTTATGTATTGATTTCCATGATAAAGACATCAGATGGAGTGTAGAATGAGCTGCTGATTTGCTGTAGCCCATTTTGCCTTACTGACCAAGTCAAATTTTAACCCCTAGTGCCTTAAGGAGAAGAGAAAGGAGAAAATTGAGGATGTAGAGAAATCTTAAAAAAAACAATGCAATGACATCCTGTAAAAAGTCAGGATGGATGAAACAGTTAATTTTGATCAGACTTGTGTGTAACAGGACAAGTAAACTATCAAGAAAATGAAACAGCAAGTTCGAATGACGAAACATATCTTGAGCTAATCCACAATTCTTGTCTCCAGATTCGCAGGTTATAAAGTTATGCGTGAAGGCACCCCTTGTGTATCAGATTTCACAGTGCTTCCTAAGCAGCCAAACTGGGACTTGCCATCAATTTACATACATCAGGACTTCTGATGCACAAACCCACCTATGTGGATTCTGTTGTTTCTGCAATAGAGTCAAATATGTATTTAGAGGTTGAATGGTGCATTAGAATTGCTACTGTGCAATTTATTTTATTCATTGGTTCGGGGATGTGGGTGCAGCTGACTAGGTCAGCATTTATTGCCCATCCCTAAATGGTGGTAGTGAGCTGCCTTCTTGAACCGCTGCAGTCCTTGGGGTGTAGGTACAGTTAGGAAGGGAGTTCCAGGATTTTGACCCAGAGACAGTGAAGGAACAGCGATATAGTTCCAAGTCAGGATGGTGTGTGACTTGGAGGGGAACTTGCAGGTGGTGATGTTCCCATGCATCTGTTGCCCTTCTCCTTCTAGGTAGTAGAGGTTGTGGGTTTGGAAGGTGCTGTCGAAGGAGCCTTGGTGAGTTGCTGCAATGCATCTTGTATATGGTACTCAAATACAAAGATAAATCCGTTGCTAAGATATGCTTGTTACCATCCGCTGCAACGCCTTCAGACTTACTTTGTCTGCCAAGCTGTTTATGAGTCTGCACAGAGATAAAACACTTCCACTAATGCAGAAATGGGGCTTCATTATATATCTTCACACATAATCATTATGCACATCTTATTAGTTAGACATCTGCCATGGCTTCTGTTTTCTGGAAAATGTTCAGTGTTTGGTTGTTTGAATCAGAATTTGATAATTCAGTACTTACAGTTGGGGAAAATATTTGTTGAATGCTGTTGAGAAAGAGGGAAAAAACATTTTGATCCATTAAGCATGCCAAAGAGATAATTGCCAGGCTAGCGGATTGTGTACATTAGGTAACATTTTGTTAATACAGCTTTTGGTAATAAAACAAAAAAAAATGTGTATGCTGCAACAGAAGTATATTTAAAAAGTGGCTACTTAGCTTATCAAAGCCAACAGAACAAGTCTAAATATTATGGGTGCAAGTTTGTTGTGAATTTGTTCAAGATCATTAAGCCTTATCCATTTTGTTCTGCGCAAGAACAAAATATTCAATATTCAGACTTCAAGGAAACTTTCAAGACTTGTCCATAAGTTTCTAAAAGGTACTGAGCCTTGAAATTCTTATTTGAGAATGCATTTTCCCCATCTAATAGGAAATAAAGATATTATGGAGAAATTAGGTCCTCAGAGGGTTCATATCAATTGTGCTATTGCCTGCTACAGAATTGTAAACCCCAGTGCACTTACTCAGAGGGTTTGATTTTAGAATTTTAATTAGTTGGCTACCTAATAAAGGTTCTGCCTGCTTCTGTTGTGATTGCCATTCCAAATATAAACTTTTCTTGAAAACCATATTTTTCTCCCATTCCATTCCTTCGAACATTGTAATTTTAAAATAGAAATTGATTTTTATTCACAGACCAGTGATGGGGTAAATGATTTAACGCAACAATAAATGAGAAGGTGTGCATATATCAGAGTTATTACCATGCCAGTGTTCATTATAGTGCTCAACTGTACATCATGCCAACACTATCACAGAGTTGGTAAAACTGATTTTATGTATATAGTGTGTGTTTGTGTCTTTTTATTTATTGTTGCCTGGTTAATGTGACGCATATGAATTGTAATAATTGCACTTATGCACACACCAGAAGGTTCTGCTCTGCATGTCAGGAGACAATGAGCAATGCCACCCCATCTATATTGATAATATTCGCATTCCTTTCTCGACCAGAAACATGTTTCTGATTTTACTCAGTTCTAAAAAGGGCATCCTGTCCCCCATGAGAACAGGACAGCAACAAAGTTCATATGAACTTTCCCATGATCATTGCTAGAGTGTGTCTTTGCAAGAGGTGAATTGAAAATAGGTCACCTTGAGCATTTTCAGGTTCTCTTTTCTTGAGGGGTGATGGTTCTCCAGAACAAAGTGCTCAGTCAAGACATGACAATTCATCCTAATTGTGGCTCACAGACTCGAATGGCAGACAGCCTTGAAGACCAAACCTTCAGCCGCTACACCATCTGGAAGCTGCACAATAAACACAGGGTACTAGGTGCATTCAATACATCGTTAAAGTTTTACTGTCAAGATATGATGCCAGGAACTTGAAAGCCCAATGGGGTGTGCATTGAGCCGATTTACATTTACAGCACACTTTTGCCAATCTGAGTCCAATTTTGGTTTAGATATACCCATTTAGATTTTAAGAAAAATAAGCACAAATTTTTATCAATTTTGACTCATCAACAATGTGTCTATTTACATGTACGGTGTCATAGAACATAGAACATAGAACAGTACAGCACAGTACAGGCCCTTCGGCCCACGATGTTGTGCCGAACCTTTAACCTACTCTAAGATCAAACTACCTACATACCCTTCATTCTACTATCATCCATGTACCTATCCAAGAGTCGCTTAAATGTCCCTAATGTATCTGCTTCTGCTACCACCGCTGGCAGTGCATTCCACGCACCCACCACTCTCTGTGTAAAGAACCTACCTCTGACATCTCCCCGAAACCTTCCTCCAATCACCTTAGAATTATGCCCCCTGGTGATAGCCCTTTCCGCCCTGGGAAAAAGTCTCTGGCTATCCACTCTATCTATGCCTCTCATCATCTTGTACCCCTCTATCAAGTCACCTCTCATTCTTCTTCGTTCCAATGAGAAAAGCCCTAGCACCCTCAACCTTTCTTCGTAAGACAGGCCCTCCAGTCCAGGCAGCATCCTGGTAAATCTCCTCTGCAGCCTCTCTAAAGCTTCCACATCCTTCCTATAAAGAGGCGACCAGAACTGAACACAATATTTCAAGTGTGGTCTAACCAGGGCTTTATAGAGCTGCAGCATAACCTCGCGGCTCTTAAACTCAATCCCCCTGTTAATGAAAGCCAACACACCATACGTCTTCTTAACAACCCGATCAACTTGGGTGGCAACTTTGAGCGATCTATGGACATGGACCCCAAGATCCCTCTGTTCCTCCACACTACCAAGAATCCTGTCTTTAAGCCTGTATTCTGCATTCAAATTCGACCTTCCAAAATGAATTACTTCACACTTTTCCAGGTTGAACACCATCTGCCACTTCTCAGCCCAGCTCTTCATCCTGTCAATGTCCCGTTGCAACCTACAACAGCCTTCTACACTATCCACAACTCCAGCAACCTTCGTGTCATCGGCAAACTTGCTAACCCAGCCTTCCACTTCCTCATCCAAGTCATTTATAAAAATCACAAAGAGCAGAGGTCCCAGAACAGATCCCTGCGGAACACCACTGGTCACCGAGCTCCAGGCTGAATACTTTCCATCTACTACCACCCTCTGTCTTCTATGGGCCAGCCAATTCTGTATCCAGACAGTCAGCTTTCCCTGTATCCCATGCCTCCTTACTTTCTGAATGAGCCTACCATGGGGAACCTTATCAAACGCCTTGCTAAAATCCATATACACCACATCCACCGCTCTTCCTTCATCAATGTGTTTTGTCACATCTTCAAAGAATTCAATAAGGCTTGTGAGGCATGACCTGCCCCTCACAAAGCCATGCTGACTGTCTCTAATCTAACTATGCTTTTCCAAATAATCATAAATCCTGTCTCTCAGAATCCTCTCCAAGAATTTGCCCACTACCGACCTAAGACTGACTGGTCTATAATTCCCAGGGTTATCCCTATTCCCTTTCTTGAACAAAGGAATAACATTTGCCACCCTCCAATCTTCTGGTACTACTCCAGTGGACAGTGAGGACGCAAAGATCATCGCCAAAGGCGCAGCAATCTCTTCCCTCGCTTCCCTTAATATCCTTGGGTATATCCCGTCTGGCCCCGGGGACCTATCTGTCCTCATGTCTTTCAAAATTTCCAGCACATCCTCCCTCTTAACATCAACCTGTTCGAGCATATCAGCCTGTTTCACGCTGTCCTCACAAACGACCCGGTCCCTCTCACTGGTGAATACTGAAGCAAAGTATTCATTTAGGACCTCCCCTACCTCCTCCGACTCCAGGCACAAGTTCCCTCCACTATCCCTGATCGGCCCTACCCTCACTCTGGCCATCCTCTTGTTCCTCACATAAGTGTAGAACGCCTTGGGATTTTCCTTAATCCTACCCGCCAAGACTTTTTCATGTCCCCTTCTAGCTGTCCTAAGTCCATTCTTCAGTTCCTTCCTGGCTACCTTGTAACCCTCTAGAGCCCTATCTGATCCTTGCTTCCTCAACCTTAAGTACGCTTCCTTCTTCCTCTTGACTAGCTGTTCCACATCTCTTGTCATCCAAGGTTCCTTCACCCTACCATCCCTTCCTTGCCTCATCAGGACAAACCTATCCAGCAGTCGCAGCAAGTGCTCCCTAAACAACCTCCACATTTCTGTCGTGCATTTCCCTGAGAACATCTGTTCCCAATTTATGCTCCCCAGTTCCTGCCTAATAGCATTGTAATTCCCCCTCCCCCATTTAAATATTTTCCCATCCCGTCTGCTCCTATCCTTCTCCATGACTATAGTAAAGGTCAGGGAGTTGTGATCACTATCACCGAAATGCTCTCCCACCGATAGATCTGCCACCTGGCCTGGTTCGTTGCCAAGCACCAAATCCAACATAGCCTCCCCTCTAGTCGGCCTATCTACATATTGAGTCAGGAAACCTTCCTGGACACACCTGACAAAAACTGCTCCATCCAAACTATTTGCACTAAGGAGGTTCCAATCAATATTAGGGAAGTTGAAGTCACCCATGACAACAACCCTGTTACTTCTGCACCTTTCCAAAATCTGCCTCCCAATCTGTTCCTCTGTGTCTCTGTTGCTATTGGGGGGTCTATAGAAAATTCCCAATAAAGTGACTGCTCCTTTCCTGTTTCTGACTTCCACCCATAATGACTCAGTAGACAAACCCTCCTCGACGACCTCCCTTTCTGCAGCTGTGATACTATCCCTGATTAGCAATGCCACTCCCCCACCTCTTTTACCTCCCTCCCTATTCCTTTTGAAACATCTAAACCCCGGAGCATCCAACATCCATTCTTGCCCCTGTGATATCCAAGTCTCTGTAATGGCCACAACATCGTAGCTCCAAGTACTGATCCATGTCATGTTGTGAAACCTGCCATTGTATTAAATGTTCCTTTGTAGATGTATAGTCAGTATCTCACAGAATCAGAAATCAGTGGTTTTTCAACAATAAAAAAATCATATCTGGCAATCTAGTGGAAAGATAGAGGAAAGATCCATTACCTGCAAAAAACTTTGCCTGAGCTTTTTGTGTTCCAGTGACGAATGTACAGTAATTGTGGTGGTTGGTGTATTTGTTTTCCCTGGCCATCTTGTTGGATATAGTGTGCATCTAGTGGATGATACTTCTTGACTGTCTGAGGAGGCCTGGGTTATTAGGACTGATGTTTCACAAATTCCAGGGCTTATAGAAATGGAAAAAAATTCATGTAACACCCTGGTTGCACAAGAAACATAGGAACAAAAGTAGATAATTTAGCCCCTCCAGCCTGTTCTACCTTTCAGTTAGATCATGGCTGATTTACCCACTTTTAATTGATATCCCTTGATACTCATACCTAATGAAATATGTTGATCTTTGTCTTGAAGATCACAATTGAACCAACATCCACAGCCTTTGGGGAGAGAGAATTCCACATTCACATTATCCTTTGTGTGAAAAAGCACTTCCTAATTTCACTCATGAATGGCTCAGCTCTAATTTTAAGATTTTACTCCCTTGTTCTGGATTCTCTCACCAGAGGAAATAGTTTCTTTGTATCTACTCTATCAAATCATTTCATTATTACCTAAAGTCAATCATCTCTCAACCTGCTAAACCAAAGTTCATGAAACCTGTGCTCATAATTTAACCCTTTTAACTCTGGAATTACTCTGGGAATCTGCACTGTACCATCTCTCTCTCTGTCTCAAAGCCCAATATATCCTTCCTGAAGTGCAGTGCCCAGAAGAGAATGCAGTACACCAGATGACCAAGGGAATGCACAACTTCAACTGTCTTGAGATAAAGGCTGGCATTTCATGAGTCTTTTTCATTACTTTTTGGATCTAAGCACTAGTTTTTAGTTATTTGTGTACTTGGACAGCCAAATCCCTTTGCTCCTTCACAGTTTCTAGTATCTCACTACTAAGAAAATATTCCACTTTGTCTTTCTTGGATCCAAAGTGGATCACTTCACGCTTCCCCACATTGAACTCCATCTGCCATAGTTTTGTCTAGTGTCATCTGCAAACAACTCTCTATTCCTTCATCAAAGTCATTGATACAGGTAGTGGAAAGCTGAAGCCCCAATACAGATTCCTGGGAACACCACCTGTCACAGTCTCTCAATCAGAGTAGATTAGCTTTGTTTCTACTCTCTGTCTTCTACCTGTTGGCAAATTCAATGCACTCTCATCTTTGTGCAGAACATATCAAGTGCCTGCTGGAAGACTATATAGACAACATCCATAGACACTGCCCTATCTATCTTGTTAATGACCTCCTCAAAAATTCAACTAGCTTAGTCCCAACATGACCTACTCTTCACAAATCCATGCTGACTCTTTTTGATGAGCTCATACTTGTTCAACTGCTCAGACACTTAGTGGGGAATTTTCCCAAGCCTTTGAATGCAGGCAGTCCATGAAAATAGGAAAAAAAGGCAGTGGGCTGGTTCTCTGATGTGTTCCCGCCTCCTTCTGCTTTTCCCAGAGGCAGCTTGTGTATGATGTCAGCAACTCGCCTGGCAGCAGAGGGAAGCCAATTGAACATTAATGAGGCAATTGCCAGCCATTTTCCTAGGACAATGGAATCTTACCAGCAGCGCATGGGATGCACACATTGGCCAAATTTTAATGGAGACAGGTTTGGAAGCAGCGATGGTGGTGGGGAGTGCGGGGTGTGCCAGAGAATTGGGACAGGAGGCCTTCCCGTCACACCACAATTAAGTCGGAGCCTTACCGCCCAGTGGCCAATTGAGGGGCCTCTTGCCGTCGCCACTGGAATTAAACAAGCAGCGCAGGGAGCCTCTGCCATGCGGGGAGATTGCCCAGTGAAACAAGGCAGCCTCTCTGCGGGCTTGGACGGTGGGGGGACCTCATCCGTAGGAAATCTGTGGCCCACAGAGGGCCTCCGGCGGCAAAGGCCGCCCCTCTGGTAACACCCCTCCTGCCCTCATCACGCATCCTCCCTCCCCCCATCCGTCCCCTACAACACTGGGACCTGCCAGACTGGCCCTGGTGACTCCACCTCACTCACCTCTGGTCCCAGGCCTCCTGTAGTACTGGCAGTGGCCATCGCTCCTGGTGGCGCTTCCGATACTACTGAGCTGCTGGCCCTCTGATTGGCCGACAGCTCTTGGAGGCGGGATCCCTGTCTTTAACGGGACGGGTTTCCCAGTGTTGGGCACTTAAATGCCCGAGCGCTGTTGAATCACACTGGGGACCTCTGAAAGGCTGAGGTGGGGTTCCCCTCACCTTTTCATCCTGGCGCCGAGAGCCCCACCGGCACGACTAAATTCAGCCCAAGGTCTGTAACTCGCCAACTCACAGGAAGTGAGTGCACAGTGGGTGAAAGGAGCAGCATGATAGTAATATGCAGTCTGAACTTTAAATGGGGAAAACGGCAAGCCTGAGGTCATCTGTAGGCAGAGGCCTGCATTGTAGTAGTATCTCATTGAGACTGCTGTCATGCCCTTTGGTCTGCCCGAAACTTGCTGGTCTTCCAGCGCAAAGAGTTGTCCACTACCTAATGTTGCAGACTGGCACATTCCAAGGTCCAGGACTACGTGCTAAGGGACGCACTAAAGCTTGGGGCAGCTGCAGCAAAGGCTCAATGGGGAAAGACCACTGTGTAAGGTCCCCCCACCAAGCTGAACTGAGGGGCTGGATCCATGGGAAACCCCTCGAACTGTATTGGGAAAATTTTGTGTGCTGTAAATGTAAAAATGTATATGGCATGAAAATGAAATGGAAGGGTTGTGAGGCAACTCATGATTGTATAGAAGGAAACTGATCATCTTTGCACTGTTCGTATTTTTTGACGATGCTGTTTTAAACTGTTTGGGAATGTAATTTTTACAGATTTTTATGAATAAAGTATATTTTGGAAATATAAAAAAAAATTGAGACTGCTGTCACGGATACTACTCAAGGTGAGGAAATGTCTGTTGGCTCCTTCAGTCTCATCTCTCATCCATTTTGCTCCTCTCTCTTTTTTGTCATTCATTTTAGCAGCACTCACTGCAGCCACAGTGAAGGCTGATTTGCCCTCCAATCTCTTTCAACCTGCCTGCTGTCCTTAATTGGACAGAAATCCCAACAGTGGGTTCTTAATTGGAAGCCTTCTGTAAGATTAAGGAAGGTGTGCCACTTTCGCCTCCAGGTTACAGATGCGGAAATAAAGCCGCCTCCCATTTAAAAACTAAGGTGTCAAAATTCAGCCCTGAGTCCCTGATAGATTATAGTAGCTTCCCTACAACTGATGTTAAATCAAAAGGTCTGCAGTTTTTTGCTTTCTCTCTTCCTCCTGTCTAAATCAATAGAGTGACATTTGCTATTTTCCAATCCAGAATCTAAAGAGCTTTAGAAAATTATGAAACATGCATCTACGATTTCCCCATCTGTTTCTTCAAAAACACTTGGATGGAAACCATCAGATTCTGGAGATTTGTCTAACCTAAGCCCCATTTTTTTCCATTTTCCATTATTTTTTCCATTATCATTGTTTTCATTATATTAAATTCACTAAGATCCTCCCCTTGACATGTTTTTAGGTTCCTTTATACTGCTGATAGTTTGTCCTCATCTTCAACTGTGAGATACAAAGTAATCATCTTATAAATCTGCCATTTCTGTATTGTCATCTCAGTTGCACCAATTCTTAATGGACCCACATTCCCCCTCACTACTTTCTTTCAGTAAACTTAGTTAGCTTTGATGTCTTTTGCAAGTTTTTTCATACCTCCTTTTTGTGTTTTTACTTTGTTTGTTTCCATTGTAGTCTTTTTATAGGTATCCCAGCCTGCTGGATTTTCACCTATCCTTGCATGGTTCTAAGTATTTCCTTATCTAGGTCATATTGTGAGTTTGCAAGATGGGTTCATAGCCCTGGATTGGAGTCTCACTTGATGGATGTATATACTGACGACACCCTACTCTACCTCACTACCATCTCTCTCGACCCCTCCACTGTCTAAATTATCAGACTGCTTGTCTGACATCCATTACTGGATGAGCCGAAATTTGCTCCAATTAAATATTGGAAGACCAAAGCCATTGTCTTCGGTCCATGTCAGAAAATCAGTTGTTGCTAGCAACTCCATCCCTCTCCCTGGCAACTTTCTGAGGCTGAACTCGACTGTTTGCAACCTCGGTGTCATAGTTGACCCTGAGATGAGCTGCCAACCAGATATCTGGGCCATCACTAAGACTGCCTATTTCCATCTCTGTAACATCATCCAACTCTGCCCCAATCTCAGCTCATCTGCTGCTGAAATCCTCAACCATGCCTTTGTTACCTCTAGAATTGAATATTCCAATGCACTCCTGGCTGGCCTCCCAAATACTACCCTCTGTAAACTTGAGACCACCTAAAACTCTGCTGCTCATGTCCTAACTTGCGTCAAGTCCCTATCACCTATCACCCCAGTGCTCGCTGACCTATGTTGGCTCCTGGTTAAGCAACACCTCAATTTTAAAATTCTCATTATTGTTTTCGAATACCTCCATGGCCTCACCCCTCCCTATCTCTGTAATCTCCTCCAGCCTTACAATGCTCCGAGATATCTGTGCTCCTCTAATTCTGGTCTCTGGAGCATTCCCGATTTTAATTGCTCTGCCCTTGGTGTCGATACCTTCAGCTGCCAAGGCTCTAAGCTCTAGAATTCCCTCCCGAACTTCCTCCATCTCTCTATCTCTTTTTCCTTCTTGAAGGTGTTCCTTAGAATTTACCTCTTTGACTAAGCTTTTAGGAATCTACCCCTAATATCTCTTTATGTGATTCAGTGTCAAATTTTGTTTGTTAACACTCCTGTGAAGCCTCTTGGGATGTTTTACTATGTTAAAGGTACTATATAAATACAAGTTGTTGTTGTTGTTATTGTTATAATGAGGTAGGATGGGAAGGAATGTCAGCATGAACAGATAATGGGTTAGAAGTGTCCCACCTTTAAATGAAATGGGAGGAGGGAACAGCAGAGAAAGTGAAGGGTAAATTGAAGAAAACTATAGGCCAAAAATAAAATAAAAGGAACAAAAACTATGTGGACTGCCTTTTTAAAAAAAAAGTTATTGACGTATTTAAGTTTAAAAAATATATTTACTTACATGTATATCAGTTAATTGACAAACGCTGGCAGCTACAAACACAGCTACAACATTGGTAGTTACCAGGCAATGTGGAAAATTGCCCAGGTATGTTCTGTGCACCAAAGCAGAACAAATCCAACCCAGCCAATTACCACCCTATCAGCCTACTCCCGATCATCAGTAAAGTGATGGAAGGGGTTGTCACGACTGCCATCAAGCTGCATTTGCTCAGCAATAACCTGCTCAGTGACGCTCAGTTTGGGTTCCGCCAGGGCCACTCAGCTCCTGACCTCATTACAGCCTTGGTCCAAACATGGACAAAAGAGCTGAACTCGAGAGGTGAGGTGAGAGTGACTGCACTTGACATCAAGGCAGCATTTGACCGAGTATGGCATCAAGGAGCCCTAGCAACACTGGAGTCAATGAGAAACAGGGGGAAAACTCTCTGCTGGTTGGAGTAATACCTAGCACAAAGGAAGATGGTTGAGGTTGTTGGAGGTCAATCATCTCAGTCCCAAGACGTCACTGCAGGAGTTCCTCAGGGTAGTATCCTAGGCCCAACCATCTTCAGCTGCTTCATCAATGGCCTTCCCTCCATCATAAGGCCAGAAGTGGGGATGTTCACTGATGATTGCACAATGTTCAGCACCATTCGTGAGTCCTCAGATACTGAAGCAGCTCATGTCCATATGAAGCAAGAACAGGACAACATCCAGGCTTGGGCTGATAAGTGGCAAGTAACATTACAACGCCACGCAAGTGTCAGGCAAAGACCATATCAAACAAGAGAGAATCTAACCATCTCCCCTTGATGTTCAATGGCATTACCACGCTGAATCCCCCTCTATCAACATCCTGGGAGTTACCATTGACCAGAAACTGAACTGGACCAGCCAGATAAATGCTGTGGCTACAAGAGCAGGTCAGAGACTGGGAATTTTGTGGCAAGTAACTCAGCTCTTGTCTTTCCAAAGCCTGTCCACCATCTACAAGGTACAAGACAGGAGCGTGATGGAATACACTCCATTTGCCTGGATGGATGCAGCTCCAACAACACTCGAGAAGCTCAACACCATCCAGGACAAAGCAGCCCACTTGATTGACACCCCATCCACCACCATCAACATTCAGTGTGTACCATCTACAAGATGCATTGCAGCAACTCACCAAGTCTCCTTTAACAGCACCTACCAAACCCGCGACCTCTACCACCTAGAAGGACAAGGGCAGCAGATGCATGGGAACACTAAAACCTGCAAGTTCCCCTCCAAGCCACACGCCATCCTGACTTGGAACTATATCACTGTTCCTTTACTGTCGCTGGGTCAAAATCCTGGAACTCCCTTCGTAACAGCACTGTGGGTGTACCAACACCCCAAGAACTTTAGCGGTTCAAGAAGGTGGCTCACCATCACCTTCTCAAGGGCAATTAGGTAGGGATGGGCAATAAATGATGGCCTTGCCAGCGATGCCCACATCCCATGAACGAACGAATAAAAAAATACCAAACATGACTGGTTTGCTATTTGGGTTGTGTAATGTGTAGAGAAAGTGAATTCTTGTTTAACATAGCTTAATGATGTCACCATTAATTCAGTGACAGGCTAATGACTTTAAAATGGCCAACTCAAGTATCGGTCCAGTGAAGATAAATAGAGATTTTTAAAAATCTTATACTCGAGATTTGAAGATCACGGATAGTCAATTATAATAAGCCTTTTTCCCAATAATGCTCCAATAATCAATTATACATCAATAAATAGCAATCTCTATGTACAATAAACAGGTGAGTAGGTATCATTTTAAAATCTTTTCTCCACCGTCCAATCAGGTTTTCAGATGTGCTGCAAGATGTATGCACCTTTGTTGTATCATTTATTTTACCAATAACTATAGTACAACTTGTTTAATAAAGCTGGTTATAAAAGACAGTTATTATTCCTTTCTGATTTAGATTTTTGGATTTCTATTTTCATTCCTGTGAAAAATTGTGCACCCCAAAGAGCAGCAATGATGTTTAGTGATGTGCCAGTCACAACTGTGATTACCACCCTTGGGCATTATGGAAAATGGTTCATCTTTCTTCAAACAGCTATTATTTAAAAGTCCTGTTCGGGAAAAGAGGAATTATTCATTTTAAATAACAGAAATCTGAATATGAAATCCATCACTTGCCTCTGGTATTTTGACTGGAGGTTCATCACAGTCTGAACATTATTTTGCATTAGTGCTGTGTACTGATTACTGTACAAAATGGATTTTTTTATGAAGAGACTATTCATCTTATGTGGTTTCTGACAAGCAAAGATACTAGCTTACTTGCGTTTTGTTCATCATATTTTATAACATATCCATCTGATGAGGATTGACCTCTTATCATTTAAAAAGGATCATAGGCTGTTTAGCTTCAAGATTTTATCACTTGTTTGTGTTTGTGTAACAAAAATTGTCCTTCACCTTCACGTTGTGATCACTTAGTCTGCACAGGATAAATGGTGCAACAGAACTCCTATCATTATGCACCAAGGCCGTTTTCATGATATCACAAATAACTTCCTTCAGCAGTATGCATGTGTTTATATAGAGGGAGCTTTAATGCACAGAATGATTCATTAGCTCCAAAATCTGGGAATAATTTTGCCGTTTGAATTAGATTTAACATGAAATAAATGTTTCTGACCTCTACACCTGATTCCCTGCTCTGAACCTCCATCAAGTGAGACCCTAAAAATGCACCCCTTATGTTTCATCATTGATCTCCCTTTCCTAGTTTGAGTATTTCTGGACTAATTCTGTGAGAGACAAGCGTTCCCTGCTAAAGGGTTGAATTTAATGTTTCCATCTGTCACGTGGGTGGCTGCTCCATCGCAATCAGGTGCAGGTGACCATTTTGCGTACTGGAGATGCCTGTCCCCCCGAATCACATGTCAGGGGTGGGATGCAAGTTGCAGATTACAGGATCAGATGACTCTGGTGCAGGTGCTGCTGCCAGATTTAAAAGTCTGCCAGTCCTGCATTCACTCCTGCCTTAGTGTCATCGACAGCTTTGTGCAGCTTTAAACTTTGTGTGACTGGTTCCTGGAACCCCCAACTCCTCTGAAGAGGACAGCACAGGATGGCTGAGGCAAGTCACAGAGTAGCCCCACAGTTCTGTGATGGCTTTCTGCAGATTCTCCTCCAGGCTGCAAGGGAAAGGTGGGAGGTTCTTTTCCCCAGCAATGGCAAGAAGAGGTCCTCTCGCCTAACCAAGCAAGCCTGGGTGGAGATCGTAGATGATGTCAGCAGCCATAGGACCACCCACTGGTTCAAGTGAGCCTTCAAAGCGAGGAGAAGAGGCTGCCCTCCACAGTTGGAGGCTCCCCTCAAAGCGATCCGAGTGCGAACACAGGCTCCTCAGCCCCTCTGCCAGTCACCCCAGCTCCAGCAGCATTGGCATATGAGGAGAGTCCTTCACCTGTGCAGGACAGCTTCAGGCAGCTGGAGCCTTCCAGGCCTCAGGCAGCCAGAGGACGCCTGCCAAAGTCATCACAGGACAAGGGGCAGCCTGATCAGCAGCCTGCCTCCAGCCCAGCTGCTATCACAGGGATCACACTGCATAGGAGCAAGCACAAATGTATTAAGAAGACCACCTAACCACACTTAGGGTCTCACGGGTGTAGGAAATATGTAATGTAGTGATTACTTTCTTTTATGCAAATCTTTAGCTGTCATTGTCTGAAAGCCATGTTCGATTATGCCTTAATTGTGAACTGCTGACCTCCCCCTTCTGCCTTAGTGCAATGCCAATGTGACCACAGCTCTCATTAACATATGTTCTGCCATGGGCACGAGTGCAGATTGCAGCTGCTCACAAATCAGGGAACACCATTGGAAAGGAGGCAACAGACTACGTGCATGAAGGTGAGTCTTTATTGGATTCTCAGTGAGTGGACATCAGAGTGGCTGAATACAGGTAATTATGAGGTTGTCTCTTGCCTCCTTTTCGCGTCGTTCAACCCATCAAGCCTCTTGCGCAGGGCTGTCATCCATTGCTGCTTGCCCCTCTCCCTCTTCTGCGTCCTTCACGTCAGTGGATGAGTGTCGCTCAGACATCTCATCATCATGTAAGGCCTCCCCCTTCTGCAGTGCTAGTTTATGCAGAGCACAGTAGACCACTACAATGCACAAGACCCTCACTGGGGCATACTGCAGGACTCTACTGGATTGATTGAGGCAGTGAAACCTCATCCTCAGTAGCCCAATGGCCTGCTCGATGGTCACTTGAGTGGAGCAATAGCAATTGTTGTACCTCTCCTCTGCTGCATTGCGAGGGTTCCTCACAGGCGTAAAAAGCCAAGTCTTCAATGGGTAGACTTTGTCCCTGAGAATTCATCCCTGAAGGTGAGCAGGGGGCCAGAAAAGCTGAGGCACCTGGGACTGTTGAAGTATATAGGCATCGTGGCTGCTTCCCGGGAAGCGGGCACACGCTGCAGGAAAATTTTTTGGTGGTCGCCAACCAGTTGAACATCGATGGAATGGAAGCCCTTCCTATTGATGAAGTTGGATGACTGGACAATAGGAGCCTTGATGACCACATGCATGCAGTCTATAATGCTTTGCACCTGGAGGAGTCCAGCAATGGCCCAAACCCGATAGCCCTGACTGTCAGTGTCGGTCTGGTAGCTCACATTGTTGCTGGCCCTCTTGAATAGGACATTGGTAACCTCCTTGATGCAGTGATGTGCGACTGCCTGAGAGACCCCACACATGTCCCTGGTGGATCCCTGGAAAGATCCAGGTGTGTAGAAGTTTAGTACCACTGTGATCTTGAAGGCTACTGACATAGGGTGACCCCCAAATCCCAGAGGTCGCAACTCGTCCTGCAGCAGGGTGCATAAGTTGGTCCCAGCCTCCCTGGAGAGCCGTAGTCTTCATTGTCAATGGCGCTCGGACATTTGAAGGTAGCTGATTGGTGTCCGGTACACTCTCTGGCATACGTAGACCCTACTTGGCCTGGTCGACTGCTGCTGCTTTCATCATAGAGCTTCATGAACAGGTGCAGCTGCCTCTTGGCCCTCTTTCCCTCGGAGGCACCGCATCATGTCACAGGGGTCCAAAAATACAGGGTCTATGAGACCCATGCCAGGTGACCTGTGGGCCTGCAGATCGCTGTCAATGCAGAGACAACCCTGCTGTGGCAACTAAGCTTTTGACAATTCTCTTGGAGGAGTCCCTGATAGACCTTGGAGCACAACCTTGCTGTTGGCCCAGCCTCAGTTTCAGCAGTGCGACCAAACAACCACATCACACAGCAGTTTGATAACTCAATACTGCTCCCCTACACCCACACTGAGTCCTTGCGAGACCTTGAATCCCCTTGCAGAGCCCCTGAGACCCCAAACCCCCTGACAGAGACACCAAGACCCTGAACCCCCTTGCAGAAACCCCGAGAACCTGAACCCCTTTGAGAGTATAAAGCAACACAGTCTGACAATGCCCTCCGAACCCCCCTCTTCCTCTATGCAGCAATGCTCAAGGCTGCCTATCCGTCGTGGCAATGTGGCCTCTCGCCTCGGTGCCACCAAATTTTAACGATCATTATAACCCGAAGGCGCGTGAGTGCCACGCGCCGTTCACAACATCGAGGGTCAATCATTAAATTGGAAGTAATTATATTTAAATGCATTTAAAAGAGCAGTTCAGCAATTTAAAATAGCTTCTTGTTGCATCGGGACGTCAATGCGACCATGGTGTTTTCCCGCCGCTGACGACATCCGGAACTGACGCCAAACCGCCAGATTTGTGGGTGGATGGCTCTGATGCGATTCTTCCTCCCCCCACACCATCATACCTGCTTTCAACAGCTGCATTCATTTTTCTCAAAGTGTACAAATTTTTGTACAAAATGGGGATTGATTTTACCAATTTATGCCCCAAGTGTAGAGTTTCATGTAACATGACCACATATTTGAAGCTTCAGACACAGAGACCAATGACTCTCATATGACTTTCCAACCTAATTCATAAAATTTACTCCCGACTTATCTGCCTTGTATTCGTCCTAACCAAGCTTAATATCTGTTATTTATTTCAGCTTGTGTCCCTGCGAAGTGCCTTGGGATGTCTCTTGACAATAAAGGTGCCAAATAAATGCAAGTTGTTGTTGTTATTGATTAGATGTAAAGAAGCAGCTTTATTACAAATAGGAAATAAAACCATTTTCTTCAGATAATAATACTAACTTACTTCCTACCCCACCCCCCCCCCCCCCAGCCGCCCATCTCATGCATTGCTTTTACATTTGTGCCATGCCAAAAATATTCAGCATTTAAACACTGAAATAGCACATGCTTACTTGCACTGAAAATTTGCAGTGAAATGCATTTTGTATTATTTGCTACAAAAAAAAATGTACAGCACTTCCATAACTTTGACTGCCTGTACTGGAATTATGAATACATCTCTGTGTAATGCTTTTCTATATCCCATTAAAAAGGTTAAATATATTCCCTCAATGTGTTTTTTATTTGTTCGTGGGCTGTGGGTGTCACTGGCAAGGCCAGTATTTATTGCCCATCCTTAATTGCCACCTTCTCAAGGGAAATTAGGGATGGGTAATAAATACTGGCCTTGCCAGTGGCTCCCACACATCACATCTCATGACCAAATTTAAAAAAAAGGAGGAATTAATTTTAAGACTTTACAGCGTCATGACAGAACTAAAGACAGGAAAAAACTAACAAGTTATCATTGTAAAAATAACAAGAGGATAAGTAGAGAATGTATAAAACACTGACTCATTTGTGTTTCACTTCTGAGGGGTGATCTCATAATCTCAGGTGCCTCAGTCTTGTGATTTTTGTACATCATCCTCATCTTCACGAAATAGAAGGCAAGGTAAGTATTATAGTTCAGGCTTTCTCTCCACGTATTTGTTTGTGCTGATGGCAGATAGAGTTTCCTGCGAACTTAAACCTCCAGCCTGTGTTGTGAAAAATACTTGGGTCTGCTTTTTGGTTGAACACTGGGTTACTTAAATAAATGCACAACGCGGGGTAGATTTCATCTATCTATTTGTCGTAAAATCGTAAGCCTGTTTCACAAAGAACCTATTTACACCATGTCTTCTATTGATATCATGATAATAAGCAGAAAAATACATTGGCAAAGTCAAATAATTAAAGTAGTAGATTCAAATGTTGTGCAATGTAGAATAGTAATATTCTAAAGGCCAGTAATGCAACCAAAATCATATACATTAGGTGTTGGGATGAACTGAATAATGCAGGCTCACTGGAAAGCTGCAAAAGATATTGACAAACTCCTTAGGGATTTTTCTCTCATTTCTTACAGAGAAATTCTAGGCTTTGTTGAACATACAATGGTACTTCCTGTTTCTAATCTGATTGTAAATTTGTCTTTTAAATGTTAAATTGTTTTAAAATTGTAGAATAATCTCTTCTCCCTTCACACATCAATCTTTTTCCCCATTCCCTCTTTGGCACTCTTCACCTCTATCCTAGATATACTGTTTTCCCCCTCCTCCCTTCCCTCTCTCAGTTCACAGCTCCAGTATTGATCTGCCATTCCCAGCACTTATCTGATACTGCTGCAGCTGCAGGGCATTGAACCTGCTGCACACTATAGGCAGAAATTCCTAAATTTGCAAAAATATGGGTTGGATATTGTCCGGCTCTTGGAGACGGGTTGGGAAGTGGTTGAATGGACACACAAGATGGCATGGGTGGTGTCGGGTGGCATGTCAGATGTTGTCCTACCCCCATGCCATTTAGTCCACGGCGGGCACTTTAGCAGATGGAAAATCTGCTGTGAGGCCAATTATGCCATTAAAGTGCTGCCTCCCACCTCCACTGGCAAAATCCAGAACTGACATCATGACGCAGGATTTCTAGGCTAATGGCTGTGATGTGATTCTCCATTCCCCCACGTCACCATTCTCATCTTAACAGGCCGCATTAAATTCTGCCCAAAGTGTGCAAATTTAGGTGTAATTAAGGGCCACTTGAGGGCTGCCTCCTGCCTCTGCTGTGAACTTCCTGTTTGAGGACCCAAATTCAGGCAAGGTTTAACCAATTGAAGCAATAGGATACTTGATTAATAAATTCAGTTTATTGAAAGTAAAATAATACTAAGCATTGAAAGTAGAATATACATAGTAAACTAGGGGATATAACTTTACAGCTTTCACAAGAGTTCTGCTCAGGGGCTGCGGCAGTGGGCGGGCGGTTCCACTCTGACCTCCCCTTCAGTGCTTTGATGAGTTATGCAAGGGCTTTTCACCTCAGGGGATGGCTGGTTCCCTTTATTCCTGACTGTGGGGGTTGATTCTTTGCTAATCTTCCCTTTGTCCTCTGGAACACTCCTGCTTGCAGGTATTTGTCCAGATTCTACTGCACTCCCCTGCAGCATTTTGACTAGTGAGGCATCACCCTCACGGTTTCTCTGCCCTCTTGAGGACTTTTGTTGTCTCTGCAAGTCCCTGTAAATGCTGTTAGCAACTCTGGTGTGGCCCTTCTAGTGTCTGCATTTACATAGGAGGATGTGGGGTCCAATTTTTCCAACATTTCGGCGTTGGCTGACCAGACAGTAGGGGTTTTCATCTGGGATTCTTCCATGACTTCCTTTAAGCTGACCTCTTGGTCCCTTTTCCCCATTCCTTTCTAACCTGTTGCTAGCCTGGAGTCTGTCTGTCCCCTTTTGTTCTCGGCGGGGGTCCCTTACAGTCCTCCAAACACCGCTACAGAACTTAGCGGTGCAGATTTCACTGTAGGTTGGGGGTTCCCCTCAACCTGGCACATGTAGCAACTCCTATAGTCCTTCACCACATGTTTGTGGAGTTTTGGTCAGTCAAACTGCTGTCTTATGTGGGCTTTGGTTTTTTGTATCCCGAAATGTACAGCCACAGTAATCTCATGGGCCATTCTTACTATTTCTCTCTGGTACCTCTGCGGCACCACTAACTGGTGAACCACTGTCCACTCCTTGCTCTCGGGTCTGTGAGGAGAACTCCACTTCCTCCTCAGTACCTCATTCTTTAAATAGTTGTAATAAGGGACTCCCTCTGCTTCAATTTCAGACTGGGCAGCCTGTGCTCACTCTCTCAATACTGGATCAGCTCGCTGAGCCTCAGCCAGGGAAGATCCATTTAATTCATTCCCTGGGTCTCCTAACTTTCCAAAGAAAGTCTCGGACAGACAGACCTCATGGTCATCTACCTGCAGTACCAATTCACTCTCCTCTGGGGGAGATGGTTTGATCATGGCCTCATTCATTACACATTCAGGGAAACTGCAGGGGACCGTCTCCTGCCACTGCCCTGTCTCTCTGATCTCCTGCGGTCTCCCTTTCACTACTGGGGACACTACCTCCTTTTCCCCCCGTCAGATCATTACCTAGGAGCGGTCAACCATGTCCACAGGCAAACTAGGGACAATCCCTACGGTCACTGGCCCGAAACTAGGTTCCACTCTAAGTCCACCCTTTGTAAAGATACAGGCATACACTGCCCTCCAATACCATTCACCACCTTTCTGGTGTTCACTGCTCTCTCTGGGGGAAAGGCCAGGCCTTTTCCCGTAAAAGGGATCTAGTGGTTTCTGTGTCCCTGAGAATTACGATGGACTTGCTTGCCCCACTCGAGGGGTATGGGGTTACTCTCCCTTCAGACACAAAATGCTGATAACCTTCAGGAATCCTATTAAATTTTCCTGCATGTGCACCTGTAAGCTTCCTGGGTCTCATTCTTACTGCAGTTAAAGCCACAGCTTGTTCTGCTGTGCTTTCCATCAGGGTCACTTCTTCACTGAGCGGGTGTGCCCTGATTAACCCTACATGTTTTCCCTTTAGTTTTCAGCAGTCAGCTCGTAAATACCCTGCTTTATTACAATGGAAACACACAGGTCTCCGGGTCTCACTCCTACTTATAGAATCTTCCTTTTTGGCTGGATGAGGGCCTTCTGTGACTCCTGCTTTTCTTTCCCTCCCAGGGCTGCTTGGGCTCCTATCACCTTCCCACCCTTTGTCCTTTTCGGATTTGTGGGGGTGATTAGGAAAGGCTTTCCCTTGGGAAACTGACTTATAAATGAGAGCAAACTCATGGACTAGGACTGCTGCCTTCTGGGCTTTATGAGCCTTTTGTTCCTCCACATGTACCTTTATGGAGAACGGGAGAGAGCTTTTAAATTCCTCTAACTAAATTACTTCTCTGAGATTCTCATAGCTGGGCTGTACTTTAAGAGCCCTCAAAAGCCAGCTCTTATTTCTCTCAAACACCAGTTAAGATTGATTAGCTTTCTTCTTGACGGTTCTAAACGTTTAGCAATAGACTTCCAGTACTAATTCATATGCCCCGAGGAGAGCATTTTTTGTCAGTTCATGAACACTCATCTGGCAACATGGAATAAACCTCATGGGCTTTTCCTATTAATTTGCTCTGTAACAACAGAGTCCAAGCCCCAGCTGGCCACTTTAACTGCCTTGCCAGTTTTTTAAAAGACAGAAAAAGCACTTCCACGTCTCCCTCATTGAATTTTGGGATTAATTGCAAAAGATTTAACAATCCTGTACCCACCCCTGAATTACGCTCCTCCATATTGGCCATGCTTTCACTGGGGTTACTCTGCTGCCCCCTAGTTAACTCAAGTCATCTCAGCTCTCTCTCTCTGCATTCTTTCTGGAAGCTTCTTTCTCTTTCTCTCTCCTCCTTCTCTTTGTCTTCACGTTCCTTCTGGAAGGCTCTTATTTTCTCTCTCTCCTGTCTCTCTCTTTCTTTCTCCTCCAGTTCAAGTTTCCTCTGTTCCAATTGTAGCTTTGCCAGCAATACCCTGTAGGGGTCTACTCCTAACCCTACTTCTGCTTCTTCAGATTCAATGGAAAAATGGTTGGCCACTAGTCTTAGGAGTTCATACTTCCTGACCTTGCCACATAAAGTGATCCCACACATCTCAGCTATTTTCCTCAACTCGTCCACAGACAGTGCTTTTAACTTATCCCAAGTTACTTCACCCTGGCGTGGGCAGCTACTAGCTTCAATCGCAGACATGTTAGTATTCTAGCACATTCTAGCTTGTATTGAAATCTTTTCTCCTTTGTTGGGATCTTTTTGGCTTCCCACTTTCAATTTCTCATTTGTCTGTCAGTAAAATCTTGGATGCTAGACCCCAAATTTCTGTTCCAACCAGGTGAGAAGGGGTCTAGGGTTCCCTCTCAGCCTTTGCTTGGTTCAATCGTAACAGGGTTTAATTTTAGAAACACAGTTTTTTTGGCTCCCGCTTAGTGAATCCTGGTTCACTGCTCCAATTGTAAGGCAAGGAAATCAAACAGGTTTCCTTCGATTTAAACAAGAAAGGTAGAAGTTTATTAATCTTAAACTCTAATCTGGTTAATGCCTATGAATATGTGACACGACCACGGTAACAAGCAAACGTGATAAACACACACGCTGATAGAGACAGAAAAAGTAGAATGAATTAAGGGGAAAAGTTTGAGGCAATATCTGGTAGTTACAGTCCTTTAAGTTCAATGTGGAGTCTTTGGTTGCCAGTAAGTTTGCAATTTGTTGGGGCCCAGTTCACGCTTCAACTTGTTCTGATGTAGGTGGTCTTTTCTCTCTTGAGGTTTACGTGTCTTCCGTGGTTCCGGTGGCCTGGGGAGAAAGCAAGAGAGAGAGAGAGGCTGCCTTGTTCCAGCTTCAGTTTCAAACTGCCGTCTGACCCTTTCAGTGTGGCACAATTCAAAAAAACTCCAGGTTGCCTAGTCATGTGACGAGCTCCTTATTTGGAACAGTCTCTCCTGCAAAGTTTGTGGATTGTACCTTAGCAGTCGCTGGAATGCACTTCCTCACACCTACAATGTCTGTTAATCAAAATCCATTTGGGTTAATTGGAGCAGGGAATAGTCCTTTCTCTCTATAAGCAGCGTCTCTTAGTATGCAAATGTCCTTCCAGCCTAGTGTCTGGTGATCTCCAAACAAGTCATTTCTTCACTCCAGCAACAGTTTAAAATCAATGCTCATATGACAAAATTGATATGCCTCATTCTTGACAGGTGGAGGTCTGCATGACAATACCTTTACTGCTGACTTTGTGTTACAGCTTAAGACTGTTTTTAAACTTAATACTTTTAAATTAAAGCCTATTTTTCTAGCATGATTATTAATTCATTAACTACGCCGCAATCTAGATCAATTGCTTTGTAATCATTGTTTCTGGATGGGTTACTACTTCATACATTGATTTGATTAATGCTGTTGCTGATGCAAGACATAAAAACGACTTCTTGGGTCACGTGTTAGTATTAAGATTGCTGACTGGACCTTGTTAGTTATTGCAGAGAATACAGTGTGAAAATGGTCAAGTTAAGCTAAAATCTAGCTATCCAACCTTACTTACAGCTGGCGTTTAGCCAACATCGGAGGGACCTGCCGCCGAGTAGAGACACTGCCAGGTGAGACCTGGTGGCCTGCTAGCAAGCTTGGGGTGTGGAGGCAATCCGTGACCCACGGAGGGCCCCCTAGAGGTGATGGCCACCCAAGGGGCCAGAGCCCCACCTCCAACACTCACCAATCAACCCCTCCATCCCCTCTCCGGGGCCTGCTTGACTGGCTCTGGCAATTCCGACCCCACTTACCTTGGTCCTGTGGCCTCCTCCATCTTCACTGCTCCGGACATCCTGCAGTACTGGCAGTGGCCACTGTTCCCAGTGATGATGTTGGTACTGCTGAGCTGCCAGCTCTTCGATTGGCTGGCAAGTCTAGGGGCAGAATTTTGTCCCTTAAAGGGACCGTGTCCCTGACGGCGGGCAGTTAGTTGCCTGCCCACCGTTGAATTTGAGCAGGGGTTCAATGGAAGTCCAAGGTGGGGTCGCCCCCCCCCCCTTCCACCTTCTGGCCTGTCACCAGGACCCCTGTCACCAATATAAAATTCAGCCCTAAGAGTGGCATTAAGGTGCCAGTTGGGAGTGAAAAAGGATGATCTTCACAGGGGAAGGAGTGATTTTTGTGGGGCTGAAAACATTTGCAAATTCTATAACAACTATATAGTTGTGATCAACAAGTGACCCTAGCTATGATGTTACGACCAGGTGAGAAAGGTGTCTAGGGGTCCCTTTTAGTCTTCACCTAGTCTTATTGTAATAGGGTTTAATTATTAAACACGCTGTGTTTTGAGCTCCCCCCTTGGTGAATCCTTGTTCACCACTTTCCAATGATAAGGCAAAGAAATGAGCACAAACAGGCTTCCTTAGGTTTAAAGAAGAAAAGTGTAATTTATTAAAACTTAAATTTAAGCTCTAATTCGGTTAACACCTATGGATACACGCCGCGCCTCATGCTAGCATGCATACGAAATACACACATGCAAATAGAGACAGAAAAGAGCAGAAGAAAAAATAAAGTAGGGAGCTTTGAGGTAATATCAGAAGAGTTTCTTGTTACTGTGCTTTGAGCTCACTGTAGTCCTTTTGTAGATAGTCTTGCTTTTTGTTGGGGCCCTTGTTCACTGTAGGAGACTTTTCTCTCTTGGGGTTCATGTGTCTTCAATGGGTCTTCAGTTCAGTGAGAAAAAGATTGGAGCAGACAGGAGAGAGATCTTTTCAGTCCAGGAGCAAACAGCTTTCTGAGTTTTAAAGCTCTGTGGCAAGTTCAAATTCAGAGAACTCCAACCACCAGTTAATCATGTGACTAAACTGGTCAGACCAGGTCTTCTGTGTATTGGGGAAGCAGGGACTGGGTCCTTTATTCCAACACTGTCTGCTAGTATGCAAAGAAAGTCTTTCTGGCGAGGGGCCTGAAAATTCCTTGTGATAGGCCATCTTTTCTTCCCAGCAGCAATTTTAAGTTTTAATGTTCATGTGGCGAAATAATGTGTGCCTCATTCTTGGCAGGTGGGGGCCTGCATGACAATGAGATATAATAGAGCACTTTATTGTATCACAGACTTCTGTGATATCAATAGCTATTGTAACATCACAAAATAAGTAATTATTTCCAATGTGGACAACAAATCTGAAGCTATTGTTATTTCTTTGAAGTTTGTTTTCATAGTCATTTCTCTCTTGAGTAGGAATATTACACTATGGTATAATTTAAATGCTTATTGCATTTTATCAAATTCCTTGCTCTACTACAACAGAAGTTAACCCATTAAGTATTAAAAATATGTATCAAGATTTCCAAACATATCTGGTAAATTCTATGTGTTCAATTAACAGCATAAAATTAACGACTGGAAAATCAGGAGCATCACGAAACATGTGTTGACCTCCACTTCTGCGAATCACACTCCCACTGAAAGTGAACCCTCAGCAATTTCACCACATGGGGGGAATTTTAACTTGAAAAATACACTGGGTAAGCGGGGGAGGGGGAAATCCATTACTGCGCGGGAAACACAGAAGTACATGCAGCGTGTCTGTCAGCGGCTTTTTAATGCATTTGCATCTGTCTTTTAGGTTTCCTGACAAATAAGGTTGAGCAGCCATGATGATGACCTGCATGAGTCAATTTTAACTCCAGTACTTAAAGGGACACTGCAAAGATGGCAGTTGATGGATTCTGGAGGTGGAAGAACAAAAGAAGAAACAGCCGGAATAGAACCCCAATGTTCCAAGTCTGCACCTCACTTTACTGATCCTTCCCTGTATGTAATGCTGGAGTTATAAGGGCCTGCTTTCCTCACAGGTGTCATCAGCTATATTTAAGTGGGCACCTCTTGTCTCCAAGCATACAGCCAATAAGTCTGCTTTATGGTGCAAGGAGTTCAGGGAAGTTGGACTGGCGCAGGACACAAACATCATTGCAGCTGCCCGGGAATCTGGTGTACACCTGCATAAAGTTCTTTTTGTGATTGCACACCAGCTGTACATTGATGGAGTGGAAGCCCTTGCACGTGATGAAGGCTCCTGGGTGGTCTGGGGTTGACTGGATTGCCATGTGTGCTATCGATGATGCTCTGAGCCTGTGGGAAGCCAGCCAGAACCACAAACACAAGCATCTGCTCATTTTGACTGGCATCTTTGGTGGCAAAGTGTAACTAATTGCCTGCCCTGGCAAATATGGCATCAGTCACCCGTGTAATGCATTTGTGGGTGGCTGACTGTGAGATCCCAAAAATGTCTCCACAGATCCTTGGAAGGAGCCAGAGGCAAAGAAGTTGCAGTTGGCGGTGACTTTGAGCTAGCATGGCCAGCAGCTCCATGGCAAATGTCTGCTACCACCTGATGCGATACCCTGAGCCTCTTGAGACATTGGTGTTCCGACCGGTCGAGGAGCTGCCCTCTTTGCCCATTCCCTGTCTCCTGTGGAGCAGCATGTCTGTGAGGAGAAGGCTGCTGCTCTTCCTGCTGCTGCTGCTCATCATCTTGGTCTTTGTCTGAGGTTCCAAGTTAATACAGCATCACAGCTGCAAAGTGGAGTTCAGACACACAAACCTACAAATACTGAAAGTAACCTCCAAAGTAGTGAAAGTCACTGTAAAGTAGTGAAGGTAACATCTCAGAACAAGTCCTGCAAGCAAAAGCCTGTCACACAATTAGGCAAAACATCAGCTGAGATTTTTTTAAAATTCATTCATGGGATTGGGCATCGCTGGCTAGGCCAGCATTTATTGCCCATCCCTAATTGCCCTTGAGAAGGTGGTTGTGAGCTGCCTTCTAGAACCGCTGCAGTCGTTGGCGTGTTGGTACACTCACGGCGCTGTTAGGAAGGGAGTTCCAGGGTTTTGACTGAGTGACAGTGAAGGAACGGCGAAATAGTTCCAAGTCAGGTGGTGTTCCCATGCATCTGCTACCCTTGTCCTTCTAGGTGGTAGCGGTTGTGGGTTTGGAAGGTGCTGTCTATGGAGCTTGGTGCGTTGCTGCATTGCATCTTGTAGATGGTACACACTGTTGCCACTGTGCGTCAGTGGTGGAGAGAGTGAATGTTGAAGGTGGTGGATGGGGTGCCAATCAAGCAGGCTGCTTTGTCCTGGATATTGTTGAGCTTCTTGAGTATTGTTGGAGCTGCACCCATCCGGCAAGTGGAAAGTATTCCATCACACTCCTGACTTGTGCCTTGCAGATGGTGGACAGCCATTGGGGAAACAGGGGGTGAGTTACTCACCGCAGGATTCCCAGCCTCTGACCTGGTCTTGTAGCCACAGCATTTATGTGGCTGGTCCAGTTCACTTTCTGATCAATGGTAACCGCCAGGATGTTGATAGTGGGGGATTCAGCGATGGTAGTGTCATTGAATGTCAAGGGGAGATGGTGAGATTCTCTCTTGTTGGAGATGGTCATTGCCTGGCACTTGTGTGGCGTGAATATTATTTGCCACTTATCAGACCAAGCCTGGATGTTGGCCAGGTTTGGTGCATATGGGCATGGGCTGCTTCAGTACCTGAGGACTCACGAATGGTCCTGAACATTGTGCAATCATCAGTGAACATCCCCACTTCTGGCCTTATGATGGAGGGAATATCATTGATGAAGCAGCTGAAGATGGTTGGGCCTGGGACACTACCCTGAGGAACTCCTGCAGTGATGTCCTAGGACTGAGATAATTGACCTCCAACAACCACAACCATCTTCCTTTGTGCTAGATATGACTCCAACCAGTGGAGAGTTTTCCCCCTGATTCCCATTGACTCCAGTTTTGCTAGGGCTCCTTGAGGCCATACTCAGTCAAATGCTACCTTGATGTCAAGGGCATTCACTCTCACCTCACCTCTTCAGTTCAGCTCTTTTGGCCATGTTTGAACCAAGGCTGTAATGAGGTCAGGAGCTGATTGGCCCTGGCGGAACTCAAACTGAGCGTCACTGAGCAGGTTATTGCTAAGCAAGTGCAGCTTGATGGCACTATCATTGACCCCTTCCATCACTTTGCTGATGATTGAGAATCAACTGAAAGGGCAGTAATTGGCTGGGTTGCATTTGTCCTGCTTTTTGTGCACAGGACATACCAGGGCAATTTTCCACATTGCCTGGTAGATGCCAATGTTGTAGCTGTACTGGAACAGCTTGGCTAGGGGCACGGCAAGTTCTGGAGCACAACTCTTCAGTACTATTGCTGGAATGTTTTCAGTACTTATAGGAATTTTTGACTGGCATTTCTTCAGCCCCCTTGATTATCACTGTGTTCTCACCTTACTTTCTCGGCACTTCTGGGAAACCCATGCCCCCACCCACAGTTAAATCTCAAAGTCCATGTTGAATTTGCTCTTAATTTTGATGTGTTTATCGTTCATTAACGGAGCATCTCTCCTTAGGGGGTTGCTCACCTGCAGCTTAACACTCAGCAGTCAAATGCAGAAGTTGGCAGGTTGCAGCCTGCTACCTGATGTGCTGTCGGGACATCAGGAACTTTTAACTTTTAGCATTTGACTCTCCCACCCATACCCAAACCCACTTTCTCCTGCAAGTAAAAATTACTCCCTGACCTTCCTCAGCTCTGACATTCACTTTCGTATCTCTCCTACCTATCTAGCTCAGAATAGTAAGCTGGTCTGGTTGGCATCCTCCCATCTACGAAAGATGATCGACATGCAGCAAACAATCCATTTAGGTGGGGTGTCTTCTCTTGGTGCACCTTTGCTAATGGCTGTGAAGGTCAATCCTTGAGAGGCAGGTTCTGACACAAGTGCTGCATGTGAAGCTGGTTTGGTTGCGTGTGCGGAAAAATGGCAAATTGATTCAACCCGGAGAAGTGTGAGGTAATGCATTTAGGAAGGGCAAACAAAGCAAGGAAATACACAATAAATGGGAGGATATTGAGAAGGGTAGAAGAAGTGAGAGACCTTGGAGTGCAAGTCCACAGGTTCCTGAAGGTGGCAGGACAGGTAAATAAAGTGGTGAAGAATGGATTGCTTTCCTTTATTGGCCAAGGTATAGAATACAAAAGCAGGGATGTAATGCTGCAGCTGTATAAAACACTGGTTAGACCACAACTGGAGTATTGCATACAGTTCTGGTCACCATATTACAGGAAGGACATAATTGCTCTGGAGAGAGTACAGAGGAGATTGACAGGAATGTTGGCAGGGCTTTAAAGTTGCAGCTATAAGGAAACATTGGACAGGCTAGGGTTGTTTTCCTTAGAACAGAGGAGGCTGAAGGGTGACTTAATTGAGGTGTACAAAATTATGAGGGGCCTAGATAGAGTAGACAGGAAGGACCTGTTTCCCCTCGCAAAGAGTTCAATTACCAGAGGGCACAGATTGGTATAAGGATTAGAGGGGACATGAGGAAAAACATTATCACCTATAGGGTGGAATCTTCCACCCAGATTGGTAGCGGAAGCAGAAACCCTCAACTCATTTAAAAGGTACCTGGACCTGCACTTCAAGTGTTGTAACCTGTAAGGCTATGGATGAGGTGCTGGAAGGTGGGATTAGAATGGGTGGCTAGATTTTTCAGCCAATGCAGACACAATGGACTGAATAGTCTCTTTCTGTGCTGTAACTTTTCTATGGTTCTATGGTTCTAGGTGACGCTGTGAGTTGTTGTTTTTGATGTTGGTACCTGTTGCTAAGCTGCTGTAGCAACTGGTCATCGTGGTAGTGCACACCAGTCCCCAGGATGTGTCGCCATTTCCCTCTTTCGCCAGCTGGTAACTCCCAAGTGTGATAGTCGACATTTAGGGCCATCATCCTTGAGGTGGAGCTTTGGGCACCACTGGTCATCTGGCCCCGGCTACCTCACCATACAAAGGGTCCTTGGGTATGCAACCATCTTCCAACCTGCAGACGTGTCCGATCCACCGAAGCCACCTCTGTTTGATTAGTGCCAACACACTTGGGAGCTCTGCCTTTAGGAGGACTATTGCATTTGTGATTTTATCCTGCCAGGATATACCCATATTGTGCTGCAGACAGCGAAGATGGAAATTATTGAGCTTCTTTTCCTGATAGCTTTAAGTCACCCATGTTTCACAACCATACAGCAAGGTGCTGAAAACACAAGCCTTATAAACCATCAGTTCATTCCATGTGCATTTTGCAAGTTGGCCAAAGGTGGTAGCTGCTTTCCCTATGCGCTATCAAACTCTGCATCAAGGGACTGATTTTAAGATGTCTCCCTCAGGACAACAAGCAGCCTCAGTGATGGCTGCTGTGGGTGTCTATGTGAGTCCCACACTTCATCTGATCCACCTCCATTCCTGCTCCACCGGCTGTAACCTCTCTCTATGTCAATTAAGGGCTTACCCCACTGAAAATCTGAACTTTAATCAGTTTCACACCAGAGGCGGGTTTCTGATCCAAAAACAAATCTGGCTCCTGTTTCCCGCCTCCGTGTCAAAAATTCAGCCCTTAGAGTCTAACTTTAGAGAAAATCATTGTAATTAGACAGGTTACTAACATAACTATTACCCACTGGTGTAAGGCCACATAGATGCAGAGTAAACCCTTTTATCAATTTACGTCCAGAGTAATTGCAACTGCAAATGCCAGAAAGGACATTGAAACATTGTTTCCACATTTCTAAAACTTTTAGCTATTTTATTTGAATTGTAAATTATTTAATGGCATTGAACTGTATTTCTTCAATAGCATTTAATGTGAAAGAACAGACTTGATGAATTGAACAGCCTTTTCATTATTGTTTTATGATTTTTCTAAGTTTCTTATCTTGTGTCAACTGCTTGTGACTTCTACAAAAATTTGCATTTGTATGGTGCTTTGAATGTCAAAAAATATCTCAAAGTATTTCAGCAAGAGGTAAAGGAATAAATATATTGCAGGAGTTAGGACATTCATGCAGGTGGATTTTATCCAGTCCTTGGGTACAGGCTAGGAGGCAGATGAGGGGGTGGGGGAAGACAAAATGGTGTGGGGTGGCATTGGGCAGTGTGCCCAACCTTGTCTTGCCCCCAAGCCATTTTGTTTGCGGCGGGCACTGTGGTGGATGGGAAGTCCACTAGTAGGCAATTGAGCGACATAAGAGCCACATAAGGACCGCCTTCACTGGCATTTAGCTGAAGTCAGAGCGGCCTGCCACCGCGTGGAGATACCTGGCGGCCTCCTAGTGAGCTCGCGGGGGGTGTGGTGGGAGGGGGGGGTGCGGAATACTCCTACTAGTCCACCCTGGGGCCCACAGATGGCACCCCCTGCTGAAAGAATCCACCCTTCCCTCAGTAACGACCACCCTCCTCTCGCTGGGGCCTGCCTGAGTGACCCCGGTGAGCCCGAACCCACTCACCTCACTTCTGGGGCCTCCTCCATGACTGCTGCCCAGGTCTCCTGCAGTACCAGCGGTGGCCACTGCTCCCGATGGCGCTGCTGGAACTGCTGAGCTGCCGGCCCTCTGATTGGCCAGGAGCTCTTGGGGCGGGATATTGTCCCTTAAAGTGGACGGTATTCCTGACTGTGGACAGTTACTTGCCTGCCCGCCATTGAATTTGGCCTGGGGTCCGATAAAGAGCCAAGACGGGGTTCCCTCCACCCCCACTTCTGGCACATCAACGGGACCCTCGTCAGCAAAATAAATCCAGCCTAGGATGTGCTCAAAGAAATAGGTTTGGAGGAATTTTGTTATTTAAAAGTGGGACAAGGAGTAATATGTTACAGGTGTCATTCTTTTGAAAACATGTATGCTTCCTCCATTCCACAGTGATCTTGAAAATTTTGTCTTCAGCATATTTTGACACATAATCATGGACACAACACAATATGTGTTTTTATTATGCTACCCCTAAGCTGTCACAAACAAGGTCACTCACATCAGAAGGGGGATGGCCAGAGGGAGAGACTTTCAGGCCTGGAGTTTCCTTGCCTGGAAATCTGCTGGCCAGTGAGAGGAGGAAGTTGCCTGGTTGAGTGAGACCCGTCTACAGCCCCAGCCATGCACTTGGCCTGGCCTGCCAAAGATTTGGCTAAAAACCTTTACTTTTACAGTCTTCATGAAAAGGGGGATGATGGGTGACATTGTGGGATGTATCACTTTACCTCTTAGCAGATAATCTCCATCCCAACCTGCAAATGCCTGAGGTGATGCAGAATATGTAAAGTGGGATCCTTCCCTGACTCTGCATACTATTATGCACATCCCAGCTTGGATGTCATTCCTGCTCTCCGTGAATGTTCAGGGTCTGTATTTTTATTTTGGTCCTAATTGCCAATATTAGGTGTGCTGTTGTTACTTGTTCTGATATTCCATTGCTTCTAAATTGTAGTTGCTGTACTTGTGAAAAAAACAAGCTCTGATTGGTCCAGAATATATTATGAATCATTTTCTGATTTCGGACTCTCAGTGGCTTGTCCACCCAGAGGACATATCAGAACTTCAGGCACAATACACAGGATTAATCTGGCCATTTAAGTTAATGGGCACAAAATAGTAATGTCCAAATTTACAACATGTGGTCCTGAGGAGCAAGCTTCCCTGCTGGGAATAGAAAGTTGGACCATTAACTCTGTTGTGTGTCGAAGTCTCTGTAGAAGTACTTCCATGCAACATTTAGTACAATGTCTGATTTTGTTCTCTGACAAGTTGTTTATAATTAAGGAGCGAAGCAGTCACTGAGTTGTGCCCCTTACAGGTGCCTGCCCATACTACATCCAGCACAGGGATAGCCCTGCCCATTGTGGTCAAAGTCACCACTGCATTGAACTTTTAATCCAATGGTCTGTTTTAAGCCCTTGCTGGTGACATTCGTCGCGTAAGTCTGTACACTAATGCACCAAACCACTCACTGCAGCCTCATTTGCTTGAGTTAACACTATAGTCACTTTCCTGATGGACAGGAAGCAACAACTCAAAAGGTTGCAGCACTACTAACAGGTTACCTGGATTATTAAAAATGCAAAGAATCATTGATGCCACCCCTTCAGAGCACCTAGCAACAACTTACCTAGCTCTTTTTGGAACTCTTGCAGTTCATCCTGACTCACCACATAAACTGATAACTTATCTCACAGTGTTATTAACCCTCTGCGTAAAAAGAAAGAAACCTCCTGACATCAAAACTAGTTTTATACTTAGGTAGTGTGTATGCAAGACTGCATCATTTTGCCTAATGTATGTTTGAATATTCTGTCCACATATTGTAGGCTAGTGTTAAAAGACCCAACTCTCTCAGCCTGCCATGATAACTAAGAGCTTTTAAACTAGGGATCACTCTAATGATCCTGTCTTGAACCTTATCCAGAGTTTCTATATTACCTATCATCTGAGGGGACCAAAACACAGTATTCCAGGTGAGGCCTAACCAGGGTCATGTACAAGGATATTATGATTCTTTTTGTTTTATACTGGATTGTCTTTGCTTTACAAGGTACTACTCTATTTGCCTTTGCAGTAGCCTTTTGGCACCATGCACCTTCAGGGACTCGTACTGTACCTTCAAATTTGTATCAAACATTATGTATACATTCTGTATACATTCTTGATGTTAACCCTACCATGTCCATTTATATACATTAAATGATATCTGCCCAATACAAGCCTATTCCCCTTCACGACTAGATCAGATTGTAGTCTCTCTCATCAAGATTTCTAACACTGGCAAAAACTTTGTCATTTGCTGACATTGGTCTTCCAAATTGCAGTCTGCCAAAACTTTACTGTGATGCATAATTCAATCAATTCCCAGGTTAGCCAGCAGGTTAGTCATGTGACTAGCTTTGTTTGATACAGCATCACCTGCGAGGTTTGTTGATTCTTCAAAGCTTACTAGACACACTCGGTGGGGGGTGGAATGCTGGCTCTTACACAGACAATGACTCTCAATGTCTTTTGATCATCACTATTGACAAAACCCATTTGGCTAATTGAATCAGGGACCACTCCCATTGTCTCTGTAGGTAACTGTCTCTCAGAATGTAAATGTGCAGCCATGTTTTCAGCCACTGCTTTTTAAACAAGTTATATTCAAGGTCCAGTAACAATTCAAATAGTGTTCCATATGATGAAATTAATATGTTTCCATTTGGCAGGTGTGGTTTCCATCACACCTACTATCAGTATATAGGTAATACATGTGTATAGGAAAATCATGTGAACACTGTGCACAACGTGCATCTGAATTTCCAATATGCACTATCAGCAGGCTAAGTGCCCTTAACAGTGTGAAGTTGGAAAGTTATCCCTAAAATACAAGTTCTTCCTTTCTCTAATGCCCTTTGACATGACCTAGCAAGCCATTAGTTTCTCAGGGCAGCTACTGATCGGCAATAAATGCAGACTTGCCTGTGTCATCCATATCCAGAGAACAAATTAAGAAAAACACATCCACCCATAAAATACATGTGACTTGCTCCATATAACTAGCAGACCTTATGCCATACTCTGCTGGTAAACCTGTTACTTCTACAAAAGTAAGCCAGGCAAAAGGTGGATAAGTCTGAACTACGAGGCTCCCAAAGGCTGGCAATAAACCTTAAAACACAAAAGCAGTATATTGGTAGTTAATGGATTTGTGCTGCTGGCACAAACTGTGCCTATTGGGAATATGGGCCTATGTCTTGAACAGTCTTCCATCTATCAAAATTAATGAATAAGGCAATGATGATGGGGGCACCTAATCCCTTATGTTCACCTCCAGTGTGTGAGGCTCTATGTCAGAAGTGCAAATTCATAGATTTAACCCTTTATAGCTTTCAGTTATGTTCGAAAGTGGAGCATAATTACTTAGCAGTTTAATTTGCTGAATAATTAAACTGGGAGATGGTGATAGGGAGGATTGAGGGAGAGTGTAGAATTAAATTTCCTTCTGTTCACAGAAATTAACTTTATAACCTCAGTAAGATCCAGTCTGTAACAACAATTACCAAACATACAATAGAAACTTGTATTATCAAAACTGATTACATAAACCAAGGTCACCTATCTGGGCTGTTATACAACAAGATACAAAGGATTTACTAATAATCTGCAAGTGATTTATTTTTCAGGAAGTTGAGTAGATTGATGCAGATCTTCCATAACAAATGGGATTGTTTTGTTTTATAGCCATTCTTGCAGTAATGAAATAAAAGCAGATGCTGGAAATCTGAAATAAAAACAGAAAATGTTGGAAATACTCTGCAGGTCTGACAGCATCTGTGGAGAGAAGCAGAATTAATGTTTCAGTTCTGTGACCTTTCATCATACCTGTATTCATTAACTAGCCTGCAATTTTTCTTTTTTAAATTATTCTGATTCACAGGAGTAATTCATTTCATTTATAAACTTGCAGGATCTTAAAAACATATATATTGGCTTGTAGTGGCACTTAAAAAGACACAGCAGCAGGTCAGTTAGCATTTGTAAAGAAAACAGACATCTTAAAGTTTAGGATGTGAATCCTTATTTACAACTAAATATGACGGCACGGTGAGAGAAGGATGAGGTGCCTGGAGTCTTCTCCAGTTCCTCATCCTTTTCTGGTCAGCAGGGAGGTTCAAGTGAGTCTCGAAAGGGAGCAGGAAAGGCTGACCTCCAAAGATGAGGGCTCCCCCCACATCGTTCTGAGTGTGCGCAGTGGCTCCTCAGACACCCGCCAGTCAGCCCAACTCCAGTAGCTGTTACGCCGGAGGAGAGTCATGCATCTGTGCAGGAAAGCCTCAGGCAGCCGGGGCCCTCTAGGCCTCAGGCAGCCAGAGGACACCCACTGAAGTCACCACAGGCCAAGTGACAGCCTGATCAGCAGCCTGGCTCCAGCAGAGTTGCTAATGCAGGGGTCACACCATGTAGAAGCACTCGTAAGCGTATAAAGAAAACCATCTGGAGCTTCACAGGTGTTTGAAATTTGACATTTGCTTCCTTATATACAATTCTTTTGTTCTTGCAATTAACTTTCATTGTGTAAAAGTGATTATTCTGTCAGACCTGAATTGTGAGCTGCTAACTTCACCCTTCCCCCTTACTGGATGTTGATGTAGACACAACCTTCATTTGAATAGGGTGTCCCGTGGTCCATAGCGCATGGTTCAGCTGGGTGCTAGGCATGCAAGACAAATAAAGGAGGCAACAGACTTCATGCATTGAGGTGAATCTTTATTGATTTTACCCTGAGTGGCCACCATGGTGGCTGGAAGCGGGTAGGTATGAGATTGTCTCGTGCGTCCTTGGCCCGTCGCTCAATCTGCCTGATCCCCGGTGCAAGGGCTTCAACATCGAGTGCTACCTGCTCATTAGCCTCCTCCACGTCCTCCTTGTCGGGGGAGGAGTGGCATTCAATCATGTCCTCATCATGTAAGGCCTCCCCCATCTGCAGTGCTAGATTGTGCAGGGTACAGCAGACCACAACGATACGCAAAGCCCTCACTGGGGCATCTTTCTGGGCTCTACCAGATCGATCTAGGCAGCGGAATGTCATCTTCAGTAGCCCAATAGCCTGCACGATTGGTTGCTCGGCTAGAGCTGTGGTAAGTGTTGTACCTCTCCTTCGCTGCATTGCGAGGGTTCCTCACAGGCGTCAGTAGCCGAGTTTTCAATGGGTGGCTCGTCCCTGAAAATCCATCCCTGGAGCCGAGCAGGGGGATTGAAAAGCTGTGGAACCTGGGACTGTCAAAGTATGTAGGCATTGTGGCTGCTTCCTGGAAAGTGGGCACACACCTACAGGAAATGCTTTCAGTGGTCGCAGACCAGTTGAGCATTGATTGACTGGAAGCCCTTCCCATCCTGTTGATGAAGGCAGCTGGCTGGTCCATTGGAATCTTGATGGCCACATGTGTGCACCTGGGGGAATCCGGTGATGGCCCGAATCCAATGGCCCTCTTGGCCTGACTGTCAGGGTCAGTCAGTAGCGCACATAGTCACTGTCCTCTTGAACAGGGCATTGGTCACCTCCTTGATGCAACGGTGTGATGCTGCCTGGGAGACGCCACAAATGTCCCCGGTGGATCGCTGGAATAATCCAGAAAAACAGAAGTTTAGTGCGACGTGATCTTCAGCACCACCAGCATAGGGTGACCCCTGAATCCCATAGGTCGCAACTAGTCCTGCAGCAGGGCGCATAAGTCAGTGACAGCCTCCTTAGAGAGCCGTAGTCTTGGACATTTGGAGGTAGCTGATTCGAGTCCGGTACACTGGTGCAGGTGGGCACTTCTTGGCATGGCTAGCTGCTGCTGCACTCGTCATGGAGCTTCATGGGCAGGCACAGCTACCTACTGGTCCTCCCTCCATCAGAGGCACTGCATCACACCATGGAGCTCCAGAAAGACAGAGTGTATGAGACCCTTTCCAGGTGATCAGTGGGCTTCCAGAGCACTGACAATGCAGAGAGGATCCTGCCTTGTCGGTTCTGCCTTTGCTACTTCCTCCGGAAGAATCCCTGATGGCCTTCAGTGTCCACCCTTGCTGATAGCTGAACCTCTCATCCAGCAGTATGGCCATGCAATACTCTCACTCAACAGTTTGGACACCCAATACAGCCACCCAAAATCAAGCCCCCCACCCCTCCCCCACTTGCATACCATCCAAGATCTTGCTCACTTGGTACTCCCACCCGGCATCCTGCTCACCCGGCAGTCCCACCCGAGACCCTGATCATCCGGCACTCCCACCCAAGATCCTGCTCAGCTGGTACTTCCACTCGAGATCTTGCTCACCCGGCACTCCCACTCGAGACCATGCTCACCCGGTACTCCCACCCAAGATCCTGCTCACTCGGCACGCCCACTCGAGACCCTGCTCACCCGGTACTCCCACTCGAGACCCTGCTCACCCAGTACTCCCACTCGAGATCCTGGTCAGCTGATACTCCCACTCGAGATCCTGCTCACCCGGTGCACCCACCCGGGATCCTGCTCACCCGGCACACCCACTCGAGATCCTGCTCAGCTGGTACTCTGACCCGAGACCCTGCTCACCCGGTGCTCCCACCTGGGATCCTGCTCACCCGGCACTCCCACTCGAGATCCTGCTCACCCGGCACTCCCACCCAAGACCCTGATCATCAGGCACTCCCACCTGGGATCCTGCTCACCCGGCACTCCCACCCGAGACCCTGATCATCCGGCACTCCCACTCGAGACCCTGCTCACCTGGTACTCCCACCCGAGACCCTGATCATCCGGCACTCCTACTCGAGACCCTGCTCACCTGGTACTCCCATCCGAGACCCTGATCATCCGGCACTCCCACTCGAGACCCTGCTCACCTGGTACTCCCACTCGAGACCCTGATCATCTGGCACTCCCACCCGGGATCCTGCTCACCTGGTACTCCCATCCGAGACCCTGATCATCCGGCACTCCCACCCGAGACCCTACTCACCCGGCACTCCCGCTCGAGACCCTGCTCACCTGGTACTCCCATCCGAGACCCTGATCATCCGGTACTCCCACCCGAGACCCTGATCATCCGGCACTCCCACCCGGGATCCTGCTCACCTGGTACTCCCACCCGAGACCCTGCTCACCCGGCACTCCCACCCGAGACCCTACTCACCCGGCACTCCCGCTCGAGACCCTGCTCACCCGGCACTCCCACTCGAGACCCTGCTCACCCGGCACTCCCACCCAAGACCCTGCTCACCCGGTACTCCCAACAGAGACCCTGCTCAGCTGGTACTCCCACCTGCGACCAAGCTCTCCCTTGCATACCAGCCGAGACCATGGCCCCCCACCACACCCCCACCCCCACCATGGCCTCCCTGCTCATTCCCAAGCAGTGCTGGGCATGGCTGCCTATCCGTCACGGCACTGAAGTCTTGTCTCGATGCCAGCTGCGTTCAATGATGAGGTGAGGGCCACCCATCGTCCACTTAATTCTAAGCCCCGCATTGAGTCACAATGACTTAGATGCTAATGTATTAAAACTAATTGCTCAGCAATTTAAATCGCATTTCCGTCATGTTGGGGCAGTAAGGCCACCTTGGTACTTTCCCGCTGTGATTCTCCGGCATCCCCCACACCACCATTCCCTTTCCGAATGTCCGCACTAAATTCAGCCCAAATGGTGTGGAAAGAATTAAAGAAATAGGAGACCTGGGGAAACGTGAGAAAATGGGATAGATAGAAAACTGGGAAAACATGGGATCAGATGTGAAAACTAGTTTGAAAATGAGGAAGTAAAAGTAAATTCTGAGGATATGATAGGGTGTAGGGCAGAAGTGATTAAATGACACAAGTGATGCTACAAGACAAAAGGAGGTGATAAAAGCAAAATATTGCAGATGCTGGAAATCCAAAATAAAAACAGAAAGTTCTGGAAATACTCAGCAGGTCAGGCAGCATCTGTGACGAGAGAAGCAGAGTTGACATTTCAGCTCTGTGACCTTTCATCAGAACATCCAAAGGAGGTGACAAAGAGATTATAGAAACAAAAGATGGGCACAGGGGAGGAGTAAATGTTTACTGCAATATATAAGAGGCGGAAGGAAGCATAAGAAGACTCTCATGGCCTGGGAACATGGTGGAAGTTAGGCTGGTAAATGCTAGGGTTGCAGATCACTTTGCTGGCTGCGTACTGATGGAGGATCCCCATTCCAAGCACCAGCCTATACGTCCTCTACTCACTACCCCCACCCACCGCTGCCCCCCCAGCCCCCCATGGCTCTCATCCTTCATTACCAGTACCTGCTGTTTGAAAGATGTGAATAGAAATGGAATTGGATTTTTAATTTTTGTTCATTTGCATCATTGGTGAAAAGGTAGCAAATTTGTTTCAAAGAGCACTGTAAAAAAAAAGTGGTCATTTAATTTTTTTTTCCATAGTGTTTTTCAAGACCTCAGGATATTCCAAAGTGCTTGGCAGTCAATGAAGTGTAGTCATTGATGGAATGAGGCAGCCAATTTGTGCACAGCAAGATCCCACAAGCAGCAATGTGATCTAATAATCTGTTTTTTTAAGTAATATTTGTTGAGGGAAAGCCATTAGCCAGTACACCAGGGAAAACTCCCATGTTCTTCTTTGAATAATGACATGGGATCTATTCTGTCCACCTGAGAGGGCAGGCATGCTTGGTTTAATGTCTGATCCTTAAGACACAGCTCTGACAGAGCAGCACACCCTCAGTACTACAATGGAGTATCTATCGAGATTTAATACTCAAGTATCTGTAGTAGGGCTTGAACTCACTCAGAGCCGAGAGTGAGTTAATGAGCTAATGCTGGAATCTATCCTATGTAATAGATGGAGCTTCCTATTTCTAACCATATTTATGTTTTCACCATGCGTTGGCACCTCAGGCATGTGACTGTAAATTCACAGCTGCCAATCCCACACCGAGGATTTGCCGAGTGTTGACAACTCTGCACTAACTGTCAATGATGTACATCCTGCTTAATTTCCTTCCTGACATGTCAGTTTTAAAATATATTTTTATTTTCAGAACCAATGAGTCACTCAGTAAACATAAGTGAGGCGCATGACAAATTATGAAAGGTGTTTTTGGAGCATTGCCTAAGGTACGTTTGGGAATTGAGTGGATAAGAAACAAGCCCTACGCATCACACCAGAATAAATTAAGCAAATAAAAAGCTATTGAAGAAGAAAATCAAAGTCTATAGACCTACATTGAATGTTTACCATTGCATAATTAACGATGGCTTTTATTAGTTGGAAAGATGTTCTTTTCACAGCCTGCAGAACAGACTAGCTCTAGAGCAATAGTTTGATATGTTCCGATAACGGTAGCTGAGCTCATGAGACACACATTCCAAAGCAGCTGCAAGCATCTCAGAACAGTTAGCGACGGCTAAATGTAATTTTGCCATTTGCTTGCAGACGTGAGTCACTTATAGAACCATGTGGCAAGAAACTGCATCATAAATAGATGTCTGTCTACCTTCCTAGCGGCTACAGATATATAAAAAACACAAAAGGCTGAGAGAAACAAGCTGTGAATGCTCAACTCGAGTTATGACTCAAATCACATCTTTAATGTGCATCAAGGTTCTTTGTAAACATACCTATTCATTAGGAAAATTCATATCTACTCTTTTAAAAAGGAAATGTCTTGTTTTTCTCCTGACTCTACCTTGCTTATCATCCTATTTGTCTGAAAGTACTGGAGGAACTTTCTGGGAAAACGTGCAGTTTCAATCAAGCTTAAATAGAAGCAAAATACTGCAGATGCTGGAAATCTGAAATAAAAACAAAAAGTGCTGGAAATACGCAGCAGGTCTGGCAGCAACTGTGGAGAGAGAAGCTTCTGATATCTCTTCCTTTATCCTAAACCGAGGATTCCACCCCCCCCCCCCCACTGTGGGTGACAGGGCCCTCAACCATATCCGACCTATTTCCAGCACTTCTGCCCTCACCCCTTCCCCTCCCTTCCAGAACCACGACAGGGTTCCTCTTGTCCTCAGTTTCCACCCCATCAGCCTCCACATCCAACGGATCATCCTCCACCATTTCTGCCATCTCCAGCGTGATGCCACCACCAAATACATCTTCTCTTCCCCTCCCCTGTCAGCAATCTGAAGGGATTGTTCCCGCCGCAACACCCTGGTGCACTGCTCCATCACCCTCGACACCTCGTCCCCTTCCCATGACATCTTCCCAGGCAAGCACAGGAGGTATAATCCCTGCCTTTTTGCTTCCTCTCTCCTCACTGTCCAAGGCCCTAAACACTCCTTTCAGGTGAAGCAGTGATTTGTACTTCTTTCAATTTAGTATGTTGTACTCGCTGCTCACAATGTGGTCTCCTCTACATTAGGGAGACCAAACACAGATTGGGTGACCGCTTTACGGAACACCTTTGCTCAGTCCACAAGCATGATCCCGAGCTTCTAGTTGCTTGACATTTCAACACACTCCCCTGCTCTCATGCCCACATGTCTGTCCTTGGCCTACTGCAGTGTTCCAGTGACCATCAATGCAAGCTCGAAGAACAACACCTCATTTACCAATTAGGCATGCTACAGCCTTCCGGACTGAACATTGAATTCAATAATTTCAGAGCATGACTGGCTCCTTTTTTATTATCATTTTATTTTATTTTGCTTTATCATTTTTTTACCATGTGCCTGCCTTAAACTGGGTTTTTCATGTTTGTGCTTTTGGTTATGTCTGTTCATCATTCTATCATTAACACTCTCTCTGCACTAATACTTTGTCTTTCACCACACCATTAGCACACTCTCTTTGCCTTTGCCCACGACCTCCTTTTCAGTTAATCTCTCCAGCCCTCTGTCCTATCACACACCTTTCCTTTTGTTCTCTTCCCCACCCAACCCCTTCACTTGCTTAAAACCTATTACATTTCTAACCTTTGTCAGTTCTGATGAAAGGTCACAGACCTGAAACGTTAACTCTGCTTCTTTCGTCATAGATGCTGCCAGACCTGCTGAGTATTTCCAGCACTTTCTGTTTTTATTTCGGATTTTCAGCATCTGCAGTATTTAAGCTTAAATAGAGTTGGGTTTGAGAACAGACTGACGCTCCATTCATGAATCGCTATCTGCTAACATTTTTCCAATGTCCTAAGCATTTGTCCATAGGAAGTGTCCAACACGATGATACGACTATGCTACATCATTTTAAGTAATTTTGAATCTGAATGAGTATCCTCATGGCAAAACATAGAAACATAGAAAATAGGAGCAGAAGTAGGCCATTCGGCCCCTCGAGCCTGCTCCGCCATTCATTATGATCGTCGCTGATCATCCAACTCAGTAACCTGTTCCGGCTTTCGCCCCATACCCTTTGAACTCTTTAAACCCAAGAGCTATATCTAACTCCTTCTTGAAAACATACAATGTTTTGGCCTCAACTACTTTCTGTGGTAGCGAATTCCACAGGCTCACCACTCTCTGGGTGAAGAAATTTCTCCTCATCTTAGTCCTGAAAGCTTTACCCTGGCAAACATCAATCGGAACTACTCAAGAGTTATCTGGTTGATTGCAGCAACAACAACTTGCATTTATAGGGCTGAATTTTATGAGGCAGGGGCCTATAGAATTGCACTCGGAGGCAGGGGCAGAGGGCCCATTGTCGTCTCGTCGCAACGCAATTTTGTCGATGGTGGGATAGGCCCAAGACGGCCTTCCCACCCAGAGGCCACTTGAGGCCCTTAAGAGGCCTATTAACAGCCACTTAAGAGCCTCTTTCCCCTGCCGGTGGCTTAATGCCTGCAGCAGGGTGGTGGAGCCTCTGCCATGCGGGAAGGTTGCCCAGTAAAATGAGGTAACCTCCCTGCTGGCTTTAGTCGTGGGGGGTGGGGGAGAGGTGATACGTGCCCTCCTCCATGAGCAATCTGTGTCCCACAGAAGACCCCTGCCTGCAATCAACCCACATCCCTGGACCCTTCTTCCCCCTGTACTCAACTCCCACCCTCCCCCCAACCTCACTGGAGCCTGCCAGACTGGTCCCAGTGACCCTGCCTCACTTACCTGAGGTCTGGGACCCTAGTGCTGAGCCTGGGTCCAAGGCCTCTGCTGTACCAGCTGTGGTCACTGCTCTCAATGGTGCTACTGGGCTGCCAGCCCTCTGATTGGCTGGCAGCTCTTGGAGGCAGGATTCCTATCTTTAAAAGGGGTATCCCTGTGCTGGGCTGTTAATTACCTGGGCGGCGTACACCTTTTCGGCCCAATGCTAGGAGTCCCACCTTTGCCAGAAAATTCAGCCCATATAGTGCCTTTAACATAGTAAAACATCGCAAGGAGCTTCACAGCAGCAACTAAGAAACAGATTTGACACTCAGCCACATAAGGAAATATTTGGACAGGTGACCAAATGCTTGGTCAAAGAGATAGGTTTCAAGCAGCGTCTTAAAGGAGGAAAGAGAGGTAGCAAGTTGGAGAGGTTTACCGAGGGAAATCCAGAGCATAGGCCCTAGACGGCTGAGGCTGAAGGGGGAAGGAAGCAAACACTAACATTGGGTTGGGGTGAGGGAAAAAAATGCCAGCATTAGCAGAGGGGAATTGGGAGAGAAAATTACAGCATTAATGGAGGTGGCAAAAGTTTTAACATAAACAGGGGCAGAAGTGTCACCGTGAACTGGGTTGGAGAGGAAAAGGAATGCCAAACTGAATTGTGAGAAAGTGAAGAGTAGCTCTTGGAACTGGGAAGATTAGAGGAGTGTCCCAGTGAAATGATGGGGAGTTGGACAGAGTATACTCTCACTGTAAACTGGGTCTGGAGGGAGCAGAATGGCAGTGAATTGGGTACGGAAGTTGGTTATGGAAGCGATTGTTGATAAAACTTTTGGGGAAGTGATAGTTTGATTGGTCTGTTAAAAATAGAGCCATAGAAAAATTATGGCACAAAAGGATGCCATTCAGCCCATCTTGTCTGCGCCGGCCGAAAAATCTAGCCTCCCAATCTAATCCCACCTTCCAGCAGCTGGTCCGTAGCCTTGCAGGTTCCTCTTAAATTTCTGTTTGTTTTTACCTTTTAGGTTACAAATTGTACAATAAAAATTGCTTAAAATGAACCAGACTACATTTAATTCAAGGAATCAAACTCTTCTTGTGGAAAATGCACCCAGAAAAACATCACCAATGTTGTACCCGCAACAGTTTTCACTTCAATTCAAGCAAAGGAATGTTGCCATTACCGACAGTTTAAGTTACAAAGGCCATAAACTGTTCTGGAGTCATTTTCATTTTCAGCGGTGGTGAAAAACTGGCAGGGTAGTAGTGCATATTGACGGTAATAGAAAGGAAATCCGGGCAGGGTGTATACTGGGCGGCTGATCCATCACACCAGCTTTCTGTCTGCGTCCAAAGTAAAAAGTATCCCCTTTGTCTTAACACACCATATTAGTCTGGCAATTCTTGGGGTGTTAGCTTTTAGGGGCTGTGTCAACTCAAGCTGTTGGTCAGCCTTTGTTAGTATTCCTGGTTGGTCTATATGGTAATTGGCTACATAACAGCATTCTTTGCACTTAAAAATAATCAATATTAAATGAACTGCTTTGAGAGGAAATGTTGCTCCAAGGCATCATAAGATGCTTCATGAACTCAGGTCTTTTATTGAAGTGATTGTGGTTAAATTATGATCTGCTACCATTTTAGGTATAAATGCTGGTCCATTAGGGTAGAAATTGTGAGGTTTCCTTGCCAATGCAGAGCCTTGTTAGACAGAATCATGGGATGCAGACTTTTTGACTGCATTGTCGTCGACATATTTCCTACCTGCTCTCATATCTGACAAGGCTCCGTGCTGATAACAAAGCCTTCAATTTCTGCTGCATTGAGTTTACAATGTGCACTTTCTGTTTTTCCATTAATATGTCTTTAAAATATAACCTGGTTTTCAATTTTAATTACATACATTTTTAAGATTACTTAGATCATCGTAAAAACTTTTAAAAAATGTAAGTACAACTTAAAGCCAGTAGATAACAATCATGCTTTTACAAATATAAAAGTATTTTATTGAAAAAAGTATTTTCTACATAAAAATGTTTCAACATCAACATATAGTTTTGGAATTATTTCCCATGATGTATTTTTGCACAGGAGAAAGCATTTAAAGCTACTTTGATCTTATTAGAATTTCTATCATTATTTCCAACTTTTTATTTGAAAGGTTATCCAAATTTCATAGCAATGTGTATTTACAGAAGGAGCGATTTAGTTGATGCAGAGGCCATTGGCTGGTTGATTCTGACGTCATGAAATTGACCTGAAGTTGAACAGGTCGACTGAGAGCAAGTGAAATGCCGACACTTTAAACCAATCAATGTCGGATCCAAAAGAAAGAAATACGTGAGGATTAGATAAAAATCAAGCTGAACAATAACATCAAAAACTTGGGACTTATTGCATGTACAGGCAACAGAGTGCAACATCTTAAATCTCCAAGATGATGTACCTTCATTGCCAGACTAAATTCTGCAGTTCTAAATTAAAAATTACATTTTGAGGGCTAACTGAATTTTATACAAATAAATAAAAACAATTGTGTTTAGAATTTCCTCAATGGGTATGTTTCTTTTCAATTTTCTCTCTTTCTCCTCTTCTTCTGATCCTGATGACTTGCATAGGCTCATACTGCAAAATTAGAGTCTTGGGCCGGAATTTTACGTTGCCTGGGTGGCTCCGCCTATCGGCCAAAAAGTCAGGGGTGAGCCTGCCTCCGCCAGGCCTGGGGAGCCACGGCGGGATTTTTTGCTCCCCAGGCGTTTAATTGGCCTTGGACAGGACTTCCACCTCCTTGAGGCAGGAAGTCCCGCCTAATAGAGTGACTGGCCAGTCAGTTGGCTGGAAACTGTTATTCCCAGAATCCCCACCGGAAGCGCTGGCCACTGTTAGGACTGCACCCAGACAACAGAAGCAAGAGGAACGATGGCCCTGGAACCAAGGTAAGTTTTTGAGGCCTCACTGGGAACAGTCAGCTGGGCCCCACCCAGGCAAGGGGGGGGGGGGGGGGATTGCTTAGGAGTGGGGGGAGGGGGGAAAGTGTTGTCCAGTCAGGTGGTTGGGCCAAGGGGGGAGCCGTCCATGGGGCACAGGGTGCCTGAGGGCCCTTTACAGCCTGCAAGAAAGACAGCATTTTGGGGGCTTTTGTCTCCAGCCGCCACTGGTAAAATACCAACGCCGACAGGAGAAGACCCTTAAGTGGCAGTTAATTGGCCATTTAAGGGTCTTGGTTGGCCTGGGGCGGGTGGGCCGTTTCTCGCTGCCACTGCCCTGTGTAAAATTGCAGCGGGGGCAGGAAGGTGCAGGAACAGCACACCCCGCCTCCGACTCAATTTTATGCTCCCCCGCCCACCAGCAACCTGCTTGTGTTGGGGGGCTGTAAAGTTACGGCCTTGGGCTCAGAAGAGCAGGGACAAGTATCCCAAATCAGTGACATTTGATACTGCTGAGTGCCATGAATGTTCAAATAGTTTAATATTTTCATTTTATGCTATTATTTATATATATATATATAATCTGTTTAATACAATGTTTCACTTCCACAACAATTTCTTCATTGTGACTTGTAACCTGATTGTCTTTTCTTTGCACAGGGGAAGAGAATCTATTGGCAATACTAAAAAGAAGATGGTGGAAGTACATGATCTTGGGAGTAATAGATATAGAAGCCAACTACCTTGTAATAAAAGCTTACCAGTATACAACCCTGACTAGTGTGCAGGTAAGTGCACAAAGGTTTGCTATGAACTACACTTTCAGCTGAAATGTAGATGCAGAATATAATGTTGCTAGATATACTATCACATCTATTCTGGTTCTATTGGTTTTGTTGGCATGTAAATGCACTGGGGTTGATTTCTATGTTTACTGCCCAGGCAGTAATCTGGCAGGGCAGATTGCAAGCACTTTATAGAACCTGACGGATTTTCAATCTATTAACTGAAAATACTGTGAAGATGAAAATCTCTCCTACTGTTCACAAAATTCAAACAGCAAGGATATAAAAAAAACATTGTCACAAATTAGTTCTTTGTCGCAAAGCTTTCAGCTTCTTGGGTTTGGGTTGATTGCCATGTTAGCATTCCCTGTGCACCAGTTGTAATAAAGGCCAACATACCACTTTCCTTCTTAATCGCTTGCTGTACCTGCATGTTAGCTTTCAGTGACTCGTGAACAAGGTCACCCAAGTCCCTTTGAAGTTCAACACTTTCCAGACTCTCACCATTTAAGATATACTCTGTATTTCTGTTTTTCCTACCAATTTCTCCACATTGTATTCCATCTGTCAGATTTTTTTCACACTCGCTTAGCCTTTCCAAATCTCCTTGAAGCATCTTTGTATCCTCCTCACAACTCACACTTTCGCCTAGTTTTGTGTCATCTGCCAACTTGGAAATGTTACATTTAATCCCCTAGCTCAGGAAAAGCAATGTAGTAAATAAAGCTGATAACTGAAGCCCTGATTTTAACTCACATACCTCATTAGCATGTGGCAGAGCTGTCTCTCTCCCAAAACCAGAGGGAGTGACATTATGGCCAACGGGCAAAAGGAGGAACTGAGAGGGAGAGACAAGGTGGGGTCAGGTGGGGTAGTGGGTGGTGGGGGGAGCGGGGGATGATAAGGTGGGGGTGGGGCAAGGATTCCTGCACTTCCTGTCCTCCTGGACCAAGGGAATCATCGGAAAAGTTAAAATACTTACCCTGGCCTCTTTCGGCCACTCCGCTGATTCCCACCGCTCTTGGCTGTGGGTTTCAGACCCACTCAACCCTTCCAAATTTTTCAGTTGAGTTGCATCACAACGCTGAATACATCAAAAGGTAAGAATGTAAAGTTGGCCTCCACCTGCCCAGGGCTAGGCAGCCATCCCCTGTCTGTTTTAAGATGGTGGGGACAGAAATGTGTCAGGAATTCAGAGGAACCCAGTTGCCATTTTAACACTCCTTCCTCTGTGTTCACACTGGGTGGGCTGCTTTAAGATTCAAGCTTCAGTCTCTATACTTCTTCTAAGTTATTGGAAAATCATACTTCCATTTGTTTCCTTTGGGTGAAATCACTGTGTAATATTAGTGTGCAGATTCATTTGCATATTCATATGAAATTCCTCTGACTGTTAGTTAATGGAAATAATCACCTGATTCTTTTTTCAAAATTAATTAATGATTCTGTTAAAATTCGGATAGAGGAATTGGGGCGAAGAGAGTGAGGGATGTACAAGAGTCCAGGGTTGGTCGAATGGACACTTCTTGGAAGGTTGTAGAGCTGGAGAAAGTTACAAAGATAGGGAGGGTGAGGAAATTGAGGGAATTGACACTATTCTGTAAACTTCAGTTGGTGAGGTTTCAAACTTCAATGTTACTTAAAAAGGTACTTTAGTACAGTTTCTATTATGATAACTTCTTTCTGTTAATCAATTTATAAGCATTATCCCTTCATTAATTTCGAGTTTGTCCTATAAATAAATGGTTTGTATCAGCTACAGTGTTTGCTTTGAAAATAAAGAGATCGGCAGCTTTTAGTCAATGTCATTAAAAACTAAATGAAAGAGAATTTGGATTAATTCAGACTTTAACTTTCAAGGCTTTGAAATTCTGATTCTGCACATCTACACTGAATTTTATAGCTGGTAAGCACAAGCCACAAAATAAAAGTCTGTTTCACTACCTCAATAAAGATTTTAAAATTCTGAAGTTTATTGACTTATTAGACAAAAGCATTGAACAGTGTAGCACTTAGTTATGTAAACCAGATGGTCCAAGGTTTGATCCCTGGTCTGCGCTGTTAGCTAATTTCAGGAAAGCTATATTTGACCTCAGCAGTCTTGGAGTACCATTCCTAACTGTATCCCAGGGCTGTCTGCTGAATGTGCATGCTTGTAGCTGTCAGATGAGAACAGTACCAGGCTCTGCTGTGATGCCCTGCATGATAAAATAAATTTGCCAGCATATGCTGGGCTGAATTTTGTTCAGCTCCCAATGTGGTCTCGGTGGCGGTGGTCGGGGGGGTTGGAAGATTGGAGTGGCAGAGGCCCGTCACGGAGCCCAGTGCCAGGATTGCTGGACACGATCTTCCCGGTGGCACCGAGGCTCCATGGCAGCCCCTCTGCTGCTCAGCAATGGGACCTGACTTTAAATATTTAAATGGGGTGTTTGCATGCATTAAAACCTAACCCGCAGTGATCATACCGGCAGATCCAGGTCTACAGTGCGACGGTGGCACTCGTGCGCCTTCACTTTCCAGTCCAGGGAAAGCTGGCACCACCAGGGTAGGAAAGGGGGAACCCAGAATTTTTAGTGTAGTGGGGTGGGAGGAGGGGTGGTGGGGTGGTGGTGGGGGAACAGGGTCAACTCTGCATTTTTAGTGTGTGGTGGGGAAGGGGTGAATTCTGCACTTTGTGCAGTTGGGGGCAGAAGGAGTCACTCTGCAATGGTAGTGCAGTGGGGGGTCAGGGAATAGGACAAACATTTAAAAATGGTGCCAGCACCTGCACAGAGCCAGCTGATGCTGTTCATGGTGTTGCCGAGGTTGCCCTGCCACAGAATTGGGGAGTGGGGGCGGCTGCCCTGCAAATTTAAATGAGCCACCACGCTCAGGATCATGACGGCGTGGCGGCACAAAGCCCGTGCGTGTGGGGTGCCATTTTGTTCACTCACCGTTGTCCCCGGCAGCGGGAAAACAAAATTCAGCCCACTGTCTGTGCTTGCATCATGGTTTGTGTAATGTCACAGACTGCCTATCAAATTAAAAGCAAAATACCGCAGATCCTGGAAATCTGGAATAAAAACAAAGTGCTGGAAATACTCAGCAGGCCTGGCAGCATCTCTGAAGAGAGAAACAGAGTTAACATTTCAGGGCTGTGATCTTTCAACAGAACTAAAACGTTGGGCTGAACTTTACGAGTGCGCCGCAGTTTGTGGCGGCACACTCTGATTGCAGCGTGTATCCCACGTGGATACACCGTCCCTGAGCCCTCACGATATTACGCGTGGGGGTTCATTTAAATGGAGGGGGTGGAACGGCCGCCCCCGACGACGTAGAGGGGGTGGTCGCTGTGTCCCAGGCAGCAGCGTTTGGCGTCATCATATAGGCGCCGGTGCCATTTTTAAAGGGCATCAAGCCCTTCAGTCACTTTTCCATCTTTAAAGGTTCCACTTTGATAAAAATGTCAATAAAAGTTTAATTTAACTTTGAATCCCCTCTCCCACACTCCCACTGAGTACTCAATAAACAAATTGACCTATCCCCCAAAAAAACACTTTTTGATATTCCAAACTATGCTCCCGAACTTCAGCACCTTTGACCCTCAATCGCTTCCCACCATCTCCACAACCAATAGGAATAGTTTTCCCTGCTCCCCACCCCATCCCTGATAATTGCATTCCTTCCCCCCTCCCCACCAATGTGTCGCCTCGCAAGTCCAAACAGAGTTCCAAAGGCGCGCGAGTTGCAGCCGGCACCCGTAATATCAGTGTGGGTCGGCTGCTGGGAGCAGGAAAGGTAATTATCATCTTGTTTGAATGTATTTAAATATGTAAATGAAGGCCCCGAGGCCTCGCTGCCGCTGGTAAAATGCGATGGGGCCTTCTCAGCCTCAGGGGTCGTGGCGGGCCTCTCCCGCAAGTATCTTACAGCCCCCCGCCACGACCCCCGATGTCAAGGGGCTGGTAAAATTCAGCCCGTTAACTCTGCTTCTCTCTCCACAGATGCTGCCAGACCTGCTTAGTATTTCCAGCACTTTCTGCCTATGAAATTGTTCACGAGCAAAAGCCAGCATATTACACACAAGAACACAAGAAATAAGAGCAGCAGTAGACCATATGGTCCATCAAGCCTGCTCCGCCATTCAAAGCGATCATGGTTGATCTTCGGATTCAACTCCACTATCCTGCCCGCTTACCATACCCCTTGATTCCCTGAGAGACCAAAAATCTGTCTATCCGAGCCTTAAATGTATTCAACATTAGGGAAAGGAGGAAAGAAATTTGGGGAACAAATTAAATCATGGAGGCAAAACAGAATTGATCAGATTTGTCCCACCTCTCCAGAATTTGCAAACTGTCAAATGCTGGAAATTTACCTGCTTTGAAATATCATTGAGAGGATTAGAGTCGCATTATGTAATTTTTAATACCCCCTGACTCTCCGCAGCCCACCATGAGGGGGTTAATATCAATCCCCATAACTTTACAGCACCAGTTATGCATTACTTTCCTTTCAATAACTTCACTACAAGTCACGATAATATCCCAGTGAATATTTAGCACCACCCAATTAATCGATTTTCACTGGTTGAGTTGTGGAACTGACTAGCTCTGGAAGAACACTCATTGTTTCCGTATTCTATCAACTGATCAAAGCCACGTTCTTTTGAAAAAGGGAGTGGTCCAATAAAAAAAAGAAATTTAAGGTGAAGCTTTAATAAACCACTGCAACCCCACCCTGTTTACACCACTGGTTCTCGTGTGACTTTCTGTCATGGCAGTGTAAAACCAGAGACTCAGCAAAATTAACATAAGCAAAGTAACAGTAACAAAGAAAATAATGGCACGACAGAGTGACAAATCCCCAGGGCCAGATGGTTTCCATCCAGGGTCTTAAAGGAAGCAGGTGAGAACATTGCAGATGCGTTAACTATAATCTTCCAAGGTTCTCTTAAGTCAGGAACTGTTCCCTTAGTATGGAAAATTTTGTAAGTCACCCCACTATTTACGAAAGGTGACAAAGGGAAACCAGGGAATTTTAAACCAATTATTAGCTTAACATGTTGTCAGATAATTATTAGAATTTATAATTAAAGATAGAGTGACTGAACGCCTCAAAAATTTTCAGCTGATCTGAGAGAGCCAGCATGGATTTGTAAAAGGGTTTTTACACTTTTTGAAGCAGTGACTAAAATAGTGGGCAGGGGAATGAATATGGATGTTATTTATATGGGATTCCAGAAGGCATTTGATAAAGTCCCTCACAAGAGACTGTTAACTGAAGCTGAAGCCCATGGAATTGAGGGCAAATTATTGAGCTGGTTAGGGAGTTGGCTAAGTAGGGATAATGGGCAGGTATTCTAATTGGCAGGGTGTGACAAATGGTATCCCATAAGGATCTGTGTTGAGGCCTCAACTATTCACCATATTTATTAATGATTTAGATGATGGGATAGGAAGCCACATATCCAAGTTTACCAATGATACAAAAATAGGCAACATTTAAGCTGTGTAGATGGAAGCATAAAATTACAAAGATATATTATTAGATTAAGTGAATGGGCAAACCTGTAGCAAATGGATTTCAATGTAGGTGAATGTGAGGTTATTCACTTTCTAAATGGTGAAAAGTTAGAAACATTGGAGGTCCAAAGAGACTTGGGAGTCCAGGTAGATAGATCATTAAAATGCCATGAACATGTACAGAAAATAATCAAAAAAGCTAATGGAATGCTGGCCTTTATATCAAGAGGATTAGAATACAAGGGGTAAAAGTCATGCTTTAGCTGTACAAAGCCCTGGTTAGATCACATCTGGAGCACTGTGAGCATTTCTGGGCACATTGGCCTTGGAGAGAGTGCAGTGCAGATTTACCACAATGATACCCGGACTCATAAGAGCTTAAGAAATAGGAGCTGGAATCGGCCATGAGACAATTTGAGCATTCTCAATATTCAACAATGTCATGGCTGATCTTCTGTCTTAACTGCACCTTCCTGCACTATCCCTATATCCCTTAATTCCCTTAGTACCCAAAAATCTATCGATTTCTGTCTTGAATACACTCAATGTCTGAGCATCCACAACTCTCTAGAGTAGAGAATTCCAAAGATTCACAACCCTTTGAGTGAAGAAATTTCTCTTCATCTCAGTCTTAACCAACCCTTATTCTGAGACAGTAACCCCATGTTCTAGATTCTGCAGCCAGGGGAAGCATTTTCTCAGCATCTATCCTGTCAGTCCCCTTAAGAATTGTGTACATTTCGATTAGATCACCTCTCATTTTTTTGAACTCCAGGGAATATTCTCTTACTTTACTCAATTTCTCCTCATTGGACCACCTATTCATCCCAGGAACCAGTCTACTGAACCTTTGTTGCAATCCTGTAGAGCCCTTCTTAGGTAAGGAGACCGAAACTGCATACACTGAGCTAGATTTTCCCAGCCCTGTAGAAACAGGGTGGAGGAGCAGGGACTAGGAAAATAGTGGGGAGCTGCATTGGGAAGGCTCCCTGATGCCTTCCCTCCTCTTGGGGACCTTCCGAGGGGTGAGCTGGGAACTGGATTGGCTGCCCGCTCCCTGGAGGCAGGCAGAAAATTAGCCCAAATTAAGACCCCACTTAGGGGACATTTTGAGCCTCAGCATCGTGGTGTATTACCTAGAATTTCGAAGTTTAAGAGCTGATTTGATCCAAGTTTTCAAGATATTAAGGGGAACAGATAGGGTAGATGGAGAGAAACTATTTCCACTGGTTGGGGAGTCTAGGACTAGGGGGCATAATCTAAAAATTAAAGACAGACCTTTCAGGAGTGAAATTACGAAACACTTCTAAATGCAAAGAAGTGCTACGAGTTTGGAACACTTTTCTGCAAACTGCAATTGATGCTAGATCAGTTGTTAAATTTTAAATTGAGACTGATAGATTTTTGTTAACCAAAGGTATTACAGAATATGGGGGAAAGGTGGGTATATGGAGTTAGATCAAAAATTAGCCATTACGGAGATGTGGATATCACAGGGGCAGGAATGAATGTTGGATGTTCCGGGGTTTAGATGTTTCAAAAGGAATAGGGAGGGAGGTAAAAGAAGTGGGGGAGTGGCATTGCTAATCAGGGATAGTATCACAGCTGCAGAAAGGGAGGTCGTCGAGGAGGCTTTGTCTACTGAGTCATTATGGGTGGAAGTCAGAAACAGGAAAGGAGCAGTCACTTTGTTGGGAGTTTTCTATAGACCCCCCAATAGCAACAGAAACATGGAGGAACAGATTGGGAGGCAGATTTTGGAAAGGTGCAGAAGTAACAGGGTTGTTGTCATGGGTGACTTCCACTTCCCTAATATTGATTGGAACCTCCTTAGTGCAAATAGTTTGGATGGAGCAGTTTTTGTCAGGTGTGTCCAGGAAGGTTTCCTGACTCAATATGTAGATAGGCCGACTAGAGGGGAGACTATGTTGGACTTGGTGCTTGGCAACGAACCAGGCCAGGTGGCAGATCTATCGGTGGGAGAGCATTTCGGTGATAGTGATCACAACTCCCTGACCTTTACTATAGTCATGGAGAGGGACAGGAGCAGACGGGATGGGAAAATATTTAATTGGGGGAGGGGGAATTACAATGCTATTAGGCAGGAACTGGGGAGCATAAATTGGGAACAGATGTTCTCAGGGAAATGCACGACAGAAATGTGGAGGTTGTTTAGGGAGCACTTGCTGCGACTGCTGGATAGGTTTGTCCCGATGAGGCAGGGAAGGGATGGTAGGGTGAAGGAACCTTGGATGACAAGAGATGTGGAACAGCTAGTCAAGAGGAAGAAGGAAGCTTACTTAAGGTTGAGGAAGCAAGGATCAGACAGGGTTCTAGAGGGTTACAAGGTAGCCAGGAAGGAACTGAAGAATGGAGTTAGGAGAGCTAGAAGGGGACATGAAAAAGTCTTGGCGGGTAGGATTAAGGAAAATCCCAAGGCGTTCTACACTTATGTGAGGAACAAGAGGATGGCCAGAGTGAGGGTAGGGCCGATCAGGGATAGTGGAGGGAACTTGTGCTTGGGGTCGGAGGAGGTAGGGGAGGTCCTAAATGAATACTTTGCTTCAGTATTCACTAGTGAGAGGGACCTGGTCGTTTGTGAGGACAGCGTGGAACGGGCTGATATGCTTGAACAGGTTGAGGTTAAGAGGGAGGATGTGCTGGAAATTTTGAATGATACGAGGACAGATAAGTCCCCGGGGCCAGACGGGATATACCCAAGGATATTACGGGAAGCGAGGGAAGAGATTGCTGCCCCTTTGGCGATGATCTTTGCATCTTCACTGTCCACTGGAGTAGTGCCGGATGATTGGAGGGTGGCAAATGTTGTTCCTTTGTTCAAGAAAGGGAAAAGGGAGAACCCTGGGAATTACAGACCAGTCAATCTTACGTCGGTAGTGGGCAAATTATTGGAGAGGATTCTGAGAGACAGGATTTATGATTATTTGGAAAAGCATAGTTTGATTAGAGACAGTCAGCATGGCTTTGTGAGGGGCAGGTCATGCCTCACAAGCCTTATTGAATTCTTTGAAGATGTGACAAAACACATTGATGAAGGAAGAGCGGTGGATGTGGTGTATATGGATTTTAGCAAGGCGTTTGATAAGGTTCCCCATGGTAGGCTCATTCAGAAAGTAAGGAGGCTTGGGATTCAGGGAAAGTTGGCTGTCTGGATACAAAATTGGCTGGCCCATAGAAGTCAGAGGGTGGTAGTAGATGGAAAGTATTCAGCATGGAGCTCGGTGACCAGTGGTGTTCCACAAGGATCTGTTCTGGGACCTCTGCTCTTTGTGATTTTTATAAATGACTTGGATGAGGAAGTGGAAGGCTGGGTTAGCAAGTTTGCCGATGACACGAAGGTTGCTGGAGTTGTGGATAGTGTGGAAGGCTGTTGTAGGTTGCAACGGGACATTGACAGGATGCAGAGCTGGGCTGAGAAGTGGCAGATGGAGTTCAACCTGGAAAAGTGTGAAGTGATTCATTTTGGAAGGTCGAATTTGAATGCAGAATACAGGCTTAAAGACAGGATTCTTGGTTGTGTGGAGGAACAGAGGGATCTTGGGGTCCATGTCCATAGATCGCTCAAAGTTGCCACCCAAGTTGATAGGGTTGTTCAGAAGGTGTATGGTGTGTTGGCTTTCATTAACAGGGGGATTGAGTTTAAGAGCCGCGAGGTTATGCTGCAGCTCTATAAGGCCCTGGTTCGACCACACTTGGAATATTGTGTTCAGTCCTGGTCGCCTCATTATAGGAAGGATGTGGAAGCTTTAGAGAGGGTGCAGAGGAGATTTACCAGGATGCTGCCTGGACTGGAGGGCATGTCCTACGAAGAAAGATTGAGGGAGCTGGGGCTTTTCTCACTGGAGCGAAGAAGGATGAGAGGTGACTTGATAGAGGGGTACAAGATGATGAGAGGCATAGATAGAGTGGATAGCCAGAGACTTTTTCCCAGGGTGGAAGGGGCTATCACCAGGGGGCATAATTTTAAGGTGATTGGAGGAAGGTTTCGGGGAGATGTCAGAGGTAGGTTCTTTACACAGAGAGTGATGGGTGCGTGGAATGCGCTGCCAGCGGTGGTAGTAGAAGCAGATACATTAGGGGCATTTAAGCGACTCTTGGATAGGTACATGGATGATAGTAGAATGAAGGGTAGGTAGTTAGTTTGATCTTAGAGTAGGTTAAAGGTTCGGCACAACATCGTGGGCCGAAGGGCCTGTACTGTGCTGTACTGTTCTATGTCCTAGTTCTATGTTCTGTCTCATTGGATGGTGTAATAGGCTTGAGGGGTTAAATGGCCTATTCCTGTGACCCGAGAAGCTATAATTTTAATAGTGGACTTTCACTATTGTTGTTAAAGCTAGGTCATTCCAGTAATCATCCAGCATGAAAAAGTAAGAGAAATGTTGTGAATTAATATCATGATCACCAGATTCAGAATTATATCATCCTCGTGTATTTGGAGGTGGGGGGTGGGGGGTGGTGCCTGAGATCCCAATCTTATAAATGGCGCAGAATTAGTAGACCTGTAGAAATTAAGTTGACGTGTTTTAAAAATCTAGTTGTAAGGAAGCTTGTATACTGCACATCAATGATGTAGGAGTGGGATTGTAATGAATAAACAAATACATGACATTCCGGAAATGAAGTTGTTTAAAATGATCAAGGTGGAATATAAGAGACTCAAAACAGTTTCGACAGAAGTGGACCTTGCTGTCAACTGTATTAATCCAATATGTTGTTGGAAAGGGATGGAATTTTCCATGTAATTCCTTGTGGTCGATGAAGATTACAGTGTTAACCTGATATTACCTCCATCATAAGGTCAGAAGTGGGAATGTGTGCCAATGATTGCAGTGTTCAGTTCCATTCACAATTCCTCAGATAATGAAGCAGTCATGCCCACATGCAGCAAGAACTGGACAACATCCGAGCTTGGGCTGATAAATGGCAAGTAACATTTGTGCCACAAAAGAACCAGGCAATGACCATCTCCAACAAGAGTGAGTCTAATCATCTCCCCTTGACATTCAATAGCATTACCATCACTGAATCCCCCACCATCAACATAATGGGTTTTACTATTGATCAGAAAGTTCACTGGAGTAGTCATAAAAATGCCATGTTTAGAAGAGCAGGTCAAAGGCTGGGTATTCTGTGGCAAATGACGCACTTCCTGACTCCCCAAAGCCTGTCTACATCCACAAGGCATAAGTCAGGAATATGACAGAATACTTTCCACTTGCCTGGATGAGTGCAGCTCCAAGAACACTCAAGAAGTCCAATACAATCCAGGACAAAGCAGATCACTTGACTGGCATCCCAACCACCACCTTAAACATTCACTACCTCCACCACCGACGCACAGTGGCAGCAGTGTGTACCATCAACAAGGTGCACTACAGCAACTCACCAAGGGTCCCTTGACAGCACGTTTCAAATTCGTGACTGCTAACACCGAAAAGGACAAGGGCAGCAGGCACATGGGAACACCACCACCTGCAAGAACCCCTCTAAGTCACACTTGAGTCTGACTTGGAAAAATATCGCCATTCCTTCATCATCGTTGGGTCAAGATCCTGGAACTCCCCACCTAACAGCACTGTGGGTGTCCCTACATCACATGCATTACAGCGGTTCAAGAAGGAGGCTAACCACCACCTTCTCAAGGGCATTTGGGAATGGACAATAATTTCTGCCCTTACTAGTGATGCCTGCATCCCATGAATGAATAACAAAAATTACAGTTGAGAAAAGATTGTCCCAGACACTGCCATCACTATCCCCAGGTATGTCCTGTCCCACCAGCAGGACAGACCCAGCAGAGGTGATGGCACAATGGGATACCGTCAGGAGGGAGTTGCCTCCAGACTCCAGACCCCATGAAATCTCATGGGAGCAGGTCAAACGTGGGCAAGGAAACCTCCTGCTGATTACCACCTACCACCACCCACCCCCCCCCCTCTCAGCTGGTGAATCAGTACTCCTCCATGTTGAACACCACTTGGAGGAAGCACTGAGGGTGAAAAGGGAGCAGAATGTACTCTGGTTGGGGTCTTCAATGCCCATCACCACGACTGTCTCGGTAGCACCACTACTGACTGAGTTGGCCGAGTCCTAAAGGACATAGCTGCTAGACTGGATATGCGGCAGTTGTTGAGGGAACCAACAAGAGGAAAAAAAATTGTCGACCTTGCCCTCACCAATTTGCATGCCACAGATGCATCTGTCCATGATACCGTTGGTAGGAGTGACCACTGCACAGACCTTGTGGAGACAAAGTCCCATCTTCACACTGGGGATATCCTCCACCGTGTTGTGTGGCATGACCACCGTGCTAAATGGGATAGATTTCGAACAGATCTAGCGATGTAAAACTGGGCATCCATGAGGCGCTGTGAGCCATCAGCAGCAGCAGAATTGTACTCCACCACAATCTGTAACCTCATGGCCAGGCATATTCCCCACTCTACCATTACCATTAAGCCGGGAGAACCAACCCTGGTTCAAAGAAGAGTGCAGGAGGGCATGCCAGGTGAAACACCAGGCATACCTAAAAATTAGATATCAGCCTGGTGAAGCTACAACACAGGACTACTTGCATGCCAAGCAGCAGAAGCAACATGGGATAGACAAAGTTAAGCAATCCCATAGCCAACGGGTCAGATCTAAGCTCTGCAGTCTTGCCACACCCAGTTTAGTATGGTGGTGGACAATAAAACAACTAACTGGAGGAGGTGGCTCCGCAAATATCCCCATTCTCAGTGATGAAGGAGCCCAGTACATCAATGTAAAAGACAAGGCTGAAGCATTTGCAACAATCTTCAGCCAAAAGTGCCGAGTTGATGATCCATCTCAGCCTCTTCCTGAAGTCCTCAGCGTCACAGATGCAAGACTTCAGCCAATTCGATTCACTCCACATGATGTCAAGAAATGACTGAAGGTAGTGAATACTGCAAGGGCTATGGGCCCTGACAAAATTCCGGCAATAGTACTGAAGACCTGTGCTCCCGAACTTGCCACGTCCCTAGCTAAGTTGTTCTAGTCCAGCTACAACATTGGCATCTACCCAGCAATGTGGAAAATTGTCCAGGTATGTCCTGTACACAAAAAGCAGGATAAGTCCAACCAGATGAATTACTGCCCCATCAGTGGGCAGCACAGTGGTGCAGTGGTTAGCACCGCAGCCTCACAGCTCCAGCGACCCGGGTTCAATTCTGGGTACTGCCTGTGCGGAGTTTGCAAGTTCTCCCTGTGACTGCATGGGTTTTCGCCAGGTGCTCCGGTTTCCTCCCACAGCCAAAGACTTGCAGGTTGATAGGTAAATTGGCCATTCTAAATTGCCCCTAGTATAGGTAGGTGGTAGGGGAAGGTGGGGATGTGGTAGGAATATGGGATTAATGTAGGATTAGTATAAATGGGTGGTTGATGGTCGGCACAGACTCAGTGGGCCAACAGGCCTGTTTCAGTGCTGTATCTCTAAATAAAATAAAAAATAAAATCAGTCTACTCTCAATCATCAGTAAAGTGATGGAAGGTGTCGTTGACAGTGCTATCAAGTGGCACTTGCTTAGCAATAACCTGCTCACTGACACTCAGTTTGGGTTCCACCAAGACCTCATTACAGCCTTGGTTCAAACATGGACAAAAGATCTGAACTCGAGGTGAGTTGAGACTGACTGCCCTTGACATCAAGGCAACATTTGACTGAGAATGGCATCAAGGAGACCTAGCAAAACTGGAGTCAGTGGTAATCATGGAAAAAACTCCACTGGTTGGAGTCTTACCCAGAACAAAGGAAGATGATTGTGGTCATTGGAGGTCAAGCATCTCAGCTCTAAGACATCACTGCAGGAGTTTCTCATGTTAGTGTCCTAGGCCCAACCATCTTCAGCTGCTTCATCAATGGCCTTCCTTCAATCATAAGGTCAGAAGTGGAGATGTTCGCTGATGATTGCACAATGTTCAGCACCATTCGTGACTCCTCAGATACTGAAGCAGTCCGTGTAGAAATGCAGCAAGACCTGGACAATATCCAGGCTTGGGCTGATAAATGGCAAGTAACATTCACGCCAAACAATGACCACCTCCAACAAGAAAGAATCTAACCATTTTCCCTTGACATTCAATAGCATTACCATCGCTGAATCCCCCACTATCAACATCCTGGTGGTTACCATTGACCAGAAACTGAACTGGAGTAGCCTTATAAATACTGTGGCTACAAGAGCAGATCAGAGGCTAGGAATCCTGCAGCAAATAACTCACCTCCTGACTCCCCAAAACCTGTCTACCATCTACAAGGCATATTCAGGAGTGTGATGAAATACTCTCCACTTGCCTGGATGGGTGCAGCCCCAACAACACTTACGAAGCTCGACACCTTCCAGGATAAAGCAGCCCACTTGATTGTCACCCCATCTACAAACATTCACTCCCTCCACCACTGACACACAGTGGCAGCAGCGTGTACCATCTACAAGATGCACTGCATCAAGGCTCCTTAGGCATCACCTTCCAAATCCGCGACCTCTACCAACTAGAAGGACAAGGGCAGCAAATGCATGGGAATACCACCACCTGCCAGTTCCCCTTCAAGCCACACACCATCCTGACTTGGAACTATATCGCCGTTCCTTCACTGTCACTGGGTCAAAATCCTGGAGCTTACTTCCTACCAGCACTGTTGGTATACCTACCACACATGGACTTCAGCGGTTCAAGAAGGCAGCTCACTGCCACCTTCTCGAGGGCAATTAGGGATAGGCAATAAATGCTGACCCAGCCAGCGATGCCTACATCCCAGGAACGAATAAAAAAAAAGATTCTTGTTAGCGTGCAAGTGTCATTAAGACTTGATTAATTATATAGTTAGGGATTATATAGTTTCCATTGATTGATATTTTTATGACCTTGCCTCTATCATAATGTCAGAAGTGGGAATGTTCACTGATGATTGCACAGTGTTCAGTTCTGCTCAACTCCTCATATACTAAATCAGTCCATGCCCGCGTGCAGCAAGAACTAGACACCGTTCAGGCTTGGGCTAATAAGTGGCAAGTAACATTCATGCCACACAAGTGCAAGGCAATGAGTATTTCCAACAAGAGAGAATTTAACCATCTCCCCTTGACATTCAATGCCATCACAATGATTGACTCCCCCACTGTCAACATCGTGGAGGCTACCATTGACCAGAAACATAACTGGAGCAGCCATATAAATACCATGACTATACAACCATACGAATTAGGATCAGAAGTCGGCGTGTCAGGCCGTTGAGACTGCTCTGCCATTTAATAAGATCCTGGCTGATCTGTTTGTGTCTCGAATTCCACACTCCCATCTACCCCTGATAATTTTTGAATCCCTTGCCTAACAGGAATCTATCTACCTCCGCCTTAAAAATATTCAATGAGCCCACCTTGACCACATTCTGAGGCAGAGAATTCCAAAGTCGCACAACCCTCTGAGAGCAGGTCAGCGGCTGGAAGTTCTGTGCAAGTAACTCACCTCCTGATTGCCCAAAGCCTGTCCACCCTCTACAAGGCACAAGTCAAGAATGTGGTGGAATATTCTCCACTTGCATTTCCAACAACACTCAAGAAGCATGGCACCATCCAAGAGAAATCAGCCCGTTTGATCGGCACCCCATCAGTGCTGTGGGTGTACCTATACCACATGGACTGCAGCAGTTCAAGAAGGTGACTCATCATCACCTTCTCAAGGGCAATTAAGGATGGCAATAAATGCTGGCCTTGCCAGCGACGCTCACATCCCAAGAACGAATAAAAAAAAGGTCATGTGCATCCAAACTCTCACATTTTCTGTTTTTGTTATAAGTTCATAAAGCACCCATCAAGATATTTTGTTTGCAGAAGAATTTCTAGTCAAAGATGATCCTTTTACTAGTTTTCATTTAACATTAGTCATTTTTAGAATATTAATATATGATCATGCCTCAACTTGTTTCTGTCAAGATAACTTGGACAATAGACAGTTATCACCTAATACAGCCAAATAGATGTTTTCTTGTTTGATGGAGCTTTTAATTAGGATTTTTGCATGTTGCAACAGGGTCTGTTGTTAGTTCATTATCACTATTCACATCCAGAAGCAATATTGTAATTAATTACCAAGCGGTGCCTTTTTTCCCTCTAAGATAACATTTTTACTCAATTATTCAAGAATTAACTCAGAAATGTAGGGGGAATATGTAAATGCTACGTTAATGGAAATTATTGATGCTGTTGTTTGAGCTAGCTGAAATTATTTTTCTACTTTTCTCAGTGTGTAATTTACCTCGTCTTTTCCTGCTCTCCTTTCAGTTCATTTCATTATAGCATTGCTGCTGTGCTTGGACACTATCAGAATGGGCTGGCATTCGCAGTGAGCAAAGGAGGATAAGTCCTGGGCCCCATTCTATCACATAAAGATGCTTTAAAATGTACCGCTTGAACATTACAGTCAATGATCCTTCTATTCCTAATTTTTGCTCCCTGTAAATTGGAGCTACTGTCAGAGGAATCAGCTCTTTAGTCGGGGTCGGCAACATATCCATGCACAGACACCGGTGTCTGTGGTAAAAAAAGTTTGAGGTGTGTGATTGGGAATTTCGTGGATGAGAAGTTTCCCATTGGTTTCTTCTTTTCGACCGGACTGGTTTTAAAAAAAAATTGCAAGTGTCAGTTTCACAGCTGAATTTGAATTTCTAAGCTGAGATCTTTATCTAATGCTCATTAACACTCCTTTTCATATTCACAACTGACAGGTGCTGAGAGCGGGGGCAGCGGTTTCCGAACTTTGGACAGATTTGTGGTTCTCCGGTGGGTTCCGATTTTTTTTTAAAAGCCCGCCGGAAAACCCTGAATCTGTATGAAGGTCAGAAGCCGCTGTTCCCATTCTCAGCAATGGTGAGAGAGGGAGGGCAGAGAGAGAGTGGGGCGGAGGGGGGTGCAGAGAGAGAGAGGGCAGCAAGAGATGGAGAGAGAGGGGGCACAGAGAGAGAGAGAGAGGGGGGATAGAGAGATAGAAGGGGGCAGAGATAGAAGGGGGCAGAGAGAGAGGGGGCAGAGAGAGACAGGGCAGAGAAGGGGGCAGAGATGGGGACACAGAGAGAGAGGGGGCAGAGAGAGAGAGGGGGGAACAGAAAGAGACAGGGGATAGAGAGAGAGGGGGAACAGAAAGAGAGAGGGGATAGAGAGAGAGGGGGACAGAGAGAAGGGCAGAGAGAGAAGGGCAGAGAAAGATGTGGAGGGAGAGAGAGGGGAAATGGAGAAAGAGAAGGGGCAGAGAGAGAGGGCGAAGAGAGAAAGAGGACAGAGAGAGAGGGGACAGAGAGAGAGGAGGATTGGGGGGGATCACAGAGAGAGGGGGATGACACACAGAGGGGACAACGACAGAGAGAGGGGGAATGACAGAGAGAGGGGAAAAAACAATACAGAGGGGGAGGATGACACGGGGGGGGGGGAGCACAGAGAAGGGGGGCACAGAGAGGGAGAGGGAGAGAGACAGGCACAGAGAGAGGAAGGAGAGAGAGCAATCAAGATCACTCCTGACAGATGGACATCGAGCATTGCTACAAGTGTGTGGGCAGACATTGACTACTTGTGCAAGCAAAAAAAAATGCCAGGTATTTCACTAAATCAGTGTTCAACACAGTGATGAGAAAGTAAGTCAATAAATTAGTCTTCTCATTTAAAGTGTCTTCACAAAGTTACACATTTATTGTTGTTTCGCTTAATAGTAAGATACATTTTTAATGCCTTCATCTTTCTGAAATTGCCTCACCATCTCCCTATGTAAGACAAATATTGTAATGTGGCACCCCCACATGAAAAGTTTGAACACCCCTGCTCCTAACCTTTAACCTTGTGCTTTAAAATAACCTAACAGCTTGGTTATTTTCAAACACAAGTTTAAAGGCTTATGTAGCGTAACCTAATTTTAAAATTAGGCACAAGTCACTTACGGAATGTCTTACTTTTTACTCTCTGTCATGCATTACTTTCACATGGGAGACATGCTCAGTGACATGTTGAAAATTGCTGGACTTTTACTTCTATATAAATGTTCACTGCTATTGATTTGGAATCACATTGTTCCAGAATTTGTATTGAGGGGAAAACAGGCAAGAAAATCCAAGGAATCTCCAAAGGTCAGCACTGTAGGTTTCTCATGAATACAAGAGTATGGCATAATGGGGCCGAGTGATATTGGCAAAAACAGGATGCTGCTGACCCATATACAATAGTTAGTACATGCAATGTAACAGATAGCTTTAATAAACCTTAATCTATGACGAACTGCCTATGATTCCTTAACAAAATCCATGCTGCACTTGCACTTTTAAAAACTGTCGGGGAAGACAAAATTCTGTATTTTAGAATCCAGGACCTAGTCTTGGCTACCTATTGTTAATCTCTGTCCCTTCCTGTCCCTCTCTGCTTTACTGTTTTACATGACTCTTCTGAAGTACTATCTGCTCCATCTATAAAATTCTCCTGATTTGGAGATCACTGCCTTTTTGTTGGCTGCCCTGTCTTCAGACACATATTACAAGCAGGTGGAAAAGTTGCATAAACATTGACCGTCATGGGTTAAATTTTCTTGTGACAACAGCAGTGTGAGAAATAGTCCGTTTTCCTATTGCTGGTTTTTCTCCTGCCTCACCTCAATGACCACAATAACAATCTTCTCCTTGAGATTTATGGTTTATTCGATGAATATGTACTCCTGGCATGGTGTAAATCCACAGAGGTGATCTGATAAGGTCCATTTACCACCCTATGACATGGTGTAGCTAGCTGTAGTCTGTCAACAAAAGTAATTTGTGTTGGCATTGCATACTATTTTGTTTGCTAGCTTGCTAATATAGTTGTGCTGCTCTCCATTGATGTTTGTATGCTTAGCTACTTTATTTATGGGTAGAAATGTGTTTTAAATCGGACTGTGTTTTGATGGCATTAGATTGGCTATATATTTTATATATAGATTAAGTGCCCCCATGTCCATGGCTGAGTCAATAATTTTGTCAAATGCCTGCGGTGCCTACCCTTGCTCTTTTGCTTTTCCAGATACCAAACAGATTTTTAAAAAATTGTTTTTATAATTTTCTGTATCTTCCTTTCCATAGTTTTCTATTTTTCGTCTTGCTTCTCTTACAATGAATTATGTTTCTTTTCCTGTTTATAGGCCACTATTGCACATATCCTGAGAGCAAGTATGTCCACTGTCTGTTTACTAACACTGTCTCTTTTTAGTATGTTCCTGGATTGCCTTCTTTGCTCTTTAAATTTCTTCCATTTTACTTTCTTCTTGAATGCCCTCATGTGCCATTTTAGAATAAGTTACCATTTAATTAATGGAACACTGTGTCTATAAAGCTCTTTGAAAGGAAACTGGATAGCTGTTTATTGCTGGATTGATAGCTCAGTGTGATTTAACTGATCCAATACATATTTTACCTATCAAAGATATATGCAGATTAATATTCAATTATTTCCTTTTTTGTACAGCACACAAACAGGACATTCAGTCTAGGAGATTTATTCTTCACATAGGCCTCCTTTCACCTTGCTTCATTTCACCCTATCAACATATCCTTCTATTCCATTCTCCCTCTTTAACATATCTATCTTCCCCTTGAATGCATCTATGCTATTTGCTTCATCCCATGTGATCGTGAATTCTACATTCTAACCAGTATTACTGGTGATCTGCCCAAAGGTAGGTCCTCTACTCACTTCTCCATGCCTCATAGTCTTCCACTTTCCTCTTCAGTTGCTAATAAGAGCCTTATTTTAACTTCCATGAGAAGTGAGCAATATGACTAGGAAAAAAACACATGATATGGCTTCTTGTTGCCTTCTTCGTGTGTGCTTTAACAAGTCCTCATCCTGAACGATCCTAAGCCGGTAAGCAGCTGTTGTCCCTCGAGATTCTAGCTCTTCTACCATCACCAGTGAAAATTTGCTGTTTCCACCATTGGCCATGGCTCGTAACCCAAAGCATGGGACCATTACCGGGGCCTCCTAGGGCAACTCATAAAAGAGCAGGGATGACCACCCCCCTGAGGTCTCAAATGACTCTGTTAGTCTCTGGGTAAAGACATTTCTCCTGGATTCCTTATTGGATTTATTGGTGACTATCTTATATTCCTGGCCTCATGGTTTTGGACCCCCTCACAAGTGGAAACATCTTCTTTATGTCTGCCCTATGAAAATACTTCATAGTTTTAAAATATTTTATCAGGTCACCTCCTAGTCTTCTTTTTTCTAAAGAGCCCAAGCTTGTCCAGTATTTCCCAATAATTATACAATCTCCATTCTGATATCATCCTTGTAAGTTTTTTTGCACTTTCTTCAGTGTTTCTGTATACTTTTTGTAATGTGACCAGAACTGTGCATAGTACTATAAGTGTCGTCTAACCAAGGTTCCAAATGAGTTTAACATAACTTCTCTGCTTTTTAATTCTGTTCCTCTAGAAATGAATCCTAATGCTTTGGTTGCACTTTTTATGGCTTTATTAACCTGTGTTGTTACTTTTAATGATTTGTGAAACAATACTCCTTGCTCCCTTTGTGCACTTATCATATTTAGACTTTTAAAGGCAGAATTTTACTGTTTGCCAATTGGCAGGAATGGAGGTGGGACAGGTAAAATAGCAGGGAGCTGTATCAGAATGGTTCCCCCATGCAGTCTCGTCACCAGGAAAGTTTCCCAGCAATGGGAGTCGAGGCAGGTCACCTTCCCACTCCAAGGATTTGGGGCCGACGGCATTTTGCCGCTGGCAGGGTGGTCCCATGCTACATGAGGAGGCTGCCAGCTTCAGGGAGGCAGCCTCCCTATGGCAGTCCGGGGACCATCGGAGCCTGAGGCTCCATGGCCCACAGAGGGGGCCACCAGCAGGAAAGGCAACCCCCATGGCCCCAACAATGCGATTGAAGGGCCTTCCCCCTCGGCCTTCTTGAATTTTAATTTGTAATTACCTCTACTTTGAGGTGCCCCTCAAGGGCTCTGAACTGCCTCAGCAGCGTCCATTTCTCCTGGTGGCATTAATTCGGCTGGCAGCATCGAGGACCTGCCCACCATCCTTACTTCGATAGTAAGCCTGCAGGCAGCCAATTTGGAGGCCACCTGCAGTAAAATCAGAGAGCCGGTCCCACTGCTGGCAAATATGGGCTCGGGACCCACATTTCATCCCAACGTCGGGGTCCTGAAGCCCACGGTATAATCCAGATTTACTTTCCAGAATCCAAATCCTTCCTACCATGTATCTATATTGAAATTCATTAGCCATTTACATGCCATTCTGCAAGTTAGTTAATACCTTCTTGTCTTATCCATCAGCCAGAAATCTAACTGCAATAACAATCACAAATCTTTCAACAATTTTTGTGATTGTGATGATCTGATCTGATGAATTGGAACTGCAACCTTGCTTCTGATTTGCATATCCATATGAAATGCATTCCTGAAGCAAAGTTGCTGTTTCAATTCATCATCATCATCAATCTATATTATATTTTATGTTTGGCTCTTGATCATCCAACTTTTCTCTTGCGGTGAAAGAGTTGGCAAAGCAAAATAAAAGGGTAAAACTAGATTAATTGAATGAATTCAGCCAAGCTGAACAGAAGTAATGGAGAAAACTATTCGACAGACCAACAGTGAAACTAATGTAAAGGGTTAATAAAAGTAAGATACTGCAGATTCTGGAAATCTGAAACACAAACAAGAAATGCTGGAAATACTCAGTAGGTCTGGCAGCATCTGTGGAGAGAGAAGCAGAGTTAACATTTCAGGTCAGTGACCCTTTATCAGAACTGGCAGATATTAGAAATGTAAAAGGTTTTAAGCAAGTAAAGCTGGGATGGGGCGAGAGATAACAAAAGAGACGGTGTTGATTGGACAAGGTAACAGAGAATAACTGACCAGAAGGTCATGGAGCAAAGGCAAACGGTATGTTAATGGTGTGGTGAAAGACAAAGCATTAGTACAGAGAGGGTGTGAATGGACAAAAAACTGAGCAGCCTGGCCCCAAGCACAAACATGAAAAAAACAGTGGGTAGGCATAGCAGAAACAAACTAAACAAACTAAAATAAAATAAACACAAAAAAGAAAACAGAAAAAAAATAACAAAATAAAAATAAAAAGGGGGGCCCGTCATGCTCTGAAATTATTGAACTCAATGTTCAGTCCGGCAGGCTGTCGTGTGCCTAATCGGTAAATGAGGTGCTGTTCCTTGAGCTTGTGTTGATGTTCACTGGAACACTGCAGCAATCCCAGGACAGAGATGTGAGCATGAGAGTAGCGGGGTGTGTTGAAATGGCAAGCAACCGGAAGCTCGGGGTCATGCTTTCGGACTGAGTGGAGGTGTTCTGCAAAGTGGTCACCCACTCTGCGTTGGGTCTCACCAATGTCGAGGAGATCACATTGTGAGCAACGAATGCAGCGTACTAAATTGAAAGAAGTACAAGTAAATCACTGCTTCACCTGAAAGGAGAGTTTTGGGCTTTGGATAGTGAGGAGAGAGGAGGTAAAATGGCAGGTATTACACCTCCTGCAATTGCAGGGGAAGGTGCCGTGGGAAGAGGACGAGGTGGTGGGGGTAACAGAGGAGTGGACCAGGGTGTCACGGAGGGAACAATCCCTTCGGAATGCTGACAGGGGAAGGGAGGGGAAGATGCGTTTGGTAGTGGCATCACGTTGGAGGTGGCGGAAATGGCGGAGGATGATCCTTTGGATGTGGAGGCTGGTGGGGTGGAAAATGAGGACAAGGGGAGACCTGTCACAGTTCTGGGAGGGAGGGGAAGAGGTGAGGGTAGAGGTGCAGGAAATGGGCCGGACACGGTTGAGGGCCCTGTCAACCACAGTGGGGGGGAAGCCTTGATTGAGGAAAAAGGAAGATAAATCAGAAGCACTGTCATGGAAGGTAGCATCATCAGAGCAGATGCATCGGAGACAGAGAAACTGGAAGAATGGAATGGAGTCCTTACAGGAGGCAGGGTGTGAAGAAGTGTAGTCGAGTCAGCTGTGGGAGTCGGTAGGCTTATAATGAATAATATAGTTAATATTGAAGCTAGTGAGAGAGACCCTTCCCACTGTGTGAGCGATGGTGTCACAGTCACATGAGATAGGCTGGAGGAGAACAAGGAGCAGAACGTATGATGCTCACTTAGGTGGCTTGTGGAGTGTGTATATAGTAAATGTAAATAATAGAGTTGTTAGTTAACCTTTACTGGAGTCTCCGACATTCTCTAAAACCCCCTCGACACGCTACACAAACAACTAACAACTAACCTCCACATCCCTTTCTTCCTTTAAGATCCTCTTTAACCTGTGTTAAAGGTGCTGTTACAACTAGGTGAGAAAGAGGTCTAGGGTTCCTTTTCAGCCTTCACCTGGTCTTATTGTAACTGGGTTTAATTTTAAACACACTGTGTTTTTAGCTCCCCCTATGTGAAGCCTTGTTCAGCACTTTCCAATTATAAGGCAAAAGAGCCAGCACACTGGCTTTCTTAGGTTTAAAGATGAAAAGTAGACATTTATTAAACTTAAACTCTAATTCAGTTGATGCCTACGGATACACGACGCGCCCATGCTAGCATGCATACGCGATACACACATGGAGATAGAGACAGAACAGAGCAGAAGAAATAAAGTGGAAATGCTTGAGGCAATATCTGAAGAGTTGCTGTTATGTTTCTTTGCGTTCACTGTAGAGTCCTTGATTGTAGGTAGATCTTGCTTTTCATTGGGGCCCAGTATTCTTCTTAAGCCTTGTTCACTGTAGGACACTTTTCTCTCTAGGGGTTCATGTGTCTTCAGTGGATTCAGAGGCTTGTGAGAAACAGATGGGAGCAGACAGGAGAGAGATCTTCTCAGTCCAAGAGCAAACCAAAGTGTTTGTACAAATTCAAAAAACTCAGGTTGCCTAGCAGCTTAGTCATGTGACTAGCTGGTTTGACCATGTCTGTTTGTGCATTCGGCCATCTTAACAGTCAACGTGGAATGTGAGTTCCCCCACCTTCAACGTCTGGTGATCTAAAGTCCATTGTAGGTTGAATGTCATGGAATGGCTGCTTTGTCCTTCCAAACACTGTCTGTTAATATGCAAATGTATAATCCAGCCACGGCTGATATGTTTAACAAGTCCTTTCTTCACTCCAGTAACAGTTTAAAATCAATGTTCATGACAAAATTAATGTGCCTCATTCTTGGCAGGTTAGGGCCAAGCATGACAGTGCTTATACAAATGGAAATCGTTGTTGAAACAACAGTAAAGTGAACTCTGAGTCTAACAAATGAAAAGAAAAAGAAAAGCTGAAACTAGAGGGAAGATCCAATGGTAGTGCTTTGAGGAGAGAGAAAGAGCCATGGGCGATGTAAGGGAAGAAAGTGCAAGGGATGACACACTTGGATCTGAAAATGATTTCCAATAATTTTCAGAAACATAAATCATATAACAATTTTGAGGCTCACCATCTTGCCATTTTATTTGATTCCTTAGCAGTCAGTTTTTTTGGATGCAATTTGGATTTTTGCATCGCTACATTACCTGGGATTTCTGGGGCTTTTCCAGGAAGGTGAAGTGTGGTCTTGTCTGTAGTCGGTACAGGCCCGATGGAGCTATATTGATGGGATGAGATGGGGCATTTCAGCCTTCCACCTCATTTCCCTGTTCAACGTCATGCTTCAGGGTATGGACCCCGAGAACTGGAGATTGATAATGACCCACAAGTTGAAAGGAATGCTCTCAATCAGTATTAGCCTTTGACAATTAAATGTTAGATTGTTCTGTTTGTGAGTGATCAAAATTCAGTGTTTTGTGGTTGTGTTTGGCATGTAATATGTACAATATCATCTTCTGATAACACCACAAGCTCCTACTACCATTAAATCCTCTCGATGTATAATAGCACAGAATTAGGCAAGCAACTTATACGTGCACGTAGTTTTCAATTTTATCTTTTGCCCATTTTATCTTCCCTCGTGGCCGAGGAATCCTCACACAGGGAAGCAATCAGGAAATCACATTGCTGGTCTGTTCAGTCAGGGACAGTTACTCAGCCTGCCATTTGGACAGAGACAAAAATGACATCTTGCATCACTGTAGGCAAGATTTATAATATTTATATTGTTATCATCATGCTGCTGCCCCCTGAACTATTGGCTAAAACATCAACCATTGCTTTAAGTCAATTTGTGTGGGTTGGAAGACAACAGTACTACCTCATTTTCGTTACATTGTTGCTGTCGGCATCAGCCCTACTGTCATTGGCAAAGATAGGACATAAAGTGCAGTCCTCAGTTTGGGAAATGTAATCAACCACGTTAATAAATTTCATCTGTGACAATTTCCTATTTAAAGATCAATTTTACCATTTAATGCTGATCAAACTGTTTATTCGGCAATTACAGTCCCAAAATTAACCGCTGGAGTTAATTGGATTTATTTTAGGAGGTAAATTGTATAAATGTGAGCTCCTGGTGAGGTTTTCCTCACTAGAGAATGTACAGAGAATTTGGATGCAGAGCTCAACAGGCCCCTTAGGATTTTCTGGCCATTAAAGTCCATAAAATTGCCCTTATGTGCAAATTATGTGTTCTGGTTACTGCGATTAGTCAGCAGCTCCATTATCTTCTTCATTAGAAAAATGTCTCTTGTCAAATTTACAATCCTCTCACAATCAGGATAACAGGCCTCTTGAAATGGATTTAGTAGTTGTTTAATTATAATTATAGGCATTCTGAAAGGCAAAGATGGTAGTCTTCAAGAGTTGGTTCAGGCAAATCAAACTGACCTTTTCTTACAACATTGGTCTGCAGCTGTAATGTTTATTTACCCCTTTCTTCTCATTTATTGCTCCTACAATAACTTAATTTAGATTTCTCCTGTCCACAGATCAAAAGTTCATATATGAATTATTAAATGTCAAACTGGTTGCATTTTATAGATGGCTTTCCCTTGGCTCTAGGGAGACTAAAACTGCAGGTGATTTGCTGATCTAGTTGTTCTTGTCCTTCTAACTTAAGGCTTCACTGCCCAGGCCCAGGGAGGGGAATCACCTCTATTGTACCCCCTCCCCCCCACCCCAAATACATTACATTTTAATTTTGAGCGTTCCAGGTGAACTCCGTCGTCTGCCTCGTCCACCTAGGAAAAAGTCATAACACCTCTTCCTTTTGATGTAACAATCTCTAAAGATTCCTTGATCATTTGAGGTCACAGGAACTCCCAACATAAGGATTCCCTGCCCCAGCTTGGTCTCCTCCATATCATTGGCTGTGTAAAGAGTGGTTAGATGCTTTGTCCCATACAAGGCCATTCACGGTGGCCAAGATTTTATTTGGGCAACCGGGGTCTCGGCCACCGGCTAAAGCACCGCCTAGAGCCCTGTGTCACCTCTCTGGGGAAGACCTGCCAAATCAAGTACCAATTAGGCATGTAAGTGGACAGCAAAAGGCCTTCCCATGGGATCAAGGACCCTGGTGACAGACGTCCTGCTCTCTGAGAGCTGTTGGCCAATCAGAGGCTGGCATCTCTTTAACTGAGCAGGGCCACTGCAGAGGTGATGGCTGCTGCTGGTACTGGGCTCACCAGAGGCACTGGAACCAGGCCACAGGTAAGTCAGGGCGGGAAGGGTTTCACCGGGTGGGGTCATGAGAGAGGGGTTGTAGGGGGTTGGCTGTCAGCTGGCTTCCCCTTTCCGATGCTGGAACCCTGTTCATGCACTAGGCGCCTTTTAACAAGGGACTCCCTGTGGCCGGTAAACCAATCTGCACACAGGCCTGTCTGTCGCTGGGCTAATTCTGATAGTCTTGGGATGAGGCCCTTAATTGGGCAGTAATTCCTCACTTAATGGCCTCAATTGGCTGTTCACAGGCCTCCCTGCCCTGGACTTAACTTGGCTGGAGGCGGGAAGGTGGCGGTGTCCCATGGCCACCATCACTCCCAATTATATGCTCTCTCTACCTCCAAAGTTGCTGCGGCGGTGAGTATAAAATTGTCCCCCACCCTTGTGGGCGAGGACCCAGGAGTGTGCTGGAAAAGAGGTGGTGATTTGGTCCCTACATGCCGGCAGATTACCTTGATACAGCCCATTGCATGATTGGCATTGTTGACAACATCCTTGTGTTACCTTCAACTTGGATTAATACTGTCAATGATTAATAATTATCTTCAAATCTTTTCTCCACCTCTTTCAGAATGAATAACTATTCGTTGTATAAATGTGTTTCATTTACTTTTCCCAATGTGCATTATTTTACATATATAATTTTATAATTCATTCTGGGATTTAGACATCGCTAGCAAGGTCAGCATTTATTGCCGATCCCTGGACACATATATCCTGATAAATTTTATCTGTCATTCCTACACCCTAGCAACATTCAGCTATCCTTAAAAAAAGTGTTTGAGAATAATTTTCCATATTGTTTATTAGTGTTGCGAACCTCAAATAGGCGCCTTCAGAATTCATGAATCACTTTATTCCTCTTTATTCATCTCTTTATTCCTATTGCTGCCTCAGTTTTTAACCCAGCTGGCAAATTTGGCAATATTTTATGGGAGAATTTTTTTTTTCAGTCGTTCACATAAAGTCCTGGAGTTTCTGCTTGGTTGCATTATTTGATTCAGTGCATTTTGCCAGAACAAAGAACAGTACAGCACAGGAACAGGCCATTCGGCCCTCCAAGCCTGCCCCGATCTTGATGCCTGCCGAAACTAACACCTTCTGCACTTCCGGGGCCCATATCCCTCTATTCCCTTCCTATTCATATATTTGTCAAGATGTCTCTTAAACCTCGCTATCGTATCTGCTTCCACCACCTCCCCTGGCAGCAAGTTCCAGGCACTCACCACCCTCTGTATAAAAAACTTGCCTCGCACATCCCCTCTAAACTTTGCCCCTCGCACCTTAAACCTATGTCGCCTACTAACTGACTCTTTCACCCTGGGAAAAAGCTTCTGACTATCCACTCTGTCCATGCCGCTCATAACTTTATAAACCTCTATCATGTCGCCCCTCCACCTCCGTCGTTCCAGTGAAAACAATCCGAGTTTTTCCAACCTCTCCTCATAGCTAATGCCCTCCAGACCAGGCAACATCCTGGTAAACCTCCTCTGTACCCTCTCCAAAGCCTCCACGTCCTTCTGGTAGTGTGGCGACCAGAATTGCACGCAATATTATAAGTGTGGCCTAACTAAAGTTCTGTACAGCTGCAACATGACTTGCCAATTTTTATACTCTATGCCCCGACCGATGAAGGCAAGCATGCCGTATGCCTTCTTGACTACCTTATCCACCTGCGTTGCTACTTTCAGTGACCTGTGGGCCTGTACGCCCAGATCTCTCTGCCTGTCAATACTCCTAAGGGTTCTGCCATTTACTGTATACCTCCCACCTGCATTAGACCTTCCAAAATGCATTACCTCACATTTGTCCAGATTAAAGTCCATCTGCCATTTCTCCGCCCAAGTCTCCAACCGATCTATATCCTGCTGTATCCTCTGACAATCCTCATCATTATCCGCAACTCCACCAACCTTTGTGTCGTCCGCAAACTTACTAATCAGACCAGCTACATTTTCCTCCAAATCATTTATATATACTACAAACAGCAAAGGTCCCAGCACTGATCCCTGCGGAACACCACTAGTCACATCCTCCATTCAGAAAAACACCCATCCACTGATACCCTCTGTCTTCTATGACCGAGCCAGTTCTATATCCATCTTGCCAGCTCACCTCTGATCCCGTGTGACTTCACCTTTTGTACCAGTCTGCCATGCGGGACCTTGTCAAAGGCTTTACTAAAGTCCATATAGACAACATCCACCGCCCTTCCCTCATCAATCATCTTCGTCACTTCCTCAAAAAGCTCAATCAAATTAGTAAGACACGACCTCCCCTTCACAAAACCATGCTGTCTCTCGCTAATAAGTTTGTTTGTTTCCAAGTGGGAGTAAATCCTGTCCCGAAGAATCCTCTCTAATAGTTTCCCTACCACTGACGTAAGGCTCACCGGCCTATAATTTCCTGGATTATCCTTACCACCCTTCTTAAACAAAGGAACAACATTGGCTATTCTCCAGTCCTCTGGGACCTCACCTGTAGCCAATGAGGATGCAAAGATTTCTGTCAAGGCCCCAGCAATTTCTTCCCTTGCCTCCCTTAGTATTCTAGGGTAGATCCCATCAGGCCCTGGGGACTTATCTACCTTAATGCTTTGCAAGACACCCAACACCTCCTCCGTTTTGATAATGAGATGACTGAGACTATCTGCACTCCCTTCCTTAGGCTCATCATCCACCAAATCCTTCTCCTTGGTGAATACTGATGCAAAGTACTCATTTAGCACCTCGCCCATTTCCTCTGGCTCCACGCATAGATTTCCATCTCTGTCCTTGAGTGGGCCAACCCTTTCCCTGGTTACCCTCTTGCTCTTTATATATGTATAAAAAGCCTTGGGATTTTCCTTAATCCTGTTTGCCAATGACTTTTCATGACCCCTTTTAGCCCTCCTAACTCCTTGCTTAAGTTCCTTCCTACTGTCTTTATATTCCTCAAGTGCTTCATCTGTTCCTAGCCTTCCAGCCCTTACAAATGCTTCCTTTTTCTTTTTGACTAGGCTCACAATATCCCGTGTTATCCAAGCTTCCCAAAACTTGCCAAACTTGTCTTTCTTCCTCACAGGAACATGCTGGACCTGGATTTTAATCAGTTGACGTTTAACAGACTCCCACATGTCAGATGTTGATTTACCCTCAAATAGCCGCCCCCAATCTAAATTCTTCAGTTCCTGCCTAATATTGTTATAATTAGCCTTCCCCCAATTTAGCACCTTCACCCGAGGACTACTCTTATCCTTATCCACAAGTACCTTAAAACTTATGGAATTATGGTCACTGCTCCCGAAATGCTCCCCCACTGAAACTTCGACCACCTGGCCGAGCTCATTCCCCAATACCAGGTCCAGAATGGCCCCATCCCTAGTTGGACTATCTACATACTGTTTCAAGAAGCCCTCCTGGATGCTCCTTACAAATTCTGCCCCATCCAAGCCCCTCGCACTAAGTGAGTCCCAGTCAATATTGGGGAAGTTACCCTGTTACCTTTTACATCTTTCCAAAATCTGTCTACATATCTGCTCCTCTACCTCCTGCTGGCTGTTGGGAGGCCTGTAGTAAACCCCCAACATCGTGACTGCACCCTTCCTATTCCTGAGCTCCACCCATATTGCCTCACTGCATGACCCCTCTGAAGTGTCCTCCGGCAGTACAGCTGTGATATTCTCCTTAACCAGTAATGCAACTCCCCCACCCCTTTTACATCCCCCTCTATCCCGCCTGAAGCTTCTAAAGCCTGGAACATTTAGCTGCCAATCCTGCCCTTCCCTCAACCAAGTCTCTGTAATAGCAACAACATCATATTTCCAAGTACTAATCCAAGCTCTAAGTGAAATTGGCAGAATCAGCATAAAGGATTGTGGAATTTTTGGTGCAAATTACATTCAGCAGAAATTGAGTTTCTGCAATCTTTTACACTAGTTTAAAAACTTTGCACAAGAAGCAGACTCCCCCCACAAAACTGGCCATACTCGCAGATCGAATTAATCACCAATGGGAGTTTCTGCTAATTGCACCCGTCTGCAAGTCTCCATGGAGACTCACAATTAAGTTGGTTCTTTTGGGTACAAGGACGCTAATTGGAGTTTTTCAATGCTATTGAATTGTTTTCATACACTAAAACACTGACTACTGTACCCCACTATAGCTAGTCAATGGTTCGGTATATTTTTAAGGGTAATTTTCAGTCATTTAAAAATCAGGTCAAGCATAGGTGGTGGATTTACATGGTAATTTAAAATGCTTTTTTCATGATGAACCCATTTTTAGCCGTACTAATCAAACTTCACCAAGTTTACCACTCTTAAATATATCAAGGAATATTTTTTAAAGGAACTTTATTTTCAGGAAAGTACATGTAAAAACGCAGCCTGATTGCACTGGTTCATTAGTAGACTTTGTGCTGGTGATATGCAAATGAGTTTGAGCAGAAACTCCAGAAAAAATACTTTTCAAAAATGGCCACAATTTTAGGCACAATTTGCATCCGTTTCACCAATTGCAAAACAAGAACTTTATCAAATGTTTCCTGATAACTCCATAATATCTTAACCACCAGAGAACCCTTGTTCAATAATTTTGTTACCTCCTCTGTGAATTACAGTAGATTAGAAAGGCATGAGTTACTCCCTCAAATTTGATGTTTTCTGTTTTTTGTTGACATTACTTAGAGATGTCTTATTGCATTACAGAAAGAACTATGCAGTGAAATCTGGTTCCGTAGCGCCGCTGGTTTACGAGCCATGTTAGGAAGGGCTATAGTGCGGGCGTCCCATATGTGCGCCGAACAATGCAGAGGGGGCAGATCGTGGTGTCAGTCAGTGTCTAATGCTGATTTGGCGCCTGATCTGTCACTTTGGACCTTGCAGATCCTATTAAACATGCATGTTGAGCTGCAAAGGGACCCTCCCCCCAACCCCCACGTGCACTGTTTAACGAGATCACGGTGCAATTTTTAGGTGAGAGGTTTCTGACTTTCTTTTGTTGCTGCAGAGTTAATAGAATTACTGTGTTGTTGGAGGAGCTCACACAAGTTCTTTCAGTCAGAAGTGAATGGTGTGGATTTGAAAGGCCTCTGAGCGGAAAACTTGTCCTCGGTCAAATGTCCCCACTTCTGACCTTATGATGGAGGGAAGATCATTGATAGAGCAGTTGAAGATGGTTGGGCATAGGAGACTACCCTGAGGATCTCCTGCAGTGATGTCCTGGCGCTGAGATGTTTGGCCTCCACCAACCAGAACCATCTTCCTTTGTGTTAGGTATGACTCCAACTATGGGAGAGTTTTTCCCCGATTCCCATTGACTTCAATTTTGCTAGGGCTCCTTGATGCCATACTCAGTCAAATGCTACCTTGACGTTGAGGGCCTTCACTCTCACCTCACCTCTGGAGTTCAACTGTTTTGTCTATTTTTGGACCAAGGATGTAATGAGGTCTGGAGTCGAGTGGTCCTGATGGAACCCAAACTGAGCATCGGTGAGTAAGTGCCACTTGATAGCACGGTTGACGCCACCTTCGATGTCTGGAGGGCCCTGTGGAAAGATGAGCTCTCCCCTCTTTTCCACCTCTACCACTAAGGCCTCTTGTGCTGCATCAGAAAACCTAGGAGCCCTCTCTCTCTGGCCTGCTGTTCCAGTTCTCAGCTTTCTTACTGCTCATAGTCTGTTTCAGCCCCTGCTGCAGCCAGAATATGCTTCTCCTATAAGAGCTGCAGGCTCCCTTTAAGAAGTGCAGGCTTGCTTTAATTGGTGCTATCCACACAAGTACCTGAGCCCCCTGCTGAGCGTGTCACCTCTCAGCAATGCATTTTGTGCCGGCTGCATGCAATAAACATGGAGATGAGCTGGCAGCACAAAATTTGCATGCTGCCTGCATCACCTTGATCGGGCACAAAGTAATCGCACATCACGTATCTGCACCCGCTAATGGATCTTATCCAATGTTTAGCCTCCGGTGTTTGCTCAGTAATGTTTCTTTCTCTACTACAAAATATATATTTACTTAGCCATGTTTTTAAACACCCTGTTGATTAAATAGCATCTTTACTGTCCACTCATCTTTCATCACTGTCGCACCACCCTATTTATTCTAGTCATTGCTGCTGTATTTAGTAATGCACACTTTTATGTTAAGCAACCATATCCAAATAGAAAATCATTATGTGTGTCCTATATCTGCACTGTAGAACAATAGGTAGAACAATAGGCATCAGGTGGCAGGACTATATCTCCAACACAGAAGTCGTTGAAGCGGCCAACACCCCCAGCTTATACACACTACTGAGTCAGCGGCGCTTGAGATGGCTTGGCCATGTGAGCCGCATGGAAGATGGCAGGATCCCCAAAGACACATTGTACAGCGAGCTCGCCACTGGTATCAGACCCACCGGCCGTCCATGTCTCCGTTATAAAGACGTCTGCAAACGCGACATGAAATCGTGTGACATTGATCACAAGTCGTGGGAGTCAGTTGCCAGCATTCGCCAGAGCTGGCGGGCAGCCATAAAGACAGGGCTAAATTGTGGCGAGTCGAAGAGACTTAGTAGTTGGCAGGAAAAAAGACAGAGGCGCAAGGGGAGAGCCAACTGTGCAACAGCCCCAACAAACAAATTTCTCTGCAGCACCTGTGGAAGAGCCTGTCACTCCAGAATTGGCCTTTATAGCCACTCCAGGCGCTGCTTCACAAACCACTGACCACCTCCAGGCGCGTATCCATTGTCTCTCGAGATAAGGAGGCCCAAAAGAAGAACAATAGCCTGCTTTAAGTTGTGGATTAAATGGAATAAGTTGCTTTGAAGAATATGCTTTATGTGTATTTGTGAAACAGCACAGCATTTTACAGAATATTAAATATAAGCTCTGAAGAATGGCAAGTAACACATTTTTAAGATCTTCCATTTTTGACATGTAGTCACCAAGCTAAGCAGCACCTACTTTAAAATAAAAACACTTTGCAGCAACCCACGTCCGAGTGAAAATAAGCCATTTAAGCCTTGAAGTAGGTGGCATACCTGGTAAAATTGAAACGTCAAGGCCCAGCTGAGTTTAATATTCAGGCCTAATTTCAATAAATTTCCTCTAACACCTACCTGCTACCTGGCCGGCAAGTGAGAGGGAGAAAGCTGCAGCCAAGGGAACTGTTCCTGGCAATCAGTTGAGTGGTCATCATGATTATGGGACAGGAGGGAAGCAAGGTAGCATTGTTTCTATGTGAGGCACTGAGGAGCACTCCTGATCATCCTGGCTCATAGGAAAATCTTCTAAAATGTTTATAAATCTTTCTTGCATTCACCTCTCATGCCCCATGGTACACCTTCCTTTCTGCGGCTGTCCTTCTCACATGCTGAAAAGAGCAGGTTAATATCAGGAGCCAGAAGGAAGGCAGTGGAATCACATGCTAAATTGCTGCCCTAATGATAACTTCCCGCCCACACTGTTTCCGTCAGAATTTAAAATTTATTTGGCAGGCTCCCAGTGGGATTTCTGTCTTTGTAAGGAGGCCTGCTGGGGGAAGCGGGGCTAGGAGAGCAGAAAATGCTGAAGCAGTCTGACGCTGCAGCAGACTAAAGGGGCTGTCTTCCTCCAGACTGAGAATCTGGTTTCTGGCAGATCCCGTGTGAAGAGTTAGGACAGGAATGCGAGTTTAATCACCCATTGATCAAATGAACTCCCTGTGGTGAGCCTTTTAATTTTTAAAAGGCCTCTACTGGACCAAGCCACACAGATCACTTGTTCTATACAGGCATTCCTCAGTCCAGCATTGCTGTGGTTCTAATGATCATTAGAGGCTCATGCATTTTTCACCCCTGCTCATGTAAATTCAGAGGGAGACTCTCCTAAGCCCATATAAATGATTTTATTTTAATTTATTTTTTCAGTTTCCATTTTTCTGATCCTTAGTGGATCAAGAGCTGTGGTGCTGGGTAATTTTTTTTAATGTATATTCCTTGTAGGTTCCCTAGCTCAAGTAGAATGTTGTTATTTTGTTGTGTTACGTGAGGTAATTCCCTTCTCCGAGGTCCACCACAATCCCAGTGTACGAATGCAAAAAAACATGATGATGATTCAAAGGCAATTGACATGTAAGCAGGATGCATCACAGTAGCATGTCGCTATGCCCATGGCAAAATGTAACTGATACTAATCTGAGGTGTAACTTTTTGCAAATAATGGTGCCACTATAAAGCTCCTGTCTGTTCGGATGTTATGTGTCACACTGAAATTGAGAAAATGCGGTAAACTTCTTATCTTTCTTAAAAGTCAGTTATTGAAACAGGATCAACTCTAAAAGAGATTTTGAATGATTCCTGTTAAGTGTATGTGGTGCCGTAAGTCCAGGATGTTAACTGAAAGCAATTGAGTGATTTCATTTCTATGCTTTGGGTAATTTATTGATTATGCAGAAGGTTCAATTAACCCTTTGATGAAGATAGAAAAGAAAGCTGGGAATTTCCTGGGAGCTGCTCCTGCTCCAAAGTTGGAAGTGCAGCAGAAGCTCCAATTATGCATAAATGGGAATATAGGAACAGGAGGAACTAGGCCATTCAGCCCTTTGAGCCTGTTCTGCCATTCAATGAGATCATGGTTCATCTGTACCACAACTCAATTTACCCTCTGGGATCCCACCACACTTCCGATGTGAAGATATGGCACTGGAGTGGGAGCACTCTGAGGAAATTCCCAGTCAAAATCTCAAATGAAAATGGAAAATGCTGTAAACAAAAGAAAAAACTCAACTTTTTGGTGACTGACCATCCAAAATTCAAAATCGACACCGAACTATACTCATAAACTGATAGGTGACATAGGAAATAAACATTTTCCTGAAGGTATAAATTGATCTAAGTCTGCAGAGTCCTGCCAACAAACAACAAAACTAATAGGAAGCATTCCAGACTGAGTCAATACCAAGTCTATAATAATCAGGTTCGAAACAATCACAAATGACAAAATATATTTTTGCTTCCCTTGAGCTGTTTGATGCAAAAGATAAATATCCTGGCTCCAAAATCTGAAATTCTGTTGCCCGGGTGCTGTAGGTGGAGCACTTTCGGGGTGGCTGGGGCAGATTTCAGGGTGCTACCCAGTTATACCAAGTCAACACCCCCTTTTTTGCCAGTCAGATATTCGGGTCAGAGTGGGCCTTATGTGCACTCCTGGAATCCAAAGTTGTTGTGGGCTTTCAGGAGGAATTTAACATTTAAAAGGTGATCTCAGCAATGCAATCAATTGATTCTCTTTTGGCCCGGATTTTGTGGGCCAGCAACGAACAAACAGCGCTAGACTTTCATTACACTTACTCATGCCCACAGACTTGCAGTTATTATGGGCTGAATTTTCTGCCCATTGGTGACAGGCTGGAAGACGGGAGGGCTGGCATTGGGAGGGGAGCTCAATGTCCAGTGGCGTGAAACTTGGCAGCTTGATCACCCGCTGGGCAGCCAATTGAGCCATTTCAGTGGCATTTTGCCCACATTAGGAGAGGCTGCCGCTGAGTGGGGAGACTGCCAGGTAAACCCGGGGGTGGGTGGGCCCTCCTTGATGGATGCTCCATGTCCCATGGAGGGAAGGAGCCCCCCAGTGCAATGACCATGCTCATAGCAATAGCGCCGGCAGTGTTCCACAACCCCGAACAAACCACCCCAAGATCGCCAGAGCCTGCCTGCCAGGCCCCGGCTTCTCCCAAACACACTGACCTGTCTTTGAGGGCATCCCAGCATTGAAGCGCGCTCATCCTGGAGTTGCAGTCTCAGCAATGGCCACCGCTAGTGGTGGCACTGCTGAGGAGGACCAGCAGCTTTTCACGCAGGCTGCTGTCCTTAATTGGATGGCAGCCATGGTGACTATCTTAATTGGCTGCCACCCCAGCAATATGCCAACCAAGGTCCTACCATCGACGAAGCGGGGTCAGCTCCTGCTTGCAGTCCCGACAGCAGGACAAATTCAGCCCTATAAATCCAAAACAGTGTGGTGCCCTCTACAGGGGATATGGAACCTGTGTGAACAGGGCAAACAACTGTGCATCTTGTTAAGCAAACAGATTGAAGAATCCTTCCTTCATTTGTTACCTCTAGACTTCACTATTCCAAATCACTCCTGTCTGGTCTCCCAAATTCTACCCTCTGTAAACCTGAGGTCATCCAAAACTCTGCTGTCCATGTCCCAACTTGCACTAAGTGCTGTTCACCCATCACCCCTGTGCTTGGCTCCTGATTAAACAACACCTCAATTTTACAATTCACATCTTTGTTTTCAAATCTCTCCATGGCTTCACCCTTCCCTTTCTCTGTAATCAATGCCAGCCCCATAACTCTCCAAGATGGTTGCACTTCTCTAATTCTGGCATCTTCCCAGTTTAATCACTCCACCATTATTTACCATGCCTTCAGCTGCCTGAGCCCTATGCTCAGAATATGTGCTCGGAAGTTCTTCTCAGGGTCTCCTTGGGATTGAATACTGCTGTTCATTGTTACAAATCTTGGAAAAATATTTGATGGAAATTAATTGAACCTTCTGCATTTTTCCTCAAATGGATCAGGTGAGACCTTAGCATTGCATATGGGACACGGTGTTCTAATTTAGTAAGAAATCTAGATTTTACATTTTCAGAATTGGGGTGAAATTTTGCTATGCGATATTAATAAAATGTATTAATGAATTGATTTGTTGAAATTCATTTAACTACTTAATTTAGTCTTTTGCAACATGACACATCCACATATTTATACTGAACCAGCTCTCCATTGATTCCCAGCTCTGCCTTTAAGCATAAACTAATTGTAATAAGTTGGGGGGAGTAATTTTGACTTCCGTGTAAATGAAAATTGAGAAAGATAAATTAAGGATGGCTGAATTGATGCCACTCTTTTTACATTATCACTGAAAGTCAAAATTACCCCTAAGATGTCTTTATCTAAAACTAAAATTAAATTCTAAACACATTATTAGACTGATATATGGTTCATCTGTGAATTGCAGGTTAGGGAAGGTAGTGTCTCTAAAGTCCTGCTGGGATGAATTATTTATACATTCCCAGTTTTTAATCCTAGGAAAGTCCTTGATATTTTTGAAGCAGAGCATTATTTGATCTTCTCAGTTTGATTGAAGTTCAAGTTTGACTCCTGAACAAAATCAATACTACAGAATTCAGCATATATAAATTCTGTTTACTAAAAGATCATTCATAGCTTTCAACATCTTTAAAAGAGAGAGTCGAAATTATTTTTATGCTGAAAAGTGTTTTGGGGAAGTTACTGTAAAAATCAATTATCTCAACTGTCACTCAATCCATACAAATCCCAAATGTAATTATTTTTGAAACTCTACTGGTTTACTCAGTTATTTCAGAAAGACAGTTGAGGTGATTTGAGTTGATTTTAACTTGTTTTGCCTGACATTAATGGAATGATAATAACCTCAAAATGGAGTGGATAGTCTCACTAGCTCATTAACTCTGACAATGCAGCAGGCGACATTTGAAAAGTACCTACTGCTAGGCACCCAAAGATCCTGTCTGTTTCAGGTGGTATGCCCTTGTTAATATCAAAATTGGAGTCCTCGGATCCTGTTTACAATTTTATATTGGAACTGATTAATGTGCTAATGAGTGCTCTTCTGGGCTGCGGGAAAATAATCTGGGCCTCCAAAGCTCAAGGAATTGTCACTCTTTCTGACCCCTAACAACCTCCACCTCCCCCCACCACCTCTCTCCCACTTAATTACCTTGCTGGCAGCTACAGCAGTCCAACATGATGATAGCACCAGGGAGAGAGATGAGGAGAAATTTTCTTTGCACATTGTTTTGTAATGCACTGCCTGAAAGGGTGGTGGAAGCATATTTAATAGTAACCTTCAAAAGGTAATTGGATAAATACTTAAAAGAAAGAAATAAAGACTTGTATTTATATAGCACCTTTCATGACATCTCAGAACATTCCACATTTTACATCCAATGAAGTATTTTTGAAGTGTAATCACTATTGTAATGTGGAAATGAGGCAGCCGATTTGCACATGGCAAACTCCACAGAAGCAATGTGACCAGATAATCTGTTTTAGTGATGTTGCTTGAGGGATAAATATTGGCCAGGACATTGGGGATAACTCCCCCGCTCTTCTTCAGAATAGTTTCATGGGATCTTTTATATCCACCTGAGAGCATGGAGGGGGGCCTCTGAAATGGAAAATTTGCAGCTCTATGGGGAAAGAGCAGGGGGTGGGACTATTTGGACAGCACTTGCAAAGAACTGGCACAGGTATGACTATGCTGTATGATTCTATAACGGCCAGCCTTAACCTGGCAAATTGCATGGGGCATCCATTTGGCTCATCAAAGCCTATTTGCCTGATGTAAATCGTGGCCACTTCTTTGTTGTGGGTGCTGGTGAGCGATGTCCAAAAGGCAAAGAGCCCATTAATTTTAAAATGGAATTAAATGTTTTTTTGCCCATTTTTGGAAGGAAAGTAATATTTTGGACATTAACAGGGAACATGAATATGGTTCTACAGTAACCTTGCATTAAAAAAATCTAAATTCATAGTTTCTAAAGTTGAATCCTGCTGCTGCCAAATAGTGGGCTGACGAATCGATGCAGAACGTATTGTGTGTGTCTGAGTTCTTGGTTTGCAATGTGATTTCATATGGTGATGCAAGCGTGCAGATGTAGAAAGCAAAATTTAGATTGATTGCCAGGCCCACTCTGTTTGCTTTGATATGATTATTGTCAGGCACACCCTGAACCTCTGATCAGCTGGCTTCCAGTAAGCATCCCATTGACAGCAGCAGATCGTAAAGTAAATTAGATTGAACAGTGCACAGAAGTTCACAGGTCCCTGTTTGAATCACCCAGGACAAAATCAGTGAGGCCAGTGTGTCTGCAATGAAGTGGTTTTTTTTTAAGGCATCCTATGTCAAAACTAAAAGAGCTGTGCATCACACATTTAATGTTTTTTGATTTGTTGCCCCCTGAAGTTGTTTATATGGCAGTAATGGTTTATTTTGCCCTTTCTTTTTTGTGTTGCAGCTGTTAGATTGTTTTGTTATCCCAGTGGTACTGTTGCTGTCCTGGTTCTTCCTGCTGGTGAGATACAAGGCTCTTCACTTCATTGGAGTCGGGGTGTGTCTGCTGGGGATGGGATGTATGGTGGGGGCTGATGTTCTTGTTGGGAGACATCAAGGAACTGGTGAGTTACTCATTACTTCCATCATCAGAAAATACAATGAACCACTTTGTAATATGTGTCCAAACCATCAGAAAGGTGAAACACAGCATGTTAACAGACTTTGCGCTTTCATACAGCTTTCAAACTTGGGAGAATAAGGCACTCTAGATAATTATGCACCAGTAAGCTTAACATTACTAAGGTCTGGTCCACGTGCCATTTAGTGGAAGTTGTGACTTTACTAAACTTACTTGACTTCATGCTTTAGGCTAATTACATCTACCCCCACCAATAGCTCCACACACCCCTCCCACCCCCCCATTGCCAATTGGGTTGTTTAGTCTTTCAGTGCTAAATCATAGAATCATACAGCACAGATAGGGCGGCACAGTGGCGCAGTGGTTAGCACCGCAGCCTCACAGCTCCAGGGACCCGGGTTCGATTCCAGGTACTGCCTGTGTGGAGTTTGCAAGTTCTCCCTGTGTCTGCGTGGGTTTTCTCCGGGTGCTCCGGTTTCCTCCCACAAGCCAAAAGACTTGCAGGTTGATAGGTAAATTGGCCATAATAAATTGTCACTAGTGTAGGTAGGTGGTAGGGAAATATAGGGACAGGTGGGGATGTTTGGTAGGAATATGGGATTAGTGTAGGATTAGTATAAATGGGTGGTTGATGTTCGGCACAGACTCGGTGGGCCGAAGGGCCTGTTTCAGTGCTGTATCTCTAATCTAAATCTAAGAAGGAGGCCATTGGCTCTTTGAAAGAGCTGTCTAATTTGTCCCACTCCTCTGCTCTTTCCATGTAGCCCTGCAAATCTTTCCTGTTTAAGTTTATATCCACGACACAAATATTTATCATTGTATTAAAACTGCACCAGAATTTGCAATACATTACACCTGAATTGCTATGGTACTGGATGGCTGTGAGTAGATGTAAACATTGTGCACGCCTCAAAATTAGACAGGGAGAATCAACATCTATTGGGTGACTCTCCCATCCGACTTGGCTGTTAAAATGCACCTGGATAAAAATATGATATTTATACATATTAAAAATAATAAATGGACAAACCAAGTCAATATATTAAAATTACATTCACTTCAAAGATCAGTACTATCTCAATACAAAATAAAACCCATATAGAATTAATACATTGCACTGCATTAGCACTGGCTTACTCTTTTACGATTCATAAAAAGCCCCATCATGTCAGTTCAATAATTGGTGTTACTCAATATCTGATGATGTGAATTATACTCTGAATCATATACTCGAATAAAAGAGTGCAGACATTAGACCATGTCTGATTGCTGTTGGTCATATATGAACATTTTATGTTTTAAGTCACTATACAATGATAAAAATGATATTGAAAAGCACATATATGTATATGTACTTCATGGTGAAATCAAACACGTGGGGCTGAATTTTATGCCACCCAGAGAGTCGGATGGTGGCGTGGGGGTGGCGTGAAATTGAGCGGAAGGCTCCGGGAGGCCTTCCCGCCTGGCTCCCGCCTCTGGCCAGCTTTCCGGCAGTCGGACGGCAGGGGAAAACGGCCCGCTCGAGGCCAATCAAGGCCCTTAAGTGGCTACTTAATGGCCACTTAAGGGCCCTTGCCCGCCTCCACAGGTATTTTACCCGTGGCAAGCAGGCATGCTGGGGACATGAAAGGCAGCCCAGCAATAGCTGCTGGCCTTTCTGTGCACCGGGAGGGGGGGAGGGGGGTGCCATGGCAGTCGGGCACAGGGTGCCCGATTGAGGGCTGTCCCTGCCTCTCAACCCACCCCCGGGACCCAAGACGCCCACCCCCCCAAACGACTACCCTTGCCTCGCCGCTACGACCGATCTCAATTGGAGCTAATATGCACTAATTAACATGAAATTGGGGCTGAGATTGGATTGGTTGACACACCACTGTAAAGCATGTAGTATTAAGTGTCAGAATGTCGCTTTTAAAAATGTATGTGAATCCTCTGAATAAAGATCCTGCCTCTGTTTGATGCTCATTTAACTCATCTGTGGTTTATTAGGTTTGAAAAGCACCCAGCCTTTGTTCAGTATGGGATCTCATAGTGATAATGAATTCCAAACTGTTCTGTATAATCAGGTTTTTAGCACCCTTTTAGTTCTCAGCTGTGTTTTGTGCCAAAACGATATACAGTGTGGTTAATCAGCAAATACAGTAATGCCTGCTGCCTGCTCCTCATTATTGTCTAAACAGATATAACTATATACATACACACACACATTTTTATTAATTTCTTCTACATTATTGTTATCGGGACCAAGTTTATGAAGTGTGCTCTTAATGGGCGCCAAGTAAATATTGGGATATTCAGGCACTTCTCTCCATGATTTTCTGTCCATTAATTATAATGACTAAAAGTTATGGAGGATATGCATCTTAATTTTCTTTATATGATCATGGCAGGAAAGTACCCACAAGCAGTATAATTTCATAATTGATTCCATAATATAAAATGTAACCTCTTTGCCATCAAGCCAAATTAAAGTGTGCTTTTTTTCCTGTGCTCATGAAGATTGGAGATGTAATGATGCAGAATGGAGCACTTCCTTTACACTTCTAACACCCATTTCCTGCTTCAAATCTCCTAGGCAGGGGTGTAACCGGCATGGTTCACATCATACACTGACCCATATAGCTCACCTGGGCTAAATGGTGGTTGGGACTTGCCAACTATCCTGAGAAACTGGGGCCACTGCTGCCAGATGAAATGTAGCATTGCAAGGCATAAAGGTCCCTAAAGTCTTGTCAACTGTCTCAAATTTGGGATGGAACCTTGGCCTACTGGGTTTCTGCCCAAACCAAAAGCGTTGGAAATTTCAGTTGATGGGAGGAGCACCAATGTAAAGGAGGTGTGTCTGGTAGTGTTCCAGGGCTACCCGTTGAATTCAAAGGTTCATCAAATCATACAGCACAGAAGGAGGCCATTCTGCCCATCCTGTCTATGCCAGGTCTTTGAAAAAATTATCCATTAGTTTCAATTTCTTGCTTTTTGCCCATAGCCCTGCATATTTCTTTTTTTCAAGTACATATCTAATTCCCTTTTGAAAGTTACTATTGAATCTGCTTCCACCACCTTTTCTGGTGATGCATTCCAGATCACTATTCCTCCACATGTCCCCATTCAGCCCAACAGAACTCTCTCAAGCTCTCAGCTGGCAAAAATTCCATTGAGGACCTAAAGTTCAGTACAAAACTCAACTGTATATCGGCTTGAATAAAATTCCTTTTTAACAGTTTTCTTCTGGTTTTAAATTTCAATGCTATTCTTATAACATAACAGTATTTTCTGAACAAATGATATACATATTAATGTGTCAGGCCAGTGAGAAAATTAACATTAATAATTTCCAATGCAGTTTTATATGTGAAAGAAAAATTGATTGCCAAAGTTGTGGGCTGATGACAATAAGTATTCAGAAAGCTTTCTAACATATGTCTAAAACTAATACTATAATTGATTTTTTTTGTCCCCTTTTGGCCAGGTGATAATAAGCTGCTTGGAGACTTGCTAGTGTTGGCAGGAGCTACATTATATGGAATTTCCAACGTCTGTGAGGAATTCATTGTGAAGAACTTAAGTCGGGTGGAGTTTCTAGGAATGATTGGACTGTTTGGCTCTTTCTTCAGTGGCATACAGTTGTGAGTTCTTTTCCCCACTTTATAATGTGTGGCTACCCAATTAACTCGGAGCCAGATTCAATTTATTTTTATAGCAATGTAACTGCAGGACTTTTTCCTATATAACAGTCACTGCATTTCAAAGTAATTCACTGTGCAAACTGCATTGAGATGCTGTGCAGAGATGTGATAAAGCGCTATATAAATGCAAGTTATTCTTTGTTTGGAAAACAGTTCAGGAAATTTGCTTTTATACACACGAGGGGTTAATTTTCTGACTTTATGTAAAATAGTGCATGACGCATTTGAATTTCTGATATGCGCTCCCAGCAGCCAAGGCCTCCTGCCTGAAGCAAATGGATAGAAAATTACTTTTGTTGCATTTTTAGTTTTATATTATTTTAGTGTTCATTAAGTTGATTGATTTTGTGCTGCAACAATGTTTTTCAACTCTTGTCACCCAGTGTCCCAAATCAGACACTCACATGTCAAGTGCTATAACTATTTCCATAATAGGCACCTAATGTGCAACTTCATACATAACATTTTATTTTGTATATAGATTTTTCCTTTGCAAATAGTACACTATCAGAATGTATACCTGAGACTTTATTTTCAATTTAAAATCGTGGGCTTGATACAGATTAAAGCTGCTTCCACTCACTTGGCTCAGTGGTAACACTGTCATCTCTGAATCATAAGGTCACAAATTCAAGCTCTACTCCAGTGATGTCATTACATAACCTAGGCTGATGCTCCGGTAAAATACTGAGGGAATGCTACATTAATTAGAGGTGTTGTCTTTCAAATGCAATGTTAAACAAAGTGTCCTCAGGTGAACTTGAAATTCAATGTGTTGGCCATTATTTATCCCTCAACCAACATCACTAAAAATATATTATCTAGTTACGTTCAGGAGGTAAGATTCCTCTTCTAACAAGCACATTTACTAGTTTTACTCGAGATTATTAGCTCTTGTTAATAGAGTGAATTATCTGTACCTATGGATTGATTCATCCATTAGTACAAAGTTTAGCTAAATATAATTTAAACAATTTACAAGAATGTTTAAACATAATAAAATACTACTGCTGATAGAATGCAAGAGTGATAATGCAGTTGTTTTGTAAAGCATTCAGTTTTTTTTTTAGCATGGTTCTTTGAGGGAGTTGCATGTCTTGTCGATAAAGGGGAACTGGTGTATGTATTGTACTCAGATTTCCAGAAGGCATTTGATAAGGTGCCACATCAAAGGTTATTGCAGAAAATAAAAGCTCACGGTGTATGGGGTAACATATTGGCATGGGTAGAAGATTGGCTAGCTAACAGGAAACAGACAGTAGGCATAAATGGGTCATTTTCTGGTTGGCAAGATGTAATGAATGGTGTGCCGCAGGGATCAGTGCTGGGGCCTCAACTTTTTATAATTTATATAAATGACTTAGATGAAGGGACCAAAAGTATGGTTGCTAAATTTGCTGATGACACAAAGATAGCAGGAAAGTAACTTGTGAAGAGGACATAAGGGGGGCAACAAAGGAATATAGATAGGTTAAGTGAGTGGACAAAGACCTGGCAAATGGAGTGTAATGTGTGAAAATGTGAAACTGTCCACTTTGGCAGGAAGAATAAAAAAGCAGCATATTATCTAAATGGTGAGAGATTGCAGAGCTCTGAGATGCAGAGGGATTTGGGTGTCCTACTCCATGAATCGCAAAAGGCTAGTATGCAGGTACAGCACGTAATTAGGAAAGCTAATAGAATGTTATTGTTTATCGCGAGGGGTATGGAATACAAAAGTTGGGAGGTTATGCTTCAGCTATACAGGGCATTGGTGAGATCACATCGAGAGTACTATGTACAGTACTGGTCTGCTTATGTAAGGAAGGATGTAAATGCATTGGAGGCAGTACAGAGAAGGTTTACAAGACGAATACCTGGAATGGACGGCCTGTCTTACAAGGAAAGATTGGACAGGCTAGGCTTGTATCCACTGGAGTTTAGAAGAGTAAGAGGTGACTTGATTGAAACATAAGATCCTGAGGGGTCTTGATAGGGTGGATGTGGAAAGGATGTTTCCCCTTGTGGGAGAATCTATCAGAGGGTCGTGAATCTTTGGAATTCTCTTCCTCAAAAGGCAGTGGAAGCAGAATCTTTGAATATTTTTAAGGCAGAGATAGATAGATTCTTGATAAGCAAGGGGGTGAAAGGTTATTGGGGGTAAGTGGAAATGTGTAGTAATAAGTTCAGCCATGAACTTATTGAATGGCAGATTAGACACGAGTGGCCTACTCCTGCTCCTAATTCATATGTTCGTATAAAAGACTTTGCATTGCTACATTTTTAGTTGCTTTATATGTAGGGCAGATTTATAAAGTTAATAGACAACTTTATTGATTCTTGTTATGACTGAGGTAGGAGGAGTGCAATGTCTTTCTCTAGTTCTACTTCTCCACAGGTCACAACATATATTTAAATATTTACCTAGTTACCAATACAGTCAATTATATACTCTATTTTTATTTCAGAATAAAATTCACCAACCAGGTTTCTTTAATATACAATAAAATTATTAATTTATTATAAAACAGAAATTATTCAGTAAAGATGCAAAGCTTTAACACACAGATTGAAATATAAAAGTTCCCTTCTAAAATTAGCCCAACAAACACACACACAAACCAGTTAAAAAAAAAAAGGTTTTCTCTGCAGAGCTCTCTTTACAAAAACGACAAAAAAATACTTTGGCCAAATACGTTAATTCTTGAAGGAAATGGATAAGCTATGGATGACGTCAGTTGTCCCATAATTCTGGTGTCTACATACGCGTAGACGGCAGTCACTGGGATCTTTTTGGAGCAGTTCTATTCAGGTGATGCCGAGGCTTAGTCTGGCAGGATTTCCAGGAGTAATGTAGCATCAGGGGTTTCAGCTATCACACTGGATTCTGGAGAAAGGATGAGCTGGTGTCTTCTCTCTTAGCAGGCTGACCTCCAACTGACTCAAAACAATATCCAAAACGAAACCAACTCTTGACATGTCACTTCTCTGTAAACAACTCTCCCTAGTCACCAAGGTGCTTGCTGTTTACTTAGCTGAAGAAATGTGACTTCCAGTAAGTGTATTTCTAAACCAAGTCCCAACATCCCTCCAGTGACCTGTTTTTTAAAAAAAGTCCAGCATCTATGTAATCTTTGCAGCCTTCCAAAGGAATCCATTTCCACAATTTTAAAACATGAGTCCTCACAAAATATTAAAAAAATTGAAGTACTTTCATAACACTCTTTACTTTGCCACAAACAGCTCCATGCCTCCAACCCTTCTTACCTTGCATTACCAAGCCTCTCCTCACTCCACACATCATCGTAAAATGTGTTTTTGTCAGCAAATTCTGGCAGCTGTCTGGCAGGCAGATGTGAATGTTTCGGCTATCAGAGGCCAGTGGTCAGTGTAATATTTGGGTTACTATACTCTTTGCACTGAATATAGAGCGTAGTCTGTGGATTAAGGTAACTGGAGTTTATTTACAAATGTCTATCATCTAAGGTTGCCACTATAATACTCCTCACCCGAGGCTCTGTACAATCCGTGTCATCACATCCTGTAATGATGCTTCCAGTCTATTTACATATCTACCTAGCAACAATCTACATCACATGATACTACATCTCCCCCCATCAAGTCTATGACTTCACTGATCAGGTTAAGTAATGTCGTGGTGTTTTCACGATTCCACCACAATGCGTTCTCCTTTCACTTGAAGAAGTTTGGGCTTTAGAGTCTCTTAGTTTTTCTTCTTCACTTTCTTGATTTTGAGTGGAACTGTTCAATGACTCTAGTTCTCTAGGTTGTCCTCTGGGTTGTCTGCTGATTTTCATATCATCAGTTCACCAACTCTCTCTAGTGACTGATTCTCTTGCATTTCTTCCATTTGTTTCTTCTGTGGAACTGATACCAATAATCTTATGTTCCTTCTTATCATCCCCTAGTCAGTCTGGCCAAATTATGATCTTGGATATGGTGGTTTCTCAATCACTTCTCGGTATCTATTCTGGTCTTTAACCCAAACCAATTCTCCAGGTTGGATGACTGACAGATTTCTCATTCTGTAGTGTCTATCATAACTCATAGCTTGAACTGACTGCTCTCTATCCTCTCTCTCCCTCACTTTTTTCAAGTTTTCTGCACTAATTTGTGGCTTTAGTGTACTTGAGAGAATAGGAAGTTGTGTCTTCAATCTTCTTCCCATTAATAATTCACATGGGCTAACCCATTTGAAGTGGCGTAGATTGGTAGCTTAACAGTGCCAGCTGAAAATCTTCATTTCTCTGCAATAACATCTTCACATCTTTCTGCTTCTCCATTGGCCTGCGGGTACCTCGGTGAACTGGTGACATGAACATATCGTATGTTTCAGTAAACTCTTTGAAACTTTCGTTCACAAATTGCGGCCCATTGTCAGATATCACAATACCCCTGAAATGTTAACTCTGCTTCTCTCTCCACAGATGCAGCCAGACCTGCTGAGTATTTCCAGCATTTCTTGTTTTTATTTCATAATACCTGGAATGCTGTGTGTCGAAAAAAAGTTCTCTTAAAGATTTGATCACAGCCTCTGAAGTCTGGCCATGTAGTAGCTTAACTTTAACCCATCTCAAGTAATAGTCAATGACAATAAGGAACATCTTCCCTTTATGCTCAAAGAAATCCATTCCTAGATGCTCCCATAGTCTGGATGGAAACAAGATGACATGAGTGGCTCTCTCACCTCTTGTCTGGTAGTACCACATGTGATGCCTCTGGATACCATTTCTTTGATATCTTTTGATATACCAGACCACTATACTAAGTTTCTGGCTCTTGCTCTACATTTAGTGATTCCTAAATGACCTTGGTGTAATTTCTCCAAGCTATCCCAAACGCTTGGGATGACCAATCTTTTGTCGTAGACTAGAAAATCATCCAAAATACTCAGATGATATTTCCTTAAAACTGGGTTATGCGGCATATATGCTGGCCAACCATTTTGACAACATTCTGTTATTCTATCGCATACCTCATTTTCTTGCTGCAAGTTTTTGATTTCACTCAATTTTTTAGCAGTTGCCAGTAAATTCTCTTTTATTGTTAAAGCAAAGATTTCTACTTACTCCAGAAATAAGACATCTCTTTCTTCAGGTCTTTCAGTTGTTGCTGTTGATATTGCATCTGCTGTTTCCCTGGAACATATTCAGTCATTGTATGCTACGTCATTAGTCTTAGTCAAAGCCTCTGTAACTCTGGAGGTAACTTTGCTCTTTCAAATTCAACAACGTCACGAGTGGTGTTTGTGGTTGGTTTCAATCTTGAACTTAAGACCCAATATGTAATCCAAAAAGTTTTTGCATGCCCATGTTGCTGTCAATGCTTCCTTCTCAATAACTGCATATCTCTGTTAGGTTCCAGTTAACGAACGAGAAGCGAAATACACAGGCCTACATCTTCCATTCTTCTGGACTTGAAACAAGTCTACACCTAATCCTGTTGCTGATGCATCTTCCACAATTATGGTCATTAGCTCTGGATCATAGTGTGCTAACACCTCTAACAAAGTTAACATTTCTTTGAATTTTCTCAAAGGATTTTTTCTGGCTTTCCCCCTAACATCAGATATTACTGCTCATTTATAGTAGCTAAATTTGGTAAGAATTTCCCTACCTGATTCACCATTCCCATGAATGTTTGTAGTTCTGTTATGGTCTTCAGTTCTGGGAAATCTTTTATTGCCTTCATCTTCTGTGGATCTGGCTTGATGTCTGACCCATCAATTATGTGACCAAGGAACCTCACTGCTGTCTGTGAATATACACATTTCTCATTTAACGTGAGACCTGCTTCTTCTAGTCTTTGTAATACAGCTCTTACCCTTGTGTCGTGTTCTTTCTGGTTTGCTCTGTGAATGAGGATTGTCCATGTGACAGACTATATCCTCTAAGCCTTCTAGGATTCTTGACATTGTTCTCTGAAAGATCTCCTGTGCCAATGTAATACCAAATGGTAACTTGTTGAAACAGAATCTCCCAAATGGTGTTATATATGTTGTCAACAATTTAGACTTTGTCCAACTGTAACTGCCAGAATCCACTGTTTGAATTTAATTTCATAAATCTGGAGCTTTTTTCCAGTTTTGCTAAACTTTCAGCCACTGATGCCATTGGGTGGATCTCTCTCTCCACTGCTTTATTAAGTTGAATGAGGTCTACACAGATTCTTATGGATCCATTTGGTTTCTTTACTGGAACCATACCAGAACACCATCTGATTGGTTTAGTTACTGCAGATATGACTCGTTGGTTCTCCATTGCTTCTATTTTTTTTAACCTTTTCCAGGAGTGAGTGCGGGACCTTTCTCACTGTGAGTAAACACACAGGCACTGCCTCTTTTCTCAGAGTGATGTGATATGCTGTCTTTAATTTTCCCAATCCTCTGAATAGCTTCGGGAATTCTTCCCTATAATCTCTCATTTGATTCTCTTGTCCCTTAATTTCTTCTACCCGACATATCAGTTGTAGGTCAACACACGCCCTCCTCCTGAGTAATGAACAACTCTGATTCTTAATAATATACAGTGTTTGGGAATCTCTTTATTCTTGTATCTTAAAGTCGTTCTCAGTTCCCCTATAAGTTTCAGCTCTATGCCTCTAGGCCCATATAGCTTCTTGTTTGTTGTTCTAAAGCTTCCCTTTTTTAGCCATGGTTCCTTATCTGATAGAACAGAAACCGCTGCTCCTGTGTCTAACTTAAAGCTAATTCTATTTTCTCCTATCATGATATCTGCTGACTAGCAATTTTCATTTGCTCCTTGTATTTCTCCTAAGAAAGGAGTTTCAATCGTTTGCTCATCTTGTAACTTATTTATTCTCTTGTTTAAATGATTTGTCCCTGGGATTTTGTGAGGCTCCGGGAGGCAGGGTCAGAGGTGAGGGATGTCACAGAGTATTGCAACGGGTAGCGGTGGTGGTGGGGGTGGGGGGGGGTGGTGCTGCGGGGCGGAGTGCCTGTTACCCGGCGATCTTCCTGGGGCGGGATAGGCCAACGATGGTCTTCCTGCCCAGAGGCCAATTGAGGCCCTTAAATGGCCAATTAATGGCCAGTTGAGGGCCTCTTCCCGTTGCCTCTGGGATTTTAACAGTGGCGTCGGGGGGGGGGGGGGGGGGGGGGGGAAGGGCCTCCACCGCGAGGGGAAGACACCTTGTAAAACAAGGTGCCCTCCCTGCGGGCTTGGGAGGGGGTCTCTCCTTCATAGGTAATTTGTGGCCCAACGGAGGACCCCCACCAGGACAACTTTACCCCTGGACAACCCCCTCCCCTGGACTGCACAACCACCCTCCCACCCCACCTCACAGGGGCCTTTCAGACTGGTCCCGGCAACCACGCCTCACTTACCTCTGTTCCGGGGTTCCAGCACAGGGCCTGGGACCGAGGCCTCTGCAGTACCAGCAGCGGTCACCGCTCCTGGTGGCGGCCGCTACTTCTGAGCTGCCAGCCCTCTGATTGGCTGGTAGCTCTTGGAGGCAGGATCCCCATCCCTTTAAAGCCTTTTCAACCTGGTGCCAGGTGCCCCACCTCCAGCACACAATCCAGCCAATGTTGCTTTCATTGTATCTTGCAGGTCGCCATTCGCAGGAGACCGCAGACCCCAAGAAACCAATGACATCCTCTGAGGATGAGGAGCACACAGAGGATGCACCATCCCACGATTTTCCTGCACCTTTGACCAGTGCAGATGCTTTCACCTTGGTAGGAATCCACTCAGCTTTACAATCAGGGTCACAATCTGGTGCGAGCACAACACACGCACCTGAGAGGCTGGCTGAGACAGCCGAGGCCTCTGACAGTCAGAGGACTATGGGTGGCCAGGCCCATGCTGAGCCCCAGGCTGATGATGAGCCTCTGGTTTTGGCAGCACAGGACATGCTGGAGTTGCAGAGGGAGATAAGGAAACTTCTGGCAGAGATGCCAGAGGCCATGCATAGCCTTAAGCGGACAGTGTGGGGGTCCATCTGTGCCATGACTGCTGCCATGTCCCAGGCATGTGACGCATGGATTCATCCATCGAGAGGATGGCGACCCTCTTGGAATGCCACATTTCACAGATGCACAGTGACCTGCAGACCCTTCCTTGGCCATGAGGTCCACTCAACAGTGACAGGACGAGAGAAGGACCAGGAGGCCAGAGAATGTTCCAGCTCCTAGTCCTTCTCTGGTGAGCAGGGAGGCTCCAACGAGAGAGAGGAGGAGAAGATGCACTCCACATCTTGGGTCTCCCTTCAGGGCAATTCGTGTGCACACTGACTTCTCATCCCCTCTGCCAGTGAGCCAAGTTCCAGCAGCTGCGACTCCTGAGAGCCCTCCTGCACCAGTGCAGGAATCCTTTAGGCAGCCGGGGCCCCCAGGCCTCAGGCACCCAGAGGACAGCCGCCGAAATCATGCCAAGCCAAGGGGCATCATGGTCAGCTGCCTGCCTCCAGTCCAGCTGCTGTCGCAGGGGTTGTACCATGCAAGAGCACACACAAACGTATAAAAAAGACAGCTTGACACACATGGGTATTCACAGGTGAAACAGATATCTCATGTTTATCATAATTAAAAGTTCATTGGTGCAAATCTTCAGACTTTATTGATGGATAACCGCATTCCACCATTCAAAAGCTTTACTGCATTGGCAAAGTGACCACTGACGTCAATAACATGCCACTGAGCATGATTGTTTCAGTACTCAAATGATGTTACATGGGCACTGGCTGAATTGCTTGTTGCCTTTCATGCTAGAGGGCAAGATAGTATGGAGGCAGAAAACTTGACTACATGCATCAGAGTGAGATTTGGGCAGAAGTATATTTATTGCAAGTCATTAATTTTGGAAACACTCCATGATAAGGCTCTGCCTTACCTCCCTTGCACGCTGCTCAAGATGTCTGCCCTCCATCACTCTGCTAGGATCTTCCATGGCTGCTTAACCTTGTGTGCCCTCTGTGTCCTGCTCATTAGAGGAAGTTTCATACTCCCACATGTCTTCCTCTTGCAAAGCCTCTCCCCTCTGTAGTGCTATGTTATATAGAACGCAGCAGACCACAATGAAATGCTCAACCTTCTGTGGTGCATACTGAAGGGCTCCACCAGTTCTATCAAGGTAGCGGAACCACATCTTCAGCATACCAATGGCCTGCTCACTGGTCGCTCTGGTGAAGCCGTGACAGGTGTTGTAATGCTCTCCTGCATCATTGCTGAAGTTCCATACAGGCATCAGAAGCCATGTCCTCAATGGGTAGCCCCTATCCCCGTGAATCCACCCTTGAAGGCGAGCGGGGGGAGTGAAAAGCTGTGGCTTCTGGGACTGCCGAAGTATGATTGAATCATGCCAGCATCCCGGGAAGCAGACACTCACTTGTAGGAAGTGCTTTGTGTGGTCATATACAAGTTTCACATTAATGGAATGAAAACCCTTCCTATTGATGAAGGCAGCTAGTTGGTCTGTGGGAGCCTTGATGGCCATATGCATGCAATCGACCACACCTTGGACTTGTGGGAATTTCACAATGGCCCCAAATCCAATGGCTCTCTTGGCCTGACTCTCAGGATCTGTCCTGTAGTGCACATAATCCTCGTAGCCCTCCTGAACAGAGCATTGGTGACCTCCTTGATGCAATGGTGCGCTGCGGAGTGAAAGACCCCACTTATGTCCCCGGTGGATCCCTGGAATGATGCAGAGACATAAAAATTTAGGGCCATGGTAATCTTCAGGGCCACAGGCATAGGGTGACCGTCAAAACCCATTGTTGCAACTTGTCACTGAGCAGTGCGCAGAGGTCTGTGACAGCCTCTCTGGACAGCTGGCAGTTCCGCTCAGACATCTGCAGGTATGTCACACGAGTTCTATATACTTACTGCTTTTTCTGTGCTCTTTGTTACATTCTTGGCTACTGCTACTCACATTTGGGAGGCTCCTCTTCCGCTGCAGCTGCCTCTTCGGCCAGCCTTCGGCGGATTCGCTGAAGCACAGCACGGGGATCCAAGAAAACAGGATGAATCATACCCATCTCTACCCTCCTTGGACTTTCGGCTTCTTTCAAAGGTTAAATTTACCTATCTGTGCAAAGAAATGTTAGAATTTTGTTTACGGGAAGCCTACATTAGCTCCATTGTTTGGATTGATGTTAGACCCGTAACATTTCCAAAAGTGCAAGCCATCATGAGCAAACCAACAACATTTCAGTGCCCTGCACTGGCCTTCTGAAAGAAAACTATCTCTACACTTGCAGAGTTCTATTAATAGCATCCCTCTCCCCCAGCCGCACCACCGACAGACAATGCAGTTGCTGAGTTCTTCCAACCAACCACTACCCCTAGATAGCAGCGGTAAAGTAAATTACCCTTTCCACTCACCTCAATGCTGCAAGCTTTATAAAGATGTGAATCTGAAGGCACGTGAGTGCCACATGCTCAACACAGAATTGCAAATGCCTGGTAAGCTTGCTATTAATTACACTCAGACGTATGCTAAAGAGTGTTTAACATACATAAATGCCAATGCCGTCATGGTAGTGCGAAAGTGCTGCCACAGCACTTTGCCACCTCTGACAGAATCAAAACACAGTATTACAGCCTCAAGTTCTGTGGCAGATGACTCCATGCCAATTCTTTTTTTTATTCATTCATGGGATGCGGGCATCGCTGGCTAGACCAGCATTTATTGCCCATCCCTAATTGCCCTTGAGAAGGTGGTGGTGAGCTGCCTTCTTGAACCGCTGCAGTCCATGTGGGGTCGGTACACCCACAGTGCTGTTAGGAAGTGAGTTCCAGGATTTTGACCCAGCGACAGTGAAAGAATGGCGATACAGTTCTAAGTCAGGATGGTGTGTGACTTGGAGGGGAACTTGCAGGTGGTGATGTTCCCATGCATTTGCTGTCCTTGTCCTTCTAGGTGGTAGAGGTCGCTGGTTTGGAAGATGCTGTTTAAGGAGCCTTGGTGCATTGCTGCAGTGCATCTTGTAGACGGTACACACTGCTGCCACTGTGTGTCGATGGTGGAGGGAGTGAATGTTTGTGGATGGGGTGCCAATCAAGCGGGCTGCTTTGTCCTGGATGGTGTCGAGCTTCTTGAGTGTTGTTGGATTTGCAAGTGAAGCGTATTCCATCACACTCCTGACTTGTGCATTGTAGATGGTGGACAGGCTTTGGGGAGTCAGGAGGTGAGTTACTTGCCGCAGGATTCCTAGTCTCTGACCTGCTCTGATGGTATTTACATGGCCACTCCAGTTCAGTTTCTGGTCAATGGTAACCCCCAGGATGTTGATAGTGAGGGATTCAGTGATCGTAATGCCATTGAATGTCAAGGGGAGATGGTTAGATTCTCTCTTATTGAAGATGGTCATTGCCTGGCATTTGTATGGCGCGAATGTTACGTGTCACTTATCAGCCCATGCCTGGATATTGTCCAGGTCTTACTGCATTTCTACACGGACTGCTTCAGTATCTGAGCAGTCGCGAATGGTGCTAAACATTGTGCAATCGTCAGCTAACATCCCCAATTCTGACCTTATGATTGAAGGAATGTCATTGATGAAGCAGCTGAAGATGGTTGGGCCCAGGACTCTACTCTGAGGAACTCCTGCAGTGATGCCCTGAAGCTGAGATGACTGACTTCCAACAACCACAACCATCTTCCTTTGCGCTAGGTATGACTCCAATCAGCAGAGAGTTTTCCCCCTGATTCCCATTGACTCCAGTTTTGCTAGGGCTCCTTGATGCCATACTTGGTCAAATGCTGCCTCCTTGTCAAGGGCAGTCACTCTCACCACACCTCTTGAGTTCAAATCTTTTGTCCACATTTGAACCAAGGCTGTAATGAGGTCAGGAGCTGAGTGGCCCTGGCGGAACCCAAACTGAGCATCACTGAGTAGGCTATTACTAAGCAAGTGTCGCTTGATAGCACTGTCGACGACACCTTCCGTCACTCTATTGAGAGTAGACTGATGGGGCGGTAATTGGCCGTGTTGGACTTGTCCTGCTTTTTGTGTACAGGACATACCTGGATAATTTTCTACATTGCCAGGTCAATGCCAGTGTTGTAGCTGTACTGGAACAGCTTGGCTAGGGACGCGGCAAATTCTGGAGCACAGGTCTTCAGCATCATTGCCGGAATATTCTCTGCCCCTGACCTAAAAGCTCGCATTCCAGAGAGCATAAAATTCAGCCCATCAATCAGTAATATCCCTTTCTTTTACATAGGAAACATTTTACCTCCCTGGCTGGGAAAGTATCCCACCAATGTCTCTCTCAGCCACACCTTCTACAATTCAGTGTTCTCGCCTTTGAATGCCTTTCCCACCTTTCAGGCTTTTTGGCAACTTTCCGTTCCATTTTATTCACAACATCAACTGACTCTGATGTCTTTGAGATCGGATTCTATCTTCTGTAGCTTTCATGACTTCAGCATGAATAGTCTGCTTCTCATTGATTTCTTGGGTTATGAGAATGTCATCTGCACACTCCCCCATGGCATATAACAATGTACTGTCCTGCTTTTAGTCTGCCTCTAAGCTAAACCCAATGCAGAACAGTACCTCTTGAACTTCTGGACCCATTTCGGCAACACTTCGGCTTGCTTCGTACCTGTTACTCGCTCAAAGGCCTCTGGCAAGGGCAATGACAATGACTTTTTCATCTTCTTCTGTTTTCTCAATGTTCCTTTTGATGTTATCATTTCTTCTCTTCTATGACCACTTTTCCGCTGCCACCATGTAATATCTGTGTACTATACTCTTTGTACCAAATAAAGGTAGGGTTAAGGTAACTGGAATTTATTTACAAATATCTAGCATCTATGGCTGCCACGACAATACCCCTCATGCAAGGCTCTGTGCAATCTGTGACATCACATCCTGTAATGATCCTTACAGTCTATTTACATGTCTACCTAGCAACAAGCTACATCACATTATACTACAGTCAGCACCAAAGAAAGGCTCGCCAGCAAGCAGCAGGAAGGGGGTTGTTGAAGGATCTTGTGGGAGGGAAGGTAGTGGGGGAGTCCAGGTCAGGGGAGGGCATGAAACCCTTGTGGGCCCTGGAAGGGCACTCCTGCTCCTCCTGGCTTGACAAAGGAAAGTTTTTAACTTTGCTTGGAGGGCATAGAGTCATACAGCACTGAAACAGGCCCTTCAGCCCACTGAGTCTGTGCTGACCAACAACCACCCACTTATACTAATCCTACATTAATCCCATATTCCCTACCACATCCCCACAATTCTCCTACCACCTACCTACACTAGGGGCAATTTACAATGGCCAATTTACCTATCAACGTGCAAGTCTTTGGCTGTGGGAGGAAACTGAAGCACCCAGCAGAAACCCATGTGGTCACAGGGAGAACTTGCAAACTCCGCACAGGCAGTACCCAGAACTGAACCCAGGTTGCTGGAGCTGTGAGGCTGCGATGCTAACCACTGCGCCACTGTGCCGCCCCACATTTCATTCTCCCGATGGCTGGTGATCTGGTTTTACCTGGTGGGAAAGCTGTAATGCCTTTCATGCTCAGGCCTGGGTTAAAATGTGGTCAGATTCCATTGATGTCCTGATTTGCATTAATTCATGAAGCACCAGACTGAGACTGGAAGGTGCCTCATCTGTCACCAAAGCAGCAGTGGTAAAATCAGAAATAGTCAGGAACTGAGTGGGAAATAGAGTCTCCTTATTTTTACTACTTGCCCACTCCATTTCTTGCTGAACAGAGTGAAAATTCGCACTTCATCCCAAAAATGTCTGCATGTTAAAATTACAAATTATAGGCTTAGATATTGGTAATGTGGTATATTAATCGTGGAGCATGTATTTAATGATGTCATTACATAATGCATATTAAAGAACTACCATTTTGAGCAATTCTAAACAAGAACAGATGGTTGGATGACTTGTCACACATTTGGAAGGCGAGTTTATTTTCAGTAATTATGCAATTCATACATGCAGATTTGGATAGAACAGATCAAACGAGACAAATTAATTTGGAACGTGTCAAGTCAAATCTCTGTGGAAGAGTAAAGTGATAATATTGCAATTTACTCACAGAAAAAAAAAATTCATATGCAACTTAAATTTAACAAATCGAAGTATTTGAATGCTGCAACAAATGACCCTAAAATTCCAGTGAATTGGTAGCATGCAAATGGAGTGGATCTCTTTCATGGGAGGGGCTAAAATTTGGAGAGGAGAGAGGACCCGCTGGTTTTACCTCCTATTTAATTTTACCCTAAATTCGGTCCAAAGTGAGTAAGGGTATGTGATGCACTCACACAAATAGAATATCTTCTGATGATTAAAGAGATCCTGGAGGCAATCTGATCACTGCCTCTGATGACAGTCCCTGGACCAGATAGGTGTCTGGAGAATTTGATAAATTGTGTGCAGCACTGATTGTCTCCATTTTCTTGAATGTGTATAAAGAAGCATTAGAGAGATAGATGTTACCTAAAGATCTTAGGTCACACTAACAGTATCCTTCTTAAGGACGGTAAGGATCTAGCCTGCACCAAAGTTTACAGACCCCTATTTTAGATAAGTACAGTCTGAAAGATGCTGACTGTTAGACTAGCCCTGTTTAATTTCCAGGTGAGGTTTGTTTGGGTAGATTAACAATATGTTGAATTAACTTTAATTTTAACATGCACAGCACATGGAAATGCTTTTTAGTATGTGCAACAAGCCTATGACAGTTGTATGGTTCAAAAATTTTGATTTGGGGAAAGATTTCTTAAATAGGTTTATATCTTGAATATGGAGATCAGAATCTTGGTGGCTGACTGTCAACTTCAGTATAACTTACCAGAAAGACTTCACATGCTTGATCCTTGTCCCTTTTGCTATGTATGTTATTTTGGAATCTTTATAAACAAACATTCATAAATTCAGGGGCCTATGTTTGCTCTGAATCATATGAATCCAGTGCCTACGGGGTCATGGATTTGGTGCTGAGGGTAAGGCTAGATGAGAAACCCTGAAATACGTGTTTCCTGGAAGTCCTTCAGTTTTCTTGCAGTGGCCTCTGGTTTTGGTGCTCCAGGAACCTGTAGTTGCAAAAAATGGCATTGGCCCACGCCATCACCATGTTAGAAAGGGAGATAGTGCGAGCGTCCCGTGCATGCATGAGCCAGAAGCAGAGTGGGCAGATTGTGATGTCATTCAGTCTCGAACGCTAATTTATGCGCGACATGCCATTTTGCACTTTGCAGGTCCTGTCAACACCCTGCCCTAAACACACACAGCTAAACATTAATTCAGCTGCATGCACCCCCCCCCCCACCCCCACCCCCACCTCTGCCTCCACCAGTGCTATTTAAAGGGATCATCATGCAACTTTGAGGCCAAAATCTTTTGCTGTTGCAGAGTTAGTGGGAGTACTATGTATTTTGTTGTTGGAGGAGCTCACATAAGTTCTTTCAGCTGGAAGGGAGTGGTGCTGGACCTTTGCAAGGACTGCTGTGGATTTGAAAGACCTCTGAGCAGAAAACTTGCAGCCAGTCATGTAGCAATAGTTGTAGTCCCTCATGGGCTGCAGCATGACAGGAAGATGGAGTAGAGGAAGCAGAAAGGAGAAGCTGCTAGCAGAGGGAGGAGGAAGAGGACTCTCAGCAGAAGGGCATACCCAACAAGGGTCTTCAGAGAGCACTTCTCCTGCCTCTGCCTCAGCTCAGAGCAGTGTCTGTGGCAGCTACACTTCAACAAGGGGGTGGTGACTGAACTGTGTCTGCTCCTGCAACCGATCCTGCAACCTCACTGCAGGATGAGGATGGCGCTGCCATTGGCCATCAAGTTTACTGTTGCCCTCAATTTCTATGCTTCAGGATCCTTCCAAACCGGACCCATTGACATCACTAATGTTGTTCAGTTCACTATACATCACTGCATCAGGGAGATAACCGAGGCCTTATACGCAAGGAGAGGGGACTTCATTGTCCTTTCTTTAAGCAGAGAAAAGCAGGAGATAGCTTGTCGCTTTGCCAGGGTAGTGGGCTTCCCAATGGTGCAGGCAGCCTTTGATTCCACACACATGGCGCTGCGGGTTCCACATTTCAATGCGGGGGTTCACCGGAACTGCAAAGAGTTCCACTCCTTGAATGTGCAGTTGATGTGCGACCGTGCACAGAACATCATGCCAGTGAATGCCTGAAATCCTGGAAAAAGTCACAATCCTGTGCCCGTCAGTCATTCCTGCCATCTTCAAGTTACCATGGTGAACCAGAGGCTGGCTGCTCGGCAACAAGGGTTATACACTCTACACATGGCTGATGACTTCCCTCTGCCATTTGACTACATGTGCCCAGTGCTCTTACAATGAGATCCAAGTGACAACTTGGAATGCCATGGAGCAGACCATCGGTGTCCTCAAGTGAAGGTGCCATTGTCTTGAGTGCTCAGGGGCAGCCCTCCAGTACTTGCCAGAGCATGTCCCGTGATTTGTAGTGGTCTGCTGCATCCTCCACAACCTGGCAATCGTGAGGGTGCAGTCCTTGCCATCAGGGCTTTAGCTACCACTTCATGAAAAAGAAGGGAGGAAGCATTCAGGCCATCATTGCTCCGGATGGGCTGTCCATGAGCATCTCATAAGGCTCCAGTACGCATGAAAAAATCCCTAGATCACCTTTCACATTACCCCAGCTTATGATCCCTCTGTTCGGAACAATCACAGTGTCCTCTTGGCCAAAATCCTTAAATAAAAGCCACAACAAACGAAATATTCCACAACAGCTTTATCCAACAGCACTTCCAATAATACAAGCAATATTTAATTAATCACCCTTATGCTTTCCTTTAGTGCGTGTCTTGCGGGTGCCTTTGCCTGTCCTAGTGCTCCTATGCAGTGCTACCCTAATGGATCATGGAAGGCTGTTGACTTTCAGTGAAGCAGATTGCAGATGGTCTTGCAGGATGTCCTCGAGCAGCTCTGGGCCTTAAGGGCCCAGCTTCAGACTGCACCACCTTTGCATGGGTGGCAGCACTCTGGGATAGCTGATTGATAGGTAACAAGGGCACTGAAAGAGGACAGCAGGTTTGTGCACCACAGAGGCATTCCCGGGTGATCCTTCAACAATCCTAGTAATCTGCTGCAGCACAGATTGCCGGGCTGCTGTGAGAGCCTACAAGCCCCTTTGAGCACTGGTATCCACAATCATGATGGCAGCAGTCTGAGCCTGCATGGCAACAAGTAAAGATCTCATGACTTCAGTTTCAGCTTCCACTGTAGCACCTCCCTATGCTGCAATGGAAGCTGACACATTGGCCATCAGACACTGCATCACAGGTGGGTCTGCAAGTGCTGTCATGGAGTTGGCCACCACTGCCGCAGTGGAAAGGACGGGCTCCAAACTTTGTGCGAAACCCTGTGCCAAGTTGGATCCAGACTCCTTCGTGCTCCTTGACAGTGGCAAGAGGCTCTGTGGCAGGCCTGCCAATGCACCGAGCATCTCAGTGTGCATGCCCTTCAGCCTTTTCCTGCATGCCGTCCCATCAAAGTCCTCATCTGAGTCCTCTGCAGCAGAACCCTTCTGCGAGCACGGCCTCCAGGGAGCTGGCACCCATGCTATCCTTTCGCCTGGCCTTGCTGCAGCCCACCTGTGCCTGATGACTCACCACGTGCAAATCCCAACTCTACACTACCCTCCAACGTATGCACAGTGCCCGTTTCTGAGCTGGTGGCTGCATGTGTCAGATCAGGTTACTGTTACAGTGCTTCTTCATAAGACCTGTGCTCTCGCTCACTCCCATCATAGTCAGGCTGCACTGACCGGCTAGGTGCTCCTTTTTAGAAATCTGAAAACATAAAAACATAAATGCAGAATTGAGGGGAAAATAGAGTGAGTGGAAAGCAAGAGGTGCATGATCACACCAGTTGCAGCTGGTACTTCATACCGGATTGCAGGAAGAGGATTAAATGAGATTTGAGAAGGTGCATAAGAGGATTTTAGCAACACAGGTTGCAGTGGCCTCAGTGATTGCCATGTCAATAATTTGGAACACTGTCTCCTCCATGCCTTTTATCATCCAGTTCTTTGCTGCTCCCTCCAGTTATATGCCATCATGTCCTGTAAGAGAGCCAGGAGAGTGTCAATGAGTATGTTAAAATGTGTTTGGGTGATATGCCTCTCATAGTTGAAAGTATGTGGAAAGTGTGAGATGTGGGAGTGAGGCTATCAGCAGTGGTAAATGTGTGAGGATGAGGTGGAACACATGAATGTTAGGCATGAGACCCAGATGCTAGAGATTATTGATGGATGAGTGATGGGGTGGGTGCATTGAGCAGTGTGTCAAGTTGGTGGGTGGAAGATGACAAGATGTCCTTGACCACTCATGTGAGGTCACTGAACATTTTCTGGCACAGTAACCAGGTCCTCTGAGCCAGACTCCTAGTCTTGACCACCATGGTCCCATTCCCTTCGAAGTGTATGTCAGGAGGGTCTCCTGGCCCAATGTGGAAAGGTGAATTCTCTCCTCCTTTCCATTTTCATCACTAAAGCCTCCACCACTGTATCGGTGAAACTGAAAGCCCTTTCTCTGCCTTGCTGCACCATTTCTCAGCTTTCTTCCTGCTCATAAGGTCTCTTCCAACCCCTGCTAGAGCCAGAATTCGCCTCTCCTTTCAGAAGTGCAGGCTGGCTTTAGGACATGCAGGCTAGCTTTAACCCATGCTAGCCTCACACGAACCTGGGCCCCCTGCTGATTGCCCAGCTAGTCAGCAGTTGCATTTAGTGCTGGGCTGAATGCCACAATCATAGAGATGAGTGGGCAGCATAACGTTTGCGTACTGCCTCCATCACCTTGAGCAGGCGCGGGGTAATTGCGCATCGCGATCCCTGTGCCCATGAACAGACCTTATCCAATTTTTAGCCCTTTAACCTCACCAAGCTCAAACCCACCCATTTTGTTGGGGGGGGGGGGGGGGCGGGGGGTGGCGTTAAAATTAGCCACTGCATGCACAAGGTATTCTGTTTATTATTTCCATTCGTGTCTGTTAGAATAGTAGTCTATTTGTGACGGTTATCAGACTACCAAGTGGAGAAGGTCTGAAGCATTACCTTTGTCAAGATTATGTACTCCAAAGGTACATTTGAATTGATTATATACCAGCAGTGCAGAAACACAGTGCTCCTCCCACGGACAGCACAATATAACATGAAGAGAACTAGTTGGCATGGTGCATGGAACTCAACTTTTGGTGTGGCCTGAGAGCATCAGTTCAGGATAGCAAGTGCCTTTTTTTGTTGGTCCTCCAACAGGGACTGGACACACACAGGGACAGTAAAAGGAGAGAATGACACTTCAAAGTCACAGGTCTCCTTCTGAGCACAGTTTTCATGGGCCCTCATACCTTGCAAAATCAGACAAACTTACCTTTTCCAAAACCTGTAAGCACATGATATCTTTTTTGTTATCCTGCTGTAAATTCAATTGTAGATGACAATTTAGAATCTGTTCAGATGGAAATACCAAGTGACTTGTGCCACGTTAATTCCCTCTCACTGCCCCTCTGGGGAAAGACTTAAGGCAACTACAACGAATGAGCTTTCCAGACTAAATTACTATGGGACTCCATATGATTTTCAGTAGCTGAAACATATTTTCAAAAGATAGAGAGAAAAATTAAATCCTTTCTTTGGGGAGTGAAGAGATCTAGAAGTAATCTTAAAAGATTTACGGTCCACATGTTCTCAGAGGAGGTTGGACTCTTTGATTATAGGTTATATTATGGGGAATACTAGCTGACTTATTAGTCACTCTCCCTTTAAAAGGGGTACAGATGGTGATGCTTGTAATTATTAGCAACTATATGGATTACATTTTTTTAAGGTTATCTTTAGCATTGTTTTTATATTTAATCTATTTTTGTTGACTTTAAAAGATATAAGGGCAATTTGCTGACATTACACACCTGACAGGGGCACATGCCTGTCCAAAGTTCATATCAGAATTTTGGTCATGCGAGGTGCACAATTTTCCGGGACCGAAAGCGGGATCCGGGTGGCATTTTACTGGTGGAAGCTAATTAAGAGGCTGCTGCCGGGACCACACTCCATTTGAGGAAGGTGGCTCACCTTCCAGAGCAGCCAGTAAATGTAGCCGCTGCTGAGGTTGCATAAAGAAGACGATGGCGCCTCCATATTGAGGCGCCCTCGAAGGCGAGGTAATATTTTTAATTTAAGATGCCAGGCAGCAGCGATTGGTGGGGTGCATCCTCCAGTGGCAGCACCGTAACCGTGGGAGCTGGCATTGCTGCCGAGAGGTTCCTCCATGGCATGGAGCAGCCATAAAGGAGGGACCCTCCTCCCCCGGGAACCCGCTGGGAGGCCGCCACGGTTTACCTGGCGGTCTTCCCACATGGCAGCAGACCCTCCCAAGGGGCAGGAAGTGGCCGGTAATTGGGCAATTCATTGTTTTAATTGGCTGCCTGCTCTGGTCGGTGGGTGGTCGTGCTGCTGAGAGAATCCCGTGGTGGCTCCTCTCCCAGTGTCTTCCGTCATCATTTTACGTGACCTCCCACCTCCAAACCCGTTTCCAGAGGGCTGGTAAATTCCCGCTCCAAGCCTGGAAAATCAGAGGAACTCAATTAGCATGCAGTGTTGAAATGAGGCAATCACTGGATTAGGTTGACATTAAGAAATATTGTAGAATATGGCATTACAACGTATGCAGCCTCAAGTATTTATGCAAAAAGTTGATTTTAAATGTAACTGAAATGAAAAAGCTTATTTCTAATTAAAATAAATATTTTCAAATAAGCAATTGACTTCTAGAACTGGGCAGCCATTTTTCCATAGGTCTTTTGGCTAGGAAATTGGAATTTGAAACTAAGATGCAGCTCCCAATATAAGATGCTGAGTGCTGCTTTTGATGGAGCATTGAAAGGCAAAGGGAGGAAAAGATAAGCACACAGCTCCAAATTTTCTTAACATTGAGGTCTGACTGTCCGTGTAGTTGGGGCAGTGGGGAGGGGTCTGGTAATTCTGGGTCTCTGCCCCATAGAAATGAACACCAGCATTTCCTGTGGGGATGGGTTATAAGTGAACCCATGCCTGGATGTCAGACAGGCCCAGAATTTGCTTTGCAAATAATGGCAAGGCCGATGGTACTTGCTGTTATTACAGGATAAACCTGACAGCAACAAATGGCATCCACACGTGATAGTTAAATGCGGAAATCCAGAAGTTGCTGTTAGAGATACCTTACTTTTCACAGCCTGTGCGTTTGCAGACTTCACCAATGGAATCTGCATAGAGATCACTGTAATAGCAGGAACTTAGGTTAATTACCCACTAGTCTTGCTCTAAAGACAGATGAAAAGTTAGGCTTTGTACAATCATGAGTAACTGAGTTTTTAATGGCATAGTAAGTGACAATTACTGCTGAATAACCTTTCTGGCACTGAAAAATTAATTTTACATCAGTGGAGTCACACTTCCTCAGAAGAAAATTGAGGTTGCAGGGTTTTAAAATGAATTTTTTAAAATAGTTTTTCTGTTTATCTCTCTTATATCTCTCCCTTAATTCCATGTGTATGCTCTAATCTTTATTTCGCTTCCTGTTCAATGACTTAAATGTAATTTACATTTCCTGTTTCTTTTACTTCCTGCTTTGCAGTCTGCATGTATCAGTGAGTATTCTTCAATCTGGTTGGTTGAAAAGCCTTGCTGCTATTTGACCTGCTCACAGATGCCACAGATCCCTGGTAAAGGGCGCTGAATTCAAACATACACCAGATGACTGGAAGTCCCTACTGACAAGCCCACTAAAGGTTTGTGGGCAACTGTACGTGAAATGAATGGCGAAAGTCATTCCTTTGCTGCTCACAATAAAATTAGTGCCAATAAAAGAGGAATACCCTGTAGTCCTGTCTCTAGTGGCCCTAAAGAATTGTATGCCAATAAAATGCGGGCAGAAGTGGGTCCCACAAGCATGCTCCTCCAGTATCATACTTCCACAACAAGCTTTCTGGAATTTAAACATGAGGGAAATAACCTTACAGGGCTACGGGGATAGAGGTGGGGAATGGAACTGATTGGATCGCTCTGCAGAGAGCTGGCATGGACTGAATGGGCCAAATGGCCTCCTTCTGTGCCGTTATGACTATAACTACTAGCTGCATCATGAGCTGTAACATTTAAAACATGCACAGTTGGTCCTATGGAAATAGGTCTTCTTGTAAAGTGGCCAATTTGAAGTGTATTCAAAGCTTCCAGTCAGGCTTGCTGTCTTTGAGACAAGTGGCTGGTCAACACTGTATTTCCCTTTCTGTTTCTCTCTCTCCCACCATACCCCCAACCGGTTTGTATTCCAGAGGTTCCAATAATGATATGGGAAACTTCCAAAATATGCATATTGCATGATCTTGGGAGTCATCTCGAGTAAAGTTTGGATGTCACAGCGAATCATAAGTCCCACTCCACCAAAATCCCAGCAGCAGAGTGAGCTCACAAGTGTTCAGGCCACATCATTTGTTTCCCATATTACTACAGTGACTACGCTTCAACAGTACTTGATTTGTTGTGAAACACTTTGGGGTATCCTGAGGTTTTGAAAGGCGCAATAGAAATGCAAATTGTTTCTTTTTTTTTTATCTAGCATCACAAACAACACAAGGAAGGCTGGAATAAAAACAGAAAATGCTGGAAACACTCAGCAGGTCTGGCAGCATCTGTGGAGAGAGAAACTGAGTTAATGTTTCAGGTCTGTGACCTTTCAACAGATTTCCAGCAACTGCAGTATTTTGCTTTTGTACAAAGAAGGCAGCTGCTGCATTATAAGATTTTATTTGGTAAATTTAATGAATTACTTATTTCTAATTCAAGTTTTAATTAGGTAGGAGGAAGACACCTTTTTCTACATGAATATTCAAGCATAATTCTAAACTATTCTTTTAAATACTAGCTCTACTGATGTTAATTCAGCTCTTAATCTTATGCCTTCAATTATCTAAGTCCTCTGGTCTGGAACTCCCATCTAAGTATCTTCACCTACACTTCCCTGCCTGCCTTTAAAAGATTCCTCAAAAGCTACCTTTCTGAACTGTGCATTAGATTCTACTCCCCCTTGGCATCTGTGCGCTGATATACAGGCACCATATAAAGATTTAGGCCACATGATTGGGCTCCATAGCAACCGTAGATTATTTTTCAAAAAATATACGTTATTCATAAAAATTTGCAAAAATACATTACCAAACAGTTCAAAACAGTTCATATTTCTCATTCCCGAAAGTACAGTAGAGATCAGATTTCTTCCATACAGAAAAACATGAAGTGCCTCACAATCCTTGCCATTCCATTTTGAATGCAATGTACATTGGCATTACATAGTAAAAAACAGTTTGCTGCATACAGCCCAAGGAGTTTTACACGGGTTCCAGCGCCTCGGTTCACTATGGCAGGAGGACCTTATACAGTGGCCTTTCCCCATTGAGCCTTTGCGGCGGCAGCGCCAAGCTTCAGTACGTCTCTCAGTCCTGGACCTTGGAATGTGCCAGTCTGCAACACTCAGTCGTGAACAACTCTTTGCACTGGAAGACCAGCAAGTTTCGGACAGACCAAAGAGCGTCTTTCACCGAGTTGATGCTCCTCCAGCAGCAATTGATGTTTATCTAGGTGTGGATCCCTGGGAACATCCGGAGAGCACAGACTCCTGTGTTACAGAGCTGCTCGGGATGAACCTTGACAAAAACCACTGCATCTCTTTCCACACCTGCTTGGCAAAGGCGCATTCCAGAGGAGGTGGGCAACTGTTTCTTCCCCACCACAGCCACCTCAAGGACAGTGTGCGGAGGTGGTGAGATTCCAGGTGTGCAGGAAAGATCTGAGGGGAGGGTTCAGTTTTCAGTGCTATGGGTGCCATGTTGTTATGGAAATGGTGGCTGCACTGCATGAACACACTTCCAGCGTGGCCCTCGCCAAACACCATCTTGGTGAAGGTGTTAGTGCAGGCATTATGAGCATATGCCAGAAGAGTGCCGAGCAGGCAGATTGTGATGTCAGTCAGTGTGTAAAGCTGATTTGATGCGAGTGCTGCCATTTCGACCTTGCCACTCTGGTTAATGTCCTCTCTTAAACATACACAGCTAAACATGCATTCAGCAGCAGGAAGAACCCACCCACCAGTGCTATTTAATGCGGTATCTGGGCACACCACTTGCTCCCAGTCATGGGTCTGTAGTTGCAATTCCCCTTCAGGTGCAGCATGAAAAGGAGATGGTGCAGAGACAGCAAATAAGAGGGCAGGTTGCTCGCCGAGGGAATGCTGTTGAATGCCCGCTATCCTGGCAGCATCATGATGCTTTCATTCTGTGTTTCCTCCATGGGGGTGAGGACATCCAGCCATGCCTGTCCTCTGTCAGTTAGATGCTGCTGCCTCTGGTTGTGTACAACCTCGTCCTACAAGAGAGGTTGAAGCATGCCAGCGAGTGTGGAGAAATGCATTTGGGGGATGTGACTATCATAGTTAAAGAGGTGGCACTGTGTGTGAGGTGTGAGATGTAGGTGTGAAGCTTGCAGCAGTACTCAGTGTAAGAGAGGGAAATGGTGCTGTGAATGTAAGATATGAGTTGTGCTTGATAGAAAATGTTGGTAGGTGAGTGAGGGGGGGTGTGGTGCATTGAGTAGTGTGTGCATCTACTGGCTCAGTTGTAAGGATATGGCATTTGAAGATGAATTCACTGACCATGACCATGTATGTGAAGTCATTATATCTGTTAGCACTGCATCCAGGTCCTCAAACGATATTGTTTGCATTGACTTCCGTGGCTATCTTCTCCCATTCCCTTCTCATCACTTATCTGGAGGGCCACCTGGCCCCTGAGGGAAGAGCATCTCTCCCCTCCTGTAAACCTCCTGCACAAGGTCCTTGATTATTGCATCAGAAAATCTGGAACCTGCTCTGGTCATGATGCATCATCTTTACTCTTCTGTAGGTCAGACACTCGTCTCCACTGACTTCCAGTAGCTGCTGCACCCAGAATGTACCTCAATTTTAAGAGGTGCAGTCTACCTTTAAGTGGTGCTAGCCTCACATGAATTTGGACCCCCTATTTAGATGTGCAGCGACTTAACAACATGTTCCACAGTAGGTTTCACACCACTATCATTTAAATTAGCAGGCAGCAAAAGTTTCATGCTGCCTGCATTACTTTGAACGGGCACGACTTAATCGCATATCACGATCCCTGCACCCGTTTCCCGAGGCTATCAAATTTTTAGCCCTTAATGTTAAAGGCAATGTATGGTTATTGTTGTTTTATGCAGGACCCATTGCACAGGACAGAAACTGGAAAGAGTAAAGCTGGTTTCTCTCAGTTGTTTCCAAAATTCCACAGTATTAACATTACTGAACAGTACTGACAGAAAGAGAGATACACGTTCATTCTATCCAGGAGGCATGTGGCTTGTTTAAAGCTAAATATAGGTTTATACTAGAAAAGGGGCTAAGGATACTTGCAAGAGTAGTCGATTTAGTTGATTAGCACCATACACTTCCAGCCATGAGCTGTTATTTATTGCACAGAAAAAAGGCATGCTCTTTTACATTGAAAATAACAGATTACTATAAAGTACAATGATCTAAATTATGCATTTCCCATGAAGTGGACTGAATTTATTCAAATGCAAATCTATATGCAGTTGTAACATTTTTAGATTTGGCAAAAATATATGCTGGTCAAATATATACTTCAGTGCTACAAGAGAGTAAAACAGTGAAGGGATAAAAGATGTCACAGACTTCGATAGTGAAACTAGCTTTATAATATAATCCTACTCCTGTGATTCTGCACCGCCATATAATATAATCTAACCCATGTTATCAGTTCTGAGGCAATATATACCCAAAATATTGACTTCAGTTCTTTTCATCGATGCTGCCTAACCTGCTCAGTGTTATTAATGTTTTCTGTTTTTAACTTAAAATTGTACGAGTTGTAATATGACCTGCAGGCCATTGCACCTTTCCTGCTTCTCCCTAATTCATTGGTAGATCGTAGAAGATTTGTTGTTATGTGTGCCTCTGGGCTTTAATTCATAATCTGCATGGCTCTGGGATGTTGTCAGAGCTAGGATTTAATACAGCTCCCTCCTTTCTTGATCTCCCATAAAATAATCCAGAATAATGCGATTAGGAGGCAGAGTTACTCCTGCTGTTATACAGCAAATGAAATTTCCTATTTAAAGTAAAGTTGCTTAATACAATTTTTGTCTTGGAGGTTCCTGTGATGAAGCCCTTGGCCTTCAGTTGGCAACTACCACAGTGGCATGACTGATAGATGAATCTCACCAAATGAGGCATTACAGGCACAGTCCAGTGTCCCATTAATCTATCGTGCAGCCTTCCTTCAAGTGATCCTTGAGCAAAATAATAGTGGGGATTGTGACCTTCGATAAAAGGTTAATGCATGCAGTTCAACAAGTCTTTATTTCATTTTCCTTCTTCTTTCCCACCCTCATGGAAGACATTGATGGATTATAGGCTTCAGTGATTGAATCATGTGATTTGAATTGAAGTGGTAGAATATTAAATGATGTAAAATGGAATTAGATTAGGTTTTATTCAACTACATAAAGCAGGTGAATAGTACAGCCTGTAAATATTATATGCCAATTTATATGTAAGTAATAAATATATAATTAAACATTTTATAAGCTGTTCCAAGATAATCCAATTAGTTTCTTTTCCGTGTACACTACTTCACCATTGGCAGTGTGTCCGTCCATATGCACTTGTGTGTAGGCATTGAAAGCTGTTTATGGTACATTATATGCTACTACTCATTATGCTGCGTCTTGTGTCCAAAGTTGGCTGGTAAGAAGAACAGATTAGTTTTACCTAGTTTAGGTCAAAGTACTAAGTCAATGAGAAAAAGCAACAAAAAATTATGACTGATGCCATATTAAAATAATCAGATACATATTGAAGTCTATATTGAAGTGGCTGGCTATACTGCTCACATAAATGTGTCAGGGAACTGGATTTTATCTGCCAGCAGGTTTCTGGCAAGAATCCATGCCAGAGAGTTAATTTCTCCCCTGCTCACAGCAGAATGCGGTTCGGTTAATGTTAACGGCTGGACCTCATTTAAATCGCAACAGCCAATGTCCCACCCACAATGGGCACGAGGACATCATCAAATCTGGAGGCCACCCACTAACAGTGGAGGCTTAAGCTTTCCTTGCAGCGCCCAGAGGAGCCATAGCAACATATAAAAAAGACCCTTGGAAAACATTTTCAACTTGTCCCAAATTTTATACACTGTCTATCAAATACAGAAAAAGAAACTGGGCAGAATTTTACACTTGAGATATGCTGGCTCCCGAACAAAATTCTTAAGGAGCCGTGCCATCATCTCCTGTTTGCTTCCATCTCATCTGGCATTTTCCACTGAAAGTGACATCAGATATACAATAAGTGTGTCCAAATACAGGCAGGTATATTATAATAAGATGTAAATGGCAGGAATGCATCATACATTATATTTCCCATTATTTGTGCCTTTGCAGTGCAGGTACTAGAAAGATTAGATTAGATTAGATTAGAGATACAGCACTGAAACAGGCCCTTCGGCCCACCGAGTCTGTGCCGACCATCAACCACCCATTTATACTAATCCTACACTAATCCCATATTCCTTCCAAACATCCCCACCTGCCCCTGTATTTCCCTACCACCTACCTATTCTAGTGACAATTTATAATGGCCAATTTACCTACCAACCTGCAAGTCTTTTGGCTTGTGGGAGGAAACCGGAGCACCCGGAGAAAACCCACGCAGACACAGGGAGAACTTGCAAACTCCACACAGGCAGTACCCAGAATCGAACCCGGGTCCCTGGAGCTGTGAGGCTGCGGTGCTAACCACTGCGCCACTGTGCCGCCCTTATAGTGAAAATACTGACAAAAGCAGCTTAATGATGTCCAGTACTATACAACAACAATTTGTATTTACATAACATCTTCCCAGGGCAGGAGAGTCCATTGATGGCCTTCTCACCCAGAGGCAAATTGAGGTCCTTACGTGGCCTATTAACTGCCAATTAGGGGCCTCTTTCTACCAGCGGCAGGGGGGATGCCTTGTAAAACAAGATGCCCTCCGTGCGTGTTTTGGGGGGGGATTCCTCTTCCATGGGCAATTTGTGGCCCATGGAGGACCCCCACCAGGTACCAATTCACCCCCTGGGACCCCCCTCCCACCCCCCGCCCCCTGGACCGCATGACCACCCCCCAGCCGCCCATTGCCAGGGCCTTCCATGCTGGTCCCAGCGACCCCGCCTCACCTACCTCTTGTCTGGGGTCTCCACCGCTGGGTCTGGGTCTGGGTCTGAAACCTCTGCAGTACTGGCAGTGGCCATCACTCCCAGTGGCGCTGCCAATACTGCTGAGCGGCCAGCCCTCTGATTGGCCAGCAGCTCTTGGAGGCGGGATCCCCTGAAACTTTCATTTAAAAAGACTGGAGGATCGCGCCAGAGGGCTGCGAAAATGCAGTGGCAGTGTTCACTCGCCTTTTTGGCCTGGCGTCGGGAGTCCCGCCTCTACACAAAATCCAGCCCATAATGTTTATTGTACAGTTTCCTTGAGCTGGAGTAAGTATGTATGGAGGAACTTGAATTTCCACTGATGAGCTAAGTATAGAAAAATAAATATTGCAACCTAATCGGGGCTAAATGATACTAGAATGAAACTGAAATAGTCAGTAAAAAGCACATGAACCCTAGGATTAGAATACAGCTTTCAATTTATTTCCTGTAATTTCATTCTTTTCATTATTTTAAGTTAATTTCTCTGTTCACCTGCCAAGATTTTGTGAACACTGTCTAGTTTTTGTCATTTCAAAAGCTCCACTTCAGTGTTATATGATTTTAACAGAAAGTTACCATTGCCTATAGGGATATATTTACTGTACATTATTCAGAAAATTATTTGCAGTGTGTGGTTACAGAATGTACATTACACAATATACAATATAGCAAAGTTACTTATGAAAAGTAATTGTAAAATGTGTTATGTGGGTCTACATAGAATTCCTAATTAATTCTGAAGCAATTCTACTACCTGATGCATTGATGACACTGGAATCGTACATTTGCTAAATGATGGATAACATGTCAAGTACTGCTTAATTACCACAAGTGCTGATGTTCTAGGACGCTGTGGCATAATTACCTAACTATTGCTCATGGAACTATTTGTTGAATGTTTATGCTTCTGAATTACTCTTCCAGGGGCAGGTATGCACCAATTTTCCTTTTGAGTGAAGTGCAAAAACATGAATCATTTTAATTTTATTTTTATTACAGGGCTATAATGGAACATAAGGAACTGTTAAAGGTACCATGGGATTGGCAGATAGGTGAGAGTTTATATTTCATATAGTTTTACCCAGGAGTAGTAATTCATTTGTTTTTGCCAACCAGGCTTCTAAAACATGACGATTGAACAACAAAAAATGTTTTTGGGTTGCAGGATGTGATTAGGATTGTACCACTCCATTCCGTCTGCTTTCACCTTCCATTCCTCTCAAACCAAGAATTAATGTCGATATCCAATGATCTGGCACACATGCTATCTTTCCCCCGAGGTTTACAGCGGCCCACTCATGCCCAGTGTCTCACCAGCTGCTGATCCTGACTCTATATTAGCCTCATAGGTTTGTGTAGTGCTAATATCTAAGCTGGTGGCTGCAAGTGTCAGATCAAGAGATGGTGCAGCTCTCTCTTCCTTCTGGGGCTGCTGTGGCTTGGGCAGGCAGCAGTTCTTAGGTTTCTGAAAGCAAAAAATCAGAAGGGGAAGGTTGGGATTGAGAAAGGGCATAAGGCAGTAACGTACCATCATCCTCAATGTTCTCAGCAACGCTGGATGCAATGGGTTCTGTCTTAGCTGGATCTATGATACGGAGAACCCATCTCCTCCATAGGGATCAGGAGATACAGGCTTCCTTATTCCCTACCTTTTCTGCATTAGTGCCTTCTATTGTGTGCCATCTTGTTCTGCAAGAGGGAGGGAATAACATCACTGATTGTGTTGCACTGTGTTTGGGTAATGTGCCTGCCATAGATGAATATCTGAAGGTATGTGAAGGCAGTGAGAGATTGGTGTGGGGCATTGGAAGATATGTGAAGATGAGGTGGAGTAACTGAATACCAGTGTCCTGTACACTATGGACTTCTCACGTGTGAGTGATGGGGGTGTGGTGCAATGAGCAGCGTGAGAGGTTGGTGGTGTGGTGAGTGTGAGATGTCCTTTGAAGATGCATTCACTGACCTTGACCGCCCAATGTGAGGTCATTGAACTTTTCCCGGCACTGCTACCAGGTCCTCAGAGACAGACTCCTTGCATCTCCCTGGCCATCTGCTCCCAGTCCCTTAGGAGGAGATTCTTTGATGACCTCCTGACTTCCACGGAAACATGGCCTCTCTCCTAGCTACCTCTATGACTAAGGCCTCCAGCACCACATCTGAACCTGAGAGTACTGTCTCTGTCCTTGTGCTCCATTTGTTTCATTTCCAGTATCAGACAATTGCAAAACTAGCAGTAAGCAGCACAGCTTCCTTTCATTCAGTGTAGCTTCCCTTTAAGAGCGACATACTGTCTTTAAGAGCTGGAGGCTAGATGCAACACATGCTGGCCTCACATGCTGTTAGGCCTCCTGTTGCAGCATTGGTTGCGCTTGACTGAATGCTTTATTCATTCGTTTCTTGGTATCATCTTCTTTCCAGAAGGTTACTGTCATGGATCTCCACTTCTGTCTGTCCTGTGCTGTCCTTACACACTTTGCATAGGTCAACTACATCCAGCCCTTATATCTGTCATTCATTTCCTTCTCTGCTTCCCTCTCCTATGTTTTCCGTCGATCTTTCCTTCCAATAATTGTTTCTGCCTACCTTCTGCTCTAATGATGTGACCGAAGTATTGTATTTTTCTCTCTTTGATATTATGCACTAATTTCTTCTTTCCTCCAACCATTTCCAGCACTTCCTCTTTAGTCTTTCTGTCTGTGAAGAATATGCAGAATATCCTCCAATATGTCCATATCCTGAATGGATTCAGCTTATCAATAGTCTCTTTGTTGTCCATGTCTCTGAGGCATATAACGTGGATGACAAAATGTAGCAACTCAGCATTCTTTCCCTAAGATTCACAGTCTGTTTCTTTGATGTTAACAAGTCCTTCATTCTGACAAAGCTGGTCTTGGCTATCTTAATTCTTCAGATCTCACACTCGGATCTCCCATCATCTGTGATAACCTGCCCAAGGTATGTAAACCTTTTCACTTGTTCCAGGATTTGTCCATTTACTTCAATTTTCACTTCTGGGGTTAGGTCTCTGATTGTCACCATTGTCTTGGTTTTCTTCACATTCATCCTTAATCCATATTCCACACTCCTTGCGTTCACTTTGTTCACAATTTCCTTTAGTGTCTCTTCTGACTCTGCAATCAGTGCAATGTCATCTGCATATCTCAAGTTGTTGATGTTCACCCCACCAATATTGCAACCAGGTAAATGTTCTATGTCTCTGAAGATAGTTTCAGTGTACAGGTTGAACAGTTCTGGGGACATAACCCAACCCTGACACATTCCTCTTTTGATTGGGAAACTGACTGACAAGCCGCTATAAGGTCTCATCACCGCTGATTGCTTTCAATATAGATTCTGAATTATCCTTTTATCATTTGTCAATTTCTAGTTTGTTTAAGCATTCCATTATTTTCTGATGGTTGATTCGACCAAATGCCTTCTCACAGTCTATAAAGCATATATGCACAGGTTTTTGTACCTCCTTTGATCTTTTGTACTTCTTTTGATCTCTACTCTCAAGTTAAAGATGCCCTCTCTTGTTTCTTTCTTTGGTCTGAATCCTGACTGTCATCTATCTCTGCTTCTATAGACTGGTCATTTCTTTCCAAAATGATTATTAAAATCATTTCCATCACATAGCTCATGAGGCTTATTGTCCTGTGCTCTGAACACTCTTGGGCTTTTGGTTTCCTTTGGAGCTCAATGAACACTGACTGCATAAGATGAATCCTGTTCTGTAAATTTTGTTGCAGAGCTCAGTCAGTTTCCCAATGCTAACATCATTCAGGGCTTTCAGCCATTCTCCAGGTGCTTTCTTTGCTTTCATCTTATTGTTCACTGCACTGACTTCTACATCTATTATCTCTGATCCTTCTCTTCCCTCTGGTGACACCAATTCATTTCTGTCTTTATCGTCATACAGCTCACTAATGTACTCCGCCCATCATTTCTCTACCCTTTCTTTTTCGAAGAGATGTTCACCTTCCTTGCTCCTTATACAACCACTATTTGTGGTTATTTTCTTCTTGTCTGTCAGTTCTTTAACTTTCTCATGCAATGCTCTCATATTATGCCTTTTCTCCAGTTCTTCTATTTCCTTGCAGCAGTCTTCATATCACCTTACCTTGGCCGCCCTACATGCTTTTCTTATCTGCTTTTCTATTTTGTCATGTTTTTCTTTGTTGTTCTTATTCTGTCTCCTTTTCTCCATCATATCTAGTATTTCATCAGTCATTCAGTCTTGATGTTTCCTCCTCTCTTCGGGACCGTCTCAGTTACTACGTATTTCCTGCTCCGTTTCAACCTTTCCCAATGCCTTTCTGTTGTTTCCTTCTCACTAAGATCTTGCACTGTCCCTTCCTGAAGTAAAACTTCATACTTGATAGTAACCCCCGCTGCAGCATACTTCTTCATCACATCTTCCTCTCTCAGTCTGTCTGAGTTGGCTTGATCTTTCATGGGATTCCTTTTTTGGGATTTTCAGCCTGATCTTCATCTTCATTAGAAGCAGGCAGTGACCTGAACTGATGTCTGCACCTGGGTAAGTGAAGGCATTCTTGATGCTGTTCTTGTATCTTTCATTGATTATCAGAAAATCTGTTTGATTTTTGTGAACATCCCCTGGACTCTTCCAGGTGTACATTCTTCTTGGATGTTGTTTAAAGAGTGTATTCATGATGACCAAGTAGTTTTCCTCACAGAACTGTATCAGGTGTTCACTCTGCTGTTCTTCATTCCCAGTCCATAAGCTCCTACTACACTTCCATGCTTCTCTCCGCCAAATTTTGCGTTTAAATCACCCATGAGTGTCAAGATGTCTCCACTCTTCACGTGCTTCAATGCTTTTTCCACCTCCTCATAGAATACTTCCACTTCTTCATCACTGTGACTCTGCGTGGGCCCATACAGTTGTAAACACACAATGTCCATTGGTTTCCCTTTAAATTTTGCCATGATCAGTCTCTCTGATATTGGCCAGTATCCCTGCATGGTTCTTGCTACCTTCTTTGTCATCATTATTTCAACTCCATTCTTATGTTCTCTACCACCTGAGAAGATCATCACCTGCTTACCTTTATCTATTTTCCCAGATTCCATCCATCTAACTTCTGCCAATCCTAAAATGTCAATGTTGAGTCCTAACATCTCTTTCATGCAGTAGTCTATTTTACCACTTTTGTAGAGTGCCCTCACAATCCATGTTCTGATTTTCAAGAGTTTTGTCTGGGTTTGAGTGCAGTATCATCAGATGGTAGCCTTTCTTCCAAGTTTGGGCTGCCCTCGTCATTCACCTGGCTATTTCTACTTCCTAGCAAGTCCTCTTCTTCCCTGTTCCTATTTACAGTAGATGTCTCCGCAGAGGGCCCAGGTCCACCTATATCACTACCACTGTTTAAACTAGATTCCATGACTAACTATAAGTAAATACCTGGTGAGTACCCTGACTCTTCCAAGGTGACTGGCCATTTGTCCTTAAGCATCATGACTCTGCCCTAGATTTGTCGCACATTTTGCTGTTGCGCCATCTGAGCCATTGACTCAGAGTAGTGAGTTCTTCTGCCACTGTTACTCTGCACTTGAAAAGGGTGATACCCCTTGTACAGAATCTTGTGAAGTTGCTGTTGCCCCTTACTTAGTCTTGCACGCCAACCAAGGTGAGGTCCCAGGGTGTGCCCGCTGGTGTGCACTACCAGCTCCTTGGAGGCATATGTAAGAGTTGCATAGCAGTGGGAGACCAGTGATCCTTGTCCACACCCATGCTGTCATGGATGTGTGACTGACAAGGAAACAAAGGGACTACTCCTCACATACTAGACCTTGCACCTCAATGCTACAATCAGGCAAATGAGGAGGCAGCATGAAATTTGGGTGCTGCCTGCTTGAACGGGACAGGGCGTGGGCGGATCTTGAACCCCACATCCGAAAATAGTTGCAGGCGAATTTTCAGTCCAGAGAGTGTGTTGTCGTATCTTTTTTTTACGTTGATAGCAAAAGATTTGTGTCCGGCACCTGTCCATAGAATGACATGTCTGTAGGGCATGAAGTATGCTGATTGCCTCAAATTTCAAAATCACTAAACAGCAATCAATTCATAAACAGAAAATGCAAACAGTGAGTGCACTTCACTACCTCTTAAAAATTTCACATTGTATGACAAACAGAAGCAATCACATGTAACATAATTTTTTCAGTGGTCATATTAGTTCTTCAACCCACTGAGCTTTATATCTCTAAAGTAAAATTCATAACATAAAACAAGACAGAAAAGTGAAGTATATCAGAGGCTGAAACAGTATCACACAGTACTATCTGTTATTCCAGTGATATGCCACTTAGAACCCTTCCCTCACCATGAAGTCCCAAGTGTGTAAACAGAAGGGAGAATATGAATATGAAAAATGTAAAGTATTTAGTTCAAGGTAGTGTAGCATCCAGCAAATGGAGCCTGCCCAGAGAGCACTGCGCAGATGGATTATTCAAGGCTACAAAATAATATTGGTATTCCAAATTCACTGCAGTGTGACGGTTGACTGTGTCTTTCTGACTGTTAGCATCATGAAAATATCTATTTTTTGGTACCTCATAATCCACTATCACTTAAAAGTGATGGTTTGGCCATTATTAATTTAGCGTTCAATTCCCATCTCAAGTCTAGTGAAAAAAAATCTTGCATGTTCCTTTATTACATATCTAAGTCAAACTAGTACAAGTTATTAGTGTGTTACCTTTGGTTGTGCCAATGCATATTAGTGATTATGTGCAGTAATTTTATAAAATGTAAAGAACAGCTTTGAAAATTAATTTCACATTCCCTATTCTGATTTTCATGTGAAAATAGCACATAACTGGTGTGTTACGAATGCCCTTGAATAATGTTAGTAAGATAAGATCATGATTACGTTTTGGCAGTGCAGTGGATTATGTCAATTGCCACATCATCAAGGTGACATGATAACTAATGGAAACTAATACTCAGTGACCATCTTTATATAACAGGTGTTTTGATAAATTCTACCAGTCAAATTGACGATGTTAAACTTCAATGTGACACTGAATTTATCATTCAGTGCAATAACATATGAACTACTTCACCTTCCCTGACGGCTGACAAAAATCTGCTGCATTCAGATACTTATGAGGTGATGAATGAAACCGAGGCATCACAGTGCAGTGATGCAGTATACTAAGGGCATTAATACCCTGTGCCACCAAGTGGCAGAATGTGGGATTTTGTCCACTGTTGCCCACAAAGCACATTTCCAATGTCAGCAGTGTTGTCAGGAGGAGACACCAATTGTAGGCCAAGCAGTTCTTCATAGGGAAGGATGAGAAACGTGTAAGGCAAGTCACTGCAGGCAGGTCTCATGCACATCCAAGCCATCAGATCAAGAGCTGAACTGGCGGATATTTGGGACCAGTTTGCCTGTCTGCCTGCCAACCCCTCATGGAAGAACAATGTGAAGCTGAGTGAGATCTCAGAGTGTATAAGAAATCACACAAAAGAGAGAAAAAAGGGAGAACAACATGTGTTTATAAAATATTGTGAGGTAAATTTTCTTTCTTAGTAGTACAGAGAAATTAGAATCTCGCTTTATCCATCTGTCAGGACAAAAATATCAATTTCACAGGGCTATGTCCCATACTCCAAGGGCAGCTGAAATTTGTCCAATGCCATATTGGCTTGGGCAATATACAGGTGTACCTGGCTGTCATCTTTACAAGTTGTTAGGCCCTTGAATATGCTATACTGGGGCCCTGTACCCATTTAAGGACCCCACTCCAAAATTGGTCAGAAGCTGAGCAGAACATATCCAGGACATGCCCTGCTCAGTTTTTCTTGTTCCTTCTGTGGTCTAATTAACAATCCTTAAAAAAGGTCAAACAAAAAGGGGCTGACCAAAAAGCTGACTCCAACGACAGAAAGGTAGGTTTTTCTCTTTTTTTTAACTTACCTTACCAGTCACTGTTCCTTTTGGCTCAACAGCACTACTGCTGGTCCCTACCGGCCCACTTTCATCCTCTGCTGTTTGTCTCACTCCCCATGAGGACCAAAACTTCCATCAAGCTGGCCCAAATTAGTCCAGTAGAAACAGTTGAGCTGCTTCAGGGCACCCGACAGATACTTGTAGATTGCTGCAGGCTGCAGGGCAGCTGAGGCTAGAGGTCAGTTTTCAGCCAAGCCTCAGGCCTCCATTTTCTGCCGCATGCTGTGAGTGCGCTGGCCATTTCAGACCCAAAAATGAGCCGGAACTAATTTCTTCCGCTATCTGCCAAATTGAAGGACAACCATGGGACCATGCCCCCTGAATCTTTATATGCTCTTCCTGAGTGCTGAAGATGACAATTTACCCTTACGTATCCTACTTAATTTTTATTGTGCGAAGAGCCCATAAGCCATTCTGCCAGCCCACAATTTGAGCAGAGATACTAAGGAAAACTAATTATTGAAACTAAAACTGAAAATGTTAGAAATGCACAGTAGGTCAGGCACTACCTGAAAGGGAAACCAGGGTAACATTTCAGGTGAGTTCGCATGAAAGGCCCCATGCTAGCCTGTGTTTCTCGTTCAAATGCTGATCAGTTTGCGGTGCATATTCAGCATTTTCTGTTTTGAATTACAGTCTGAGCACTTCTTTCACATGCTAAACCCAAGGGAGGACAATAACTACAAAATCATTATAAATCAGGATTGGATTTTAAAAGAAGTAAAAACTGTGCTTTGTAAATGTAGGGAATTTCAAGTACTCTTGATTTTTCGCCCTGTCAGCGTCGGGATCGGACGCCTGCAGGTTCCCTGGCTCCCATCCCACCCCTTTTTGTGGAGGTGGGATGGGGGTGGATGGGGAACAATGCTCTGGGCAGGCCTAGAGGCTCTCACAGCCTGCATAGGTGCTGCAGAAACCACAGGCCACCCTGTAGAGGGTCCACCCCTCTCCCCACCTGACCCCCCCCCCCCCGCCACCCCACAATGGTGGCCTGGTTGCAAATGCCATTTTTTAACATAAATTTTTAAAAGTTGGAGAGAGGACACCTTTATTTTGAAGTGCCCTATCGCTTACTTAGCTGTCAATGCAGCTAGCTTGCTGCTGCTTTCAACCTGGAAGGCTTTTGATTGGCCCTTCAGCTTTGAGAGACCACCCACCATCCTAAATTGGACAGCGAACCCGCCCTATGGCCATTAATTGGTTGCCCTGGCAAAATCACAATGAGTGACTGTTTCCCACACAGTGCGGCTTCTGACCCACATTTCAGCGTGGCAGTGGGGTTCAGAAGCCCGCAGGGAAAATCCTACCGGCTGTGTCAAGCATCAAGCGCTCTCAGCTCAGGTATAAAACAATTGGATGAAAAACATATACTCCTGTTGCAACAATGTGCATCATGTTCAACTCTGTCTCAGGAAGGCTCTCCCTTCTGTACCAAAATGACAGTTCCTCATTTTCCAACATATCACATCCCAAATAAGATTACCAAATTAGAAATTGCACTGTTTTGTGGGTCCATGCTTACTATGACAGAGGGCTGAATTTCTTGGCTTACCTGAAAGTCTTGCCACCGGGGACAAAAGTGGGAGGCGACCCTGCTTCGGCAGTTGGCGGGACCATGGGGTGGCATATTGCCAGCAGCAGCCAATTAACAGGCTGTTGCTGGGGCTGCCATCCGATTGAAGACTGTGGCCTATCCCGAAGAGCTGACGGCCCAATCAGAGGGAGGCCAGCACAACAGCCTCAGTACCTCCACCGCTATTGGTGGCCAGTGCTGAGGTTGCAGCTCCAGGATGAGGGTACCTCAATGGCGAAGCACCCTCAAAGAGTAGTGAGTTTGGTTGGGGGAAGCCTGGGCCAGGCAGGCAGGCCCCGGTGATCAGGTGCACTGGCAGGTGTAAAGCAGGTTGAGAAAACAGTTAATAAAGCATATGGGATCCTGGACTTTATAAATAGAAGGACAGAGTACAAAAGCAAGCAAGTTATGATAAACCTGTATAAAATACTGGTTTGGCCTTAACTGGAGTATTGTGTCCGGTTCTGGCACCACACTTTCGGAAGGATATGAAGCCATTAAAGAGGGTGCAGAAAAGATTCATGAGAATGCTTCCAGGAGTGAGAAGCTTCAGTTATGTGGATAGATTAGAGAAGTTGGGTGTGCTCACCTTGGAGAAGAAAAGATTAAGAGGAGATTTGGTGGAGGTGCTCAAAATCATGAGGGGTCTGGTCAGAGTAGATGGGGAGAAACTGTTCCCATTGGCAGAAGGATCGAGAGCCAGAGAGGACACTGATTTAAGGTGATTGGCAAAAGAAGCAAAGGCGACATGAGGAAAAACCTTTTTATGCAGCAAATGGATGGATCCAGAATGCACTGCAGGAGTGTGATGGAGGCAGATTTCTATCGTGGCTTTCAAAAAAAATTGGATAATTATCTGAAGAGAAAAAATTTGCTGGGCTATGGGGAAAAGGTGGGGGAAAGGGACTGGGTGAGTTGCTCTTGCAGAGAGCTGGCATGGACATGACAGGCTGAATGGCCTCCTGCTGTGCTATAACCATTCGATGACTCTATGATTCTACAAGGTCATGTCCCAGAAGTGAAAACCCATTGTGCCACACAGTTTCCAAGTCTCTTGTTATTACAAACTAAAGTGATGGAAATTTCTTTAAGGTACCAAGAGGGTCACCTCTCCTCTGTCTGAAAATGTTGTTCGGATCTCTTGTTTAAAAATTGACTGTTCTCCTACAGTAACTTAATAGAGCTGCAAAGAAGTCATAATTCTCCCTGTTTTACTGACTGGATCCAAATAATATTGAGCACATAAACAGCCTTGGTGTATTCTTTGATAGTCATCATCATGTATGTAAATTTCTAAGAAATTTCATTTCTCAAAATTAAAAATTAGAAATGGAAGAAATTATTTATTTCAGATTCTTTTCTATTTCTAAGTTTTACCTCTCACAATAGAAGTGCTTTATATGCATTCCTTGCAAGCACAGTCATACATAAATATGAACACTGATACAAGAGTGTAAATTTTAATGTTGATGTCAGTTTGTCATCCATTTCTATGAAAATAAATGAGCAAATGACCTATTTACCTTCCATCTGTGCTTTTGCCTTCCCAGTAGCAAACACTATTTGTGAAATGCTGTGCCAGTTCTTCTGTTAAACAAGGGAAAGCTAACAGATAGAATAAAGCTGGAAACATTTGGGAGGCAATATGTTCCAAAAGTGACTCTGAATAATGAGTCATGGCATTAATTATCCAAGCATGCAAAATGTTATGGGAAAAATTCTCTAACTTTTAAAAGCAAAATTAAACAATTTTTCTTTGCGATTCTTCCCTCATTAAAATTGAAATAGTCCCATTGCAATCCACAATATGGATTCAGGACTTGAGATATTTTTCTGAGTTGTTATACTGGTTATGTCCTTTGGATTAGAACCATAGAAAAATTACAGCACAGAAGGAGGCCATTCAGCCCATCGTGTCTGCGCCGGCCTAATAAACTATCCGCCAAAGCTAATGCCACCTTCCAGCACCTGGTCCATAGCCCTGCAGGTTACAGCACCTCAGGTACATGTCCAGGTACCTTTTAAAAGAATTGAGGGTCATTGCCTCCACTACCATTCCTGGCAGCGAATTCCAGACACCCACCACCCTCTGGGTGAAAAAGTTTCCCCTCTAATCCTTCTACCAATCACCGTAAATCTGTGACCCATGATAACTTAACCTCCCCAACAAGGGAAACAGGTCCTTCCTGTCTACTCTATCTAGACCCCTCATAATTTTGTACACCTCAATCAAGTCACCACTCAGCCTCCTCTGTTCTAAGGAAAACAACACTAGCCTCTCCAATCTTTTCTCATAGCTGCACCCTTCATGCCCTGGCAACATTCTTGTAAATTTCCTATGTACTCTCTCCAGAGCAATTATGTCTTTTCTGTAATGTGGTGACCAGAACTGCACACAATACTCCAGCTGTGGCCTAATCGGCGTTTTATACAGCTCCAGCATCACATTCCTGCTTTTGTATTCTATACCTCGGCCAATAAAGGAAAGCAATCCATATATCTTCTTCACGACTCTATCTACCTGTCCTGCCACCTTCAGGGACCTGTGGACATGCACTCCAAGATCTCTCACTTCTTTTACCCCTCTCAATATCCTCCCATTTATTGCATATTCCCTCACTTTATTTGCCCTCTCCAAATGCAATACCTCGCACTTCTCTGGACTGAATATCATTTGCCACTTTTCTGCGCATTCAGCAAAACCATTGATATAATTCTGGAGTCCACAGCTATCCTCTTCACTATCAACAACACAGCCAATTTTTGTATCATCAGCAATTTCCCAATCATACCACCCACATTTAAGTCCAAATCATTAATATATACCACAAACAGCAAGGGACCCAACACTGAAACCTGTGGAACACCACTGGAAATAGCTTTCCATTCACAAAAACATCTGTCCACTCCTACCCTTTGTTTTCTGTCACTGAGCCAATTCTGGATCCAACCTGCCACCTTCCACTGTAGCCCATGGGCTTTCATTTTACTGACAAGTCTGCCATGCGGGACCTTGTCAAATGCCTTACTAAGATCCATGTAAACCACATCCACTGCACTACCCTCATCAATCCTTGTCACTTCCTCAAAAAACGCAATCAAGTTAATAAGACATGACCTTCCCCTAATAAATCCATGCTGACTATCCCTGATTAATCCGTGCCTTTCTAAGTGACAGTTTATCCTGTCACTCAGAATAGATTCTAACAATTTACCCACCACCGTGGTCAGACTGACTGGCCTATAATAATTTGTCCTATCCCTCGCACCTTTTTTAAACAATGGTACAACGTTTGCACACCTCCAATCATCTGACACCTCGCCTGTAACTAGTGAGGATTTGAAGATGATATCTTCGGGTTTTCCTTGATTTTGCCTACCAATAATTTTTCATGTCCTCTCTTTGCTTTTCTAATTTCCTTTTTTACTACACCCTGCACTTTCTATACTCCTCTTGGCGTTCTTAAGTATTAAGGTATTTGTGACTGTCATAAGCTTTCTTGTTTTGCTTTAACTTACCCTGTAAGCTTTTAATTAACCAGGGGGCACTAGATTTGGCAGTACCACCCTTTGTCTTTGTGGGGACATGCCTACACTGTGCCTGTAGTATCTCGCTCTTGAATGCCTCCCACTGGTTTGCCACTGATTTTCCTTCAAGGAGCTGTATCCAGTCCACTTTCGCCAGGTCACCTCTCAGTTTTGTAAAATTTGCTTTCCCCCAATTTAGAACCTTTGCTTCTATTTTATCTTTGTCCTTTTCCGTGATTATGCTAAAACTAATTGTATTATGGTCACTATCTCCAAAATGGTCACTCACTGTTACTTCATCCACTTGCCCAGCTTCATTACCGACGACTAAATCTAGATTTGCGCCCCCTCTTGTTGGGCTTGTTACGTGCTCGCTAAAAAAGTTCTCTTGAATGCAGTTCATGAATTTTGTCCCCTCTGTGTCCTTCACACTGTTTGTATCCAGTTGATATTGGGGTACTTGAAATCCCCAACTATTATTGACCTAAAGTTTTTGCACTCAGAAATCTGCCTACATATTTGTTCTTCAATCTCTCTTTCACTATTTGGGGGTCTATAGTACACTCCCAGTAATGTAGTTGCCCCCTTTTTATTTCTGAGCTCCACCCACATGGCCTTGTTTGATGATTATAATCATTCAGATTGGAACTGAATAGTCTGAGAACACCCTACTGAATAGGCTATTGAAACTGACAGCTTTAGCTGCCTTCAAAGAGCTTTGAAACTGTACCAATTGTGTTTCCTTTTCTTTTGGAAAACTTCCTAATGCCTTTTCTGCTCTTTTCTCCAGGGCTGCTCTATGTTGGTTTCAGTGCCTGTATGTTCGGTCTGTACAGCTTCATGCCTGTAGTCATTAAACGAAGCAGTGCCACCGCTGTCAACCTCTCCCTATTAACAGCAGATATTTACAGTCTGTTTTGTGGGTTATTCCTTTTCCAATACAAGGTATGTTAATCAAATTTAAAATGTTATGAGGCCACATTATCTTGGGAGGTGTAACAGGAGATAATCTGAACTTTTACTGAAAAGTGTTTGTGAACTGTGTGTTTGATAGCTTTGTTAAAAATACAAAAGGTTATTTTTCTGCACAAAATTGAACATTGATACACTGTCAACTTTGTTTTACTGGAAGATGCAGGAGATTCTATTGTGTGAAACATGACTTACATTATGCAATATTGCGAATCCATTTCTCATTGTTGCTGTCAGATCAAGTGTTCTCAAGTTTAGTAATTGACTCATTATATTTTTAAATATTCCAAGATCCAAATTATGATCTCGGCTTGATGCTGAGTTAACTGCTGATCTCAGCCGAGGCAGTGGTTAGGGCAGTGCAATTAGCCTCAGCATTAGCTGAATGAGAGCGAAAATCAGTTAATCGCTGCTGCAACAAATTGCTGAAAAGTGCCTACATACTTGTGACAGATGAGGAAGGATAAGATACAACCATGATGCCTCATGCTGTCAAATAATCTGTGACACTTAACATCTAAGCTCATAAATTGGACAGGGCACTGTAGAACAGCCAGAGCCTGTAATACTGTCCCTTCGTGTGACTCACTGTCTTCAGAAAGGAAAAAAAGAAATCCAGTGGGGAAAAAAGAAACTGCCACTCCAACACATCGTGCAAACCAAGTGGTGGGATATGGCTTTGTGCCTTGTGATTCTCTGCTGAAATCAGCAGCTTCTCAGAGGGCAAAAAGAGAAAGCATTAGATAAGTCACTCTTGCTCAGTGGAGTAAAACACTTGAATGTAAGCTGAACAATATCTGATTTTTTTCTGTATTTATTGGAATGAAATTGTTTTCTAGAAATTGCACATTTCAAAACAACATGTTTCCAAACTGCACCTCCATGTGAATTCATTAGCGGATCATTAGTTACAAAGCAAACTGACTTCTCTTTTTTGTGGGGGTAAAAAGAGAAATTTCATCCCAAGTGACTAGTTTAAGAGTAGCACTGAGAGGTGTCTACCAGCAGATCACTCCCCACTCTTGTAGCATAGAACGACTGCAAAAGGATGGAAAATAATCCAGGGGGAAATCCACATTAATGATTAAAGCAACTGGGCTGTGTTAATTGTGAGTTTACTGAACACATATTGTAGTAATGTAAGCTTCTGGGATCTGTCTGATATCAGTGCCTATTGCAGCTAAAAAGAGACCTTACACTGTTCTGAGACCATGAATAACCTAAGGAGACGCCAGAGATTTAAGAACTGAGTTCTCGGTGCTTAATTCCACAGATCTGCCTTCATGTTAATAATGTAGACTTGAGATTTCCTGAAGGAATTATATTCTGTGCTGTAACAATAAGCCGTACAACTCATGAAAGTCCTAGTTTGGGAAACAATGAAGTCACTAAGGGGCCCCTTGACTAGGGTGGGAACTTAATTAGCAAGGGACCCTGTTTCTGATGGCTAACCTTTGACTTGTGTTGGAAATGCACATCTCTGGATGTCAGATGACGGGGCTCAACTGTTATGAATTCCACAGTTGAATAGTCTGCCAACATAGATGAAAAGTGACTACCAGAGCAGAATACCAAAAAGCTCCCATCTGAGTTATACTCTAACACAAGTCAGGAGAGCATAAGAAGATACGGGCTTAGAAATCTGATCATGTCGCACATGCATATGTAGAAAACAGATGCCTCAGGATCTTGCACGTGTGCTCATTCTGCATTGGAGGTGCACGGCCTGCCATCAAGCTCAGGATCAGTCTCCTCAGTCAGTCTCCAGGGTGCACGTGTTTTCCCTGCTTATTTTTCTGAGTCTCTTGCATCTCCACTGGGAGTACAGCATCACAGAAATATCCCAATAAATGGGGTATGTATCTCTCTGCCTTTCTCTATTAAAGAATTAGATATTCATTATCTTCCACATCTTTATACGTTTCATCGACATACAAATGAAGTTTTTGGTTTCAAAGGAATTTATTTTTATTTTCCCCTGTCTGCATTTGGATTAGTAATGATATTAAAAGACAGAAATAAAAGATTTTGTAATTGTAATGATGGTGAAACTGTCAGTGTTCACCGTCATTACTCTGTGTAACTGATAGCAACTTCTGGGGCTGCATTTTATGGGAACGTTGGGAACGGAGTCCGGTGGGGTGGGGGGGGGGGGCGCCACAGATCGGGACACCCATTCGTATCTTACTATCAGCAGCCAACATGGAGGGCAGACTTCGTACAACCACACAGTGGGAAGATAATTAAGGTAGTTAAGAGCCCAATTGGCAGCAATTTTATTCTCTGTTTTGCATTTAGTTAATGGCACATGGCAACCCAGGGCCTTTGGAGACTGAGCTACTTAAAGAAGGTGATAAGGAGGTGGGAGCTCAGTTTTGGCTGCAAAGGGAAGTCATCGGGTGAGGCAGCCAGGAAGGGTGGAGGAGGGAGGACATCAGGAATCAGTCTGAGGAGTGGGGGCAAAGGTTCCAGCACTGCGGGAGTGGCATACTAGGGTGCCATCAGGCAAGTGCACCGTCCTCCGGGGCAACAACTGAGGGGAAGAAGTGGGGTCATTGGCTATGAAGGCCTTGCACTCAGGAAGAGGCAACCTGTCATGGGCTTCATTCATCCTGGTTTGAAGACCCCTATCGATGAGGAGCAGCAGCAGAGAGGGAGGGAAGTCTGGGCACCAGCAGCAGGACATCAGCATCCTCGGGGCCCCCAGAAGAGCCAATTTTGTGGTCGAGATGCTGGGGAAGGGTGTAGAGGGACAAGCCAACAGTGTCCTGCACACAGAAGAAGCTACTCTCCAGACAGGGTCTACTGATCAAGGCTCAATGACCTGCATATTTCAGAGCAGCAGTGCCTATGACGACTCCACCTCTCCAGGGAGGCCATCACTGCTCTGTGCACCATGATGCAGGACAAGCTGAGCCCCATGGGTCTTGGTGGTCACCATGGCACTGGAGGTATGTGTGGGATCTCGTGGTCTGCAATGCTTCAAGAATGCCAACAATACACTTTTCAAGAGCGCAGGTGACTGCATCAGTCCGAACAGTCAAGCCAAAAGGGCTATAGAGTTCGGGGCCATCACTGGAGTTCCCCAGGTACAGTGTGTGATCAACTACACACATGAACGTCAAGGAGGAAATAGCAGACGTGTTGAGGATCATCTTCAAATCCTCACTATATACAGCAGAGGTACCAGACGATTGGAGGTCTGCAAACATTGTACCATTGTTTAAAAAGGGTGCGAAGGATAGGCCAAATAGTTATAGGCCAGTCAGTTTGACCTCGGTGGTGGGTAAATTGTTAGAAAAAATTCTGAATGACAGGATAAACTGCCACTTAGAAAGGCATGGATTAATCATGGATAGTCAGCATTGATTTGTTAAGGGAAGGTCATGTCTTATTAATTTGATGGAGTTTTTTGAAGAAGTGACAGGGAGGATTGATGAGGGTAGTGCAGTGGTTGTGGTCTACATGGATTTTAGTAAGGCATTTGACAAGGTCCTGCATGGCAGCCTTGTCCGTAAAATGAAAGCCCATAGGATACAGGGGAATGTGGCAGCTTGGATCCAGAATTCGGTTAGGGACAGGAAACAAAGGGTAGTAGTCAGCTGATGTTTTTGTGAATGGAAAGCTGTTTCCAGTGGTGTTCCACAGGGCTCAGTGTTGGGTCCATTGCTGTTTGTGGTATTTATTAATGCTATGAACTTAAATGTGGGAGGCATTATTGGGAAATTTGCTGATGACACAAAAATTGGCCATGTAGTTGATAGTGAAGAGGATAGCTGTAAACTCCAGAATGATATCACTGGTTTCGTTGAGTGGGCGGGAAAGTGGCAAATGGAATTCAATCCAAAGAAGTGTGAGGTCATGCACTTGGAGAGGGCAAATATAACAAGGGAATACACAATAAACGGGAGGATATTGAGAGGGGTAGAAGAAGTGAGAGACCTTGGAGTGCGTGTCCATAGGTCCTTGAAGGTGGCAGGATAGGTAGATAGAGTCGTGAAGAAGATATATGGATTGCTTTCCTTTATTGGCCGAGGTATAGAATACAAAAGCAGGAATGTGATGCTGGAGCTGTATAAAACGCCGATTAGGCCACAGCTGGAGTATTACGTACAGTTCTGGTCACCACATTACAGAAAGGACATAATTGCTCTGGAGAGAGTACAGAGAAGATTTACAAGAACGTTGCCAGGGCTTGAAGGTTACAGATATGAGGAAAGATTGGATAGGCTAGTGTTGTTTTCCTTAGAACAGAGGAGGCTGAGGGAGACTTAATTGAGGTGTAAAAAATTATGAGGTGCCTAGATAGAGTGGACAGGAAAGACCTGTTTCCCTTGGCGAGGAGGTCAGTTACTAGGGGACAGAGATTTAAGGTGATTGGTAGAAGGATTAGAGGGGACATGAGGAAAGACTTTTTCACCCAGAGGGTGGTGGGTGTCTGGAATTCGTTGCTAGGAATGGTGATGGAGGAAGAAATCCTCAATTCTTTTAAAAGGTACCTGGACATGCACCTGAAGCGCTGTAACCTGCAAGGCTACGGACCAGGTGGTGGAAGGTGGCATTAGCTTTGGCGGATAGTTTATTCGGCCGGCACGGACACAATGGGCTGAATGGCCTCTTTCTGTACCATAATTGTTCGATGGTTCTATGGTTCTATATGACCATCAAGGCTCCCACAAACCAGCCAACAGCCTTCATCAACAGGAAAGGCTTTCATTCGCTCAATATGCAACTGGTCTATGACCACTGCAAAAGGATCATACAGTTCTGTGCACGGTTCACAGGAAGCAGTGACGATATGTACATACTTGGCCAGTCTAAGGTGCCAGAATGTTTCCATCCCCACATGCGCCTTCAGGGATGGATAATGGAAGACAAGGGCTACCCACTGATGACATGGCTACTAACACCTGTGAGGAACTCATGCACGGATGGAGAGGAGAGGTACAACACCTGCCACAGGACATCCTAAGCCACCATCAAGGCCATTGGTCTCCTGAAGATGAGATTCCATTGCTTGAATCGATTCGGTGGATCCCTTCAGTATGCCTCAGCAAGGGTTTCGCGTATTCTGGTGGCCTGCTGTGCACTGCACAACATGGTGCAGTAGAAGGGGAGAATACATTGTCCAGATTGTGGATCGCAGTGCCTCCTCTAATGATGAGGATGCGGAGGAGGACACTGCCCATGCACTGCCAGATGAAGGCCTTGAGGGACAGCAAGAAAGGCGCCATGAGATATGCACAAAGGAGGCTCAGGATGCCCTTATACTTTCATGTTTCTTATGACCTTTGGTGGCTGCCAAAATAAAATTGTACCTTTATGCCTGAAGAGGTGGTAGAGGCAGGAACCCTCACAACATTTAAGAAGTACTTGAAATGCCATAACATACAAAGCTACGGGCCAAGTGCTGGAAAATGGGATTAGAATAGTTAGGTGCTTGATGGCCGGCTCAGACATGATGGGCCAAAGGGCCTGTTTCTGTGCTGTATAACTGTATGACGCTATGGTCCGCACTTGGGTGATCATAGCCTCTGGCACCTCTGCCAGATGTTGTTTAACTTCTCGCTGCAGCTGCAGTATTTCCCGTGTTGCCAATGACAGCAGAGGCACACCATCAGCCTGGAGCTCAGCAGAGGCTGTCAGTGGTCTTGGCTGCCACAGCCTCCATCTGCTGCTCAGACACGACTGTGATGTGCTCACTAGGTTGTGTGACGGAATCTAACTGTCACCGGATATCCAGCGACATGAGAATATCGGAGCTAGTGTAGGGTGTGGGGTAATGATGGGACAGTGCACCTTCTGAGTCTCCCTCCTCCTCCTCCTCCTCCTCCTCCTCAGAGGTGGTCGGCTGTCCCGCAGTCTTTCCAGCTCTTTGTTCCTGTTGTTCAGCTTAACCTGCATGAGAGAACAGAGACATTGAAGGGTTAAGAGCTGCCCATCGCGACATTCCAGCCAACCCTACTTTGCAGCTCCATTGATGCAGTGGTGAACAGATGAGCAGCATGGCTCGTTTGTAGCAGATGCATCCTTGTCATAGAATCATTTACGGCACAGAAGGAGGCCATTTGGCCCATCAAGTCCATGCCGTCTCTCTGTGGAGCTATCCAGTCAGTCCTACTGCCCGGCTCGATCCCCATAGCCCTGCAAGTCTATTTCTCCCAGGCGCCCATCCAACTTCATCTTGAAGTCATTGATCATCTCTGCTTCCCCCATCCATGTTGGCAGTGAGTTCCAGGTCATTACCACCCACTGCGTAAAAAGGTGCTTCATCATATTCCATCTGCCTCTCTTACCCAAAACTTTCAGTCTGTATCCCCTAGTCCTTGTACCATTAGTTAATGGTAACAGGTTTTCCTTGTCTAACTTATCTAAGCGGTCATAATCTTGTATACCTCTATTAAATCTCCCCTCAATCTCCTTTGTTCTACGGAGAAAAACCCCAGCTTTTCCAACCTAACCTTGTAACTAAAATCCTCCATCCCTGGAACCATTCTGATAAGTCTCCTCTGCACCCTCTCAAGGACCTTCACATCTTTCCTAAAGTGTAGTGACCAGAACTGGATGCAATTCTCTAGTTGGGGCCAAACCCCAGAGCTTTATAAAGGATCAGCATAACTTGCCCAGGAGATGCTCACTCACTCTCTTGGTAGGCACCCTGTCTCGCCATCAGTCATGGAGCGGCCACCTTACTGCCCTGTCAGTTCCATGGCCTCCTCCTCTATCAGGCTCAAGACATGGAGATAAGGCACTCCACCGTTAGTTTTGGCACACTCTTTCTGATTGTGGGCTGTCTTCTCCTTCAGTCACAATGATGAACAAAGTTAGTCTCCCAGTGGGGACAAGCTCAATAAGTATGATAGTGATAGTCTAGCGATCCATGATGGGGGCACACATATGCCTCCTGCATGTGGTCCTTCCCAAGGAACTGTGTGCATTATATAGTGACTGACATGCACTTCTCACCAAGATGCAGCCAAGGCTCAGGCAGCATGTCCTCCTGCACTTCCCCAAAACACACGACTGGGTGGTCTTCTCCCTTTCCACCAAACACTCCATCTCGCCTAGTCACATGCAATGCCCAAAGGGTCTAAAGTGTTTGGAATTCTCACGTTAGCAGGTGGATCAGACCGTTGACCTGCTTCCTCCACTGGATCCATGTCTTGGGAGTGACCCCACAGCTGCTGATCTCCTCCTCTATCTCTAACCAGGCGTGCTTTGTCAGGCAGGAAGATATCCTCCTCCTGTCCCTGGGAAAAAGAACCTCCCGACTTTCCCTTGCAACCTGGAGCAGAATCTTCAGGGATGCATCACTAAAACAAGGGGCCACCAGGGGTCTTCCTTCAGCCATGGTCACTGCAGGCTTGTGATCAGCTTCTTGCCTATCAAGGAGCAGAGGCAGCAGCAGGCTTCTTGAGGGAGCAGAGGCAGCAGCAGGCTTCTTGAGGGAGTAGAGGTAGCAGCAGGCTTCTTAGGGGAGCACAGGCAGCAGAAGGCTTCTTCAGGATACTCAGGAAGGAACTCCTTTAAAGCAGGCAGGAGTGAATGCAGGGCAGGCAGCGCTTAAAATATGGCGCCAGCACCTGCTGTTGAGTCAGATGACACTGCCATCAGCTCCTTGTTTCCCACCTCTGGTGTTCGATTGCATGGGCACCACGCATCCCCTTCCTTAATTGGCTGGCCGCCGCATGATCATAACCAGCCGGCTGCATTTCACTGATACGGCAATGGCACCCACTTCCGCTGCTACCATCAAGGCCTTCATCATTCACGCTACATTCTGGCCCTGGTGTCTGCCCGTGCACAAATAAATGCAGAACTGCAGAAGTTTATGTCAGTGATTCCTTGCTCCTCCACTCCTCCAGGGTGCACTGTTGAAGTCCTCATGGCTAGAAATCATAGAAATTGCTTGAATTGATGTGAACTTCCAGTTTTTACACTACTAGTCTCCCTGTAAAAACCCTTGAAAAAGCTATGCCTTGTTGAATGAGGTGTAACTGGGTTTTTAATGATGTAGTAAGTCATAATTACTGCTGAACAACATCTCTAGCCCTGAAAAACTAATTTTATTTCAGTGGAATGTCAAATTTCTCCAGTATGATAAACATTCCATCGATATTTAAAATTAATAAAAAAAAATGTATTCTTTTGAAATTAGTCAGCTTCTACCTTAATCTCATGTGTAAACTCAATCTTTATTTTGCTATGTATAAAATGTTTAAAGAGTGAAGGATAATCTGTACTTTTTACTTCCTGGTTTGCGTCTGAGAATTCTTCAACATGATTGCCTGCTTAGCCTGCTTGATGAGATCACTGTTGCCAGACGCCAGAGATGCCCTATAAATGGCACCAGAATGCAATTAATATCAGGAAAGGTGAAAGCCTCACCACATACCTAGTTAGGTCTTTGTGGAGGCTTTCTCCAAGGTCAATGACAAGTACCATCACTTTGCGGCTAACCATAAAATCTGGATCACTGCATACCTGAGAACACTGAAAAGTGTTGAAAAAAAAAATTCCCAACCTTCTTACATTTGAACACAATCTGGTATAGGGGTGCAGTTTGTTAATATAATCCGTGACCTTGACTTAAATCAACTCTAAAGCAGAAGTTGAGCAGAGTGTGCAAGTAAATTTTTCAGAGCTGCTCTGCCAGCTCCCTCCTTGCTCCACCATTTTCTGTAGTTTCCACAAGAAGCAACATCTGATGTATAATTTGTCCAAAAGATTATTGGCAAATATATTAGTTAGATGCAGACTGTACCAACTTTAGTGGAAAGCAACTGGGGAAATTGCCCATGGCCCCAGGCCATGAGGACAGAGACCTCTAGGCTATGCAGTGGCACAAGTATTTCAATATGTGAGTAGGAGGGGGAGGGGGAGGTTCCATGCCTTATCTTCTGCCCAGGAGTACCACACAAGACTAACACTGACAGGGATACATCTTATAATACCTATGTGATTTTATACCTATGTGGCTTAGAAACACAGGGCACAAGGAAGATTGGTGCAATCCTGATTTGCACCATTGCAAGGGTGTATGTTTGCTGCAAATATTCGCCAACTGTTGAAGGTGGCTGTCGAGTGGAGATGAAGAAACACTGCTGGTGCAGTGCACATCCTTACAATATGCAGAAATGCAACCCCAACACACTTCCACCAGCATTACAGTCAAGCAGAAGATCTTGGCCTTTAAGTCCATCCTTAGAATTTCTGCCATCCTTGCAATTTCTCGTAGGAGTATTGAAAAACAATTTTCAGATTCACTTGTCATTACATTTCTCTTAAACCTTGGAAGAAAAATCGTCTAGTGTGAATGGACATTAGAAGTACCTAAATAAATAAAGCAATGCTGCTGGCTTCCATTTGGTCAAAGGTAGAATTTTTCAATGGGCTCTGCTTGTCATTGAAATAGATGATGGACTTGCAAGCAGTGACATCACCATGCCATCCATCAAACTGAAGATAATATTCAGCAATATTGCTCTCTGTCAAAACAAGCTTATTAAACTATGCATTTACTGTGCACAAATGCGCAAAAATTCTTTTCTTGTGAAATCATATTTTCTGAGCTCCAATCTTAATCCTTATTTAGTTTTACCATTGTTTAACACACATATCAATCCCATTGTTCAATAACATTTTCTGGAGAGATAGATAAAGTTCAATGTAACAAGTTTTTATCGCGTTTCCATATATTGAGTCCTAGGCTGCACAGTACAGCTCCTAGTGACACTGTTGTAGGTGCTACAGAAGCCCTGAAACTGAGAAGAAGTCAGGCAGAACTCTTCGGGACACTTTCAACGGGGCCCCCATGATACTAGAGCAGGTATGCCGTGTGTGCGTTAGAAACATTCAGAGTGGGTGGATCATGATGTCAAACAGCACTAATACTGAGTTGGTGCTCGATCTGCTATTTTGGACTGCACATGGTCCTGTTAATGCCCCCTCATAAATACTTACAACTGAACACCACCTAGCACTGCTTTAGGTGCCAACCATTCAACTTTCAGGTGAGGTGCTTTTGACTTTCTTTTGCTGGTACACTGTCAGTGGACCTACTGTGTTGAGTGTTATTGGAAGAGTTTCGTAATTTTTTTGGATTCACAAGGGAGTGGTGCTGGATTTTGACAAGGTGGTCAAAGGAGTTGCAAGGCCTTTCAGGAGAAAGCCTGCTTCAGTACTGGAGGCTATAGTTACAGTCTTCTTGAGCTGCAGCATGACTTGGAGATGGAGCACAGTCAGCAGAGAGGAGAAGCAGTATGCAGAGGGAGGAGGAGGAGGGCTCTGAATAGAAGACCCCACCAACCAAGGGTCTTTAGGGAGCACTTCTCCTCCCTCCACCTCAGCCAGGAGCACTGTTTGAGGTGGTTACGTTTCACTAAGGAGGTGGTGACTGAGCTGTGCCACCTCCTACAATCAGACCTGTAGCCATTTGGCAGGCCGAGAACGGCACTGCCTGTGGCCATCAAGATCACTGTGGCCTTCAATTTCTATACCAGCTGATCCTAGCAGGTGGGAGCCAGTGACACTGCCAACATTTCACACTTTGCCATTGTCACGCTCATTCACGGAGAAATTATGAACTATAAAATGAACTGAGGAATTGAACTCAAAATGGACACATTTTGCTGCAAAACAGGATGGAGTAAGAGGTCAGGTGACCTCTCCTGTACTGCGAATACACATGGTAACTGCTGGAACCCTGAACAAATCGTCATGTCTGGTTAAGTGTTGAAGAAAGCATTAGAAATGTAAATGGCCCATTCAATGTTAATGGCTACCCGTCTTCAACAAGTTGGGATAACAATGGCTTGGCATTGAGGCTGGAACTTTTCCAGAGTTTCAAAAGCAGCGGTGCACATGCGTGGGATTCGCTCTGCAGTATTGCGGCAGCTCATTTACATGGAGGGGTTGGAATGCCCGCCCCTGATGACATGGAGGGGGCAGGCCCTCCGCCCCCGGCAACGGTGTCAGGTGCCACTGCACGTATGCCAGTGACATTTTTAAAGGGCTTCCAGCCCTTCATTTAAATTTAAATATTTAAAATTACCTGATTTGAAAAATTAAAAGGAAAAGTTTATTAAAAGTTTCAGTCCCTTCTCCACACCCCCAATGACTACCCACTTTATTAATTGCCCTCTCCCCCTCAAAAAAGTAAACTTGCAATCCTGACCTTCCCACCCCCCAAACTTTCTTCACTTTAACCTTCAACCCCTTCCCACCCTCCCCTCCTCCGGGTTTTCCCCACTCCCCCCCACCCGCCCTGCAAACGTACCTGCTGCCTCCTCCCAACCAGCGTTCTGCCTCAGATCTCCGAACTGACTGGAATATCACAACGGGACGGCCATCACGATGAGGTAAGTATTAATTCATTAATTTGAATACATTTAAATATTTTAATAAAGGTTACGTTGCCAAGCGGCGGGGTGGCTGCCACGAGGCTGCGCCGCCACCGGTAAAATGGGGCAGGGCCTTCCTGGTGTCGAGGCCCGTGACGGGCCTCTCCTGAGGTATTTTCTGGGCCCCCCTGCCATGACCCTCGATGTTGGGGGGCTGGTAAAATCCAGCCCAGAGTGTCCAGACTCAAACTCAGAATAATGGGTGTGGAAAAACACCATTTTATCAAGATGGCATGGAGATGGGCAACATCCAATTCCATTGTCTGACAATGGCCACACCAGCAAACACCATTTATGAAAACACAATGGGAGAGAAACTTGGGTCACCTGATAGAAGCCAAGTCCCTGATAAGGAGTTTTTAATAAGACACATTTTCTGTGAAAAGTCAGAAAGCCGGAAGAAAGAGAGGCCCATCCCAGCAAGAAGAAGGACTCTGCCAGAATACCATCTTTAAATGACCTAGAGGCAGAGACGAAAGGTGACCTTGAATCTCCCTACCTGAGAAATTGTAAAAGGATTTCTGCCGTTGAATTGTGACTGAGATTTAAGCAAAGAAGTCTGCAGCAGAGCATCCGTCCACCAGAAACTTTCCAACGTCTGACGTCAGTGAATCAGAAAAAGGAAAACAGACCTGCACCACTTTAAATATTCGTCCTAGGGGAACAACCAAGATTTCACAAAAAACTCTTTGGTCAGTTGAGAAGTGAAAAAGGACACCACCCCTATCATTTCCCACCTGTCCGTAACACCAGGCATTGCTGCATCATGGGGCTGACAGAGACCCTGTAGAGAAGGAGAGGGGACTTCATCGCCTTCTCACTTGCCAGAGAGGAGCAGGAGGAGTGAGCAGCTGGCTTTGCCAAGCTAGTGAGATTCCAAATGTAATCAACTACACGCACATCGCTCTGCGGACCCCAGTTATAACAGGGAAATGTTCCACAATACAAGGGCTACCACTCCATGAAAGTGCATTTGGTGTGTAACCATGCCCAGAAGATCCTGTTGTTTGATGCCCGTTATCCTGGGAGCAGCCACGGCACCTTCATCCTGTGCCAGTCAGGCATTCCTGCCATCTTTGGCCCACCACAAAGAACCAGAGGTTGGCTGCTGGGTGACAAGGGATACCCACTGTACACCTGACTCATGACTACCTTTTGCCACCTGACCATACATGCACAGTGTATCTACAACGGGAACCGCGCTGCAAGCAGGAACATTATGGAACAAATGATCGGCATCCTGAACCAACTGTTCCACGGCCTGGACCGCAAGGGGGGAGCTCTCCAGTACTTGCCAGAGCGTGTCCAAGTTCGTAATGGTCTGCTGGATCCTCCACAATCTTGCTATTATACATGAGCCCTTGCCACCAGGCCTTTACAGGGCATCTTGGGAGGTTGAGGAAGAGGCAGAAGAGGAGGAGGAAGAGGCAGAAGAATAGAAGGAAGAGACAGAAGAGGAGGAGGAAGAGGAGGCAGCATCTGGGCTGTTGGTGAGTGCATACTCAGACTCCAGTTTCTCTGAGATCTCATCCCACTTCACAGTTGCTCCACTGTTTCACACTTTTCAATCCCTCTACTCCGTACTATCACTGCATCTTCTTAGTCAAAATCCTGAAACAAAAGCCACCAACAAAAAAAATTCTGTAGCAACATTATCCAACAACATTTCCAATAATACAAACAAAATTGAATTCACTCTTGTGCAAATCCTTAGTGCCTGTCTTGCAAGTGTCTTTGGCCTAGTGCTCCTATGCAGTGCTAACCCAGTGGCTGGTGGAAGGCTGCTGACTTTCAGTGGAGGAGACTGCATATGGCTTTGCAGAATGCACTTGAGTGGCTCTGTGCCTTGAGGGCCCAGCTTCGGATTGCACCACCTTGGCATGGGTGGCAGCATTCTGGGCTGCCTCACTGAAAGGCAACAGCAAGGGCACTGGAGGAGTGACAATGGTGGAAGCATGGATGCAGTCATCCTGAGAGAGGACAGCAGTTTTATGCACCATGGAGCCATTGCCACTCTCCTGGGGCAGTGTCTCACCAATCCTAATAATCTGATGGAAGACCGATTGCTGGACTGCTGTGAGATCCTGAAAGCCCCTTTGAGCACTGAGATCTACAGCCATGATGGCAACAGTCTGAGCCTGCATGGCACCACGTGGGGCTTACATGGCAATAAGCAGAGATTTTATGACCTCAGTATGAGATTCCACTGTAACCCTGAGACATTGGGTGGCTTCTCCCTGTGTTGCAATGGAAGCTGAGACATTGGCGGCAGATGCTACATCACAGATGGGTCCACAAATGCTATTGTGGAGTTGGCTACCACTTCCATGTGAGAAAGGATGGACTCCAAGCTCTGCATGAAGCCTTATGCCAAAATGGAGCTGGACCCCTCCATACTCCTAGACAGTGGTAACAGACTGTCTGGCAGGCCTGCCAATGCACCAAGCATCTCTGTGTGCATACTTAACAGCATTATCCTGTACACTGCTCCATTAATGTCCTCATCTGTATCCTCTGCCCCAGAACTCGTGAGCGACCTCGTCCTCTGTTGAGCTGGCACATGAACTATTGGTTCCCCCAGCAGCCCACTCATGCCTGATGACTCACCACATGCTGATTGCAACTGGCACAGTGCCAGTATCTGAGCTAGTGGCTGTGTTTGTCAAATTAAGTGACTGCTTCATCATCAGAGGTCTGGTGTTGCTCTTGCCCTTCATAGTGAGGCTGCACTGACTGGGCAGGCAGCAGGTCTTGTGTATCTGAAAGCAGAAATGCAGAAGGGAGGGTTGCTGTGAGGGAAGTGGGGGTTGGGTAAAAAGCAAGAGGCCCATGGTCACACCATGTGCAGCTTGCACTTCATGCCAGATAGCAGGATGAGGGTGAAGCAGGATTTGAGGATGCACATAAGGCAGGAGCAGACCTTCATCCTGAATGTTCACAATGACACCAGATGCAAAGGCCTCAATCACAGTCCATAATGCCTCGCACCATCTCCTCCAAAGGGCTCAGGTGATGCATCCATGCCTGTCCCCCGCTGATTCTCTGCTGCTCCCTGCGGTTGTAGGCAACCTAGTCCTGCAAGAGAGAGGGAAGAATGTCAGTGAGTGTGTTGCAATGTGTTTAGGTGATGTGCCTACCACAGCTGAATAGGTGGAAGTATGTGGAAGCAGAAAGAGACAGGTGTGTGGCTGGCAGCATTGGCAAGTGTGTGAAGATGAGGTGGAGTCTCTGAAGGTTAGGCATGAGTCCTGATGGGTGAATGATGAGGCTGTGTAGTGGTGTATTGAGCAGAGTGTCAGGTTGGTGGTGCATTGGATAGGAAATATCCTTTGAAATTGCATTCACTGAATTTGACCACCTGTGTGAAGTCTTTGAACTTTTTCTGGCACTGCAGCCAGGTCCTTGGGGCCAGAGTCTGGGAATTGGCCTCTTATGACCACTTGCTCCCATTCCCTTTGCAGGGTGTTCATTGCAGGCCTCCTGGTTCTCTGTGCAAACATAGCATCTCTCCTCTTTTCCACCTCTGTCACTAAGGCCTCCAGCGACACATCCATTTGCTATCCTCTTCCTTCCAGACACTATTGCAGCAGCTCCTGTAACATGAATGCAGCCCCCCAATCAGTGGGGCAGGCTGCCTCTAAGAGGTCCTAGCTAGTTGTGCATTGTGCTAGCCATGCACATTTGCAGGGTCCATTGTTGAGCGTGCAGTCAGCCAGCAGCTCGCTCCATGGTGAACTGCATGTTGCAATTATATTGATGAGCAGGCAGCACAAAGTTTGTGTGTTGTCTGCCTCAATGGGATCGGACATAGCATAATCGCACTTAATGATCGGTGTTGGATATCAGGCCCAATCTAATTTGTACCCTTAAATTTTATGCAATAAATGTTAATCATTTTAAAAGCTATTTTATAAATTTGAATGAAGTGATTGTACACACATTGGTGAAATGTAAAAGGATACCAGGATGATTTTGAAATAGCTATTGGTCATGGAATTGTTTGGTGACATGCAATGATGGGCACAGTGGGGATGGCAAGTTTATCTATGATTTTCCAAATCACAAATTCATGATTTTGATTCAGTTGGCACAGTTTAGGTTGTTTTCCTGGAAGACGTGAGTTGATCTGATCTAATTGATATAAATGCAGGTTTCTGTTGCTGTTGACCTGATGTTGAAAGTTCCAAATATTTTCACACAAATCTCAATGTTTTGTTATAGAGTGCATTGGTGAGACTTGGAAGCCCTTATCCATTTTTATTTTAGTCCAAGAATGCAGTCTGCTGGCACAGGACAAAAAAAAATCTTTTAAATAGCAGAAAATGAAAATGGATAAAATATTAAATACGGCTTAGTAATCTGTTTGAATAGTAAGTTAGAACAATATGTGTTAGATATGCACAAAATCTTCATTGCAATAGTCCATTGCTTTACTGAAACAGAATTTGCTGGACAGAAGGAAGCTGTTAAGAACATTATACCTGTGCCAGTTTTGCCTTCTCTAATGTGCCAATGCAGAGGGCAAATTACACCTATGCTATGAGTTACAAGGCACTTTTAGAATTCTTTAAAGACATAGGACTGTATTTTCACCATGGAGGTGTGAAACAGGAGCCAGGTCTGGTTTTGGGTTAGAAATCTGCCTCTGGTGGGAAACTGATTCAGGTTCAGATTTTCAAATGGGTAGGCCCTTAATTGGTATGGAGATGGCTTTCCTGCCCTCTTGGAGCCAGGAATGGAGGTGGGTCAGATGATGTGTGGGACTCAGGAAGACACCCCACAGCAGCCATCACTGAGGCTGCTGGTTGTCCTGAGGGAGAGATCTGTGTTTTGTGCCAAAGCCTTCCACTTCACAACAGGGAAGTGAGATGTCACAGGGCAGCTGGAGGCCCAGCACCAGGGGCATGGCAGACCCTTGCTTCATCAATGTGAACCTGGATCTAATACTGAAAGCCATGAGGGAGAGGAAGGAGATCCTCTTCACGGAGGGCGGCAGGAGGAGGCCACTTCATTGTGCAGCAGGGGCACCTCTCTGTTCAGTGTTAGCCCCTCCACCTCCTCTTCCTTCTCCTCTCTTACCTCCTGATCCACCCCCAATGAGCTGCCTCCTTCCAGGGACTCACTGTCCTCAAGGTCCACACCTCTCTGGAGGGCCCTGGATAATGCAGCAGACCACCAGAAGGACCTTGCAGGAGGGTATTGGAGGGTGTCACCCGATCCATCCATGCACTTTGGGGGATGGAGTGAAGTACCGAGGCAGCCTGGACTGGCGCAGGATGAAGAAGTCATGGCAGCTGCCAGGAAAGCAAGCGCACACACGGAGGAAGTACTTGTTGTGGCCGCGGACCAGTTAGACATAGAGGGAGTGGAAGCTCTTCCTGTTGATGGATCTCACTGGCCAGTCACTCGGTGCATTGATGGCCACATGGGCGCAATCAATGATGCCCTGCACCTGGGGGAATCCATCGATGAAACCCAGTGCCCTCTGTGCCAGCGCAGGCCCACCTGTGTCAAATTGGATGTGGTCCCTGCTCTCCTGAATATGGCATCCGTGATCTGCCTTATGGCCTGATGAGCTGCCAACTGCGAGATGCCACCTAGGTCCGAGCTAATCCCTAGAACGACCTAGTTGCATAGAAATTCAACGCGACGGTGACTTTGGTAATTACAGGTAGGGAGCTGCAAGGCCTTAGGTCATTGTGGATCAGAGCACAAAGGTCCATGACCATTTGCCTGGATAAGCGCAGGCTCCTATGGCACTGGCGCTCTGTCATTTGCAGCTAGCTGACTCTTGGGCAGTAGATCCAATGTTTTGGGTAGTGCCTTCCTCCCCTTGCAGCCCCCTGCTGTGCTTCTCTGGTCTCCTGCTGTCCAGGAGGCTGCATTGCTGAAGCTCATCCTGGCTGCTCTGTCCAATATCAGAGTAGCCTGTTCCTATCTGATCCCTCAGCTGTGCTTTGTACATTCACAAGACCTTCCCCCGCCAATCCCAGCTGCCCCATTTATGCCAATGGGCTCATGACCCTCTCCAGATTCCTAACACTCAACACTGAGAAAAGCAAGTCTTACAGCTCCAGTAATGGCTACACCATGGCACCTTTGGAGCAGCTGAGCTTTATTTTGGGCATCTCATTATTTTAATCATCCCTTCCCATAGCCTTCATGGCCCTCAGCATTGTTCATGTCTTCCAAACCCTGCCATGGTCCAGACATGGTATTTTCCCTGTGCTCTTCCTTTGAAAATCCCAAACTGCTGCTGACAAGCCTGTTAATGAACTCCATAATGAGGCACTTAATTGCAGGCGTGCATGCTTGCTGTTCACTCCCTCCCGCATCCCTTTAAAAATGGCTTAGCATTCCAGAGGCAGCGGGACCCAGTGCCAACCTCCAAGAACACAATCTTCAAATCACACATGCATCGGTCCTGCCCCCAGCTGGCTTTAAAAATCGGGCCCTTAATACCTCAGAAGTGTCAACAAATCAAATTTTGCATTTCAAACTTGGTGAATCTCCCAAAATCCAATAGCTGCAGAAATAATTTTAGCTGCTGCATAGATTTAAAAATACAGCATGGTTTGAACAGTGGGGAAGATTGAAATTTACCTGCAAAATTGGGGTATTTGATCGTTCTGGAAATAATCTATCCCTACAATGTTGTTTACACTGTGAGCTACCTTCCCTCCAGATCAAAAGTAAGGAATGACCTAGTACAAAAAGCTTGTTGACCACTAAGGCACTAACGTTTCTCCTGTAACGTGTTCTCATTTTACATATCCCCATGGACTGCAATTGCCTGTATCAGAGAAAAAGAAATTGCAGTGCTCTATTGATTTAGTAATGAGCACTGATGGTCAGAATCTGGATTCAGATGATTTATATGTTCCATTTAGGCAGAGTGTGTTCAGTCATTAGTAACAAATTAAAGTTACCACTAAAATCTTCCAAATAATTATTAAAAAAACAATACTTTTCGAATTGCAATATGACGTTATTGTGACAGAGGTGTTCCTTGCTTTGTCATTTTTTTTCCTAGCAAATAGCAGCTGAAGGAAAATTGTACCAGTGTCTCAAATTTGCTTAGAAACTAATTGCAAGTTATTTATTCAATATTTAATTATCCCAGTCACTGCTGAGTTTTTGCTTTGTTTGCTGTTTGACTGGAGAAATGGCTAACATGGTCACAGGAGCTCTTAAATGCAATTTATTTTTACATTTAAAACAATCTAATGAATAAATAGATACATGATCCACAGCTCTGGGTAATTACTTAATAATTACTCAGACAGAATTTCCTTCACTTTTTAAGAAACTTAAACTATGTCATTTATACAAGCATCCATTACTGTACATATTAGCATTTATAATGGAAAAAACAAGGACATGAATTGGAAAATTGAACACAATTAAAATCCCTTTATTATTTAATAATATGCTTTTAATATGAGAAATGTTTGGAAAATGCTGTATGCCTCACATAAGCATGTCATGAAAATAGAATTTTTAAAAATATTTGTTCTTCGGATGTGAGCATCGCTGGCAAGGCCATCATTTGTTGCCCACCCTTAATTGTCCTTGAAAAGGTGGTGTTGAGCCAACTTCTTGAACCACTGCAGTCCAAGTGTTGTATGTACATCAACAGTGTTTTTTTCTCCCCTGTTGCAACTTGATACAACTGTGTGGCACAGTTAGGAGGCAACCAAATTGCTGTGGATCTGGAGTCACATGTAGGCCAGACCAGGTAAGGATGGCAGATTTCCTCCCCTGAAGGGCATTAGTTTGCTTAGGTTTTTACAACAATCCAGTAGTTTTTTTTATTATTCCAGGTTTATTAATTGAATTTAAATTCCCATGGGGGTGTTGGTGGTGTAGTGATATTGTCACTGGACAAGTAATCCAGAGACCCAGGATATTGGTCGGGGGACATGGGTTTGAATCCCACCACAGCAGAAGGTGGAATTTCAATTCAATTAATAAATCTGGAATTAAAAGCTAGTCTAATGATGGCCGTGAAACCATTGTCGATTGTTATAAAAACCCATCTGGTTCACTGATGTCCTTTAGGGAAGGAAATCTTCTGTCCTTACCTGGTCTGACCTATATGTGACTCCAGACCCACAGCAAAGTGGTTGACTCTTAAATGCCCTCCTGAAATAGCCTAGCAAGCCTCTCAGTTGTATCAAACTGCTACAAAGTCACTAAGGAATGAAACCGGACAGACCACCTGGCATCGACCTAGGCACTGGAAATGCCAATGGCAAACCCAGCCCTGTCGACCCTGCAAAGTCCTCATTACTAACATCTGGGGGCTTGTACCAAAGTAACAGACAAAGTCCCAGGCACCACCATCATCATCCCTGGGTTTGTCCTGTCCTATCGGCCGGACAGACACAGCAGAGGTGGCGGCACAGTGGTATACAGTCGGGAGGCAGTTATCCTGGGTGTCCTCTTGGTTTTTCCCTCTTGTTGATTCCCTCATCACCAACCATCGCCCCACCCCCCTCCCTCAGTTGATGAATCAGTTCTCGTCCATGTTGAACACCACTTAGAGGAAGCACTGAGGGTGGCAAGGGCACAGAATGTACTCTGGGTGGGGGACTTCAATGTCCATCACTAAGAGCGGCTCAGTAGCACCACTACTGACCGAGCTGGCCGAGTCCTAAAGGACATAGCTGCTAGACTGGGTCTGCGGCAGGTGGTGAGGGAACCAACAAGAGGGAAAAATATAGTTGACCACGTCCTCACCAATCTACCTGTTGCAGATGCATCTGTCCATGACAGTATTGGTAGGAGTGACCACCACACGGTCCTTCTGGAGACGAAGTCCCATCTTCACACTGAGGATACCCAACATCGTGTTGTGTGGCACTACCACAGTTCTAAATGGGATAGATTTCAGACAGATTTAGCAATGCAAAACTGGGCATCCATGAGGTGCTGTGGGCCATCAGCAGCAGCAGAATTGTATTCAACCACAATCTGTAAACTCATGGCCCGGCATATCCCCCACTCTACCATTACCATTAAGCCAGGAGACCAACCCTGCTTCAATGAAGAGTGCAGGAGGGTATGCCAGGAGCAGCACGAGGCATACCTCAAAATGAGGTGTCAACCTGGTGAAGCTACAACCCAGGACTATCTGCATGCCAAACTGCGTAAGCAGCATGCGATAGACACAGCTAAGCGATTACACAACCAACAGATCAGATCAAAGCTCTGCAGTCCTGCCACATCCAGTCATGAATGGTGGTGGATAATTAAACAACTAACTGGAGGAGGTTTCTCCTCAAATATCTCCATCCTCAACAATGGGGGAGCCCAGCACATCAATGCAAATGACAAGGCTGAAATATTTGCAACAACCTTCAGCCAGAAGTGCCGAGTGGATGATCCATCTCGGCCTCCTCCTGAAGCCCCCAGCATCATAGATGCCAGTCTTCAGCCAATTCAATTCACTCCATGTGATATCAAGAAATGACTGAAGGCACTGGATTTGGGCTATGGGCCCTGACAACATTCCGGCAATAGTACTGAGGACTTGTGCTTCAGAACTAGCCTCGCCCCTAGCCAAGCTGTATCAGTACAGCTACAACACTGGCATCTACCCGGCAATGTTGAAAATTGCCCAGGTATGTCCTGTACACAAAAAGCAGGACAAATCCAACCCAGCCAATTACCGTCCCATCAGTATACTCTCAATCATCAGCAAAGTGATAGAAGGTGTCTTGGGCAGTGCTATCAAGTGGCACTTGCTTAGCAATAACCTGCTCAATGATGCGCAGTTTGGGTTCCGCCAAGGTCACTCTGTGCCTGACCTCATTACAGACTTGGTTCAAAAATGGACAAAAGAGCTGAACTCAAGAGGTGAGGTGAGAGTGACTGCCCTTAACATCAAGGCAGCATTTGACTGAGTACAGCATCAAGGAGTCCTTGCAAAACTGGAGTCAATAGGAATCAGGGGAAAACTCTCCGCTGGTTGGAGTCATACCCAGTGCAAAAGTAGATGGTTGAGATTGTTGGAGGTCAATCATCTCAGCTTCAGGACATCACTGCAGGAGTTCCTTAGGGTAGTATCCTAGACCCAACCATCTTCAGCTGCTTCATCAATGACCTTCCTTCAATCATAAGGTCAGAATTGGGGATGTTCCCTGAGGATTGCACAGCACCATTCGTGACTCCTCAGACACTGAAACAGTCCATGTAGAAATGCAGCAAGAGCTGGACAATATCCAGGCTTGGGCTGATAAGTGGCAAGTAAAATTCATGCCACACAAGTGCCAGGCAATGACAATCTCAAACAAGAGAGAATATAACCATCTCTCCTTGACATTCAATGGCATTACGATCACTGAATCCCCCACTATCAACATCCTGGGGGTTACCATTGAACAGAAACTGAACTGGAGTAGCCATATAAATACCGTGGCTACATGAACAGGTCAGAGGCTAAGAATCCTGTGGCGAGTAACTCACGTCCTGACTCCCCAAATCCTGTCCACCATCTACAAGGAACAAGTCAGTAGCGTGATAGAATACTCTCCACTTGCCTGGGAGTGTGCAGCTCCAACAACACTCAAGAAGCTCGACACCATCCAGGACAAAGCAGCCCACCTAATTGGCAACCCATCCGCAAAGATTCACTCCCTCCACCACTGATACACAGTGACAGCAGTGTGTACCATCTACAAGATGCACTGCAGCAATGCACCAAGGCTCCAGAGACAGCACCTTCCAAACCCGCGACCTCTACCTACTAGAAGGCAGCAGATGCTTGGGAACACCACCACCTGTGAGTTGCCCTCCAAGCCTCACACCATCCTGACTTGGAACTATATCGCCGTTCTTTCATGTCACTGGGTCAAAATCCTGGAACTCCCTTCCTAACAGCACTGTGAGTGTACCTACTCCACATGGACTGCAGCGGTTCACACCTTCTCAAAGGCATTTAGAGATGGGGCAATAAATGCTGGACTTGCCAGTGACGCCAGCATCCCATGAATGAATTAAAAAAAACTATCATGTTGAGATTTGAACTCATGGCTCTGGAGTATTAGTTCCAGCTTCCATAGTATTAGTCTAACAACATTACCCCTATGTTACCATCCCCCATATAAGGATGCGCTTTAATCCGTTGATGCAAATTCTTTTGCTGCTGCATAGCTGTAGGATGCATTACTGTTGCTCTACCTTTTTTCATCTTTGTTAGATTAATCCACTTTACTCCTTTTAAATTGTATAGTTTTGAGGACCTGCCAGCTTTAATGGTCATTGTTGACAGTAGTATCATTAATATCACATTTCCACCACCAACTGTGCCCAAGAATAATGTCTGGCAGTTCTGGACTGTAGGATGAAGACTGGTGAAAACATTCTCAGAGCAGACCATTGTGTGTTAAAAAAAATCCAGTTTAGTTTAGAGATACAGCACTGAAACAGGCCCTTCGGCCCACCGAGTCTGTGCCAACCATTAACCACCCATTTATACTAATCCTACACTAATTCCATATTCCTACCACATCCCCATGTGTCCCTATATTTCCCTACCACCTACCTATACTAGGGGCAATTGCTAATGGCCAATTTACCTATCAACCTGCAAGTCTTTGGCATGTGGGAGGAAACCGGAGCACCCAGAGGAAACCCACGCAGACACAGGGAGAACTTGCAAACTCCACACAGGCAGTACCCAGAATTGAACCCAGGTCGCTGGAGCTGTGAGGCTGCGGTGCTAACCACTGCGCCATTGTGCCGTCCGTGCAGTTTTCATCTATCAGTATAATTTTGCAATTATTAAACACTATGCTCCTCAAGGAGTAGATTAATAGACTAGTTAGCAATTTTGGAAATACAAACATTTGGGCTTTCCTCCTTGAAAGGTGACATTATAGAGGTATATAAGATTGCAAACATTATGGAAAAGTAAATCCAGAAAATGGTTTTAATTGTGTTCCCAGGGCTGGCAGGTTCAAACCAGTAAAAGACAAATTTAAGACTGATTTCATGAGGTTCTCCTACACCCAGGAGTTAGACTACATTCTGAGATAGAGTAGTGGAGGTGAAAATCCCAGAATTAGCTGACAGCCATTTGGATGTTGCAGTGAGGGGACTTCACATGAATTAGATGGATGAACGAAGATGGGTCAAATAATTTCCTCATTGTAATTATCTTGTGATCTATATGTTCACGATAGATGAAAATGTGATGGAGGGTGAGTTGGCAAAAATCAGTAGTTTTTATACATTATCTGAAGCTCATTAATTTTTTTAGTATCTTTTTCACTTCTGGCTAGTATTTGATATTTTATTATATCAAAAATCTTCATTATTATTTACTAGTTGGGCTCTTTTTTATTTCTACTCCCCATTCTCTCTCGTTTCCTATCTCGGTTCTGTCTCAGATTCATGCTGCCCTTTCTTGCCCTGTCTTGGGTGAACAATATCCTCCTGATCAAAGGTTACAGTCCTCTCTCCACAGATGCTGTCAGTCCTGCTGAGTATTTCTAACATTTTCTGTTTTTTCAACCTTCATATGCTGCCTGTGTCTTATCTCTGATCCACACTGCTTCTGCTGTTTTGGCTCAGTTGTTAGGTCTGTGCTTTCCCCCTCCAAACTGTGCCCTGTCCTAATTATGCAAGGTTTCTCCTTTCCCATCTCTTCCGCATGTCTGTTCACTGCTACTCTTCATCTTCTGCCTCAGCCCTGTTTTAAATCTGTGCTGTTCTTCTTGGCAAGTTAGTGGACTCTCAAAATCAAAATATTTTCCATTCTTTATCTATATATTCAGATAACCTAAAATTGAGCACTTTTGACTTGTAAGAAACGTCCTTTGTCTTTTTGAGATAGAATTTCTGTGGGGCTTCTCTCAAACTGCCTTAGCCTCAGTGGAAGATTGACAGCAACCACAGAGAAATGGCATAAATGACTGCTTAGGCCACTTCTACAAGGCTTGCACCAATCTTCTGTTGAAGTTGTGGCAGGAGATCAGGAGAACCTCCATGGAAATGTAATCTTTGTCTGTTTTCGTGGCCAAAGGCAAGGATTTCTGGCTTCTTGTCATCAACACCAAATGGTTGAAAAAAAGTTTAATAATATGGCTTTGAATTTTGCCAGGTTTCTCTTTATCTCTTGCCTTAACTTTGGCAAGAAGTCATGGCACCCCCTGAGAAACTGGATTGATGACTGAAAACACCCTTTTACAGCTTTTCTCCAGGATTTCTGCTGATTTGCCAGTGAACGTTAGGATATTGGGATAAATGTCGCAGAGATTCACCATCTATACGTTGCAATCCATGCAAAACAAAATGGTATTGTATTAGACAAGTTTATAAACTTACTGTTTTGTTCTGCCTGGATTTTGTGGTGGTAACGACGGCAAAACTGTAAGCATTGTCTGTCATTACTCCAGTGAAAGTGACAGCAATTTTGGGGGTCCGCACATGTGCAAAATAGCATAGAAATCCAGAAGTTGCTGTCGGTGAGATTAAGCTTCTCCAGAGGGTGCATGGTTGAAGATCTCCCAGTCCACAATCAATTAAAAATCATTGAAATGATGAGAAATTCTATTCTGTCTGTACAAATCCTTGAAAAAGTTGCACCTTGTTGAATGAGGTGTGACTGGGTTTTTAACAAAGTGCTAAGCTCATAATTGCTGCTGAGCAATCAACTAGCCCTGAAAAGCTAAGTTTATATTTGTCAAATTTCTCCAGTATGATACAAACATTTTAATGTTTTTTTATCTTATTAACTTCTATCTTAATCCAATGTTAATCATTTATTTCACTATCTGAAATATTTAAATTAAAAGTGAAGGGATTGAGTGCTTTTAACTTCCTAGTTTGCTGTTGATGAGAATACTTCAATATGATTGGCTACTTCTCCTGATTGCTAACATCACTGCTGGATGTCTGGAGATCCCCTTGACTATAGTGCCAGATTCAAGCTGCAGTTGGGAAGCAAGAAACCACGCCACAGAGATCGCTAGATCTTTGCAGACGACTTTCTACGAGGTCAGTGGCGAGTGTTGTTGCTTTACCACTGACCACAAAATTGAGCCCATTGTTTATAATCAGAATTGAGGTGTAATGAAAAGAAGCAGAATGTTTCGTCTGAATGTACAGTTTTTATTCATTGAACCTAAATATGTGCCGATAATTTACACAGCTCCAATAATATTTAGATTATTCAAGCTCTGTGAATGTCAAGAAGACCCCAGGAGTTGTGCTATTATATTAAATTCACTGACAGCTGTTTATTATTCATATATATTAAAATGTTTGTTATGCAATGGACGTATTGTATGCAGCAGAGCAGCATAGTGTACAACAGGGTTGTCCACATACGGCCCACTTGCCAGGATCCAGTGTGCCAAAGTTTTCTATCTAGCCCGCAGATGTAAACTGTACTTGGCCATTCCTCATCCTCGCCAGGGGTCCGTGACTGGTAATTTCAAAGATGAGACATCTCCCATTGGCCTCTTCTTTCTGTCCAGACTGTTTTAAAAAAAAAAAATGCATTGTCCGTTTCACAGCTGAATTGGAATTTCTAAGCTCAGAAAGAACACTCCTCTCCATATTCACAACTGACAGGTGCTGGGAGCAGGAACAGTAGTTTCTGAACTTTGGACAGATTTGGAGTTCTCCGGTGGGCATTAAAAAAAAATTGGAACCGCTGTAAATCCTGAATCTGTCCGAATTCGGAAACTGCTGTTCCCATTCCCAGCAAGTTGTCAGGGTTTTCCGATGGGTTCTGATATTTCTTTTAAAGCCCGCCGGAAAACCAAGTATCTGTCCAAAGTTTGGAAACCGCTGTTCCTGCTCTCAGCACTTGTCAGTGGGGGGAGGGGGGCTGCCCAGAAAGAGGAGGGCAGAGAGAGAGGGGGCAGAGAGGGAGGGGGGCAGAGAGAGAGGGGAAGAGAGAGAGAGAGAAAGGGAGGGCTGAGAGAGAGAGAAAGGGGGTCAGAGAGACTGGGGTCACAGAGAGGGGGGGTGACACACAGAAGGGGGAAATGACACAGAGGGGGCGGGAACAATACAGAGGTGGGGGGGGACACAGAGAAGGGGAGAATACAGAGAGGGGGGAATACAGAGAATAGGGACACAGAGAGAGAGGGAGAGAGAGACACACAAAGAAAAAGGAAGGAGAAAGAGCGATCAAGATCACTCCTGACAGATGGAATCTATCCGGAATGGCTGCATTTGCTGACAACGCAACCACTAGGTGGCTCAGTACTGGCACATGCGTAAGTGCAGCCTCATTGATTGAAACATCACCATCTGCGATGTCTCAGTCAGCTGCCAGTAATAAAGATGGCGCTGCTCAATTTGACACAAAAAACAAATTAAACCTAAATTCCCTTAATGGCTGCGAGCGCCATCTCCATCCCGTCCCCAACAGTATCCCGCTCCCTCCTGCCATCATGCTTCTCTTCGCTGCTCCCACCCTCACCCGTCTGCTTGCCGCTCGCTCCCCGCCTCGCTGCTGCCTCCCCTCAGGCATTCACTCCCCGCCTCGCTACTTCCCCACCTCAGCTGCTCGCTTCCAGCTTTCCCCCCACTCCCTGGCCACTCGATCCAGGCCTTGCCACTTCCCTCCTTTCGGCCACTCCCTCCCATGATGCCCCGTTACCCCTCAGCTGCTCACTCCTCACCTTGAGCCTCAGTGGCTCGTTCCTCATTCCTGCCCCCCCCCCATCCCCCCGCTGCTTCTTCGGGTGGCGTGGTGGGAAACGATCAACTGGGTGGGGGGTGGGGGGGTAAGCGACGAGGCCTGAAGCGAGCGGCAGAGGGGAGGAAGTGGCAAGGCCTGGAGCGAGCGGTCGAGGGGGGGGGGAAGAGTTGAGGAAATGGCCAAGGGGGAAGCTGCGAGGCGGGGAGTGAGCAGCTGACGGGGGCGATCAGCGAGGCGGGATGGAGTGGTGAGTAGTCGGGAGCAGGAAATTGAAAGTGGCTAATGAGGCTGGGATGATGGGAGGGAGCGGGGTATTGTTTGGGGGAATTGAGGTGGCTATGACGGCTATCGAGGGATGAGAATGTCATTGCGTGGTGACATCAGCACGTGCATGTGCGCATTCGTACTGACAAGCTGGCAATATTTGCACGCACTGATGACGTTTGCGATTGCTCTGCGCATGCTCTGCATTGTCACGAGTCACTCCAATCTGGAATACTCCACATTGCTACAACGAGTATGCAGGCAGGCATTGACTACTTGTCCAACATAGTGGCGAGAAAATAGATCAATAAATTAATCTTCTCATTTAAAGCTGCTTCACAAAAATGCACATTTGTTGTTGTTTTGATGAATACTAAGATAAATTTTTAATGCTTTTATCTTTCCAAAATTGTCTCACCGGCACACTATGTAAGACAAAAATTGTAATATGGCCCCCCCCATGCAAATAGCTTGGACACCCCAGATGTTTAAGAAAGATGAATGGTGATAGTTACACAGTGCTTAAAGGTATATGATATTCCGTGACAACTACTGCAAGTGTTGAGAAGCTTTTCAGCAGCACAATATCAGGAATTAAACTATTCAGTGTACTCTGCAGTTATTGCTTCAGAGAGACACTGTATTATGTTTTATTTCTGAATTCCTGGTACTGCCTGTGTGGAGTTTGCAAGTTCTCCCTGTGTCTGCGTGGGTTTTCTCCGGGTGCTCCGGTTTCCTCCCACAAGCCAAAAGACTTGCAGGTTGATAGGTAAATTGGCCATTATAAATTGTCACTAGTATAGGTAGGTGGTTGGGAAATATAGGGACAGGAGGGGATGTGGTAGGAATATGGGATTAGTGTAGGATTAGTATAAATGGGTGGTTGATGTTCGGCACAGACTCGGTGGGCCGAAGGGCCTGTTTCAGTGCTGTATCTCTAATCTAAAAAAAAATGTATGTAAAGGTATTGAAAGCCCAGAGGTGTATTTCAGAGCTTTGTGCAAGAGCAGCCTAACAATAACTTGAACTCTGGTTCAGTCTATTCTGTAGGGATGTGCTAGGCTATTCTAAGCCCTGCTGCTAATGAGACAATAATCTCAGCTGTATAAGGCATCGGGACTGCATCGAACAACTCTGTGGCACACTGTGTTCGTGCACGTCATATTGTGCCAACACATTTCCTGCGAGTTATCTGGTTTCACACTTTATTTTCCTGTTGGTGCTAGTCATGGCTCGGTTGGTAGCACTTTCGCCTCTACATTAGAAGTTTGTGGATCCAAGTCCCATTCCAGGGACAAGAACACAAAAATCTAGGCTCATACTTCAGTGTATTACTGAGGGAGTACAACACTGTTAAAGGTGCTGTCATTTAGATGAGATGTGAGAATCATAAATCATAGAATGGTTACAGAACAGAAGGAGGATATTCGGCCTGTCGAGCCTGTTAAGCTCTCGGCAAGAACAATTTAGCTATTCCCACTCCCCTGCCCTTTTCCCATAGCCTTGCAATTTTTTTTCCAATCAGATGCTTATTTAATTCTCTTAAAAGCCACGATTGAGTATGCCTCTAGCACCTCCTCAGGCAGTGCATTCCAGATCCTAACCACTCGCTGTGTAAAAGTGTTTTCCTCATGTCGCCTTTGGTTTGTTTGCGATCATCTTAAATCGGTGTCCTCTGGTTCTCGACCCTTCCACCAATGATAACAATTTCTCTCTTTCTACTCAGTCTAGACCCCTCATTGTTTTGAAAACCTTTATCAAATCTCCTCTCAACCTTCTCTAAGGAGGACAACCCCAGATTCTCCAATCTATCCACGTAACTGAAGCCCCCCATCCCTGGAACCATTCTTGTTAATCTTTAATGCACCCTCTCTAATGCCTTCACATCCTTCCTAAAGTGTGGTGTCCAGAATTGGTCACAGTCCTCCAACTGAGGCCAAGCAGTATTTTATAAAGATTTGTCGTAACTTCTTTGATTTTGTACTCTATGCCTCTATTTATAAAGCCCAAGATCCTACTTTCCTTCTAAACCACTTTCTCAACCTGCTCTGCCACCCGCAATGATTTGTGCACATATACCCCCAGGTCTCTCTGTTCCTGTGTTCACTTTAGAAGTGTACCCTTTAGTTTGTTTTGCCTTTCCTACCAAAATGTATCACTTCACACTTCCCTGCATTAAATTTCATCTGCCACACGTCCGCTCATTCCATCAGCTTCTGTTCTCTTGAAATCTATCGTCCATACAGTTCCCTATACATCCAAGTTTTGTGTCATCTGCAAATTTTGAAATTGTACCTTGTACACCCAGTCATTAATATATTTCAAGAAAAGCAATGGCCCAAATACTGACCCCTGGGGAACAACACTGTACACTTTCCTCCAGTCTGAAAAGCAATCATTCACCACTACTGTCTGTTTCCTGTCACTCAGCCAACTTCATATCCATGTCACCACTGTCCCTTTTATTCCATGGGCTTCAACTTAGCTGGCAAGTCTATTATGTGGCACTTTATCAAACACCTTTGGTAGTCCATATACACCACATCAAACACATTACCCTCATCAGCCCTCTCTGTTACCTCATCAAAAACTCAATTACGTTAGTGAAACACAATTTGCCTTTCACAAATCTGTGCCAGCTTTCCTTAATTAATCTACACTTATCCAAGTGGCTATTAATTTTGTCCTGGATTATCATTTCTAAAAGCCGTCCCACCACCAAGGTTAAACTGACTGGCCTGTAGTTCTTCCATTTATTCTTACATCCCTTTTTGAACAAGAATGTAACATTTGTTTCGTTTAGAGATACAGCACTGAAACAGGCCCTTCGGCCCACTGAGTCTGTGCCGACCATCAACCACCCATTTATACTAATCCTACTCTAATTCCATATTCTTACCACATCCCCACCTGTCCCTATATTTCCCTACCACCTACCTATACTAGGGACAATTGCTAATAGCCAATTTACCTATCAACCTGCAAGTCTTTGGCATGTGGGAGGAAACCGGAGTACCCGGAGGAAACCCACGCAGACACAGGGAGAACTTGCAAACTCCACACAGGCAGTACCCAGAATTGAACCCGGGTCGCTGGAGCTGTGAGGCTACGGTGCTAACCACTGCGCCACTGTTTGTAATTCTTCCATTTTTGGCACCATCCCCATATCTAAGGAGGACCGGAAGATAATGGCTAGAACCTCCACAATTTCCCCCCTTACTTCGCTCAGTATCCTCAGATGCATCCCATGCATTTATCAGCTTTAAGTACACCCTTTGTAGTACCTCCTCTTTATCAATTCTTTGCCCATCCAGTGTCTCAACTATCTCCTCTTTCACTATGACTTTGGCAGCATCTTTTTTATTAAAGACAAATGCAAAATATTTATTTAGTACCTCAGCCAGCCGTCTGCTTCCATCTGTAGGTCTCCTTTTTGGTCTCTAATTAGCCCCACCCCTCCTCTTACTATCCTTTTACTATTTATATGCCTATAGAAGACTTTGGGATTCCCTTTTGTATCAGCTTCCAGTCTCTTCTCATACTCTCTCTTTGCCCCTCTTATTACCTTTTTCACTTCTCCTCTGAACTTTTTATATTCAGCCTGCTTCTCACTTGTATTATCAACCTGAGATCTGTTATACACACTCTTTTTCTGCTTCATCTCACTTTCTCTCTCTTTCATCAACGAGGGAGCTTTGGTTTTGTTTGTCTTACCTTTCCCCCTCATGGGAATGTACCTCGACTGTACCTGAACCATCCCTTTAAAGACATATGCTTTGGGTACAACTGAAGTACATTCTGATGAAAGGTTACTGACCTGAAACATTAACTCTGCTTCTCTCTCCTGCTGAGTTTTTCCAGCACTTCCTGTATTTATTTCAGATTTCCAGCATCCGCAGTATTTTACATTTACTTTTATATTATTGCATATGATAGATGTTAGGTTGAAAATACAAGTGAGAACTAGACTGAATATAGAAAGTTCAGAGGGGAAGTGAGAAAGGAAATAAGAGGGGCAAAGAGCGAAATTAATTCGAGCCTCCGTTTGCCCTCTCAGATGGATGTTAAAGATCCCATGGCACTATTTTGAAGAGGATCAGGGGAGTTTTCCCTGGTGTCCTGACCAATATTTATCCCTCAATTGCCATCACAAAACAAATTATCTGGCCATTATCACATTTCTGCTCGTGAGAGCTTGCTGTGTGCAAATTGGCGGAGAAGCACTTTGGGATGTCCTGACGTCGTGAAACATGTTATAGAAATGCAAGTTTTTCTTTTATTTATTTATTTCCTGCAACATAGATTTGTTTCACTTGTAATGATCTGGATATACATATCTTTCAGAAATAGCTTTTCATTGTGAAGGAATCCGTTTCTAATAAGGGGTTACACGTTTAAAATTATTTTCCTATGAATTAGGAATTAAATAAATAAAAGCAGGGTTCTTCTTTCTAAAGGGTTAAAAGAAGGTCAGAGGCATGCCTCTGACAAGCCCCTGTGGTGAAGGGCTTGCCTCATCTTAGAGCATTGAAGCCGCTTTCAATAAAAGGGATTCACTCCTGGAAGGGAGCTGCTGCTGACTGCCTCTACTGACATTGACTACAAGCAAGAGCTGCACAAATGGAGCAATAGGGAAGAGAGTTGTTGCTATTACAAAGACTTGGTTGAGGGAAGGACAGGATTGGCAGCTAAATGTTCCAGGATTGAGAAGCTTCAGGCGGGATAGAGGGGGACTTAAAAGGGGTGGGGGAGTTGCATTACTTGTTAAGGAGAATATCACAGCTGTACTGCGGGAAGACACCTCGGAGGGGTCGTGAGTGAGGCAATATGGGTGGAGCTCAGGAATAGGAAGGGTGCAATCACGATGTTGGGGGTTTACGACAGGCCTCCCAACAGCCAGCGGGAGGTAGAGGAGCAGATATGTAGACAGATTTTGGAAAGATGTAAAGGTAAAGGGTTGTAGTGGTGGGTGATTTTAACTTCCCCTATATTGACTGGGACTCACTTAGTGCTAGGGGCTTAGATGGGGTAGAAATTTTAAGGAGCATCCAGGAGGGCTTCTTGAAACAATATGTAGATAGTCCAACTAGGGAAGGGGCCGTACTGGACCTGGTATTGGGGAATGAGCCCGGCCAGGTGGTCGAAGTTTCAGTAAGGGAGCATTTTGGGAACAGTGACCATAATTCCATAAGTTTTAAGGTACTTGTGGATAAGGATAAGAGTAGTCCTCGGGTGAAGGTGCTAAATTGGGGGAAGGCTAATTATAACAATATTAGGCAGGAACTGAAGAATTTAGATTGGGGGCAGCTGTTTGAGGGTAAATCAACATCTGACATGTGGGAGTCTTTCAAATGTCAGTTGATTAGAATCCAGGACCAGCATGTTCCTGTGAGGAAGAAGGTTAAGTTTGGCAAGTTTCGGGAACCTTGGATAATGCGGGATATTGTGAGCCTAGTCAAAAAGAAAAAGGAAGCATTCGTAAGGGCTGGAAGCGAGGAACAGACAAATCCCTTGAGGAATATAAAGACATTAGAAAGGAACTTAAGCAAGGAACAAAGAACAGTACAGCACAGGAACAGGCCATTCGGCCCTCAAAGCCTGCGCCAATCTTGATGCCTGCCTAGACTAAAACCTTCTGCACGTCCGGGGACCACATCCCTCTATTCCCATCCTATTCATGTATTTGTCAAGATGCCTCTTAAATGTCGCTATCGTACCTGCTTCCACCATCTCCCCCGGCAGCAAGTTCCAGGCATTCACCACCATCTGTGTAAAAAAACTTGCCTCGCACATCCCCTCTAAACTTTGCCCCTCTCACCTTAAACCTATGTCCCCTAGTAACTGACTCTTCCACCATGGGAAAAAGCTTCTGACTATCCACTCTGTCCATGCCGCTCATAACTTTGTAAACCTCTATCATGTCGCCCCTCCACCTCCGTCGTTCCAGTGAAAACAATCCGAGTTTATCCAACCTCTCCTCATAGCTAATGCCCTCCAGACCAGGCAGCATCCTGGTAAACCTGTTCTGTACCTTCTCCAAAGCCTCCACATCCTTCTGGTAGTGTGGCGACCAGAATTGCACGCAATATTCTCAGTGTGGCCTAACTAAAGTTCTGTACAGCTGCAGCATGACTTGCCAATTCTTATACTCTATGCCCCGACTGATGAAGGCAAGCATGCCGTATGCCTTCTTGACTACCTTATCCACCTGCATTGCCACTTTCAGTGACCTGTGGACCTGTACGCCCAGATCTCTCTGCCTTTCAATACTCCTAAGGGTTCTGCCATTTACTGTATACTTCCCACCTTCATTAGATCTTCCAAAATGCATTACCTCACATTTGTCCGGATTAAACTCCATCTGCCATTTCTCCGCCCAAGTTTCCAACCAATCTATATCCTGCTGTATCCTCTGACAATCCTCAACACTATCCGCAACTCCACCAACCTTTGTGTCGTCCGCAAACTTACTAATCAGACCAGCTACATTTTCCTCCAAATCATTTATATATACTACAAAGAGCAAAGGTCCCAGCACTGATCCCTGCGGAACACCACTGGTCACATCCCTCCATTCAGAAAAGCACTATGCTACCTATAGAATATAAGTACTTCTGCAAGACTTTATATTTTGGCATGATCACAGACCTTGGGTCAAATCTTGTTGGAGTGGGACTTCACCCATCCTGCATTCATTAGTCAGAATTTCTCCTGCACCCTTCAGCTTGAAAATCTTTCCCACCATAACTTCCTGGAAGTGTGAGCTGGTAAGGGGGTTTCTGGGGTCTTTTGAACAGTGGGACCAACAGTCTATCTCCTTAAGCAATGAGATTTAAGGTTTGAGAACAAAACACGAATGATGGAGAAGGAGAGTGAATTAAAGTCAAATCAGGTACAGAATGAGAAATGAAGACAAGGAAATATTGGACTAGGAGAGAGAGAAAAAAAGACACAAAGAAAAAATAAGTTTCTTTAAATTTTAAATTTATCGTCTTCTTCTTTGGCCTCCTTGTCTTGAGCGACAATGGGTAAGCGCCTGGAGGTGGTCAGTGGTTTGTGAAGCAGTGCTTGGAGTGGCTATAAAGACCAATTCTAGAGTGACAGACTCTTCCACAGGCGCTGCAGATAAAATTGGTTGTCGGGGCTGTTACACAGTTGGCTCTCTCCTAGCGCTTCTGTCTTTTTTCCTGCCAACAGCTAAGCCTCTGCGACTCACCACTCTTTAGCCCCGCCTTTATGGCTGTCCTCCAATAGTATAAATTTATATATTTTTAAAAATCTCTAACAACAGTTTACTACATGAGACCCAAAAGTTTAAATCATTTCCTTTCTGGGCCAGTGAGATTGATTGGCATTGGATTAACAATTATCATATTGAGTTTTGCTGAAAATAGAGACATGTTGTCGAAGCTTTTCGTCTTGCACTCATCAGGACAATCTGCAAGAATACCAATGTAAGGGAAACAACAACTTTATACTGTATGAGAAGAGAGTGCTGATTGGTTGGCAAGTGAACTCTGATTGGTAGAGGCGTTGCCATGGAGAATGCACCAGTTTACAGTGACAGTTAACTGCCAAGCTTTGTTTGAAATTTAAACCAGGCAGCTTGATTCTAATTGGTCAAGGCATTGCCCTAAGGAATGAACCAGCGAATGGCTGTCACTTATTTTGTTTAGCTGAAACTTTTTCTGATGAGTGCAAGATGAAAAGTTTCGACAACATGTCTCTATTTTCAGCTATACTCAAGTTCTGTACTACCAAATGACTAATTATCATATTGCTAACAAAGTACTTACTCTACTAATTATGAGCCCGAACATTCTGTGGTGAATTTAATGGTCAATTAATGTGCAAATCCAGCAGGTTCGTAAAAATGATGGAGCAGTTAAGCACAAGATATCATTTGTGCGAGGCAAATGGCAGAGCAGGATAAATTGACCAACAAGTTATGGAGATTTGCAATTAATGGTGTATTTCATAGACCCTTGAACTTGCTGGCCGATTTGTGAATTAATAATGGAGTGTGTCGTTAATATGCTTTTATTTGTTTAACAAGATTTGACCCATTATTTTGAAACAAAATGGCTGTTGTAATAAAGCAAACTCTATAAGCTGCCTAGGCTGAAAACAAGCATGAACCAAGTATTGAGGGAAAAAAGGTAGATAACAAAGCTCTTTCAGTCATTACCTGGGAGATGTAATGTCTTCTGTCAGTTTTCCTGCTACATGCCCAGAATATGGATTCAAAATTTCAGATTCAAGCCATCAAGGGCTACTTTTATTTGTGCAAGAGTGACTGCTGTAATTTTTTGGCAATTACAGTGGTACATAAATTAAATCAGATGATGCACAATCAATTGCTTTTCTGTTCTTGACAGCAGTATATTTCACTCAGATTAAAGGAGTCACTTAAATGACATAGTAATGGTTTTCTAATATTTCAGATATACAGATTACATTTGTGTGGAGACACAGATTGAATTTTATGATTGGTGTAGCTTTTGTTTTTCTGGGAAGTATAAATAAGATAAGGTTCACAGGAATATAGGGGACTGATTATCATTTGCTTTAGACCAACAATTAAAACATCCTACATATTACTAATTACAATAAATAGAAGAAACTAACAAAGCTTTCTGTGACTGATAGTTAAAAGATAACGTAGCATCAAGCCTTAGTTACTTCAATAATGTAAAGCCAGTGCTTTTGAACTTGGGGTTGAATTTTACTGGCTCCTTGACGCTATGGGTCGTGGCGCATCGTGGTGTGGGGGTCAGTAAAATGTTGCGGGGAGAGGCCTGCCTCAACCCACGATTTCGAGAAGTGCCCGCCGCATATTACCAGCGGTGGGGGGACCTTGGTGCGGCCCACCCGCCACACAGTGGCAGCACCACAATCAACCTATGGTAATGATTACTTACCTATACTGATTATGCAGCCCGCCGCCTCTCCACCGAAACTGCCGGATTTTTTGTTGAAGGGGCAGCCGTCACATGCCGTCCCGTTCACGATTTGAAAAGCCAGCGGGTCCTCACTCTGCATTATGGACGGGAGGAGGGAGGGGGGATACACAGGGGTCTAACTCTGCATTCTGGAAGAGAGGAGGGAAGGGGAGATGTGCAGGCGTCTCACTCTGCATTCTAAAAGGAAGGGGGTCTGGGATTACTGGAGGGAAAGCTGTGCTGGCATGAAGGGAGCAACCGTGTATCATCTCTCAGTTAACAGTGTACACTCTGTGTTTGTGAGGGGGCAATGGCACACTAGGCACCCTGTGTGAAGGGAGGGTGCCAGAAAGGACAAGAACATTAAGGGGTTATGGATGGTGGGGGCAATCAATTCAACTGGTAAGATATTGATGTGGTCATGCTGTGCCACTCTGAGTGTTGGCCAAGATGGGCAATGCCATGGCATGCCACATAGTTGATCCAGGAAAGCAGCTGATGTACCCATCATCACCAATCCCTGCTCCGATAGGAACCTTTGAATACATGTAGGGTTCAACTTTATTTATCACATGGAAATAGGTATGGCTCATCCTACATTGTGTGATCCTCTGCACATGAGGATCCGTATGCACCAGAGGCAATACCAACAGGCAGGTGCGATCCACGTAGAGGCCCCCAGTCGTTAGCAGCAGCCCCCAAGGGGAGCTCGTCACTACGTTTGCCGTGCATCTACAGGCCCCACATGATATGCCATCAAATGTCAGAGCACCAGTGTCAGAGGCAATTACGCATATAGAGAGGGTGGTGACACGTCTCTGTGCCCTGCTCGAGGATGACCTGCAGCCCATGGGCTCTGGTGGACATCCCATGCCTTTGGTCCTCATAGTGGCAGCAGTTCTCAAGCCTGATGCCTCTGAAGCCTTTTAGGGGCTCACCAGATATCTTTGTGGGGTCACACAGTCAGCAGTGCACTGCTGCATCAGGGAGGTCACCAGTGCACTGCACCAGAGAGCCAGTGAGGATGTCCACTTCAGGGCGGACTCTCACAGCCAGGCCCAGAGGGCCATTGGTTCTGGCACCATTGCCGGAGAACCATAGGTTGTAATGTTCATAGACTGCAATTATGTGGCTATCAGGCCTACTGCCAGGCTACCACCTGCAGACGTCACCATTAAAGGAGCCCTCTCACTCTAGGTGAAGCTGGTATGTGATCACCGCAGATGCTTGCAGCGAATGTATGACTGTTTCTAAGTCAGCTGCATTGACACCTGGGTCTTGCGCCAGTCCCGGCTGCCACCGCTGTTCACTGAATTGGCTCAGATGGAGGGGTGGCATCTTGGAGATAAGGGCTATCCTTTGCAGACATGGCTGCCGACACCAGTGAGAGCCCCCACCATTGCTGCTGAGGAGAGATACAACACCAGCCACTGAGCTACATGAGCCACCATTGAGCAGGAGATCGGCATGCTGAAAGAGCGCCTCCAATGCCTGTATGGATAGGGTGATGCCCTGTACTACGGGCCTAAAAGGCCAGCTCCTTTCTTTGCTGCTCAGCACAACTACGCACCCAATAGGGGTCAGGCCTGGCATGATGAGGAGAGACATCAACAGGATTCCTCCTCGGACTATGATGATGCTAAGGACCTACAACATGACAGACACATGGGAGGGCAGATGGCACCCAGGCTCTGCACACAGGGCTAGCAGTGAGCTAGGGATGTATGGAAGTGGTTTATCAGACAAAGGCTTTCTGCTCCATAGGAACCGACATGAGCTCTGAAAGCCACAAATCACCCTCGCTCACCTGCTGTGCACCAGTCCACATCTGCAGCATCCCTGTGTAAACCATTAGAGACAGCAGCTGACTGAGCCAATGTCCATGTCACTGCATCCGTGGAGATGCTCATGTGTAATGGTGGCATGGCAATGATGTTATTGCATACGTTGGCTGTTCTGAAGGGCCAACGGTGCAAAGGGATGTGACATTGGCGCTACATGCTGGCACACATCATTCACACAGAGAAAAGGACACACATGTTGGTGAGGAACATTTAGTGAAAGACGTATTTACGTTGCTGTGACACCCGTGCATTCCCATTTGTGTCAGTGTGTTCTCTGTAAACCTCTGTAATATCTTTAATAGTCTATTTAAGTCTCATGTCCTGGAATGTGCAAAATTAAGAATATTCACCCAGGTATGGCATACCTATAAGAAGGAATGTTACATTTGCGTGGGAGAAGAAGATCGCAACAGAGTCACAGGACACTGGGACACAGCAGGGTAAGTATGTGGCAGCAAAGCAGAAAGTGCTGGGGTCACTCAGCAGGTCAGGCAGCATCTGTGGAGAGAGAAGCAGAGTTAACTTTCAGGTCTGTGAACTTGGACAAGTTAACTCTGCTTCTCTCTCCACAGATGCTGCCTGACCTGTTGGATCTCTGCAGCACTTCCTGCTTTGCTGACAGATTGACAGCAGCCCCACTCTTCAGCAGTCAGGTATTTCTTTGAGAGCTGTCAGGAAGCAGGTGCTGGGGCGCTTAAAATAGGGCCCCAGCACCTGCTGCACAGCTGTCAAAGGGTTCCTCACTGCGCCGAATGTCCCGCCTCTCCCAATGTAATGTCGGGGGGGAAGTGGGTGGCTCAGTGCAGTGATGCTAATGAGCCCCCGTGCATAATATCGCGGGGGCTGTGTGGCGGCCACTAAATGCGGGTGCCGCGCTGAGTTGAAAGGGCGCCGCTGCGCAGTGCGGCGCCCGAATAAAATTCAGCCATTAATGTTTGAAAATCGTTTAGACCAGATGCCCAGGATTTAGGAATCTCAGCTTGTGAATTTGAGCTAGTGGTTTCCTATAGGAAATTTCTTCGCACTAAGGCATTCAACTCTAGTACATGCAACCAGACTGTTGTACTTCAATCACAAAATTCTTTTAATTGGCAGAGGATTAAAATGACAGGCTCTGCCCCATTCCCAGGCTGATCTCACTGTTCTTGGCCTCCAGCACTGTTCCAATGAAACACAACATAAGCTTGAGGAACAGGGCATCATCTTTTGATTAGGCACTTTACAGCTTTCCAGACTCAAAATTGAATTCAACAACTTTGAATCACACACTCTGTGCCTCTTTTTCCCGACAGCAGCTGTTGTTAATGATTCTGCTATTTCCATTTACCTGTTTCCCTTTAGACCCATCTTCTGTTTCTTTACTTGTTCCATTATCATCTCCTTTTGCCTTTCACCATCATCCCTTTTGTCCTTTAATCTCTTCTGTCTTCCACCCTATCACAAATCTTCCCTTCTGATGAAAGGTCACAGACCTGAAACGTTAACTGTGCTTCTCTCACCACAGATGCTGCCTGATCAGCTGAGTATTTCCAGCATTTTTTGTTCCTTTTTCAGATTTCCAGCATCCACAGTATTTTGCCCTTTTACTTTATATTCAGGTTTATTTTTTTTTAAGATCAGTGATTAGAGAAAATAGAACCCGATGTAATCTATTTGCTCGTCTTAAGATGTCAGGCGGCCTTTCCTGCTGGTAGCAGTAATATCTGTGGTTCTATCTATACTTTTGTTCTGGAGAATATCATTAAATTATGATTCAACAATAACAACAACTTGCATTTATCGTGCCTCTAATGTAGAGAAACGTCCCAAAAGGCTTCACAGGAGTGCATGCAGTCAAAAATTGGCATTGAGCCAAAGAAGGGAATTTTAGAATTGAGTAGATGCTTGTTCAAAAAGGTAGGTTTTGAGAACGAGAGAAGGGTGAAGGGGTGGAGAGCCTAGTGCCTAGAAAGCTGAAGGCATGACTAACAATGATGGTGCAGATAGAGTGGGTGAATTTGTAAGATGCCGTGGGGGAACACAGAGTTCTCAGAGGGTTATAGGACTGGAGAAGTTGCAAAGATTGGGACGGGCAAGGCCATGGAGGGATTACAACATATAGGTGAGATTTTAAATTTGAGGCATCGGTGGATCAGGAGGCAAAGTAAGTCAGCAAACAGAGGGGTGATGAGTGAATGTGAAGGTGCAGGCTAAGATATGGGTAGCAGAGCTTTGGATGAGCTCTAGTTCGTGTATGATAAAAAATGGGAGGGCAGGACAGTGTTGAAATAGCTACGTTTGAGATAACTAAAGCGTGCATCAGGATTCAGCAGCTGATGAACTGAGGCAGGGGCAGAAATGGGTGACGCTATGGAAAGAGAAGTAGGTGGTCTTTGGGATGGAGAGAATATGGGGTCTGAAGCTTAGATCAGGGTCCGATAGGGCACAGAGGTTGCAAACAGTCTGGTTCAGCCTGAAACTGTGACCAGGAGGAAGGAATTAAATTGGTGGTTAGGGAAGGAAGTTTGTGATTGGGGACTGAAGACAATCGGCTGAAATCTATGGTGCCGCCGCCTATTATGGTGGCGGATGTAAACAATGGCTGTCCGCCTGCATGTCGTGGAGCTTATTTAAATGGCCGGGTAATACATGGAGGTGGTGGGTTATCCATCCTCGGCAATGGCGTCAGTTGCCTTTGTGCAGGCATTGATGCCATTTCTAAATGGCTTTGAGCCTCATCATTACATTTAAATATTTAAAGGGGAATGGATTTAAAAAATGAAATTAATTGATCTTGTCCCTCTTCCACCTCCTCTCCCAACAACCATAGATTTAATTCCTTGCCCTCTCCTCCACACAAAATATTGACCTCGTGCACCTGACCTTGCCCTCTCAAAGTTCATAAACTTTAAACTTTACCTCTTCCCATCACCCCCTACACCAATGAAATGACTCTGACACCGCTCCACCCCTCCCGCACTGAAAAACTTACTTGCTCCCCCTCCCCACCAGTGTTCCGCCCCGGATCCGCAGACGGGGATCCGAAGGCATGGGAGTGCCAGCCATCCGCACCAATATTGCAACGAGATGGATGGCGAAAGCAAGAAGGTAACTTATTCCTTCATTTAAATTTATTTACATATTTAAATTTTGCTCTCACCACAGAACGGCGGGGGTGGGCTGGGCCGCCACGAGGTCTTGCTGCCGCCGGCAATATTGGGCCAGGCCTTCCCAGCGTCGAGGCCTGTAATGGGCCTGTGCCATAGGCATTTTCCAGCTTCCCCCCCCCCCCCCCACCACAACCCCTGACATCAGGAGGTCTGTAAAATTTGCTCCAATGACTTTGGTCTTCCTAATGTTTATTTGAAATTGTTGCTCAAACAGAGCTGGATGTTGGACAAGGAGGCCAACAACACAGTGGCAATGGAGGTGTATAAAGAGGAAATAGTGAGGGAGAGCTGGCTGTCATTAGCATGCATGTGGAACCTAACATCATGGTCCTGATAATGGAGAGATGGGGAAGGTGTGTTGGAGCCCATTGGCAGAGAAGGGCTTGCTGACCATCAAGCAAGATGTCATTTAAATAAAGGAATGCAGAAACTGCACCAAAACTGGCCAGATTCACAGCCTGGCTGGCAGTCTGTACCAGGGAAATTACAACAAGAAACCTATGGGAATGATCCCCAGCAGTTAATGAGGAGTCTGCCCATGATCAAGGGATGGGGAAACACTGGCCTTAATCAAAGGAGTTGGAGGGAATGGGTCTGACCGTAATTGGTGGGGTTGGGAGGGCATCTGGCCTCTATCAAGGGAGGTAGAGGGTGGGTAACCTAATTCAAGGGAGCCCAGGGCTTCAAAATAAATTCAAAATTTAATGTGCTGGGTCTTTTGTGGCCCAAGATCCATCTCCTGGCAAGTTTTCCCTGACATGAAGCTAACACTGTTCCACTGTTCCCCACTCAGGCCTCTGATTGAAATTACATATTGGATCCTGATGATACTGTCAGTTCACTGCACCATTACAATTATGATCATAGGTTTTTGAAAAATACAGGCAGAGAAAAAATCATTAACTTTTTTAAACATACATTTACCTATCAAGCGCATCCAGTTTGTATTGTGTTTACTGAGTACTTCAACAATACCTTCCAAAACCACATTAAGTGTATCGACAAGACTTTGTCTGCATTATTGGCATTGTGCTTGAGATTGCTGAATATATTGCTGACTATCACACTGTGGAGGGAGTATGTGCTTGTTAGCTCAATATCCCTGATTGACTCAATCTCCACAATCTCCCAGTGGTGATGCCGATACTGCTGAGCTGTTGACCCTCTGGTTGGCTGGCAGCAATTAGAGGCAGGATCCCCATTTTTAAAAGGATGGAGATCCCAGCGCCAGAAACTTAGCCTCTGGAACAACAGAGGATCATGCCAGGAGGCGCAAAAAGGCTGAGGCGGGGTCCCCCCTGCTTTTCGGCCCGGTGCCGGGAGCCCCGCCACCTCCACAAGAACCTGGCCAAAGAGTACAAAAGCAAGGAAGTTATGATGAACCTTAAGAAAACATTGTTTCAGCCTCAACTGGAATATTGTGTCCAATTTGGGTACTACACTTTAGAAGGATGTGAAACCTTTAGAGAGGGTGTAAAAAGATTTATGAGAATGGTTCCAGGGATGAGGAACTTCAGTTACATGGATGATTGGAACAGGCCCTTCGGCCCACTGAGTCTGTGCTGACCAACAACCACCCAATTATACTAATCCTACATTAATCCCATATTTCCTACCACATCCCCACCATTGTCTTACCACCTACCTACACTAGGGGAAATTTACAATGTCAATTTACCTATCAACATGCAAGTCGTTGGCTGTGTGAGGAAACCAGAGAACCCGGCAGAAACCATGGTGGTCACAGGGAGAACTTGCAAACTCCACACAGGCAGTACCCAGAACTGAACGCGGGTCACTGGAGCTGTGAGGCTGCAGTGCTAACCACTGCGCCACCCAGGTGTTCAAAATCTTGAGGGGTCTGGACAGTGTAGATAGGGAGAAACTGTTCCCATTGGCAGAAGGGTCACGAACCAGAAGACACCGATATAAGGTGAATGGCAAAGGAAGCAACGACGATATGAAGATTTTTTTATGTAGTGAGTGGTTAGGATCTGGAATGCACAGCCTGAGAGGGTGGCTTTCAAAGGGAATTAGATAAGTACCTGAAAAGTAAATATTTGCAAGGTTACAGGGAGAGGGCTGGGAAGTGGAACTAGCTGATTTGCTCTTACAGAGAGCTGACACGAACATGACGGGCTGAATAGCGTCCTTCTGTGCTGCAACTATTCCAAGATTCTTTAAGAATAATCAGCTTACCCAGTATATTCCCAGCTTCAACTTCCGATTGCCATATATCCCACAGGTGCTTTATCCACATATGACTGGCACAAGAGAAGTTAGCAGTAAGTAAAGGCTGTTGCTTGTTGTGGGACCAGTTGTACTTTACTTATCATAAAGATACATCTTTGCATTCCCAACAATGAGAACTGTGCTTCTCTACTGTGATCATGGGTTCATAGTCTGTGGCAAGTGTGCCCAGCAAACCTATGAGTAGGTTTTGGGATGGGGTGGTGTGGTGGGGTGTAAGCATGGGGTGTGGGGATTACGAAGCTCGTGGTGCTTTTTGTCATCTCCAGCTTGCTCCCCAAAGTTCCTGGAGCATGACTAGGACTTGCAAAGAAGTGTAATCTTTTGTCCACAGCCTCTCCAATAGTGAGAAAACTAATCTGTACACGATGTAAGGGCTGCAGTGATCAATGTATATTTTTCAGTTTACCATGCTGAATTGTGCTATACATGAAGATTATGTGCATTTGTTTCACATATTCTATCCTGTATCAAGCCTGTGTCCTCAGTACCTTGCTCTATGGCAGCGAGGCCTGGACAACGTATGTCAGCCAAGAGCGACGTCTCAATTCATTCCATCTTTGCTGCCTCCGGAGAATACTTGGCATCAGGTGGCAGGACCGTATCTCCAACACAGAAGTCCTCGAGGCAGCCAACATCCCCAGCTTATACACACTACTGAGTCAGCGGCGCTTGAGATGGCTTGGCCATGTGAGCCGCATGGAAGATGGCAGGATCCCTAAAGACACATTGTACAGCGAGCTCGCCACTGGTATCAAACCCACCGGCCGTCCATGTCCATGCTTTAAAGACATCTGCAAATGCAACATGAAGTCCTGTGACATTGATCACAATTCGTGGGAGTCAGTTGCCAGCGTTCGCCAGAGCTGGCAGGCAGCCATAAAGGCGGGGCTAAAGTGTGGCGAGTCGAAGAGACTTAGCAGTTGGCAGGAAAAAAGACAAAAGCGTAAGGGGAGAGCCAACTATGTAACAGCCCCGACAAACAAATTTTTCTGCAGCACCTGTGGAAGAGCCTGTCACTCTAGAATTGGCCTTTATAGCCACTCCAGGCACTGCTCCACACACCACTGACCACCTCCAGGCGCTTACCCATTGTCTCTCGAGATAAGGAGGCCAAAGAAAGAAAGGATTCTATCCTTCTTTCATTTTTTTCCACAATAATGTAGGCATTCTTACATTGGCCTCTCTCTGTGTTGCCTTTCACCATAGTGGACAAACAGAAAATTTATACAAAAGTAAGAAAATCTGATATTAGAAAGGCCAAGGGAAGAATTAATAAAAGCTAAGTAGAGCAATGAAAAGGCTTTCTATTGGTACATTGGTAGTAAGAAGATAGTCACGGTCGGTGTAGGCCTGCTAACAGATGAAGGAGAAAATCTTACAGTCAAGATGAGGGATATCCAGTAATACTGTCACAGAAAATGTATATATTAAGATTATGGAACCATCCAAGAAGGACAAAAAATAGTTAGTGGAGTTTATTATTCAGGAAGAGATAGTATTAATGAAATTACTCAAATATAAGATAGATAAATCATTGGGTCTTGACAGAACTTAGGGAAGAAACAGCAAAGGCTCTGACAATTTTCCAAAATGATGTGGAACAAAAACAACCAGATGTGCTTACAACAATACATGAAAATTTGTCCCCTTGGTCTATACTACTGCATGAAATAATAATGCACTTGGAGAAACAGGATTTAATCAAATCCAGATGGCATAGAATGCTGAAAAGCACATTGTGCTGGACCAAACTTATCGATTTCTTGGATGAACTAGCAGAGAGGAAATACAGTGGATATGTTTTATAAGGATTTTCAAAAAGCTTTCAAGAGGATACCTCAAAGGAGACTTAGGCCAAAGATAATGGAATTCAAGACGTGGTCACATGGATAGAGGGACGGTTAGAGGGCAGGAAGCAAAGCTGAGGAGTAAATAGAAGTTGCTTGAATATGAAGCATCTGGTGATGGTGCCCCACAGAAGTCTGCATTAATTATATATATGAATGATTTAAAGAAACAAAAATTGAAATGATTTCAACATTACATTGTACATTTAATGTAGAAAAATACCCCCCAAGGCACTTCAGAGGTGTAGAGGAAATGGATACTAAGCCAAAAAAGGAAAGCTTACGAGGGATGACCATAAAGCTTGCTAAGAGGGAAGGGTTTTGGTAGGGTCGTGAAGGAGAAAAGCAAGATGGATAGATTAAAGAGGGATTTGCAGACAGTGGGACTTAGCAGCTGAAAGTATAACTGCCAATGGTGGGGTAAAAGGAGGCTGGATGCATAAGAGGCCAGAGTCAGAGGAACAGAGAATATGTTGGGGTAGGAGGGTGGCAGCAGGGGGTCGTGGAGAGTATTGGTCTGGAGGAGGGTAAAGAGATAGGGAAGAACGATGGAGAGATTTGAACATAAGGTGTTGGATGGCCTGGAGCCTATGTAGGTCAGAGAGGATAGGAAAGCAAGGATAGGATATCAGCAATAAAGGCATAGATGAAAATTTCAGCAGAATCTGGGCTGAGGTAGGGGCGGAAATAGTGATGTAATAGAAGTGGAAGTCTTTATTATGGCGAGGAGAGGTGTGTCAAATTTGGGAGTATGACAAATTGTAATGAGGATTGTGAAAGACAGCAGGAGGACAAAAATAAGCTAGCAGAATGGGTAGGCAAATGGCAGTTGAGATTCCAAAAGTGTGATGTAATACATTTGACAAGAACGAATAGCAAAACAAAACGCACCTTAAATGGAATAAAGTAAAATGGAGTAAAGTATTAATTGTGCAGACACAGTTTGTTGTTAAAAAGTCGCATTGCACGTAGATAAATTGGTTTTGTGTCTAAACTCATTGGGGCTGATATTTTTGGAGGGTGTGATAGAGGCCTTTCTGATTGTAAAGGGTTATAATGAGGTAAACAGCAGACTGCTTCTGCTGGTTTGGCAAGACAATGATGAAACTGCGTAAATCTAAACATTTTTTAGAAAATAAATAAAGGTAAAGTTACATAGGGGGTGGTAATATTGTGGAATTTTCAACCATAAATTTGTTTAAGTACAGTCGATAAATCCTTTTAAAAATAAAATGGAAGGTTGTTTGGAAAGAGGACTATTAAAAGGTATGTGAAGCAAGAAGAAAAGTGCTTTTAGATTAGGTGGCTCATTTGACCTCGAATGGGCTAAATGGCCTGTTTTTTTATGCGGTAACACTCTAGAATTTTGAAGTGTATTTTAATTTACTGAAATACATATTTAACCCAATAAATAAATAAATACTGCATTCTCTATTTTAAATGAGAAATGCATACACTGGTTACAGAGGTTATTCAGTGGTTTAAATCTCCAGTCTGCCTTCTGATTCCAATCTTTACACCTGTTCTCATTATTTTAAATGTTAATCTGTTAATTATTCATCCAAGTACAGTACTGGATGTCAGCCCGTGTCAATAATATATCCTCAGCTCCTTAAAAGGGAAGGTAGCTCGAGAGGTGAGTACTCTGAATGGCAAGTAATTACCCTGAGATATGACCCATATATTTTCATTGTCTTGCTGGGAATATTTGTGTTTTAAAGAGTTCTCAGAGGGGAACATCTCAGTCTGTGTGAGAGTACTATAGCTGACAGTAAAAGGAATTTAAATTCTACAAGCCAGCAGTTCAATTTTAGGCTGGGAAATTCCACTCTGTAGCGAAGCCCGAAACTCGGAAACTGTTAGCTGAAATACTTCCGGCTACTTCCATTCGTGGCCCACATCGCACCCTGACTGGAAGGGGGCTAGTGCAGACATGCCTTCTAGAGTGCGTTTAATGCTGACTTGGCACCCAATCTACCATTTTGGGCTTCACAGGTCCTGTTAATGCCCTCTCTTAATTACTTCCAGCTGCATTCAGCTGCACAAGGGACCTCCCACAACCCCCAACACCAGCGCTACTTAAAGGGATTACCAGTCAACTTTCAGGTGAGGTGCTTTTGACTTCCTGTTGCTGCTGCACAGTTGGTGGAAGTACTATGTTCACTGTTATTGGAGGAGTGGACAGAAGTTTTGGGATTCATGAGGGAGTGGTGCTGGATTCTGACAATGAGGTCAGAGAAGTTGGAAAGCTTCCCAGGAGAAAGCCTGCTTCAGTAATGGCTATGGTTGCAGTCTTCTTGGGCTGCCAACATGACTTGGTGATGGAGCACAGTCAGAGGAGAAGCTATGTGCAGAGGAAGAAGAGGAAGGCTTTCAACTGGGTCTTTAGGGAGCACTTCTCCTACCGACACCACAGCCGGAAGCAGTGTCCGAGGTGCCTACATTTCAAGTAGGTGACGACTGAACTGTGCCACCTCCTACGATCAGAGCTCGAACCGTACAGCGGGGCGGGAATGGTTTCTACACCTTCCTGGATCACGCCATGCAGAAGCAGGCAATTTTAGCAACATTTCAGAGTGGCAGAAGCCCTGTACAGAAGGAGAGGAGATTTCATTGTCTTGTCTCCTATTAGAGTGAAGCAGGAGGAATAAACATGTGGCTTTCCCAAGTTGGTGGGATTCCCAATGGTTCCGGGTGCCATCGACTGCATGCGCATGGCTCTGCGGGCCCCAGATATCAACAAGGGATGTTCCGCAACCACAAGGGCTACCACTCCATTAACATGCCACTTGTGTGCAATCATACCCAGAATCGGTGAATGCCTGTTATCCTGACAGCATTCACAATACATTTATCCTGTACCAGGCAGGCATTTCTGCCATCTTTGGTCCCCCACGCAGAACCAGAGGCTGGCTATTGGGTGATAAGGGATATCTGATTGACACCTGACTCATGACTCCCCTCCACTACCTGACCACACATGAACAGTGCACCCACAATGAGAGCCATATGCAACCAGGAACATTGTGGACCAAACCATCAGTGTTCTCAACCAATGTTCCACTGCCTAGACCACTTGGGGGAGCCGTCCATACTTGCTGGAGCATGAGTCCAAGATCGTCATGGTCTGTTGTGTCCTCCATAGCCTCACTCTCATGAGGGCACATCCCTTGCCATAGGACCTCAGGAGGTCACCTCAGGAGGAGGAGAAAGAGAGGAGGCATCCAGGATCCCTTCATTCCAGACAGGCTGCCCATGAGCAGATTCTCAGATACCAGTTTCCCTGAGATCTCATCGCCACATCACTGTTGATCCATAATTCTCCATCTTTCAATCTATCTGCTGCATACCATCCCATACATGCATACCATCACTCGACCAAAAACCTGAAATAAAAGCCACCACCAACAAACTGTTCAAGAACAGTTTTATTCAACAACATTTCCAATAATACATACAAAATTGTACTATTCACTTTTGTTCTTTTCCTAAGTGCCTGTCTTGTGGTGCTTTACCTGGCCTAGTGCTCCTACGCAGTGTTACCCCAGTCACTGCAGCATGGCTGCTGGAAGGTTGCTGACTTTCAATGGGGAAAACTGCAGGTGGCCTTGCAGGACGCCCTCGAGCAGCTCTGGGTCTTGGGTCCAGGCTTCAGACTGCAAGACCTCAGTATGGGTGGCAGCAGACTGCGCTGACTAGCTGAGAGTCATCAGTCAGGGCACTGGCAGTGTGACAAATGCTGTCATCCTGAAAGAGGGCAGCAGGTTCATGCTCCATGGAGCCACTGCCATTCTCCCAGGGCAGTGGCTCAGCAATCTTAATAACCTGCTGGAAGATAGATTCCTGGACTGCTATGATACCCTGCAGGTCACTTTGAGCACTGCGATCTGCAGCAATGTTGGCAGCAAGCATGGATCCCATTACCGCAGTCTGAGCTTCCACTGCATCACAGAGATGTTGGATGGCTTCTGCTTGTGCTGCAGTGGACGTTCAGACATTGGCCACCAGACACTGTATCATGGGTGGATCCATGTCTCTGAGTTGGCCACCACTTCCACGCTGGAAAGGATGAGCTCCAAGCTCTGCAAGAAGCCCTCTGCCAATGCACCAAGCATCTTGGTGTGCGAGCCTATCAGCATTCTCCTGTACGCTGCCCCCATTGAAGCATTCATCTGTGTCCTCTGCAGCATAACTCGTCTGCGGTCTTGCCCACTGATGAGCTGGTACACGGACTGTCCTTTCCCCCGGCCTAGCTGCATCCCACTCATGCCTAGCGACTCACCACATGCTGATCACAACTCTATACTGCCCTCTAAGGTATGTGCAGTGCCAGTATCTGACTTGGTAGCTCCGATTGTCAGATCAAGGGAGGGTGCTTCTTTATCAGAGGTCTGGTGTTACTGTTGACCTACATAGTGAGGCTGCACTGGCTGGGCAGGAGGTAAATCTTGGGTTAGGGTGAAGGTAGTGGGAAGGGTGGAAAGCAAGAGGTCCACAGTCACACTATCTGCTGTTTGCACTTCAGGCCTGATAGTAGGATGAGGGTGAAGTACAATTTGTGAAGGAGCATAAGGCAGGAACACCCTTGACTATCTGCTCCCATTTCCTTCACAGGATGTGTCTTTAGGACCTCCTGGCTCCGTTTGGAAGCATGGTTTATCTCCTATTGCCTCTGTCACTAAGGCCTCCAGCGCTGCATCTGAGAACCTGAGAACTCTCTGTTTTGCTGCTTCATTACCTGTCTTCTTCATTTCACAAAAGCCTCCCTGATACGTTTCCAGCAGCTGCTGCAGCCTGAGTGCACCTGCCCTTTAAGAGGGGTAGGCTGCCTTAAAGTTGTGCAGGCTAGTTGTGTGCAATGCTAATCATGCACGCTGCTGGGACCCCTGCTGAGCATGCAGCCTGTCAGCAGCGCATTCGCTCTTGGCTGCACACTACCATCATGTTGATGAACAGGCAATACTAACTTTGCACGCTGTCTGCCCCAATGGGACTTGTGCATCGTGATTCCCACACTTAGTATCGGGTCTGATCAAATTTTTCCCCCTTTATCTTTTTATCATTCTTTATTTCTACTGTCCTCCTTTTGTGACTTAATTGATTCTTGGATTATAGCTTTGTTGAAACTTTTACCTTTGGTACGTCATCCACATTTACCATTCTTTGTGAGAATAGTCAGTGAAAACTTGACATGTTGTTCACTCATGTGTTACATCACCTGGTGGTCACAGGCATGCATTTTTAGCATGGCTTAGTGGACAACAGTCAGACAGACCCTGGCCAATTTCTTTTTCCTCCCTAACTCAGAAGTGCTGAAACCAACATACGCTGGAACACTTGAGTGCTAACTCTGTACAGAATGAGATCCTGCCCCCATTCCCTTCAGATGGTGGTCCTGGAGGGCCTCCTGACCACCTCCCCCACAGACAGAAACATGGGGCTGGATTTTATGCTCTCCCTTGTGGTGAGTTTTGGAAGCAGAGAGGGTATTTAATCAGGTGAGATGGTGGTGGGCGGCGGATAGGGACCCTCCCAGCTTCCCATCTCCACCCCAATTAAGTCTGTTGCCAGAAGGCCCATGGACGGCCTTCCCACCTCACTGCCAATTGAAGGCCTTAAGGAACAATTATTGCCCAATTAAGGGCTTCTTCCTGCTGCGACTGGTATTAATCCAATGGCAGGCAGGCCTATCGCCAAACGAGGAGCACGACATGCAAATCTGTGCGGGGTTGCTTGCTGGCTCCCAGGGGCGGGGGACGGGGGGGTCCCTCGTTCAAAGGCACTTAGTGCCTGATTGAGGGTCCCAACATCAGGAAGGGGGGCCCACTGAGATCCACCCCCACTATCCTGCGACCTCCAACCCGCAAAACCCATCCCGCCGTTACTCACCTGAGTCTGGGATCCACCGCCAACCAGGGCCTCTGGTGGGTGTCCTTCTCACAATAGCCACTGCTTCCCTGGTGGTACTGCTGAGCAAAAGAGGTGCTGGCCTCTAATTGGCCAGCAGCTCTCGGTGGGCAGGACTTCTGCCCCAGGGCCCTTGATCTCAGGAAATTCCTGCCGTTGTCCACTTAAGTGCCTGATTGGCACTTAATTCGGCGGGCCTTCCTAAAAGGAGGTGACGTAGTGCTCTCGCCAGCTCTCTAGCCGGTGAGTGAGATCGCCGTCGTCTACGTTAAATACCGCCCATGGTGGCTCTTCTCTTGTCCACCTCCACCACAATGACTTCCAGTGCCGCAGTCATGAACCTAGGACCCTCTCTCTTCCCTGGTGCTCCATTTTGCAGCTCCTACATGCAGCTAGTGTCAGAACAGGTATTCAGCAACAGCTCCCTTCCACTGAGTGCAATTTTCCTTTAAGAGGACCAGGCCAGCTGCACCACATGCTATCTGCACATGCTGCTCGGCCCGCTGTCAAGCACTCAGTCTGCCAGCAGCACAGGCCCCGCTTGGAGCAATGCTACAATCAGGTCAATGAGAAGACAGCACCAAATTTGTCTGCTGCCTGCCTCATGATAACGGCAACGGGAAGACTGCAAACTGCGACTCCGTGCCTGAAAATGTGCCATAACCAATGTTTAGCCCTTGAAGTCTATAATTTGATGCTTTGCACCAGCCAACAGTAACATAGATTCTGCTTTTCAAACATGTGAACAATAAAGGTGTCTCTGTCATCAAATCTAATAATAGCTCCTTTAGTTGACAGACAGCAATTTGTATAATTCAGTGTCTATAATAAGCAAGTGTTCTGTGAACACCTACGTCATGAAAGTCACATCTGTAAGCTCCTACATCAGTGATGTGACTTTACTTAAGCCATCTGGCAATGCTACAACCTCAGTAGAGACCGCTCACTTTAAAACAAGAGATATGACCATCCCAGACAAGATTTCACATTTTAAAACTTTTACTGTAATGACTAAACTAAAAAAAATCAGCATTAACTGAACAGTAATCAGTAGGTAGCTAACACATTAAATTACAGAGAAAGGTATGACCCATTAACTTATTAACACACTCAAAAACCCCACCACATTCATACTTTACAGTGTTCTCATCGAAAAGGTATCCTTGCAGTTAAAAGTCCCAAACTCCTCCCAGCTGCAATTGGTTGGACCGCCCTGTGTCCTTCTCAAAGCCAGTGTCCTCATTGCTCACTTTTTCTGAGCGCATTCTATTGGTCTTCTGTTAATAAAACAATCTCTGGTGACCCTGTTGGTCTTTTCTCCTCCGCAAACCTCAAGTCTTCGAACTGGGTTCAATTCTTAGCAGCCTTTCACTGTATCTGTGATCTGAGAACAGCTGCCTCCCCAGAAATGGCTCAGTGCTCGCTCTCTCTCTCTCTCTCTCTCTTTGGCTGCACAGTTCTGCTGGTCTTCCTTTCTTCCTTTCAGCCTCCAGACCTAGAAAAGCCTCTCGAATTTATCCAGATCAAAAGTCAATAGTCGTTTGCCTTTGACAATTCTCACAGACCATATGTCCAACCAAAACAAAGCCACGTGGGCCTTACTTTGTTTCCAGGTGTTAAAAATTGCAACTCGAATTTGCATTTTATAGCCCCTGGCTCCCTGTTTATGATCCAAGAGTCTGGGAGAGCGAAACCCATGTCCTTTAGGTGTTACAAACTTGCACCCTGTTTTCAAAAGGGTGTTTGATCTGGATTCCTTCTTCTCATGGTAATCAAGACCCCTGACTTGTCTCTGAGAAGATTTTGTGTAAGGTCACATGGTTCCTCCGATTGTCTGTTTTACATGGCATTAAAGATCACAGTTTTTAAAACAGAACCCTACTACAAAGTCTAGCGTTCATGACAGGCAACATCTAACATGCCAGCTGTCATCAATGCTACTTATTAAAATAACAAAAAGTCATAATCTGTACATTGTATTATAGTAATCCTTAATGACTGCCTACAATGTATGGTCTGTAATCCAATAGAAAGGTACAGCCAAAATCACTCAAAAAGTACTGACAGTACTCTCGTTAAAGAATTGAGGCCATGAAATTGAGAACCATAGCACTGCTGGTGCTGGTACTACAGAGGCCCCAGTGGGAAAAAATGGTGGGCACCACGCTTCTCTACACTTCCCGCACTGCCTGCACAACACCCCATGCTGGGAAAGGTGCCAGTGTGGGCATGCCATGCATACGCCGGAAGTTTTCGCAGTCGGAAGATCATGACTTCAAACAGGAGTTCCAGCTAAGTTGAAGCATCTTCTGGAAACTTGGACTGTGCAGATCCAGTGCTGGTCACTCTCAGCCAAACAAGCGAGGAATCCCTCCACTCGCACTATTTAAAGGGCCAGTCGTCCAATTTGCAGTTGAGGTAATTTTGAGCTACTTCTGCTTTGGCAAAGTTTGTGGAAGTATTGTGGAGTGTTTTTGGAAGTGTTGTGGTGAATTGCTGGATTTGACAGGGCATGTGCTGGATCCTCACAGGGAGTACAGAGGAGTTTTTTTAACCTGCCCACAGAAAGGCTGCAACAGTTATGAGGGATGTAGTTGCTGTGTCTCTAGGTCTGCAATAAGGTACGGTAATGGAGCTGAGGCTGCAGAGAGGGGAATCTTTGCACAGAGGGAAGTGGAGGAGTAGTTCTCCACTGAAGGCCATATCCACTAAGGGTTTTCAGGGAGCACTTCTATCTCAACTTCAGCCAGGAGCAATGCCTGAGGCACCCGAGATTCACCAAGGAGGTGGTCACAGGACTGTGCCACCTCCTTCAACAGGACCTGCAGCCTCACAGCAGGGTGAGGATGGCCCTGCCAGTGGCTGTCAAAGTCACCATCACTCTCAACTTCTATGCAAACGGATCCTTCCACATGGGAGCAGGCGACATTGCAAACATATCCTAGTTCTCTGTCCATCGCTGCATCTGAGAGGTAATGGAAGCCCTGTACGCCAGGAGAGGTGAGTTCATCATTTTCTCTCGAACCAGAGAGAAACAGATGAAGCAGGCATGTGGCTTTGTCAGGTTAGTAAGATTCTCAACAGTGCAGGGAGCCATCAACTGCACACACTTGACTCTGTGGCCCCACATGTCAATGAAGAGTGGCACACAAACCACAAAAGGTTACACAATTAACGTGCAATTGGTGTGCAAATATGAGCGCACTGTGATGTTGGTGAATACCCGCTATCCTGGCAGCAACCACAATGCCTTCATACTGAGGTAGTCGGCCCTACCCACTGGATTCACGCCGGCATAAAGAACCAGAGGCTGGCTGTTTTGAGACAAGGGATACCCCCTTGCACATATGGCTGATGAACACCCCTCACTGCCACCCAACCAGGCAATGACAACACACCTATAACAAGAGCCATGCTGCCACCAGAAACATTGTGGAGCAAACCATCTGCATTTTTAAGCAACTGTTCCATTGCCTGGACTGCTCAGGGGGAGCATTATAATACTCTCCAGAGCATGTCTCCAAATTCATGATGGTCTGCTGCATCCTCAGTGAGGGCACATCCCTTGCCAGCAGGCCTTTGGAGGCTTCTTCAAGAGGTAGAGAAGGAGGAAGAGGAGGAGGCAGGGAAAAGGCATAGGGACCCCTTCACTTTGGATGGGCTGTCTGTGTGTGGCTACTGAGACTCCAGTTCCCTTGGGCTGTCATTGCTTCATCACCATTGCTCCACTATTCCTCACCTTCCCATCCATCATCAACAACCCATCACAGCATCCCCTGGCCAAAGTCCTGCAATAAAAACCACCAACGAAAAACTTTCCAGAGCACCTTTATCCAACAACAGATCCAATTATACAAACATAAATGAACTATTCACTCTTATGCATTCCCTTAGTGTGTGTCTTGTGGGAGTCTTTATCTAGCCTAGTGCTCCTATGCCGTGCCACCCCATGGCTGCTGACTTTCAGTGGGGGAGACTGAAGATGACCTTGGTGAACACCCACGAGTAGCTCTGGGCCATAAGGGCCCAGCTTTGGACCGCATCACCTTGACAAGGGTGGCAGCAGTCGAGACTGGCTGATGACCAATAGCAGGGGCACTGACGGAGTGCCAGTGGTGGGAGCAAGAATGCTGTCATCCTGAGAGAGGACGGCAGGTTTGTGCACCACGGAACCACTGCCACTCCTACTGGAACGCGCCTCAGCAATACGCATAAACTACTGGAGATTGCTGGACTGCTCTTAAGCCTGCAAGCCTCTTTGAGCACTAAGATCTCGCAGCCATGATGGCAGCAGTCTGAGCCTTCATGGCAGCAAGGATGGATCTCATGGCCTCAGTCTGAGCTTCCACTGCAGGCACTGAGATGTTGAGTGTCTTCCATCTGTGCTGCAATGGAAGCTGAGACAGCGGTCACCAGGTGCTGCATCATGGGTGGATCCACAACTATTGTCATGGAGTCAGCCAACACCTCCACGCTGGAAAGGATGAGCTCCGAATTCTGAGCGATGCTCTGTGGCACATTGGAGCCATACTCCTCCATACTCCTTGACAGTGACAAGAGGCTGTCTGGCAGACCTGCCAATGTACTCAGCATCCAAGTGTGCATACTCATCAGTGTTTTCCTGTATGCCTCCCTATTGAGGCCCTCATCTGAGTCCCCTGTATTAGAACCCATCTGAGATCTCATCCTCTGAGATGCTGGCACACAAACTATCCTTTACCCTCTGGCTTAACCGCAGTCCTCTTGTGCTCAGTGTCTCACCAGTTGTGCTGATCCTGACTCTAAACTACCCTCTAAAATACACTCAGTGCCAATATCTGAGCTGGTGGCTGCCAGTGTCAGATCAATTGATAGTGCTTCTTCATCAGAGGCCTGGTGTTGTTCTCGCCCTTCCTCCTGAAGTTTCTGTAACTGAGCACGTGGCTGTTCCTGCATGTCTGAAAGCAGAAAGTTGGAAGAGGAGAGTTTGCACGGAGAGATTGAATGCAAGAGATCCATGGCCACACCATCTGCAGCTTACGCTTCATGCCAGAGAGCAGGATGAGGATAATGTGGGAGTTGAGAAGGGACATCAGGCATTAACATACCATCATCCTCAATGTTCTCAGTGATGCTGGAAGCAACAGGCTCTATTGCACTCTGCCCCATGATGCAGAGCACCATCTCCTCCATAGAGCTCAGGAGCTGCAGGCATGGCTGTTGCCCTGCTAGCCTTGTATTGCTGTCTTGTATTTTGTGTGATCTTGTCCTGCGAGAGAGAGGGAAGAAAGTCAGTGATTGTGTTGCACTGTGTTTGGGGATGTGCCTGCCATAGCTGAACAGCTAGTTGCACGTATGCAGAGGCAGCGAGAAGTGGATGTGAGCGTGAGGTGGAGCATCTGAATGTTCTGCCTGAGTCCTGACTGTGGAGATTGCTGAGGGGTGAGTGATGGAGTTGTGGTGCATTGAGCAGCAGGAGAGGTTGGTAGTGCAGTTGGTATGCAGCATCCTTTGAAGATGTATTCACTGACCTTGACCACCCTTATGAGGTCATTGAACTTCTTGCTGCATTCCTGCTAGGTCCTTGGTGCCAGACTCCCAGAGTTGACCTTCCTTGCCACCTGATCCCATTCCCTTCTCGTGCTGCTCCTTCAGAGTCTCTTGGCTCCACTTGGAAACATGGTCTCTCTCCTCTTGTTGACCTCTGTCATAAGGCCTGCAGTGCTGCATCTGTGAACCTCAGAGCCTCTCTCTTACCTGGTGCTCCTTTTGATTAGCTGCTGCTTGCAGCCACTTGCACTACAGACAGTCAGTAGCAGCAGCATCCTTGAAATGGTGCAGGTTGCCTTGAAGTGATGCAGGCTAGCTGGAATGCAGGCTGGCCATCGGGCATACTGCTAATTCTCTGCTGAGCATTCAGCCACCCAGGTGTGTGGGTCACACTCGGCTGAATACTACAACCACTGAAATGAGGAGGCAGCATGAAGTTTGCATGCTGTTTGCCTCAATGGGACTGTGTGTGGGCTGCTCACAAAACAAGACCCCTGTGCCTGAAAAGGGGAGCTATCAAATTTTTAGCCATAAGACTGTGATCCAGTTGAAGTATCAATCAACTGGAACTGAAACCTCACTGCTAAAGTAGCTCATTAATTCAACACTCCAGAATGCTGGCATCCCAGATAAGGAAATAGATTTACTCAACCATGCTGCTCATATGGATAAAATTGTATAAGCTCTAGACCATTGCTAACCACCAGAATCTAGGTGTTAATTTATCCAGTAGACTGGCTGTCCATGGCTTTAACTTGTCAGCTGTCTATTGAGCTACTCTTAGAGTAATATCACCAATTTGCAATAGTGTCAGACACTGATCTTAATTATGTCTTAATAGTCAGTGATTCCATTCGTGCTGAATTAGTCTCATGATTAATTTGCCTTTACAACCATTGCTACTTAATTTGACATGATCTGACTTTTTTGACGATTTGGCCAGAAAGGTTTAATTCATTCACTCAGTAGCTGTGGGTATCCTCATTGCATGTTGGTAAGCTGAACTCAGTTCAATCCAAACTAAGTAATGTAACAGTTCGACAAGCCAACAAAGGCATCATTTACTCCTAGACCTAAAATTGTGTTGTAAAATTCCAGACGGTTCCTTAGTGAGAAGGTCAGCAAGGATTCACCTGAAAACTTGGCACATATTTTCTGGAATATCAAAGCACAGTGGTCTTACAATAGGGCCACTGAAGGATGAGCATGATATAGACTGGAGATCAGGGATAATGTAGCATAGTGGTTATGTTACTAGACTAGTTATCCAGAGGCCTGGAATACTGATCTGGAGACATGAGTTCAAATCCCACCACCGCAGTTAGGGAATTTACATTCAGTTAATTCAATAAATTTGTAATTAAAAGGCTTGTATCAGTAATATTGATCATGAAACGATTGAATTGTTGTAAAAATCCATTGATGTCCTTTATAGAAGGAAATCTGCCATCCTTAGCTGGTCTGTCTTCCATATGACTCCAGAAGCATAGCAATGTGGTTGAATCTTAACTGCCCTCCGTAAATGGTCTAGTAAGCTACTCAGTTGTATCAAAACCACTGCAAAGGCAATTAGGGATGGAAAATAAATGCTGACCTTGCCAGCACTGCCCACATCCTGTGATTGAATAAAAGAAATGATAAAGTCACAGGAAATGATACAAAAATGGCAAAGATATTGAATGTTGCCTCAGGTTTTCATTGAAGAGGCTACCAGAGAGGAAGTATCAGTAGAAGGCAAAAAAGTTGAGGACAAGATCTATGTGTTTTGCAGCAGTGGATATGAAATAAACTAGGCAGGAGATGCAGAAGCTGTAGTTAGTATCCATATATAAAAATCAATAGAAACAGGAATTGTACCAGAGGACTGTAATTCCTATCTTCAGAAAAGGAATTGGAACTAACCTTGGGAACAGTAGATCAGTTAGCTTAATGTCAGTGGTAGGAAAGATCCTAGAACCTTCAAGATCAGGCAGCAAAAAATCTAGAGCTGGAGAGTATAATAAAAAAAGTTACTATGGATTTCTAAAAGGAAGGTAATGTTTAATCAATCTTATTGAATTCTTTGAAGAAATAGCAGTGATCAAGGGCAATGTAGTGGATGTGGTATACAAGGATTTTCTGCAGGCCTTCCATAAAGTGCCATATGAGATTCAGAATAAAGGTCAGGGTCTATGGAGTCAGGGACCAGAGTAATTGAAAGATGGCTGCAAAATATCAGACAGAGGGAATTAATGGGATGTTTCTCAGACTGGAAAAATATTTACAGGGATGAGAATTGAGATGCTGCAGCTATCAGGTAAGATTAAGCAGGCTGGATCTCTTTTCACTGGAAAAGAGAATCTTTGATAGAATCATAGAATGGTTACAGTAGGCCATTCAACCTGTCAAGTCTGCACCATCTCTCTGCAAGAGCGATTCAGCTAGTAACACTCCCCCGCCCTTTCCCCATAACCCTGCACATTTTTTTATCTTCAGGTGCTTATCCAATTCACTTTTGATTGAATTCCAGATCCGAACCACTCGCTGCCTAACAAATGTTTTCTCATGTCATCTTTGGTTCTTTTGCCAATCACCTTAAATCTATGTCCACTAGTTCTCAATTTCTCTGCCAATGGAAACAGTTTCTCTCTATCTTCTCTGTCCAGACCCCTCATGACTTTGAACATTTCTATTAGCACCTATATTGTCCCTCATCGTTCTTCCTACCAAAATGTACCACCATACTTCTCTGCATTAAATTTCATCTGCCACTTGTCCGCCCATTCCACCAGCTTGTCTATGTCCTCTTGAAGTCGATCACTATTCTCCTTCACTGTTCACAATACTTCCAAGCTTTTTGTCATTGGCAGATTTTGAAACTGTGCCCCGTACACCCAAGTCAAAATCATTAATATATATCAAGAAAAGCAATGGTCCCAGTACTGATCCCTGGGGAACCCCACTCTATACCTTCTTCCAATCCGAAAAACAACCATTCACTACTACTGTTTGCTGTCACTCAGCCAACTTCATATGCATGCTGCCACTGTTCCGTTTATTCCATGAGCCTCAACTTTGCTGACAAGCCTAATATGTGGCACTTTATCAAATGCCTTTTGGAAGTCCATGTACACCACATCAACTGCATTACCCTCATCAAACCCCTCTGTTACTTTTTGAAAAAACTCAATCAAATTAGTAAAACACAATTTAACTTAAACAAACCTGTGCTGGCTTTCCTCTGTTAATCTACACTTGTCTGAGCTGAGAGGAATGGCGATCTTTAAGTTATTTAAAATCTTCAAAATTTTGTAGTGATTTGCTAGGGTGGATTGGATGGGTGAGTCCAGAACAATGGGATGTTATTTTTTATTTGTTCAGGGCATGTGGGCATCACTGGCTAGGCCAGCATTTATTGCTCATCCATAATTGCCCTTGAGAAGGTGGTACTGAGCTGCCTTCTTGAACGGCTGCAGTC